>NC_064670.1:118175331-118920331 GCF_943734685.1 Anopheles coluzzii | reverse complement strand
TGCTTGCGCGGCAACTTCTCGCTCGACACCTTCGGCAGTGGCTGGGTCTGATGTTCCTCTTCATCTTTTGCCTCCTCAACACGCTCGATCAAGCTCAGCCGCTTGATGCGATCGAAGCTGCTGTGGAAGTCGTTCTTGCGCCGGAACACGATCGGTATGGTGCTGATCGTCCCCCCAGCCGTCGTCGTCCCGAGGCTCACGACACCGTTGGCACTTTGTGGGCTATGGTGCTCGTGCGAGGCACCGGTACCGGCCGCCGCGAACGGTGCCTGCAGCTGATCGCACAGCTTCTTGATCTCGAACCCCATGTTGAACTCCTCGTCCGTGATGTTACGCTGCTTTTCCAGGCTGCGTCGCTTGGACGCTTCACTGCGCTGTTGCTGCCCACTGGCATCCGATTGATCGGTACAACCGCTTCCACTACTACTCCCACTGCTTCGATTCGCCCCACCACCGTGAACACCAGCAGGAGCGGCATTCACACCCTCAGACCCCCGATACACCGTGCTCGACTTTGGGCGTCGCAGTTTTACGACCTCTTCCAGCAGCGGGGACCTTCCCGGGCAGCTGTCCGAGTTGCGCCGCTCGCGCTCCGGCGATGCCTGATCCGTCTGCGACTGACTACGACCCAGCGAAAGCGACTTTAAGCTCTTCAGTTCCGTCTCGAAGCTGTGTATGATCTCGTCAAACTCGGACGCCTTCACCAGCGGCTCCTTATCCTCGCTGTCCCGGCGCGACTGCAAGCTCCCATTGTCGATCGCGATCGTGGGACGTGCCGTGACCGGGCCGTGCACAGCGAAATGCGGCTTGCTACTGTCCACGGTCGCGCTGCTAATGCTACCACCCCGTCGGCACTCCAACGCTTGGAAGATCGAGTTCGAGATACTGCTCAGATTCGACTTCAAACTCCCGTTCGAGATCTTCCGATCGGGCGAGTAGATCACGTCATCCTTGCGCGAGTTCAGCAGCAAGCTCTCCGTGTCCGCATCCACGATCGCACTGCTAAACCCGACCGTTTCGCTGAAATAGTTGTTGCTACCGTCGATCTCGTCGTTCAGGAACTGGAACAGCTCCTTCTGCTCGCAGTTCAGCAGCTCGTCCTTCAGGTTCATCTGGTTGATCAGCTCGTCGTGATCGATCGAGAGCGTGTTGAGCGAGTGGTCCGACAGCCGATTAGCTGCGGCAATTGCCTTCCGCAGACTGCTGCTCGTACTCGGTGACCTCTGATGGGCGGATACGGCCCCACCGGCACCACCCATCAGCGGCGACTGCGTTGCCGACGGTAGCCCGATCGAAGCCGGCTGGCTCATCCTATCCGCGACTAAAAAATGATTATCTTCCCGCCTAGACACTACTACCGGGGTTGGCGTTTGAATGAGCGAAATGTTACTGTTCCTAAGATAGGTTGAGCCGGCATTTAGCACCTCCTGCATGAGCGGCGAGTGGCATTTGGCAGCCAGCGAGTGCGCTAGGGACGAGCTGGCACTGGACGTCTTAGACGAGATCTTGTCCAGCGATTTGCGGTAGCTGGGCGATCGGTTTAGCAGCGACTTCTGGTACTGCAGGTACGCCTCGTCGTACGGTTGGGCCGTGTCAGCAATGTGTATCGAGCGGTCGTTCGGATCAAACCCGGCGTCCCTCGAATCCCCCACCCCGAGTGGTCCGATCGGTTCGTCTTTGCTCTGCTGCGTCCCAAACCCGGAAGACATCTGGTGCAGAATCTTGCGCTCTACCTCGGTTATCTGCGGTGGACCACCAGGGTGTGCCGACTGCTGGTGGTGGTCGTCACGGGGCAACGCCTGATCGTCCATCTGCGACACCGTTTCCTGACTGCCGGAGATCGTGCGCAGGGGTCGATCTTTCAGTGGAATGTCATAGCAAAAGTCCGATCCCGAGACAGGCCGATTCAGTGATTCCTGCAAAAGTGTGAAATTCAAACAGAGTTAGACCACAGAGTTCATGAGAGGTAGCTCGTATTCTAGGCATCCCAATAAACACCGATCACAGGCACATGCTTACAACAACTTGAGGCTGATCCTCTACCTGATAGCTTTGGCTATAGATTGGTCCGCCCGGGATGCGGTAGTCCACTGGCGGCACCAGCTCTTTTGGCAGGCTCATGTACTTCTGCTGCTGTTGCTGCGGTTCCGCCGACTGCAGGTCTGCTGCTGGAAGCGATAGCTGGGAGGCTGGCAGCGGCTGCAGCTCCAGTACCGTCTGCTTGTGCTTCTTCTTTTCCTCCCGCTGCTTGATCACGATCTCGTTCACTAGCTGCTCGAGCTTGGTGTTGGCGTAGTTGTCGTTCTTCTCCTTGTTGGCGTTGCGCTTCTTGCGCACAATCGAACGTATACGCTCGAAGCTGCGGGCCAGTTTGGAGTCCTCGCCCACTTCCTGCACATTGCGCGAGTTGAGTTGAGTGCAGGATTGGAAAGATAGAGTTAGATTCAACGATTCTTTGAACATGACAAGTCAATGTTGTTTTGGAACTGGAACTGTTACTATTTAAAGGTGCAAACTAGTGCTTCTGCAAGAGCGTCAACTATCTACAATTCTGTCATGTATCAAGTATCTAAGACTAATGTATCAAGTATCTAACATAACAAAAACCATAAGACTATTTACAACATTGTCTACCGCAAGTGAACTATTTTTTCCCGCAATCGTAATATACATTTAATTCATCTAACAATCTTACAGAAACATAAATACAGAAGTAAACAAAATCCCTACAAACTACTGCTAAAGAATCGGCTCTCGTGCTGCTAACGTCAAATTTGGTGGTGTTTAGAGGTGGTGTTGGAATTTTGGGATTTACCTGCTCGAAACTCTATTTCACATTGAAATCACAACACACACACACGCGGGATGGTTGTGGCACGCGGATGCAAGGAAAAACGTGCAACGCATACACAGTGACGTACGGGTTGTTTGGTTGTGTGTGTATGGAAAGAAGGTGGTGATCGCAGTACAGAAGGTAGTAGAAGTAGTAGTTTTTTGTTGTTTGTTGATGTCGGTTGAACAGTTGTGGTGGAGAATAGTAGAGATAAAGAGGTAGTAGCAACAGTAGGAGCAGTAGAGTTCGCAGAAAAAGGGGTTTCGTGAATGGAATGGACATTTGCACAGTTAAAACAATCAGCAGGCAACACACAGGAAAGGGTTTGGGATGAGCGGTTGATGGGTAAAGATAGTGTGAGTGTCCAGACATTTGCAGCGAATGGTTGCACAATAACATTGCGCACAGGTGGGGTTGTATTGAATGTTTCGTTTTAGTAATGTTCAGTTAGGTTTTGGAACCATCCACAGGAATTGGGAGAAGAAGTAGAAGTTGGTCGGGCAGTAGAGTTGATTATTTGGAGGGACGAATTTTGAAGAAAGGAGAAAGACATATATACACACATAAGTTGATAACGGTTAGATCGAATTTAGTACTTCATTCGGATGATACGGATGAGGTGGCTCGGGCGTATTTGGCGAAGTGTGATGGTGATGATGGCTGTGAGTGAGTGCGTGGAATGAAGTCTGATGTTCGGTGGTGTACAAAATATGCTTCAAAACAAAGCATGTGTCTTCTGCAGTGTGTATTTGATTCTTGAATATCTTTCCTAATGTCTTAGACTAATTAATTTAACAAACATTTTTTGTGGCATTTCTTTGCATGTTTTCTTGTTCCTGCTGCTGATCGACACATGCCATTTGGTTTGGACGAAAACGTTTTGTGTGCGATCAAGCCTTCAAAATTACAGAGTTGAGTAGTGTGTCGTCTTAAGTGGTTTAGGCACTATTGTACTGTTGTATTTGCAAATTGACATTTTATTTTAATTCCGTGTGTCTAGTAGTGTACATTGATGAATGATCATGAGGTTATGGAACGTTTCAGACGATCCTATTAGGCACTATACATTCAGGGGTACATACACTAACACATATATTCACACATACACCCACACACACACACACATACATACATACAGACACATTTCTAAGGACACGCAACTAACATACACCTAATGATGCGATGAGATCAATGGAAGTCCAACACACACAAAAACACACATACACTCATGAGAGAGCATGAGCATGATGGTCAATGATGATCGCGTATGAAATGATCACCGTCAGTGCACCGCACTCTTACCTCCTTTTTCGACTTTAACTCCTCCGAATTGAAGCTGTTGAGCAACAAGGCCAAGAACAAGTTCAGCACCATAAAGTTGCCCATGACAAGCGCCGGCAGGAAGATGGCAAAGCATGACGATGCTCCTTCCTGTGAATAGGGATGTTTGTGAGGGTTAGATATAGGAATCCCACGGACCGAGCATGTCCGCCTGCCTGTACCTTCTCCTCTGCACGCATACAGTCCCACAGTGGTTCAATCCACTCGCCGCAAAGAATGCGAAAAATCATCATAAATGAGTGAAAAAAATCGTTGAAGTTCCATCTACAAGCGAAAGGCAGATATACAGATAGAGTGGATTAGTTCTTAATGGTTTCAACACGTTCCTAAGTTAACCCCGCACATACCTTGGCACCGGATCCGGTGCAAACTTGTCCGGAGTGTAGTCCTTCGAGAACAACTGCATGCCGATAACAGCAAAAATATAGATAACAATCACCAACACGAAGGTAAGATTACCTAAAGCACCTATTGTCGATATGATAATACTTAGCAGGACCTTCATCGTGGTCCATGATTGTGCTAGTTTCAGTACCCGTAACTGTGGAAGGTTAAAAAAAGAATAAACCCAATGTCACATCGAAAGGTATAGTGGGGAAGATGTAGCGAGAAGCGTCTTACCAATCTTAAACCTCGTAACACCGTCAGTCCCTCTATCAGCTCGAAGATCAGATCGAGCAAGCTAACCGAGACGATGATCAGATCGAATATGTTCCAACCGCACAGGAAAAAATCCTTCGACAGTGCCATCACCTTCAGTATACATTCTAGAGTAAAAATGGATGTAAAAACCTGCAAAAAATCGGTTGTTAGCAGGTTGTGCACTTTAAACTCATCGGCCTTGATCGGTCACCTTATTGCCAATATCCAACGCATCGCGCACGTTTGCGTTCATCCCGTGGTGTTCTAGTGCTAAAAACATTGTATTTAAAACAATACATAGTGTGATACCTAGCTCAAACAACGGATCTTTAACAATCTGATAAGGGAGAGAAAGAACAGATATTAAAAAGCAGTTTAATAATGCTGATCGCCATAATTGCTCTCAAGTGATGATAATAACGACTCAGGAGCTGTGAGCTGATTCAGAGTGAGTGAGTTAGGTGAGTTAAGCCTTTGATTCAATATCTTATATGTGGAGAGCTGAATCCTTAAAATATAGATAGTTCTCGAAGAACTCACACATCATTTATTTCCCTTTGAGTGAGTCAATAGTCGGTGTGAAGTTATATGCCTACTCGAGGGTTAATTCATGTTGGATTTAATCATTTCAACCATTATGTGATTCACTTTGAGTGAGTTGCTAATCACTGCAAAGAGCTAAACCGTAAATGAGTCAAAACAACTCGTATTATCACTTTCACAACAAAAATTTCACTCACTGACTCACTCCGCGACTCAATACGCACGTCGCTTTAATATCCTACCTTATATAAACAATTTTGAAACTGCAACCATCCTTCGTAATCGATGCAACATTGAACACAGCTATCACAATTTCTATCAGGAAGATCGTCTTCTCCATTTTGGGAATGAATGGTAGAAAATGAAAACAAAGAAAAACATACACACAATCAGTGTAGCAAAGGTCAAACCACCAACTCCCAGTTCGCTGGGAACCGACCAGGCACCACTCTTACCTAGTACAACAATTTGAGATAAGTACTCCGGATGGAGACCACCGTACACGTTCTGCTGCTTGAGTTTCGCCAGATTGCCGTTACACTTTATTATCCTAACCTCCCTCGGGGACAGCGCAAGCGTGACGGGCGTTACCTCCCGTTGCTGCTGCGGCTGCAGATGCGGCTGCAGTGGGAGCGACAGCTGGGACTGTGGTAGCGGTTGCTGAACCACGGAAGGGGCCTGATGTTGTGCCGCCAGCTGGGACATCGGGTGCAGGGGTTTGTGATGCTGCAGGAAGGCCAAGACAATGGAAAGCAACAATTAAAGGAGCAATCATCGAAGCGAGCACATGAGCATGGATGAAATATTAAGGACGCTTAAACGGTTTGAAAGTAGAGAGAGAGAGACACGTGTGAAGTAGACCACAAAGAATGGTTCCAATTAGAACCAAACGAGGAGAAATGTGATGCTATCTGCATTTCCAACCACCAAACAAACTCTTGAAATACCCAACGGGCAAACAAATCAATTTAAAGAGATACGAAGAATATATCACACGACAGTGTGGAATGTGTGAAAACTGTGTCCACTGAACTTTTCCATGAAACCGAAACCATACAAACCTGCTCGCCCGGATCACCGGTCACGTCCTGCTCCTCGTGGTCGTCCACCACGCCGGAATCGTCCAGCGAGGATTCCCGGTTGGCGCCTCCCTCGCTCGCATTGGAACTTCCCTGCCGGCTGGACAACAGTAGCTGACCCCGATAGTTCGGACCTGTGTGTGGCGGAACATTGAAATGGATAAGATTGGTTTCACAGTCTCCCCTCATCTTGGAGAGGTCTGAACTGAATGTAATAAATCACACCAGAAGTGGAAGTGACTTATTTAGTGGATTTTTTTGGTGCTTTTATGAATCTTATCCTCCCCGTACACTTCGCATCGAAGATTGATGTATTTATTAATGATGATTGATTGCTTCTTATCGGCAATAGCTTTTGGTGATCCGAGTTACTAAGGATTACCCCCAAAGACACATTTCTTTTGTTGTAACACAATATTCTCTTCTTCTCAATGAATATGAGCTTTAGATGAAGATATCGCAACCGATTCTTACCCAGTGGATGCAGCGTGTTATTGTTTTGTTGCTGCTGTTGCGTTTGTTGTTGCGGCTGTTGCTGCTGCTGCTGCTGTTGCTGCTGCAGGGGTTGCGTTGACTGTGGCAGTGGCTGTTGCTGTACCACGGGAGGTGGTGCCACGGTCAGGATGCCCTTCGTCCGCTGTACGGCCAATGCTTGCGGCCGCACGATACTGTGCCGCGGGCTGGGCGTTGGACTTGGCGTTACCGAGCGACTTTTGCTCTGGAAGCGTAAGAGGCGTACATTAAACCACTGAAAGCTAAAGAAGAAGGACGTAAAAGACAACTCACGTGACCGTTCCCGTTGCCCTCCTTGCCCTTTTTCCTTCGGCGCGTCTTTTTGCGCGAGTAGGACGCCAGCAGGACGCCCTTGCGGGCATCAATCTTTTTGCGCTGCTGCTTGCTGAGCTGCTTCACGTTCAGGCTGGCCGGATCGAAGCTGAACGTGGAATCGTCCCGATGATCGATCAGATCCTTGCGCCGCTCCTGTGTTGCAACCATTGCGGGAAAGGTGATTTACATGATTGACCCTTCGTGTTATGAGGCTTTTTTTGGTTTTTTATTCCTAGCTGCCATTTTTCCCACTTACCTCCTGCGTAATCTCGGCTTCCTCTTCGTAGCTCAGCGCCACGACGGCCAGCATTAGATTAATCAAATAGAAGGAACCGAAAAACACAACCACGGTGAAAAATGACACGCTCATGGGACCGCACGTGGCCAGGACCTGGGGGGTAGGGAAGGAACCAGAAAAAGAAGCAAGTGTGATTATGATTACAACCAACCCAATTGGTAGAGCATCGTGGGGAGAGAAAACCAATAAAATTGTTACTTTTTATTTAGCAACCTTTTTCTAAACCATAATTCTACAAAAAAAAAAAAACAAACAAACCAGCTGCTTTAAAACGTCAATGATTATGGTGGAAAGAATCAACTCCCATCAAACGGAAACCACACAATTGAAAACTGAAACATAAAACAACCCGAAAAAACACATCCAACCTTATTCGACTGTATACGGGCTGTGTGTGGAGAGAGCAAGACGACGTGTACAGGGGGAAAAGTTAAGCACAAAGGGCGAAAAGATTAATGGTCCACCACACCACACCATCACCACGGCCGCACACACGGGAAAGCTTGGGGAAACAGCGAGACAAATTGATTCTATACAATCTCCTCCCGGCATGCCTGAGATGCCGTTAGAATTGAGCATAATGTTGGAGAGGGAAAGCCATGTGAAGCCCGCATTTTTATTTGTTTAAATTGATGAAAAAACAGGGGAAAAAGCAACACACAAGCTTTCCACCATAAAGCCAGTCACAGACGAAAAAAGGACCCATGAAGGAAGATGTAAAATAAAACACTCGGTTGGTGGTGTTTAAGCCTTCGGGCTTGACGGTGATGATGATGATGGAGCGTTAGTATGGGTTGAGAGTGGGAGTGGTTGTGTTGATGCATTGAGTGAAATAAATTTCACCCCCGGGAATCGATCATCCGTGTGTGTGTGGGGTTGTTTTAGCTTTCCGCTGGCTTGCCAAAACCACAATGCCGTTTCGTTAGGCTGCGATTTATTTGCAGCTGTTTCATTGCAGTGGAAACTTTTCACCCAGCAGGGAGGAGGTGTTTGAGGGTTTTTCTTACGAGCGTGGAAATTGTGTAGAAACCGTACACCGTTGGAAACATTCTTTTCAACGTCTTTTTAGGGTAGGGAAAACAACTCTAAACAGAAATCACAAAGACTTCAATGAACCGAAGCAAACCGCCCAACCGTCCAAATCCTTTAAAATCCTGCAACAAAAGAAGGTTATTCCACCTTCTACACCGTTACTTACCATATTATATACATTCTCCCAGTAGTCGAGCGTAATCAGCTGGAAGGTGGTCAGCATCGACCACATAAAGTTGTCGAAGTTGGTGTAGCCATGGTTCGGATTCTCGCCGATGCAGAGACAGGTGTACTCTGTAAGTGGAAGGATGTATGCGCAAACAGAACAAATAGGTACAAATTGAAAATGTGTCGTCGTATAAATCGCCCCACCTAACCCAACCCAACCCAACCCTAATTTCCTCCCTGTCGTGGGCAAAATCGAACGGCTTCATCTGATGTGGAAACACAATAAAGCTCGATAAGGCACGTGCAGCCTTCCAAGACACACACACACACACACACCGAACGATAAACCCCAACTGCCGGGATGGATTATGTAAAGTTCGTACGTAGTGCATAATGCATCCTCGGTATGCTCAACTGGAGCTCTTGGCTCCTGCTCCTAATCACAATACGGCTACGGGGAGATAGCGAACCTCACATACTACATCCCGGAGTTGTGCCGGAGCATTACCGTTCCTCTGCCATGGCTGTGTGTGCATACTGTCGGAACAAATTTTCAATAAATAATCGTAAACATTCATTCCACTCTGTGGAGCTGTGGAGCACCCGAAGCATCCCTGGGATTAGCTGCAACAACGATGGTAACCACCACCCGGCATCAAACCATGGTGCCAAAATGTCAATTCCATTGATCCGTTTACCATCTGCTCCTTTTGGAGTTTGTGTGTGTGTCCTAGATGCATACCTGTTAGTAGGCGATTTATTTGTACAAGCGAGCAAGGGACCGGAACGAGCCTTGGATGGATGTTTTGCATTTTCAATCTTTCTTAATTCAACATACACACATGCTAGAGTAACGGTCCCGAGAGATCGACATGCTTCACATTTCCATTTCCATCAGTAGCTAAAGCGTCGGTAGCCAACCCGGGACGAATTAGAGAGATTTGATTGATTTCGTTACGATGTTAACATATCCCTGAGAAGGGAGTTCTCTCTGTCTGTAATTCGATTTACTATTTAGTTCGACCTTGAAGCATTGGTGACACCGAGTGTTTCAGAGCTTGGAAAAGCAGCTCTTGGACACATAATGGGAAACTCGAGTGGATGCAGCCAATGAGAATTATTCCCCATTTATTCTGAAATTATAATACCCGCTTCTACTCCAATCCAATCCCCACTGATATAATCGATACCGTTTGTGACATTTGCACAACATTAGTACACACTCTCTCTCTCCCTCAAAATGACCCTCACCTGGTGGACAATGACGCGCTCCGGTCAGATTTCCGCACAGCATCGGCATATCATCCTCGTCGACGATCCAATTCTGTGTATCGTTTACCCACCTGGTAGGGCGAAAATAGAAACGCAATCAAAACATCATCCTTTCTTGTGTTGTTAGTGTACTGCAAAGCCCAGCTACTCACATGTACCAATCCTCGTGGGTAACGTTCGTCAAGTCGCTTGGAAGATTTTTGACACACTTGTTTCGCAGCTCGCCCATGTAGACCTAGATGTTTGGAAAGAAGAAAAAAAAGCTTAAATTAAATAGTAATTGTTTAATTTATCACTTTTATTTAAACTATACCTGAAGAGCAAACAGCGCGAACACCATTAGGCAGAAGATGGTCAACGTCATGACCTCCGCCAGCTGCTTGAAGGAGTGCAGCAATGCGTTGATGATAGTTTTTAAACCTGCAGGAACAAAAAAACAGGAATATTAATGCTCATACAGTTTGCTGCAACGCCGGTTGTTTGGGTCAACATCAGACAACGACCACCTACCCGGCATTATGGAGACCGTCTTGAGCGCTCGCAGGACACGAAACGTTCGCAAACCGGCCAGATTGCCGACATCTAAGGCTATCGTTGCGTACCCGCTGGTTATCACTACAAAATCCAGCCAGTTCCATGGATTGCGTAAATATGTATACTTATTTAGTATAAAACCCTTAGCTATCATTTTGATTATCATCTCGGATGTGTAAATTGCTAAAAATATATACCTGAAACGAGATAGGAAATAGGAGTAATTTGCAGGGATTTTTTGTATCTACTTTCAACAAGATCATTAGTGCCACATTAGGGAGATGAAATGGCGGGTAGGTAGGGATCGCTCTCTTGGTCCTCTTGACTCCTTTTTGCATAAAGATTAGTTCGTAATAAAGTTCGGACCCATTGTACATCGTCCTCATCATAACAAAGAAAAAAACTGGTGCATTTCTTTTCGATTATCTTTTCTCTTTTTTTTTGTACCCCATTTTTCTTGGATGAATGAAACACACGAAACACATACACTGCAGAGCCCGTGTATCAAGAGTAATAGCGGTCGTAAAAATAAATTCAAAGCACGTTTCGCTTCGCCAAGTTGCACCTTGCGCTCGCTCCCAGTGCTGGTGCGTCCTCGATGGCGTACCAGAGAACGCAGACGGGTAAGGTTCTTCGAGAATTGGGAATGCATGCACAATCACTTCCCTGCTTTATGGTCTTGACAAAGTAATTTCAACTTGCCGACAAGACACCATCATCCTCAATCCTCCAATATCCAATAGCCAAAGAAACAACGGATGAACCGTCAGACGGTAAAGTAGTAATATGTCTCGCAGAGAGAGATCAGTGTACCGCGTAGCAAGAATTCTTATCGGGAGTTGGAGTTGTCCGAATCGCTCGTGTACTGGAGACTCCATTAAAATAATTTGCACCATTCGAGCAGGGAATGATCATGATGAGCTTTTCGGTACCCACATTCGGAGCATGTCATTTATTTCCATTCATAAAATTTGACTTGCTGCTATTGCTGCCGCCGGTTGGGTTGGTCGATGACACACGACACGGGTTATGGGTTGGATGTCCTAGATTCGAAAAGAACGGATGATAAATTTGCTAACCGCCACCCCATTTTAGGGAACAGGCGAGAAAAGTCATTGTCCGAGCGCGGTTCCCCATGCAATTCATCTCCCGCATTGGGTGAAGGGATATTTTTTTGTGTGTGTATTTTTGTGAAAATAAAAGAAGCATAGAAATGAGTGTTCGTGGCGCTTACTCTGCTTCCTCGATCGTTTCCGACATCGCTAGGAAGATGCAGTTGAACAGAATGGTGGCCATGACGAAGTAGTCAAAAAACTGATTGGTCGCCAAGTAGACGCAGGCACGTCGGGTCGGGCTCCACGGGGTGAAACAGAACAAACTTTTCGTGCCCGTGAACCGATGGATGTAGTTCTTCCGAAAGCGCTTCGACACCACGCAGAAGGTCTGAAACAACAGGGGATGAGAGGGAAGAAGGAAGAAACGTTACTAAAATGTTTGTAAAGTTATAAAATAACCGAAATAGAATATCTATTATTTATTTTTATTAATATTATTTTTCCTATTCCAGGTGGATAATTTGTATTTTATTATATTACAAATAAATTAAATTTTTAAAATGCAGCGAGTTGCATGAAATTTAAATTTTTAATTTTTAGTTACATGTGCAATTTGGTAGAGATGGAAAACTATCGATTTTCTGATATTCAAATTTTGAATTCAATATTGGACAAAAAAACCGTCACTTCCGCCACTGTGCAACGTGTTCTGTTTCGCCCAGTGCGCATGACAAATTTTCGCCGGAACAGCGTTTCGCTCGCCGCACATGTCAAATGGGAACGCCAGCTTCCGGAACAAGAAGAAAGCATAGTGATGGGCAAACGTCAACAAAGGAACATAAAAATAAAATTATTTCAAATCGCAATTTTTAGATCAAAATATGAATGAAAACGAAAAACATCAATTTTAATGCAAAACAAAATCAAAGATTCGAAAGAAGAATCTCATGGAATGTAGCTCTTCTTGTAAATATAAAATTAACACAACACTATCGATTGCATAAAGGAAGAAATGAGATTATTGAAATCAACAAAAATGAAAACATAATTTCCAACTCAATATCATAACCAATTTATAATGATATTTTTATAACCACAACAAAACATACAAAACCAGAATCGAAAATGTTGACCATTCGGAACGCAACACATCTCTTGGATAGCGAATGCTCCGGAGCTACCGTTCCGATACGTCTACAGTGCGCGTGTTCAGGGATCGAGCTGACAACGAAGCCTACAAGCTCAACTTCCGCCAGAAAACTTCCTCTTTCATCCAATCAATTCGTGCAGTGCGGACGTAAATCGTCTTTTGCTGCCGTGAAAAATGAGAGCTAAGGTATTGGCACAGTTCTGGTGTACAAGTGGAAATTGCTGTGAAAAGTCAAGAGATTGTGAATATAATCAAACGCGAAGCGATAAATAAGTGATAATTTAGCTAATATTCAATAGAAATCAAGGTTTGCGTTTGCGGCGTCTCATGTTCGGTGGAAAGCACATGTGTGTTTTTGCTACCAAGTGTGTTGGCGTGATCAAAGAACCTGCGTTTGTTTGAAGAACGACAAATTCGTTGTGCAAAATGAAACGTGTTAAAATCTTAGCATTTCCGCAGCTGCTGTTGAGTTATTTTCACAATCTCTGCCGACTGCCGCACCTTTTTCGATCGATCCCGTAGCACATTTTGACCGCCGCCGATTCTAACCACCAACATCCTCCGGTCTTTCTTTTCCTTCACAGTGGCGTAAGAAGCGTATGCGGAGGTTGAAGCGTAAGCGCAGGAAGATGCGTGCGAGATCCAAGTAAACCCCCGGGTAAGTAATCTACGCCGCACCGATATGTCGCGTCTCGCCAGTAATGAAAACTAATTCCTTGTTCGATGATTTCCCCATTTCCTTCTCCAATAGCCGGTACCACCTCTCTACCGAAAGCTGTGCGGAGGACCTCGATTACCGGGGAAGTCGGACCACGGGGTTAGCATCATTCCAGACGCCGTCGTGTTGTATGCGGAGAATGTGTAGCGAAAATCTGTTCATTATCATGCTGCCATAGACGCGCGGTGTGTTTGCTCAAGCCGTCTGCATTTTGGAAAACCGAGTGTAACATTCGATTCCCGAATAAAGCCGTCATGAGCGGACAATGTGCTTCCGGGGACGATGGAACCGGTAGAATATTGAATAACATAAAACACTAAAATAACTTGCAGTGTGTTTGCTGTCTGGCCAGGAAGGCTGAGAGAGAGAAGGTGGCGAAAGAAACGAATGTTGTGTGGTTGAAAGCATGGTAAGTGGTGTCGAATTTGCGTGAAAGGTTGTGGATAGGACGAAAAGCACGTTAGAAGAGATTAAAAGGCAGTGAAGGGTTAAGATTAGGCTTTTACAGCAAATTGGTATTGTCAGAGTTTCGGTTAGGAAAACAAATCAGGTTCCTTATTTATGATTTCGCAAAGAACTCCGCCACAAACCTGAAACGTGCAAGTGTATCAAATTTATCCAACATAGTTCATGCTAGGGTCACTTCAAACTCAAGTACATGCCCTAGTTAGGTAGGGTCGATTGCAATATGTGAAGGTTAACTTATTACAGATATAATACCAATTGCTTTTTGTTTAATTTGTTCCCATCTAGAGCGTAATGGCTAACCTGAGATTGTGAATTGAGCACGAGACGGACTGACAGCATATTAACTCGTTTTTGGTGATGTTACATGTGCTGCTGGTTTTGGATCTCGTGGTGGGGATCTCTATCGCGTTTGGTGATGCTATGAAACCATTCCATAACAGTTATGGATTAAAATAGGGCTAAGAATACCACATAATCGTCATTTTGTACAGGCAATATGCCATGCTTGGAAGTTTTCCCGTAAACGATTTATTTTCGGCTTTTTAAATGTTGTCACTTTATCATAAATTTCAACGTAAGCAACCACTCAAATAGGTACCCAACCCAAATCCCAACAGGAATTGATCGATATTTGACTTCAGAAGTAATTAGGTTGAAATTCAAACTGCTTATTTGAATCTCTTCAATATTCACACTAACAGCGATATCATTATTTTAGCAGAAAAGTCTAGTGAACTCAAAATACGTGTTTCATTTAAACTCTAGTTCTATCAGTATAAAGTAGTCGAAAAGCAAAAATCCGCATTATTATAATAGCGTGAGAGGGAAATAATGCGTTCAAGTGCTTTCGGCGAATATTACCTGCGGCATATGGGAAACATAAATTCACACGTAGCACCGTGTACCACGTGCTGTGTAGGAAAATGATGCATCATGCCTCGGCCCATTCTATTATTACTGCAATATACTTGAGACTCATTTGAGGTGTTTGAGGCCACTACCACCGCTCCACCAACGTAGTGAATATTGATCAAGCATCATGATACTCAAATCGGCTCATGGGAAGCCTGTCTTTTTCCTATTCTCGAAAACGTTTTGTTTGGCCGTTTCTTTAAATGGCTTTTCTGGGAAACCATTACTTACGGAAACCTTAATGTAATCCGGGCACTAACGAAAAGAAAAACTTGATCTATCTTTTATGCTTCCGAGAAAAAAAAAACAGGGAGCAATGTGAGGAACGTATTCTGCGCGAAAGATTTCTATGAAGCCAACACATTCTGCAGTAATTAATTTTGCTCATCTCAAGCGGGTCCTTCTGCCGTCTGCCCCGAAAAAGCAAACGAAAGTTCCAACAGTGTGCTTGCTGTGGCCGGCGGTCTCCCCGTGAACTGAATTAACTTCGCAGAGAAACCACTCCACACACCATCTACACCGCTGGTCAAGCTTCTCAATTTGCACTTCATTAATATTGACATACTCTTAATGTCCCTTACTAGGCCAGGCGGAATCGAACCGTGCTCGTGCCCACGCGATCGTCTTCATCTTGGAGTAGATTTAGGCATCGCCTTTCTCGGTAGGGAGGAAGAATTAATGCTACACTTGCTGCACGGCGCCAAACGACCATCTTCACTACTTCCTGGGACACACATCCTAAGCACACATAACATACTCTTTTTGATCTTCCAGCATCGAGCGGATAACATCATCCATTGCAGAACATCGTAAAAGGAAGCGGAAACAAACGGAATTACCTGAGGGATGGGAAGCATCGCGTCGTATCCCTCCTCTCCATGTCGTTTCACTGTCTGCCGCCTCCCTTCAGGACATTAGCTTCATCGAAACATTGTGTGCCAGCCAGCACGCTGGCCGAGGGTAATTATCCATGTCGTTGGCACCCGAAGCTCAGTCAGTTGCTGGCTTTTGGGTGGGATTGCCTTCGTCGAAAGCCAGTGAAATGACGTATGGACAAATTATTGACTGGCAAATGGGGGAAGAGACAAAAACAACTAACGTGCTGCCGTCCCTTCTGCCCGCGCTCTCTTGCAACATCCGACATCCTAAACAAGCATATTATTGCCTGTGCCCTGCCTGCCCCTCTTGCTGTTTGTACAGGAGTGTGGCCAGTGGTACGCTAAGCGTGTTGGCGTTTTTTTTTTATAGGAAAGGGAAGTACTTTTCCCGCCAGATGACGACCTGGACGGATTTGGGATGGGGATTTTTGGAGAAGCAGACACAGTGCGGACGGCCGAAAGTGGGCCACAAAGTCGTTGGTCAACAAGTGGCATTGATGGGAAAGCGGTATATTGATATATTATCGATTCCATGAATTAATTTGCCCTTCGACTTCGGGACGAAACAACAAACGTAGTATCAATCATCTCATCCATCACTTTAACGCAGAGAAGAAGCTAGAGTAAGTTGACGGTTAGTATTAAGTAATAGTTCAGTATTACCGATTCTGTGGTTGAACCAGTAAATAACAGGAACCAGCAAATCGCTAAATGGCATTACTTTCTCTATCTTTTCAAGTCCAGAAGAACGTATTCTTTCTTTTTCCTAAAACGTTGTAAAGAATAGATTCCAATACAACCCAGCGGTAGGTGCGCAATTTCTCGCCGACTTCAATTTCAACTGAACAAAACAGATTTCACTCGCCAAATAGAAGCTCCATCGTCTCACCTTTCACCATACTCCAAAACTGCTCTGCCGTTGCGTTGCGAAACTTTCCTTTCTTTTTATTTATTTCTACGTTGGAAATAAGTTAACGAAACCCAACAAAAAATTGTGTCCCAAACTTTGCTAATCCACTTGGCCGGCGATGACCACACACCATCTTGACCACGCGTGTTATTCGTACTTGTGTGGGTTGTGCTTGGTTGACACTGGTGGAGCAAGATTAAATGACCCTGCGCTGCCAGCAGCAGAAGAAAGATGCGATATCCCGTGAGAAATGACGGAAAAGCAATCTCTTTTTCGTATCTCATGAGGGGCGAGACTTCGAGCGCGTCCTTCCACGTGGCGGCGTGTGTCTTGACGGAGGTGCGGGAGCAAGCAAGCATTTTTAAATTACCTTCCCCAAATGCTTGTGTGCCACTCAGTAGACGACAGTTTGTGGACAGTTGTTTTTTGTTTAATTCTTTCGTTTTCATTTCTCTTTGGCTGGATTTAATCGTTCAAGTAGAAAGTTCGACAATGTGGTTTTGTGCTTGTCTTCTTGCGCTGCGAATTCGGTGGCGAGAAGAACACATTGTTGAACTTAATCGCACTTCTCTCTGCCAGCGGAATGATTCCTTTTCGCCCGAGTGCCGGCTGAAAGGTCACCGCCGGAACACGATATAAAGTTGGCAAAAGGTGGTGCTTTGCCGTTGCCGAGAGACATTGTCGGACCATAATCATCGCGACAGCGAAATGGTAGCGTCATTCGTGCGCCAACTTTGCTACCAACCATTAATTACTGGATCATACACAACGGGGAGCACGTATCACGGCGTTTGGTGGACACCGTTTGGTTGTGGCGTAGGCAGAGAGAGCACATGCTTTCCGATGGAACTGATGGCGCGATTCTGTCGTTTATTGTTTGTTGGGGGATGTCATGAACCATTATTGTGCTCTAAAAAAACGAAATATTTTCTGGAGGAAATATTGTGTCTTTCACATCTTGCTCCAGTAAACCGACGATGAGTTGGAAAGCTGAGTTGGTGTTTGTGTCCACTTGTGGATTGTTGTATCAGAACACATTCGTACTGTGTAAGAAAATGTCATTACAGAGGTCATTATCATGTCATTATTACCTTTTTTATGATAAAACACAGTAAAATGGCCATGTGGCTATCAAAAGAAGCTTTCGCATAAGCTACCAAATTCACAAACACTATGCTAATTCTCTTAAATCTATTCTCTCTTTCAATACCATAAACTTTTACTTTCTGTAACTTCCAGAGTTCCAAGAATTGAATTAAAAAAAAACCCGATTTGTTCAATCAATTACGCTTACGCTACCAACCCAACAACAAACCGCCTGAAAAAGGTTCGCTCCAGCACAAAAGCACGCCGGACGCACAAATAAAAAGGCTATAAATTAAAAATTAATCGTCACCAGAGTCGACCGGCGTTTTTCCACATCGAAAATGGCGCTTTGTGTGTTGGTGGTGTGCGCATACGTATTACAACGCTGCCTGTTACATGCTGCCAAATGCGAAAGCTTAGCGTGTAGTAGCTATTACACGCGGCAGAATTGGCTGAAAACGGTTGAGCTTTCAACGGAGGTGGGAGTTAGTAGTTCTGTAGTGTTGCGTCTGTTCCGCAGCACACACTCTCTCGCAGCACAGTCATAGTGCTGGGCGGGAGCAACGTACGCAGCAGGACCACAATGTTGCACAGCATTTCACTGGCGTTTGCGGTGTTTGCGCGAGTTTCAATTTGCGTTTTGTCTTTTTGTGTTTGCCTCCTGCCCCTGCATTATTGGTTGGAAAAATTATCGTAAAATATATAGTCTGTCGTTTTATTTTATCACTGTTTTGCCCACTATCGGTCATTCCTTTGCTTGCTGTCTTACCGGCTGCTCATTTGTCTCTACCCTACACCATTAAAGCATAGCTCTGTGTTCGTATGAGTGGTGTAAAAGCTGACTTTTTCTTTTTTATTTTACTTCTGTCTAGCGTGTTTCATATCTTTCCACTTTTTCTCTCTCTCTCTCTCTCTCTCTACCGCTCGCTCTTTTATTTTTTCCACCAACACACCCTTCTTTTCCATCGCGCTTCATTTTGGATTAAAAAGAAAACGTGCCGAGGTGCGGTTTGGGAGAGGACGCCGCGACCACCAGGCAAAAGGTTACTGCTTGCCGGCATGATCGAGTGGAAATCGCCGCGCACACACCATTTTCCGCATTGTAATGCCGCATTGGCGGTAATCCGACATTAGCCAGCAGCGGCCGGGCGAAGGAATTGCCCCCACCGAGTAAGTGCTGCGTCTCGTCGTCGTCGGGCGCGCTCGTTCGCGTTGCTTGCACCAGGAGAGCAACAGCACGGGCGAAAGCACCGTTTCGCCAGCGGTGAAAGTAAAGCCGCGCGAACTTCCCGGTGAGAGAGAAGGGGAAAAACAAGCTGAGGATGTTGATGAAATTAAAATAAGCGAAATCGAGATAGGTGGAGGAAAAAAAGCGTGATGGGACCGAAAAAAAGAGAGCGAGCCGAAACTGTTAAGTTTTCCAGCTCTCTGCCACCAGTTGGCGGTTCCGTCGGTCGGACGGTCGCGGTTGTTTGAATAGGAGATATGTAATTAAGGAGGAGCGCGTTTGTTTCGGTGTTTTATTTCTAAGCGGGAGGGTTTCTGGTTGGTTCGCAAATGATTATTTGCTGTGTGTTGCAAAATTTGCGCCAACGTGCGCTGCTTCCTTCGCAGCAAGTTTGGACCGTGATTGGGGGGCGTAACAGACAGACCTCGGAATGAAAAATCAACCCTAGAAGGTCTAAAAAGTTTTGTATTTACTTTCCCTTAAAATGGGTAAAGTAAAAACAGGACTGGAATTGTGTAACGCTTTGTCCAACACACCCACTGCGTGTCCTACTCATCTTCTTGCGCCAAAACGAGCGTGTAGAAATCGAAAGATAAATTATCGTTTCCTTCCAGACAGCGCGAATTCAAACGGACGTGGAGGAGAAAGGTGAAGAGAAAATGATGATTTGTAGCACTAGCATTGCCTAACCAGTGGCTAGTAGTGATGATGAGAGGGCTGCTGGCAGTGTAAGAGGCTTTGTTGCTCAAAAGGCTTTAGCCAAATCCCTTTGAAGGGTTTGGACACCACGTGGAAATTGGATTTGGATAGCCATAATTTACTGTGGCGGTACACGGGGGGGAAGAGCCTTGTGGTTTAAGTGAGGACAAGTAGGCGCCAGCCAAAGCACCAACCAAGGAAAGAAGGCCATCGTCTGTCAGAGCGCTTTTCATTTTCTTATACGATTCGAAATGGATTTTTTCCTATTCGTAAACGAATCGATCCGAATGAGATTTGATTCCACTACCAACTTTATACCGGACCGAGCGCTTACCATGACACCATGGGATTGCGCTTGCAGAGACAACACTATTAAACAGTTTCTATACACGCACTGGTCAACAGGCAGCCTGAGGATTGGAGAGGATTGGAGAGCCATCAATCTCAACTCAACTCAATGCACAATTGTGCACAGCTTCCGGGCTTTCAATTGTGTGCTTTTGAATGCTTTCACGAATCGAAATTCGTGAATCACTTCCTGCTGAGAGGACAATAGCAGAACCATTTGCTTGGTAGCAGTTTTGCTATTTCAAAGTATTTCATTGCACTGAATCATGGAATCAATTCGCATAATTCTCTATTTATTCTTCCAATTATACGAGCGGACCCCACAAATACTCTCCCAAAATTCGCATCATCCTTCAAAACCGGTCTCAAGCATTGATCGGCCACTGCGTGCACTGTCTCGTTAGACTCGGTTTTAGGCGCTATCCGCCTTCAGTGTACGGTAGCAACGCTTCCAGTACGAACTCTACGAACCGTTCAAAATTAGTACCCGCACGCACCGAAGGGAAAACGAGGTCACGTTCGCACAGGCCGGCCGTCCGCTCTGCCGGCCGCCGGTGCCGGAAAATCGAACCTGAAAATGTCCTTTCGGCGCAATCGATTAACAACATTCTGCGAGCGCAGGACCTTTGCCTGGTTTGCCGTCCAATATTGAACAATCGTGATGGAAGGAACTTTTCGGTGGCCCTGCGTAGGTCCCGAGCGTTTGCCGCCCGGTGACTGTCGCAATCGATTGGGTTAGCGAACCGCAAAAGGGAAGAAGAGCAACAACAACAACACCTCGCGGCTCGGTTTTGCACCACCGTCCACCGATGCATGGACACCCTCCCTGCGCTTCGGTGGCAATAAATGGCACAATCCAATGGCAACCTAACACCACGTTGATGGCCGTTTGTTGGCCCCGGTGTGTTTGCGTGTGTGTGTGTGTGATAACTATGTGACCTGTGGCCGCTGGACGTTCAGGAACCACGGTTTGCGTGTTTCACGCACTTCGTTTGGTTTTGGATTGCACACGATAGCATGATTTTGCCACGTTTTTTTCGGTGGGTGGATGTGTGTGTGTGTGGCCCGGAAACGACCCCCAATTGGCCCCCTCGCACGGATCACACCATAATCGATGAGTGATGTGCGAGCGTGTGGAAAAGCAAAGCAATGTGTTGTTGGTGTGCGTGAACCACTGTATGTGTATGGGTGGTATGGTAATATTGAAATAAGCTACCCACACGATCGCGCGAACATCGCGCTTGCACTAACTTATTCATAATCCGTTGGTGGCGCGCGTTAAGGATGTGTGTTGTTGTTGTTGGATTTTGCTGTTGGAGGAGGTTTGACCACCAGTGTTGTCTAGGGCATTACTTAGTGTAAGTGGCTGAGGCGGACGATTGCATGCGGGCTATGTGTTCGGGCAGAGACAGTGTCCCATGTGTTTCAGTGCGACCGGCTCAATATGGTAAATCTCTACTGGGGAATACCGCACAGAGTAACCCGTACCTTTTATCTATATGATTACATCTCTCGCCATAACCGTAGATTATGGGACGAATTTTATAGCAGTGAGTTGCAAATGCTAGTGTAGACGGCGATACAGTTTTATATGAATTCAATGCTATGTCAACTTTGTTGCATCTCTTCTATTGGCATTCATTAACAAATATTCAAAAATGTGTAAGACAACAATATTTTTAGCAAAATCAGTATTGGTAGTAAGATCGAACTGTCAACAATTAGTGTAATTTAAATATAGCGCCCTCTGCAGGAAATATCTCATAATAAAAGAGCAGAAATACCGAATTTGACTAAATGTTCTAAACGATAACTCCTGCTCTATTACTACTGTTGTAATTCCATAATTTAAATTTCAACAATAAGTATATATTTGAAATTATTATAAATTTCACTCGGCTTACGATAAACAAGTTTATGTAAAATCGTTACAACAGTAAATCGAACTGAATAAAAATGCCGTTTTCACTTCAGCTAGCTAATGTGTTCGGAGCAAAATCACACTTTTCCATTTAATTAACATCCACCGCTAAATTATAAATGACTACCCCTCGACGCCCCCTACTACCAAGCTTATACCATACCCGCGTTACAAGATTTATGAAAAGTATCAATTTAAATCTCAATGCCGTAAAAAAATCCGGACACTTCCTACGACAGTAGTTTGGGCAGCAGCTTTCATCGGGGGACCGGAATATTAATTGCACCCACACGAAAGCGATGTTTGTCAATTTTCACATCATAACACGGGCGTGACGTGGTGTCGCGAGAGCCTTGCTTTGCCCCGTGCCCGTGTGTGCTGGAAGTGGATGTCCGTTTTTTTCTGTAGCTTTCTCACTCTCGGTCTCGCTTTTTCTTTTTTTCGTAAAGCTGGGCTTGAACATCGCCTGAGAGAGCTTGGTGAAGGGTGTTGTCCTCGGGACGGCAGCGGGACTTTTAGTTTGACCACATGTGTGTGCCGGTCGTATCGGCGTGGCAGAATGCCATAAAACACTCTACACTATGGTGATGGAGAGTGTGTGTTTGTGTGTGCCGAACTGGTGCTATTGAGCAAACTTATAAAAATATTTCAAGTTTACACACACACCTTCGCCCGTTTCCCTCGTCCTGAGTGGTAGGAAGGAAATTGTGGTAGTAAAAATACAAACACACACACACACACGGGGATGTACACTACTGTTGAACTACTCATTGTAACGCGTTCGTACCTTTTCATAATCATTAAAGTACCCCGGCCTGGAGAGGGTAAGGCAACACATACACTAAATTCGTGTATCGACATAAAACGCTACGCGTAAATAGCGACGGGAAAGAAAGAGAGAGAGAGAGAGAGCGACTGCTTTTTCCATTTCCATCTCCATATACCACCCTAGCCACCTGTCCCGCGCACGCAAGAGGAAAGTTGCTGACTTTATGATCACAAAATGGCCACTACCACCAGTTGGGAGTGGTGGTGGTGGACACCGAGCACAGCTTTGGATGATTACGCTTTGCAGTACTTTTCGCGTGCGTTGGCGTGGTTTGCGTACACCACACAGGTGCTCTTCCCTGGCGCACGGGAAATATGAACAAGGGGCCGGCGGTCGGAAAAATCACACTCCCAAAACTGTGTAACGCGCCCCAGCGTACGCAAAGGAAGCTTTGGCCCGTTTGTGTCATTTTGGTTTTATTCCCTTTCCATTTCCACCATTGGACGCGCGTGACTGAGATTTATGATTTTGGTGAAGAGATGTACCACACACCGTTGTTCCTGGTGCTGGTGCCGGAGAAAGACACAAGCAGGAGTTTTAATGTTGTGCTCGTTGACGAATATTTTTGGTGTTTTGTTTGTTTTTTCAACTTTTGCTTGTCTGTGTACTTTATCTTTAAAGTTCTGTAAGGTTTGTCGGCATTGGTGACAGTCGGACCGGTGCAGAAAAGAAAAGAAAGACGGCAAGAGACGAACCCAATCTGTCAACTTACCCCAACAAATACACATGAAAAGCCTCTTTTTTCCGGAACGTGCGAAACTTTTGCTTTGTTTGTACACTTTTTACTTTTAAGCTACAGTTTATTATCCTTCCAAGTTTGATGTTCAGCCGCTGCTATACCAACCTCTTCTTACAATAATAACAAGCGTGGATGTGTGGATGTGGATGTAGGAAGTCGTGTGTTTGTGTGTGTGTGTGATCGCGATATCACTCGGCACTCTCTCTTTCACTCTCTTTTCTATCTGTCTCTCGGTGTGTGTGCTCAAACAAATCTTTTATGTATGAAGTGCATCATTAGTTCGCCTTATGCTGGAAAGCGCCTCCACGGTGGGGTGTGGAGTGTCCTGCTTAGTGTGTCCTGAACAGCCTGCCGCTTCCTTTCATCAAACATACACACGCAAAAGGGGAGGAAAATTCGTTACATGCAATGTGTTGAGTGTTTTGTCGTTATCTGGCGACTGTAATGCGCAAGAGAGCAAAAAAAAAGCGAGCCACGAAGCAGCAAAGAATGCCTACAGCCCATCGACTCGGGCACACATGAGGCGGAAGAATGGTGTGCGGGTTTGGTAACACAATACTCAGACGATTGCGGCAACTGTGCCGGCAATGATACAACATGAGGAAGAAAGTTTGCTAATGAAACAGTAGCAGCAACAGCTTCAATCACCTGTTATGAACATGTTCAAACATCACAAAAGTGACGCGCCGGAAGGGTGGTGGTGTGGGGTGGTATGCCCCCGATCCCATTTTTGTTTTTCGTCCCGACCAAGCCATATCCTTATTTACCGAAGCGCGGCATTAATGTTTTGTTAGTTTGTGCGGAGTTTATTGTTGGGCGGCGTGTGTATGTGTTCGTGTTTCGGGGGAGGCTTTTTTTGTATCTGTGTGTGCCGATATGTTTGTCGCACAGCTGAGCAAATAATGCGAACAGAAAGTATGGGCGGATGAATGATGGAGCCGGCCAGTATTATTGCGATTGCCGAAATGTAAGTCGATTTTGGGCATTGTTTGCGGAGCTTTGGGCAATGTTTGGGTTGTTCAGTTTTTGTGTGTTTTGTTTAACAAGCTTTCACAACATTTTGCGCCTTTTGTCTAAAGTACAGCTTTGTATTCGAGAGCATTGAAAAACATATTTAAATTGACGTATTGAACAAGTATTTATATCTCTATCTAAATCTCTATATTTACAGTTTCATACCAGTTTTATAAACATTTAAAATAACAAGTGAAAATTTAGAACAGTTTAAATACTGATTATAAACTCAAAAATCATGAGTTTAATTCAAACCTATGCGAGAAACTTTGTTAAAATTAATAGAAAACCTTGTATATCCTTTGCAGTATTATTCAGGGGTTTTTATTCTTATGACACTAAATTTATCGCCTTTTCATAAGGGAAATGAGCTTTATCTTATGGGAATTTTACTCCATGGCACCTGTTTTGGACAGACTAATTGGAAATTCCTCTTTGCCCAAACACGCTACTACAGAGTCCAATTCCAATCATATAATTTCCCGTAAGAAAGAGTCAATACAGTGTCCTACATCTATAAGAACCCCTCAAACCCCCAGTAAGGTTAAGTATATGAAAAAAAGCCAGGAAATGATGGCCCTTGTGACATTTCGGTTTTATGATTTCAAGTACGATTTGCAATCAAATTACTTGTTTATTGTGAGTCAAAAGGTCCCCAAAATCGGTGATAGGCAAACATGTCTATCCGTTCGCACTTCAGCAACTTTGACGCTGGTAAAAAGCGTTAAATGTCACGACAACTTTCGCTTGCTTGGGGCTGCACCAAAATCGCAATCGAATCAAATTTCTCATATCGCTCCGGCGCACGTGGCTCTAGCATACCTTGAGCAAATCTTGAGATGGTACGATACAATAGCAACAATAACAAAAAAAAACTACCCCGCAGCGAGATGAGCGAGATAAAACAGAAGCTAAACCGACGTACCCCACCGACCCCCTGATGGAACGAAAAACGTAGCGCTTTGTGTTACCATCACCACCCCCCACCAGGGTCACATATCCATCCGTCAGCCGACTAATCGCGGTTTACCATCGCTCTCCGGAGGATAATGCTTTTGCACCTTTACACCCAGGTCACCGCCGGGTTGCTGGCTGCCTGCTCTTTCTCTCTCTCTACACCCCCAGTTTGCCGGAGGAGACGAACACCACAATCCTTTGCCCGGGTCCCACCGTACTGCCTGTCAGCACTTAACCCAGCTTAGCCGTCGCTTGTCGGCAGTCGCAACATCGCAGCAGCAGCAGCATCAGCTCCATCGAGCATCTCGCTTCGCCCGGATTTGCCTGCGATACGTGCCATTATCGTTGTGTGATGCTACTGCTGCTGGTGCCGTGGCTCCTTCCCCAGGTCTGCCCGCGGTTCCAACCAATTGGTTTTCGCTTAGCAAACAGCTGACACGGTTCTCATCAGGCTTTTATGTGTTCGGGATTGCCCTCTTCCCTTCTGTCTGTGTGTGTGTGTGTGTGTGTGTGTGCATTTTTTGTTGCTTCTCTTCATCCCTCACATTTCATCCCGGAACGTGTGCAGCCGGTGTGTGACACGAAATGTCGATTGCAAAATTTAATCTTCGCTTTGGATTGTGCTTTTTTCTCATCCCCAGCCTCCCTGCCTGCTTCCATCTCGCTTTGGTTTGATTTTTACGGTTTCGTTTCATTCATTCCCACGCTCAGGCACACGCACACATACCCATATTATGTGACTAATGTCGTCCCGGGGTGAACTGGATCCCCGGAGTCGTCATCGAATATGTTGCTCAACTGACCAAACTGCACGGAGTGGCAACGCGTGTAGTAGTGCAGCAGTTTTCCCTAGCGCAACGTTTTTTTTTCTTTTTTTAATGAAACACACCACGCCAGCACTTTTCAATCAGACAAGCTCAACATTCGTGATGACACCGCAACTTGTTCACTGTGTGTGTGTGTGTGTGGCATTCAGTGTGGAGGGAATTGTAATGAAGCTCAAGCTGAGCACAACTAGACCTGAACTGTACTGCAAAACCGCGATGACAACGAGTGCAGTACGTAGGTTGTACTTTTACGAACTATTAAATTCAGTTTAGTGCCTGTGGGGCGCGGCAGGCAAACTGTAACATTGGGTGGCATCGAAACATGGTAGTGCTGTAAGTGTTTACTGCTACTAGCCGGTGTTGTTGTGACACATGGTGTGGGATTAAATCATCTTTTTGCAATCATGGAAAGTTTTTGCCGGCGTCAGGTTCAAGTTATCAGAGTAAGGATGAAATGGAGCATTCAGGAAATGTATGTCATTATTTATAAAGTATATTTTATTTATAATTATATATGTAAATGCATTTATAGGTTTTGTTTAGTTGGGTTTACAAATTGTCCCAAATCTTAAATCTGTTATCATATGCGTTAATCTTACTTCATTGCCAGCAAATCTTCCTCTAAACCGAATACTCTACGCATTACATAGAACAACAATTTTACGAATAGCCTGTAAAACCGCTGAATAAATCAGCAAAGCGAATAAAAAAGCCCCCTCGTGCATGATACCGTACAGTGCGGGGTTCAGCGCGGAAAGCGCATTTGAATTGAAGGGATCAGTTTCCACCGTACGCGGTTCGGCGAAAATGAGAAGGTAAACCAATAAACCATCTCTTTGAATAAAACATTCAAGGTGCGTAACATCGTACGTACAGAGCACAGCAAGATGAAAAGAAGAAAAAAAAAACGGAAAATACAAAAAAAAGCGAATCAACCCATTCCTATCTCGACCTCGTTATTTACCCTGAAATGCCTGGGTCATTGAAAATAGCTACACGGCAGTAAAGGCAAAGTGGTGTGGGTGTGTGGGTGTGTGTGTGTGTGCGTGTGTGGTGAAAGAAAAAGGATTAAAGGTACAGAGCAGGTACGTTCACTTTTTAGCTTTTCATGGTTCACGTTCGAGCCGCCTCCGTTTGAGCGGAAACGACGCTCACACTCTCTCGGTGGCCTTTTGCCCGTCCGGCCACCAATCGGATGCGGTCGATCCGCAAAACGGCTCGGAACAAACTGGCTGACGCGCCCGGCCGTCGGGGTTGTGCATGATTTCGCTGCTGTACAAAGGAAGGAAGAAAGCAGCAGAAGCACTTGATATTGATATTGAGAAGCCACACGGCACGCCACACAAATCGGCAGTACCTGTACCTGTGTATGCTCACTTATTTGCCTGCCTGTGTGCGCAATGATCGCACCACAGTTGGAATAAGTGCGTGCAACGAAGGGGCAGGGGGAGGGGCTGAGATGTTTGGTAGGAGGTAAATAAAGAAACGACGCACCGATAAGAGTAAAGGAGACATTTGCTCTTCTGAAAAGAACTACGTCAGGGGTTCCTCTTCTGAAGAATGTTCGTAATCCGCTTAACGGGTTTCAACCCTTGTTCCGTCAAAGCATAAAGAAAAGAATGTGTTGGTGTGTATGTGGGTGTGTGGGTAAGAGAGAGAGAAAAAGAGCAACTGCTGAGAACGAGAGCAACAAGCGTATGTGTGGCTGCGGAATCACGCAGGAAATAAACCGGTCCCAGAAAAGCGCATTGAAAGCAAAAGAACGCTTCCCCACACAACCGCATATTGTAATCAGGGGAGTCCATCAAAAGGGAGGGCTACACCGCAACAAGCGCTGATATTGGAATGCGTTTTTCTTCATTCGCTCCGCACAGTCAGCATTCGGGCAAGGTTGTTCGGACACGGCGCTGAAAACATGGCGGCAGAACACGGTGGAAAAAGGAAGGCAAATCTTGCCAAATAAAAGGAAAACCTCCGTTTAATGGGAAGAATAAATCTTGATAAAACATGTGCCCGGTTAAGTCCACAAATCACGCATGCTTGCGTACCGCTTTTCGCAGCGCGCAAGTGTTTCCCCCGTTCTTTTTCGGCTCTGTGTTCACAGCGGCGAACATTTGTAGCTGTTTGGTTGGGTTTGTATAAGGGTTACGGTAGGGAAATATACACGGATCAATGAGGATTGAAGTTTTGTAGCAACAAAAAAACAAAACCTCGGTGAATTAATATTCACGTTGGATGTGTTTTCCCTGTTTTAACTAATGGGAAGTGAAATACTAGGCGCCTCCATGCACATGTCGCAGGGCTGATATAGCGGCCATTGAGGGATTTTACAATGTAACATTAAGCATAAATAATCCTAACAATCAGTTTCAACAGACAACCTCTTTGAACGATCGTTAATCATGTAAATGTGATATTTTAACTTGATTTTAAAACACACCAGGCGTCTCCTTTGCAATCGCTATCACAATAATACACTTATTTCCTAATGTTCCTGTAACTTAATAAATGAAACAAAAGAAACTTTTACATTTTTGCTTTGAAATAAAGAAAATTTAACAATTATCCAAATTAAAGCTTTGAACATCAACATATATTATGAGGTACCAGGCGTCTCCATAAAAAACTGCACGTTAAATATAAATATTGTGAACAATTGTTACATTTTCTTTTCACTTATTCTATGTATCCTGCAGTGGGCGTAACATAATTGTCAATAGACAGGAATAACACAGTTAATTGCAATTTATACTACCACCATGTCTCTGAGCGGTTGATTGCTCCGATTACAAATGTCGTTTAATGGCACACACTCTCTTACTCTCTCTGTCGCCTACACCACACCACCGCTCCAGTCGTTTGCTGCACAGCACAGCAAGATAAGATGGTTGTGACCGGGAATCAACAGATGCTTCCCTCACGGCAAAAACCTCGCATACGGTTGGGAGCGCACACCGGGGGTCGTCGTCCCAAGGATTCGGATTGCGATAGCATTTTGGCGTCGTCGTAAACGATGATTTAACGATGTGCTACTCCAATGAAGTGGAACTCGTTAATGTAATGGAACGGGATTGCTTCAGCTGTGCCGCGTAAAGATTAAAAGCCGTTCAAAGATGATAAACTGTGCTTAAGAAAAGGCATCAATTAATGTGCGCAATAATGTTTTAAGCACAATGAAGCAGAAAAAAACCCTGGGACAGGTCTATCTGTCTAAGCAGACGGTACAAAACACAGCCCAGACAGTTAAACCGATAACACAAGTGAAATTTGGAACCATTATCTGTTCGCATTATCTTACACTGCTTATGATGGTGCCAGCGCAGCAGGTGAGGTAGCGTCGGCAAATAGTTGCACTGATAAATGCGCATGTAAATTAAAAACGAAACCTTCCAGCTGCAGCGCGATGATAAATGGCAATTCATTAGCGCTGCACATGCACAGCGTGGCGCCAAATTTCATTTTGGCGCAATGAAGATATACTGTACTGGCCGGCACAGCAAAAACGCTGCCCGAAGAACGAAGCCGCTGCAACACAAAAAGTGGCTGTATTTTCATGCTTTTCACCTATATAACGGGCGCTTCTCAGGCACGAATATTCGTGTGTCCATTTGTGCATGGTGCGCGGTGTCCCGCGGAGAAGAAAGGGATGTGGCCATGCACGCGCCGTATGCAAAAAGCTACTGTTGCAACAGATAGCGAGCTAGTGGTTGTGTTTGTAAACTAATTAAGCTCGATATTTCATTTGCTACCAAAACGGCGATTTCTCATTTAATGATACATGAAGGTTGCATGATTTTTAGTGATCAAAGCATGTTTTAAGCATCAAATTTAACGATCAAAGTAAGTAACAGATTTCACGCAAAGCAAGCAAAAGCACTGGGCAACGATGCTTTAAACACAGTCCGAAAAAGATTTCACATGGAGGCATGAAATAAACACCAAACAAGAAATACTCAACATTTCTTTCCTTTCCCCCAAAAAAGGATAAGCCAATTTGCACAGGCATCCAACCGTACAACGGGTTTTTTCTCACGCGCCGGTCGCGCTATGCTCGTCGGGAATGATATGCCAAGCGTTCGTCGGGATCGCATTATAGTTTGATTCGATTTCCATGTTTCCACCGAGGGATAATTGACAGGAAGCCAATGGTGGGCGAAGACAATCTTCTGGCAAATTCGACACTTTCTATCGGACCCGTGTGCTCGTCACAGCCTGTCTTGCTGTACGCCAGGTGTGGGACGAGCATATCGACCGGAAGCTAGACTAGGAATTGCATTTCACACACACAAGAAACATACCAGTGGAAGGTGGAAGGCAGAAGATACAAGATAAATTTCACAACATCAGCCAGAAGAAAGCGATAGCTGTGAACTATCGGGTGCCAACTGGCTGCCCGTTTTCCATGGGAAAGCAACTTAAGCTGCGGCAACGACTTCCTTGGAGGATACTTATTTCATAGTGTGCCATTTAGTGTGGCTCCTGTTTGGCACATTTATTCGCTGCCATTTAGGTGGATAGTGAATTTGGGAGTAGTGTTGTTTCGGGATGTCTTTTAAACTGCCAACCATTTTAAGGGTGTGAAATGTAGCCGCTTTGTGGGTGCTTTCTTACACAAATGTGTCGTAGAAATGGTGCTTGAAATTTTGAACATGTTTTGTAACAATCACCATACCATTTCCCCTGTCTTATTACACTCTTAAAGGTCGATTTCTCTATAATATTATAAATCGAACTAAAAAGTATAAACTTGTTCCTTTGATTCTACTTCCTGTACATTCCTGCAGTCTCTCTTTGGTCCTTTTAATTTTAAAATATTTTCTTTAAATAAATGTACGAATGCCTGCATGCTCGTCAACCTGTTTGATGGAGCAAGCGCTTTGGTTCGGCCTCCAAAAATGGCAACAACCGACGAACTCCCCCTTTTCACTTATGCATGAGCATGGCTGAAAATAAACTATTAAATTATTTACCAAGCCAAATTGCCACTAGGCTCCCCGTTTTTCTGAGGGGGAGAGAGTCTCAACATATAGCCAAGGCAAGCAACACATCGAAGCTGCACAACGTGCAACCCACAAAGGTGCACATACACACACACACTAGTACACATACGTCGTTCGATGAGAAATAATTTAATTTGTTTAATTTCGTTCGTTGTTTAATTTGTTTAAAGCTCTACCGTTTAAGATTTGTCACGTAAAAACGATAAGTTTGGGAAAGTGCTCAAGCGGAGGGTGTGTTTCAGAGCAAGTTTTGTTTAGTGTGAAGACACGAATGAATTATTTCTTTTAAAAATGCATTTTGAAATTTTAATTGCACCAAATAATTCCACTGCAAATGTGTTACATTACTTTGTGTTACATTTTATTATAACTTTTTGCACAAATAAAGAAAAAACGCACGTAGAAACAACACCCATATTGAGTTCTTTTCACATTTGCAAGTCATCGCAAATGGATGTTGCTGCTCGCAGAGCAAGCCTTGTGACACAAAGTGACTCGATTTTTAGCAGCTGGCAGCAGTGTTGGATTATTCATCAGCTTACCCAAGCACCCGCCCTGGAACGACTCTGCAAGCGACAAGCGAGTGTCATGTTTGACAAAATGCAAAGCGTCAAATATAAAAAAAGAAGTGCCAACGACCCACTTTTTGTGCCTTCTTGCTCGCAACCATTCCCGAGTGGAAGCGCCAGTGCAGCTGTGCGTTACTGGTTGGCGCAAAAAATAAGAAACACGCAACAATGTTTGCAGATGTGATGTGTTGTCGTAGTTCTAGTGGAGTTTTTTTTTAACTTTTATTTTGTGCTGAATGATATGTTTTTGCTAAGAATAAAGTTTCTTACTTTTATAGATCGGTGCTCTCAGCGCTACAAAACCAAACTAAAAGAACTATGTTCAAACAGCAAAACAAACAATACAATCGAAGGTTAACGTTCACAAGCACAGGTACGCACTTCTATCGGCCCGATACTGCTCGATCATTTATTAATGGTTCACAACCGTTTTCCCCCGCACGAACGTTATCGGATTTTCACCTTTCTACATAAAAAGCAACTTAGGAAATCACACGCACAAGCAGCGCACGCTTTTTTGGCTCTCATCCCCGCCGTGCTAAGATTCGCCTGCGTGCCGAAAACAATTACCGCACGCAAGGTAACCTACGCTACGCAAGCTGGCAAAATGAGAAGCTCTTCCCTTTTGAATGCCCTTTTGGCACGCACTTTAGCAGCAACACTCGGGGCTTGGGCTTGTGCAGTTTTACTCTGAATTTGCAAAATAACAGGAGGGTTTAGGTTTTTCTGCCCCAGTTTGATTTAAGCGCACGTCAATTCGGCAGATTCATTTCATCTGTTAGCGGGTGGGTTTTCCGGGAAGTGCCAAACCATTGACTTTCGAGCGAGGTTTCGTTGTTCGTTGTAACGATTGAGAAAGGATCCATAATGTATGATGGTGTAAGAGTGATCTGCTCTACGTTCAAACAGGTTTGTTCTTTCCAGAAAGCGTTACTTAGTGTGATTAACCTGAAAGCATCCTTAAAGTATGCAATGTGTCCAACAAAAACAGCTTTTTAAAAAGATTATCCTTAGGGTACCATTCATTGTTTATCGCGTCAAGCTAAATCTTTTTGATAAACCTGTTTAAAAAAAAACACACACACTTCCTCAAACATTTGAAATTGCACCATTGATCTTTCATCTCTATAGATTGTAGAATAATTATTCTATCACCCACATAAAACACACGCATATCACAAGCGCCATAAAAAACTGTCAAATAAAGCAAACAAAATCCGTCCGTAAACCGTCGCAGTTTCCACAATGGTGTGCCTCAACCACGGGCACCAACGCTGGCGTAATAATAAATTTCCCAACGAAAACAACAAGCCTGGAGAAAGTTCTTACGCCCCACATTCCATCGCACCGCCGAGACTCGTTAATCGCTGTGGATTGCAGTGGCTGGGGAAAAATTTATGCACCACTTGTCATCATTTAATAGCTGGCAGACGATGCAGTTCTTCGCACCAACCCCACCAATTCCCCTCTTTCTGCACCAGATGCATCCACTTCCGTAAGCCCCATAATTACCGGCCCGTATCGTGCATACAGCGTGCACAGGAAAAGGACAAAAAGGTTTTACAAGACATCTTCTAAAGGAAGTACAGTCACACAAACACACACAAACAGTAGGAGCTTTTGCCCGGGGTTTGGGAAACTTTTCGGGGCAACTTTTGCCCCAAACATCCACCTTCCGCTGTGTTTGATATGTCGTACCAGGGCGTAGGGTTTCACATTGGAATTAAGTGCCGCCTGGTGACCGACGGCGAAAGGATCGGTTCGCTACCCTAAAGATGGATGAGTGTAATTAAACAGTACTGTGTCCGGGGAAGGCTGGGCCGGACACATAGAAGCACCGATGAAAGCAGAAAGTTACTCCAGCCAGGCGACCAGGTAGAGTTCCTTCAAGGAGTGCGCGCAGGGGCTTTTCTTGGGCTTTGGGGTTGTACTAAAACAACTACCGGCATCGATGAGGGTGCGAGAGAGAAATTGCAAAGTTTTTACTGCCAAACGCGATGGGAAAGCGGGAGGGCGTAAAGTATATAGAAAGTGAAAGAGAGAGAGAGAACGAGGGCGATGAAAAAACCCAGCTCGGTCCGGTAAAAGTTCGGAAAAGTTATAATTTATGTGTAGCGTTGTCCGTTTTGGTTTTGTTGTCTCGCTTTTTTGAACAGGTTTCCCCAAAATGAACGCGTAAAATATTCGAGCTTATATGAGATGACCTCATAGTTTGTGTGTGTGCGTGTCACACAGCTTCTCTACTATTTGCTTTCGTACAATTGAGCATAGAAAATGCCATTTACTAGTTTGACGATGGAGCAATAACTTTCCCAAAGCAATCTCCAATATCGGAAAAAGAGAATCTCCATACCAAAACTTCCCATGCGAACCCGATCACATCATCTAGGGACCTCTTACTGGCGTGCAGGCATGTAAAGTTTACACAACATCAAGCAGTCTTTACGTGTGTCACCTGATGTGGAAGCTGAGCAATGCGTCCTACATAAAGAAAATGTTACTTTAATCCATCCCACCTGCACACCACAAGGCAGACCCCGGTAGTGTTCGGGCCACGCTCGGGCATTACCGCTGTCAGACATATTGGACACTGATTTGGGTGCTTCGGAAGTGGAAATCTTTCGCATCGGTTGTTAACTTTTCAAACCAAACCAAAGAGAGAAAGGTAATGGGGGTACGCTCACAAAAAACCGCCCCACTCGACCGGTGTCTGCCTGGCACATACATCTTCTTTTGGTTCTCATTTGCCCTTTGTCTGTTGGTAGGAATTTTATTGTGACTGTTATTTCAATCGCGTAAACCAGAGGCTGGCGGTGAAGGCCGTGGCAGGAGGGAATGATTTAAGAATCGTTTTATCGCTGTTCGGTACTTTGTTTTGACAAAGAGCAGACAAACTTCCTGCCAAACTTCCTGTTGCTGACAGGTGAGGAGACGTTTCAATATTGTCCTAGGAATGAATGGAATTTCGTGGCGCCATGGTTCAAGTGGCCATTAGTGACGTAAGACTTTCTAGAACAATTGTCTTTGGTTTTTGTTTTGTGCACAGAAGAGGAGAAGTTTTTGCAACACTAGAGTTATCACAGGCGAAATAAGTTTTTGGTATTTTTTTGGCAATCATATCGTTGTAAGAAAAATCTTCAACAATAAAAAATAGAACATGCCTGCAACAACAAAAATGGTCAGTTTAAAGTGAACAGCAATGAAAACATGACCTCAAAACATGTTAGCTAGTGTTTTCATTTCAACTCTCTCCTTTACTTTAGGTGCATGACGCACTCCAATATGAGGGACATGGAGTATGGCCCCAACAGGTTTGGGTCATTCGTTTCTACAGATTATTGCAATGACGAAGGGTGCCACCTTGAGCGCTACCAGTAACATTGAGCTAGAAACCCAGCTAAAGGTTAACCGATTGTTTCAAAAGCAGCGCAAACGCGGCGAATAGCGTTTCGCTGCCATATCTTATCGCGTTTTGTTTCGATCTTGACGTCATTACGAAGAAGGATAGATTGCTTGCAAACCAACCAGAAGATGATTATCTAGCGTAAAACAACGATGTGTACACACGAGTGTAACAATTATACCACAACCAGCGTGTGCACAATGCAGCGGAACAGGAGTATTCGCGGGGAGTAAACAGTCAGTCAGTCAGTAACGCAAGGCACAGCATTTCAAACATCCACCGAGCACGAAAGGTAAACTGTGTAAGGTAGTCCAATGTCAGCCACAAAATGGTCACTGGAACAGTAATGCAGCCAAAAGAGGGGGAAAAGGGAGAGCGAGCGTGCAGCTCGAACCGTCTTGAGCCTGGTCAAAACCAAGGAGCAGAGGCAGCACACCGTGAAGTAACTAATTCCCCACAGTGCAGTGTGGGACGACTCGAATGGTCGTAGCAGCCGCCCAGGGAGAAAGCAGAAAATGATTATTTATGAATTCAAATGAGCTGCTGCCGTAATTTACTACATCTGCAGTGTGATGCCTTGCGGGGGATGGTGGAAGGCGGTATGGAAGAGAGAGTGCTGTGTATGTGTGTATGAGGTTAAAGCAAAAACGTCACTTCTCGTACGCGTGTGTGTGTGTGTTAACGTTCAGCTGCGAAAGCGTGGTGCCAAAATCTCACCAAAATCCCAGCATGAACGAAACTAAAAAACAACGATCATCCCTTTCCAGTGGGTGTCTCGGGGCAAAGTCATCAAAACAGAACCGACACCAAATTTGCTTGCCGAAAAAAAAAACGGTGACAAACAAAAAACGACCAGTTGTCCCTTTGGGGGAATGGATTTTATCTTGTCGGGCCGTGTGACGCAGAGTCAAGGTTAGACGTTGATGCAGTCACAAATTGTGTGTGTGTGTGTGTGTACGCTCACTTCCGCCGTTGCCGCGACGAGGTATTCTCTTTTCACGTGCCATTCACAAACCCCAAAATTCAACCATAATTTGTCGGAGCTGGTGGGGTTACTGTTTGCGCCCGGTTCAAGCTGCCGCATCTAACGCGCCAAAGTTTGGTCCGTCCCCGAGGGAAATAATTCGACTGTACACGGTGCACGGTGCCGAGCCGAATTAATATCATCTCCATCGCCCGGATGTGAAGCAATAAATTGATTAACGCATAATTCATCCGCGCGAGTTTCGACCGGTCGTTACGTTTTAATCACTTTGCAAATATTGCTGCATGGTTTGGAAGGGTGCCGTGGGATACTTAGGGACTTGTAGGGGAGCAGAGGAAAGCACTGCAGTGCCACTTACGCGTACTTTGCCGCCCCTAAATTGCTGCAATTTGCGTAACATTTGGCAATTGGTTCTGTTCAACTCTTTTAACGCGTTACGCCTGTAGAGGCGTCATAAATAGCAAGATTAAATTTGCCAACATAGAACTCCGCGAGGTTGGGGTTGTTTTTACTGTGCCGAACTACACTCCCTTTCCTCTCGATGAACATGTGCACCACACACAGTTTGACGTTTGTTTTGAAAATGTCAACTGTCCAAATAAACTAGCTAATCCGGGAGCTATGTTTCGAAGGCAACGGGCCGGTTGGGGCAAATTTGATTGACAAATGCTATTTGGATACGTCGTGCCAGGTAGGTGGGCCGTGGGTGGGGCAAAATATTAGAATAATATGATTAGCCTATTAGGTCGCGATCAATAATCACCGAACCCTTTTGCCACCGAAAGCTAGCAGGTCAACCGCACTTGCCCGGCAGTAGTAATTGCATGTGCATATTTCAGGTAGCAAATGGGCTGCCGATGAAGTGAACTCCGCCTGCCGCGTCGCTCAGCATCGGCTCAGCGGGATGGCGTTTGATAATTTGATGAATGCATGGGCAATATATGCTAATGATTGATTTCGTACAGATTTCGTAACGACATGAATTGTGTTTGAAATTACGCAAAACAGTTGCTTGGAGACACTGAATGGACATTTGAATTTTAAACACTTTCCATCGATTTGCAACACATCAATAAGCAAAATAAAAACAAAATGCAAGCTTGAATGATAATGAAGCTTATATTAAACTGCATTCAATCATTCAAAGTTCACATTTATCATGAAGAGACATGATTCACCCATTTTTATGTGCAATTTGCATACATACGGGCGTTTAAACAAATGTACTGCTAGCTTAAATAAAGAGTGCCGTATGCGACACGAATCTCGTGTAGAAACTTACACAAATAAATCATTTTACACAATGACACCTACATTCGACAGTTGTACGTCGATTGATAAGCTTAAGAAACATCGACGTAAAAGACAAATACTATATCAAAACCTCAAATACAACAACCAACAGCAAACTTATCAATCAGCAGTTATCTTTCTGCTGAAAGAGTGTCTTATGTGATCGTTGAAGCGGCGATTAGCGTAATCTAGCGTTCCATGTGTTTGATTGGGCGCAATTTTTATGCAAACATGTACTCCAAACACTCACACTCTCCATCCGGTTACACGATAAAAAATCAATGATATAACCCCAATCTTCTCCCACACTCGTAAAACTATTCACCACCGGCAGTTTCGGCCGACAAAACTTCTCTCGATGTTGTGGCCCCAGAGCAGTGGCCGCACGCTGTGTGCTGTGTACCGACAACACAAAACAGCCGGAAAAGGCCTTACTGCAGTGGACGAAAGTGAAGATGGTGATGGTGGCAAAACAAGCCCACCACCGCACTCCAACCTCGTGGCGCATTAAGTTACATGCTTTACGAACACCAAAGTCACAGCGTGAACTCGTGTAGTTCTCTTTTGCTTTGTTCGTGTTTTTTTTTTTTCGTTTTTAGTGATTTTGGTTTTGGCTGGTCAAAGTTTCGCCGAAACGAAGCTCCAGTGTCGTCGGGCCACAAAGAATCGAAACGGTCGATGTGTGAAAAGGCAGCTTTCAACAAACAGAGCACCGTGTGTAGGGGCCTGTCTTGCGAGCTTTGTAACCGACATCGCTGGACACTGGAAAGCCGAGCGTTGGCAGGAGGAAAATAACTTTTTGCTGTGTGTATTTTCTTCGCCGAATTTTATTTCGTAGGCCATGATGATGCAAGCGATGAAGCCGACTGTCGGTAGAGGAATGGGAAGGAGCTACAACAAAAGCATATGTTTTACCTTGTGTCTTGGTGGTTTGCTTACTCACATACAATGTGCACACATGTGACATAGAAGATTGTTTTTGAAGCCTTGTTTTTTTTTCTTACTCAATACCTTGATGATACCCGTGGAAATGTTTGGACAACTTACGCATACCTGGAAAAGATAGAAGAAGAAAGTAGGTGTATAGTTTTACTTCCACATCCTCCATAAAGTATAAATATAATGTTCATTTTTTTTAGATTCAATCGATGCTCCCAGTTCCAACTCTCCCGTTCATCGCTTCTCCCTTAAAGCGCTGAGAGCGAACATTCACACGATCCCTAATACCACCATAATTAACGGACCATTTACAGCAAAAGACTGGTTTGGTGGTTCTGGGTGATGATGGTCCTTTTCTTTTTCGGCCCGAATGCGGACGGTACAAACAGACAGACCGGTCATGATTGACCGCACTAAATTCTAGTGCTCTAGTTTCTCATTTTCGCGCCAACGATTTCATGGTCGAACGCTAGACTTACACGGCTCGGCTCAGTGTGCTCCTCCCCTAGTGTGTGGCGGGGTGATTAAGCCGACCAGAGACCAGAGGCATTCACCGGGCCCATTAAGCACCAAACGGAGAGCGAACCGAGCGGCCCGGTTGCGAAAGCAGATGCCGACGCTATTAGCAGGACAATGAGCAACTCGATACTGATTATGCGCGTGGCGGCGGGTTGGTGATAAAAATAGGGCCCAGCGTAATGCTTCCTCGGGTCGTTTGCTTCATTTAGTGATGACACCTATTAGGCGTACGATCGCTAATAACTATCCGGCACGGATCGAATGGATCGCATTGGTTTGGAATGTGAACAGCTGAGAAGAAATGGGCGCCTTGTTAGATTAGCTAGTGCATTTGTCTGGTTAGATTGTCTTTTATGCTTGTTTGAGCAAATAAAACCCGTTTAAAAAATAAAAAAATTACGTACATATTATAAAAACCTTCGCAAGTTAGATATTTAAACGCCTGAAATTATGCAAATAACATGACAATTTCACGTTATTACAATATTAATGATATTATTCATTGAATTGGATGTAAAAACAATACTTTCTGTTAACAATATTGAAGAACAGCATGTTATGTTGCATGAATGATAGCAAGACTTCGTGTTTAATTAAACACAAAACCTATTTTTTATTAAAGCAGCACTTCATTGAAACGCTGAAACCAACCATAATTGTTGTAATCACTAAACGAAACGAATTGTGCATCTCTGTTCTACCTTTAAAATTAAACCCACTTAAAGTGCTTACACGACCGTTCACCGTTGTTGTAAAAACGGCTACTTAATGCGTTTAAAGTTGGCCACAACGAAGCCCTTTTGCCAGTGCAGTGGCGAAAGCCGTGGCCGTGGGTTTGCTCGCACTGTTGCGGTTAGCACACACGTTGAGAAATTTAGCATAATTCACCTAAGCTAACCATCCACCATGTACCATGTTCCACCCACCGGAGTTCAGTATGCAAAGTAATGCGACGGCAAACGTACCACGACCGGCACATACACACACACATAAAGGAAAGCGAATACCGTGCGCGTCCTGTTTGTCGTGAGGAAGATGGAATCGTGCAAAAGTAGGGTAGGCAAAATTTATGTTGGGACGAAACCATGTTCCTGAACAGTGCCCTCGCTACTCTCCGCTCGCTCACATCGGGGAAAGAGTGAATTGAAGTGAACGACAACGCAGAATTAGGAAATGCGGGATACAATCGGCCCAGGAAGCCGTTCCCGGGCAACGACAAACGACAACGTCCCGGGGTTTGCTCGTTGCAATTCGCCCAACCAAGCTCAAGAGCGCGCATAAGTTAAAATGGCGTAAATTACACGCTGAGTGGCTTGAAGTTTTTGGATCATCCTACGCTGTGGCGTAGAGCGAGCAGACGGCACGGGAGGCAACGTAAGTTAAGCAGTTAAATTATGAAAACCTTCGCTGATCGTGCAGGCTGCCCTGTGCGGCTGCATTTGCTGGTGGCCCAACCCGGTGCCATATGGTCGCGGGACACTATCCTGCGATGACCTACGCATTCTGCATGTGCGTGCGTGTTCGAGTGATATGAGAGGTTTGGGTTGGTTTATTTACATGTTTGTACGAGCGTGCTTTGAAGAAAACACTGCCCGGGGCGTTCATAAACTAGCGAGAACAATATTACTGCAGCACAACAGCTGTTGACAGTGAGCGCACGCAATGACCTTAAATAATCGAGTTCACCCCCAAAGAAAGTTACGCAAGAGTGAGTAACAGGGCCCGTGAAATGATAATTAGTTTCATCCAACGCCGGAAGTTGTGCAATAACATAACTTATCATCGTATAAGATACTTTGCTATTAAATTAAATAAAACAAGGCTTCACAAACGCTTATAATTAAACTGTAAAAAACTAACAAGCTGACGAAATAAAGTAACGTTAAGTTAAACAAGTGATTGAAACTGTAACAAAAAAGAGACCTTTACGCTTACCTCCTTTCCCAGAAGTAAGCGTGTATCGTTTTATTTATGATACTATCCAACACAGGCTGTATGTGCACGATGTGAACATGACAACTTCCAGGCGAAAAGCTTCTTTAACCTACAGCTTTAGCCTGCTTGTGACAAGTAACATAGCAAGTCCGAAGTTGTCCTCATCAATCATCAGAAAGGATTTTTTTATCTCGTTCCAGAGTTTCCGTAACGGACTTACTGTCTTAATTTGATTTGGTTCGGTTTGACCGGTGGGTCAAACGGTTTATTATCCCATTGAATAATGTTGTGCCCACAAACCACACAACAAGCGAGAGTCTATTATTAAATTAATACTGTGTGTATGTAAGACCGCAACGTAGGTCCAAGAATAAAGATATGGAATACGAGAAAACTAATAAACTACTGGTTCAAGGCTCATTATTTTGCATCCCTTTAACGGAGGAATCACGGCCAGTCCGGCACAATAACTTACTTCTGTCTGTACCATTAAGGTTCTGTTCAAGATATACAGACTTTTTTTTTGTTTTCCACCACAGCAGTGAAGTTTGCTCATTTCCCAAAACTCCCATTAAACGGGCTACCCTTGTAGGTAATGTTCTTGGGCTGCTAACTGCCGTTCATTCATCATCTACAATTAGCATGTGTTTGATGGCTAATGACATCCACAGCGAACGCAATTTGCTCGCGCTCGTTGGTTTCGGTCCGCTCTAAAGCAATCGGACGACCATTCTACAGATGGATCCTTCCCTGCTTCTTCTCCTCCTTCACGTGCAAGAAGCAAACCAAAGGCGAGCTCAAAGCATTTCGTTTCCGGTACGCATTCTTTCTTCAGCTCCCGGCCTACGGGGGTGGGGAAGAGATTTAGCAAAACGCACGGGGAAGGCGGCATATAAATTAACGATCATTTCGCGGTCGCTCACAGGCATGCATTGCATCCGTATCAGCCCGCGGGCCCGGAAGCGGAACACACAACGTTCCTTCCTTCCGCCGTCTCGTTTTAATGGTTTGGTTGCTCGGCTTTTTTGTGTTTTGTTTCATCCGGTGCAGCTCATTTAACGCACTGTAACGGGTGGTGGTGGTGTGCTGTTCCGGATGGCGGCAGCGGTGATGAAGGTGGCAAGCATTACACCGTGTCACGTGGGCAGGTTATGAGTTCCCGAAACACCGAAATCCAATTTTCTGCCAGGCAAAAACATTTTCCATCTTGTTGCGAACAATTACGCAAGACACGCTTCGGGGGAAAAAAACGGGAAGGGGGTTTTTGGATTAACGTTTTGAGCGTTGAGTTTTATTATTGCACAAAAGCGCCTACGCGGAATCTAGCGGGAGGGCGTGATGATGTGTTGAGCACAGAATGATGTGCCTATATCACATATTATGTTTTGCTTTTTGCTCAGGAAGCACAGATCTTCGTTTCACTGTGAACAAAAATGAGTATAACCTTGTAGCGGAACAGTTAGTGGTTTTTTTTTATACAGAGAAAAGCTGTACACGCGAAACATGCCGCCCTTCAAGGAATGAGGCATAAGACACTGGTGAAAAGTGTATGAAAAATCAAAAATTAAAATTAAAAAAGTTCAATATCATATTCAAAACGCTTAAAAACAACAACACAACCCAAGAAAACAAGAGGTATTGAAAAAGTAGGTCACGGAAAGTGCGGGAGATAAAGGTAAACAACATAATGTTATCACTCGTGTGCAACGAATTTTTATAACATTAAACATATTAGAGCTAATTTATGAAGTTGAGCAAACTCCAACTACAAAACTGTCCCATCATCTGTACATGTCTCCCTACCAAACTAAACTTGTTCAATTGCTCATACCAGTAAGTAATGCACACACGCTAAAGCATCCCGCGCTTCCCTATAGCGCCAAATTATAGTTACCCTCACGTAGCACGAAACTTATGCTCTAATCTAATTATTCCATGCACGGGAACGGACTGATTAAAACCGTGCCCTTTGCCGGGCGACATGGGCGCACTCTCTCTCTCTCTCTCTTACGGCAGTCAGGCACACAACTCCATCAAAAATCTAATAAATGAATGTGTAGTGGAGTAAAGAAAATACGGCCCCCAATAGCGTACAGTACAGTAGTAACAGTTTCCTACCACGGCGGCAAGCAACCGAACGGGCACGATAACTCTGTCACATGCGGTTAATTCAATTCATCAACCAGCACACAGGAGACGACGGCAACAGCGAGTAAGTTCACCGACAGAGACAAAGAAACGCCACTACGACGTGGAGGGGAGTTGCAGCACGAACCGCACGCAGCTGCCAAAAAAGACGGAAAGTTTCATCTGAACGGTGGCAGTTCAGTTCGGTATGTGGAAGCATAGTGGGCAAGTTAAAGCTGAAGCAATTTAGCTTCGACTTGTTCACTGAACCGTCGTACGTTCTGTGTGTTTTACTTGCGTTTGTGGTAGTTGATTTGCACACACAGAAAGTTTCATAAAATGAAAGGAATACATAATCACTGTAATAGGAAAAAACGATGTAACAGTTACATTCGATTTTGATCCCTCATTTATTTTGCATGCATTGAACTACTGCATCATTATTTAAAGTATTCCCTTGCTACACTTCACCAAGGGACGGAGAATCATTAAAATCAAAGTAATAAAAGTAATGCGAATACATGAGAATGCGGAAAAGCATCATGCTCAGCGACGAAGCGACAACATCAAACGGTCGTTCACCCAGCTTTTCCCTCTAGTCAAAATATACACACGATAAAACTGCCATCGAGTAAAACTGCATATAGCAAAAAAAAAACAAGCAGTTTCCACCCATAAATGTATACTTCACTTCCTTAAACATGCAGTGGTCGTAAAACACGGAAACATAAGAGAGCGTGTAGCTTCTGCCGCTCGCACCATCATCGTTAGTTGGACGGACGAATTTTACGCGGTCTTTCACACCCGCGGGAATGCAGCACCGTTACAACTACTTGACATTTTAACAGACATTGAACACACACACACGCTCGAGCAACGGAGCCATCACGAACGGAAGTTCATTACGAACTTGTGAACGATGTTTAACAACCGTCGTTCGTCGTTTGCGGCATTGAAGTCACTTTTCAGTTTTCAGGTTTGATTGATTCCGATCGTACACACATTAAGCAGCAAGTGTTGAAAACATAAGTCTACACGTTGTACCAAAGGATAACAAATTAAAACGATTACACACATTTTATGCTCCATCATTAGAGATTAAATAACCCCCGCACACACACACATCTGTAGAGGAAAACTCCATCCTCAAAAACCATCGCCAAAAAAGCAATCAAAATTTTGGACACTTAAATCCTGCACCATATTTGTGATTGCTTTTTTACGATGCAGGCCGCACTCGGATAGGTCATCCTCGCCAAACAGCGAAATCCGCTCTGATCTGATTAATGTTCAATATTGACTTAAGCATCGTGTATTTTTTTTTGTTTACACCTCACAGCGGGCCCCGTGGTAACATCAGTATTTGCTGTTCTAGCTTAACACTCTATGTTGGAGCACTCGGCTCTTCCTTTCCCTGCGCTGCTGGTGTCGACGGTGTCAAAATCTCTTCACCAATTTAACGACAATCCATAGCTCGGAGCGCAACGGGCAAAAAAGGCAACGGGCAAGCAAAAGCAGCACAGCAGCCCCGTGTGATGCCTGCACGACAGCTTCCCACGGTGCTGGGGTGTTTCATTATATTAGCTTTTGGCAACCAACCTTTCCAACCACACCCCCCGGTCACCATCCCGTCACGCGCCCGCACACACAAACCAGTGACGGCCATAAATATTCATTAACATGGCACTGTCACTTCTCGGAAAAACACGCCGATAAAGATGACGAGGAAATGGGTCGCCCCGCACCGCAATACCGCGAACGGGGCAAATGTTTACGTCGCAATCGAAACGGACAAGCGGGACGAACGCGGGAGTAAATGGAAATGAGAGCGAGTGGAGCGGTGGATTGTTTTTTTTTTTTTGCACTGTTTGTTTTCAAAATGCACCGATCAGGTAATGAAGTTTAATAATATGCAAATTTTGATACCCGACCTTTGGTGGGAGAAGGCTGGGCAACGTTATTACAGCTCTAGTCAGGTACCGCGTGCTTCAACCAATTCAATGCTTAAACGATTGATTGGATTGGAAACGAAAAGATTGGTTGACAGATGCTGAAAATGGGCAGGAATGTTGCCTTACCTTTTGATATTAAAATAACATAGGAAACAGTGAAAATTTTACTTTGCAAAGGTCACAAAATTGATGGATTGTACGGTACTTCCTGGTCACGGCACCAAATAGTTATGCGGGCTTTGTTGATTTTCAGACATTTCCTCACTATATTACCATTACACGACCACACAATGCAAACATACCTTAATCCAATCTACTTGCTTTTGCCGTAAATGCATAGGATACGAAGGTTTGCTTCTAGTATCTTGCAAATTACGTTCCTGTTTATTTCCCATGCGTTGCGTTGAATTGCAATCAATATGTGCACCAAATCACTACAAAGAACCTAAACAACGCACAATCTCCATATAGAGACGGTAGGACTTAAAGAGCTCTTTCTGACAATCTGTCCCTCTCAATCCCTCTTTCATTCTGTCTTTGTCTGCCAGCTTTCCCCGCTATCCGGGGTAGAACGACAAAACTGTTTCGATAAACTCCGGTACCGGGGCAGCACCGGATCAAAGCACCGGAAGCACGAGGCAGCTGCTTTCCCCGAACAAACTCTGGCAAAAGGCCGACAGCAAAAGGATTCGATTATCAACATGTACAAATATCGCCAGTTAAAATCCGTTCAGCACAGCTTATCCGAAGTAGCAGCACACTCTTCTCTCGTCGTGGCACAGGTTCCATTACGGAAAGCCAATGCTTTTGTGTATGGTGTGCCGCCTCTCGGTGGCTGTTGCTGCTGAGCCAGCAGCATCGGTCGGTAGGTCTGGTCTGGTGCCATTTTATCCGCAGCTCTCTCTGCCTCCGACGCTCTTCCATTAATATGTACGAGGCCTACCCAGAAACGGTATAATCTTCTCGTCGTCGTTGCCGACCCGTTGTGCTCTCGCCCATCGAAAAGCACAACAACAGTACAAACGTTATTTGGTAGGTAGGAGGCTCTATTGATTGGTTCACCCGTCTTATCCGGTTACCGGGATTAATAGATATTCGATATCGTATTTACATTCTTTACTGATTTGGACGAAAGAAAGGACCCGCACCGGAAGCCGGCTGCTGCTGTTTTGCAGGGTTGGCTTGTTTATGAAGGCGTCTGGATGCGAAGATGGCTTTTCGGTTCGCACATGATACCGTGATGAGTTTAATCGGATAGAATGTGGATTTCATTTTAGCAAAAGCATCCAATAAATCATCCAATATTAAAGTTTAACCCAACGCAGCAAATCCTTGTCGAGAGTCATTTTTTGCTTCAACAGATTGAGTTCGGAAAACAAACCCGATCTGTTTGTTGATGTAAGATAGAGCCAGGCAATAAATCGTTCACACAGTTTTAAACTGTTTGCATTGCATCGTCCGTGCTTGCAGCACGTTGGAAAAGAGTGTGCTATCTGCTTTATTTCCAGCCGTCATAAATTTTCCATCCCGATTTTAACCATTTTGTGTCTTTTTTTGCCACAAAGTATTACATCCAAACAAATAGCTTCACAATGAAAGTCAATTTTCATTGAATTTATTGTTAGCAAAAAGCGCACTAGCTTCCACAGTCTCTGTCGATCGCGAACAATGATGGTGGGTGGTACATATTTTGCAAATTTCGTTACCATTTAAGTTTTATTTACATCACACGCTATCGTGCTGTCCTGAAGCTAACATCTAGAAAATATTCCCATTCCATCGTTGGTATGAAATAGTGCGCCAAGCTTGCATACGGCGATAATAAATGAAAATCGCTACTCGCTGTACGCTTTTTGCTGATACGCTAAGTGGCCAGTGAGATGAATGAGCGAAATCAACATAATGAATGGTCAATTTCACCAATCCAACGAAAGTGCGTGAGCTGGGGTTGATGGTTTGATCTGACCCGATATCACCTAGAAGCAGCGAGGGGGCATTTCAATCCGTTTACGTCAGAATCGAACTTAAATTTATTCATTCGGGCAACAAGGATCATGTGCATTTACAACATTCGTAGCCGCTTCCGATCCGTCCGACGTGCGGGTGGGGGTTTTCGGAGTTCAGGAATCCCACTTTATATCACCACAATTCCATCCCACATCTGACTTGTTTGGCTTGGTTGATTAAGAGAAGCGTGCATAAATAATGCGATATTGTAGTATCGGCGCGTTGGTGGCGTTGAAGGTGTTACACACCATTGATGGATTGATGGACGATATTAAACGGACTGAGAGGCTGTCGATTCAGTACACTAAATTGCATACCTTGTGGCGGTGCGCGGTGACGTACGGTTCGTTCAATGTTTAATGAAGCGAGGCACCCAGTCTGTTTGAAGTGCCAATGGCTCTGGCAAATGGGATTTCAGTGGATACATGAATTGAAGTTAAAATCAATCACCGAGTGATGCTTACAATTATGTACAAAATCGTCACCTTTTTAATTTCCAATGTTTATATTATCGTAAAATAAATCGTAAATCATCCCTGTATGAACACAATGCTACCAGAGCCATTTAAAAGTGATAATTAATTCACGCAACGTTTTAAATTATTTCATTATGCAAAATCGGGCAAACCTATTCATCTATTCAACACTCAGGACACTCAGAAAACTGCTAAAATAAATCACCACAAGGCAGCTTTTCCTTGTCAGCATGCGTATGATTTAAATCAAGTCAGTGCGTTTGTCCGTCTCAAACTGAACCTCTCCAACTGGCAATGTTGCCAGCGGCGACCATTAGCGCCCAGTCTAGACGAAATTCAAGCAAACCATTCAGCACAAAACACCATCGCCCCCGAAGGGTGCGTGATTAAGGCGTAAATCATTCCGGGGAAATCGATTCCATCTTCACCATTTTACGGGGCGCCTCCCGTTGGTCGACTCGAGCTTAGGCACGGTACATTTGCTCGAAATTTTGATTCACAGTGCGTTTGCTGTTTTCCACCTCGAATGCGTTCAAAGCGGAAAGCACTCTTTCAACAAGTAATGCCTGTTTTTCTTCCCAAAATTCCAAGAGAACGATTTTTATGCCATTTTATGCCAAATTTATGCCGTTGCTAGCGCGCGAGATGGGAAAAGACGTCCGCCGTCTGTGTGACCGTTTCGGTTTAATGGACACGAAATTAGAAGTGAAATGGTTCCTAATGGCCACCAGCACTGCCAACTCCACCACCAGCGTCGGACAGACACTTTGGTGGCGAAGAAAATCACTCATTCAAAGCCAAGGAAGAGAAGTTGAATGTCGATAATTTAATTCAATTGCTTAATTCATCATTCGCCGAGGCGGAAGGTGGCACGAGAATTCAGACAAAAAACGGTTCAAAAAAATCAATCAAGTAATAGTCGATTTTGAAGTTCATTGTTGTACGTTGGTTCATTTGGTAGAAAAGACGTTTAACTCTTTGGAAATTCAATGTAGCTAAATAATTAACTATTTTTTGAACTCAAAAAAAAAATGCTTCTGAGAAACTTACAATCTACAAGAACAGCGAACGTAAACCCCCCCATACAAAATAATAAATAAAAACTGTTTATCTTTGAAAGCTTTTCCGATTCGGACGTGCGAGAAAAAAGCATGAAAAAATAGCCGGCAGCGCGAAAGCAAACTTCATCACGTAACAGGACAAATTGCATTATCTCGCGGAAAATATTTTCTTCTACGGTCAGAAAGGTCACAAATGTGGAGGCCACCATTGTGTCGCCTTGAAGCTAGTGTTCCTTCCGAGAACGGAAAGAAACATATAGCGAGCAATACCAGCAGCAGCAGCAGCAACAAAAAAATACGCACCAAAGAAACTGTCAAGGACTCGCCAACGGGTCGCCTCTGCGTCTGCGAATGCACGACGACCATTCGGCGGCGCGCGCCGTGTGGCTTTCCTGCTACTGTCCTCCGAAGCAACACACAAATGTGCTTATCTGTTCTCTCGGGTTGAAAAATTGGTTCCCGCGCCTCCCATGTTCCACCTACCACGGCCGGTTGGTTTTTGTTGGACTTGCAAAGAACACCATTAGAAAGAAGCGAAGCGGGGAGGATGCCGCTGTTGCATATTCAAATTTATGCTTCACGATACAACAAATTGCACTCGCTCATTAAACCTATCACGGGGACCACCGTTGCTGCAAATGGCCACCGGTGTCGCACGGTCGCTTGTTGTCTCCTGTTGCAGCAGTTCCGGTCGTTGCTGCTCGGTGGTGGTGGTAGCTCGATGACTGTTTTTTCTCTCTCTTTCTCTTGCCATTCCTTTCCCAATGAAATGCACTTGTTGTGCTCTCGAGGGTTGTTTCTTCTAAGAATAGAATCGCCACTTTGCTCATTCATTGTGCTGTATTTGTTTGCACTTGGGGACATGATTTGAATTGCGGTATCTCGTGACATGCGATTGGATTGGAGAAGAAAAGAAAAATACACACGCACCTTGTATTCATTGCTGCTCTTATACAATACATTTCAATTTATACCAGAAAACACTTGTCAAAAATGGTTTCAACGGACGCAAGTGTACGTTTTCAAAGTACATGCTTTTTTAAACACGCATCGAAACGTGTCTTTTCGTGTAATGTGTTGCTGCCAGTAGTGACACGAACGCGCTTCTAAGAAGCAAAGTTTAAGTGGTTCGTTTCTGGGAATCGTCTTCTAAGTGAGAGAGTCTCACTAGAAACATCTCTTTTCATGTACCTTTCGAACACGCGAAAGCATTACGATTTGCTCGTCGAAATTTGATTGCTTTTAATGGAAAAAGCATATTGCATTAGGAATATTTATGACGAAGAAAAATAACATTCATCATCCAAACAAGTCTTTTAAGTAGAGCAATGCAATGTAAACTGTACTTCTACGTTTGTTTTGAAATGTGAAACATTACCAATTAGAAATTTTTCTTTTCTCGGTTTATTCGACAAATGTTAGTTTTGCGATTTACAAAATCTAAATTTACACTAAACAAATCTAAATAAAGGTCACACAATGGTTCGTGAAGATAGAAGCTTTATACTCGCTCATAGCGCCCCTACAAAAATAAAGTTTATGCAAAAGATATTCAACAAACCTAGCCAACCGTTAATTCAATATCGAAATGATTTGTTGATTATTTTTTACGTTTAGTTTGCACACCGAAACCTCCCAATGATTGAAAACATAATGCAGCACAGCTTCTGCTTTTTATTTTGCAGCAAACATGTCACCGAAAGATCTCACCGAGTGCGATACAATCGAATAGTCTCATCCATCATTCTACAGTCTATCAACGTTCCATACTTTTTGCCTCACTTCGCAGGCAACTACATATCTCCCCATCATCATCACCATCATCACCATCGTCAACAACGCTAGTTTTAGAGCGTACAAACAAATATTCTGCTGGAGCCTGTGTCACAGACAAATTTTTCGCTTATTTTTTGTGTTACCCTTACATACAGGTACAACATACCCGTTTTTTTTCGATGTTTCTGAACTTTTTCCCCATTTCCGCAATGGCCGGCAGAGCGGCGTTAATGGAATCGTGAATTTCATTCGTTTTAGAATTGAATAAATACGTTCCGGCGTATACGGACGGACACGGAATCACACACACACACAAAAACTGACCAACTAACATCGACCGATGTCATCAGCAACAAGCGAACCCTTTAGGGGCAAAACTTGAGCCAAAAAAGCTTGCCGGGGCCAGTCAAAACGGTACATTCGCTCCTCGAGAGCATCGGTTGCAGATAATGCACACAATCAATCTATCAAAACCAGCTCAACTCTTCCCTGCCTCGGAAACGACACACACACTCACACGCTCACACACATATACACACACAAACCTTCCCGCTAGGATGATGCAGGAAGTGGCCTTAAACATGGAGTGACTTTTTATCGCAACATCCGGGCATGATTGCAATCGAAGATTGGACGGTACCACCGGCAGCGACCGATACACGGGGTCATCGTCGCATCAGAACGGGCGAAAAGCTGTGTCCATGTGTGGCTGAGTGTGGTTATTTGCGCTTGTGAGGGATTTTTTATTTACCCTCTTTTTTTTTTTGCTCTGTTGACAACCCTCTGTTGGTGAATGATGAGCAAACCAGAAGCAAATATAGATGTGCCGTTCCGTCTCCCCGTTCCGGATGCAAATGCAGACGAAAGAGTGACGAACGGACGTGCACAGACGATACGGTCGGTGCTTCTGTAGCGCACAGGCACGGTTTATGTTAGAACGGTTTGTGAGTGAAAGATGCAGTTTTTTTGTTATTCTTCTTTCTATCAGATCGTGTCATTCCAGTGCTATTTCTGACAACTTCAGAGTGATAAAAAAAATGCCACACATACGTCGATAACGTTAGTTGGGCATGGACAAAAACTATCGCAACGATGCAACGATGCTATGATGCAATCGTTCATTTTCTGTTGTGTAATGGTAGAACAAACTTGATCAATAGAAAGTTTTTTTTTCTTCTTTTACTCACACTTTTGGTACGCCTAAACCATGTACCATTTTGTAGAATGTCATTCAGTCGATCGATTTTTTTTCGAATCGAATTCTCTTTTTTTTCAGTGAGACTTGGAAAAATTTAATTATTTGAAACGTTCGATGAATACCATCTTCTATCCATAGTTACAGATATCAGTTACAGAATAGAATTCTTTAATGTTTTTGTTTGTTCCAAAAATGAGAATACATTTACGTTTTACAGTCAAGCGATAACAGTGACAATAAAATAATTGTGTCATATTCATCTCTATTCACACATTTTAATATACAGCATCTTGCAATACAGAATCAGCAACCAAACCTGCAACTTTCACGCTGATTTGTAAGAAAGCTAAGCGTCGTTTCTAATTTAATTAAACCGTTACAATCTCCTTCCCCATCCCCATCGACGTGATAGCCTCATTAGCAAAGTTTGTGCCGACTGCTCATCAGCTGAGGGCGTTTACTGCTAAACCCAGCTAGGTTCGCATTAGCAAATGACCGCATGCTGCGTTTTCATCACTGTGCCAGAAAATTCGCTCTTGCCCCGCCGTACCCCGGGCGCACACCTAACCCAGTGTCCCTGCATTGAAGGTCAAAGTTGAAGTTGAGTGTGTTGATTGAGAACCCCGGCCCAAAATAGGGGTTGATGAGTGGAGGACCATCGTACGCACGAGTGACAACCCCCCGGTGTGTGTGTAGTAAGGTCAACAGGATTCGCGAAGACAAAAGTTTGGGACTTGCAAATGTTGACACGTTGATCTAGTTGCGGGAGGGGGGAAGTTAAAGAAGAAAACTTTGAAGCAAAGTTTCGTTAAATCAGGCCAGATAACTTGCTCGCCGACGATGAAGCATTTGTAGGTGATAGGACCTTCGGTTAGGTAAAACTTTGGGGAAGGTAACTAAGGACTATTCATAAGTTATTTAAGCTCCAGCCGGTTTATGAAAGGCCGGATAATGATGTTGAAAATACCATCTTAATCTTTCATATCATTGACATTATTGCATTCAACATTTGAGACGTTTTAAACAAACCTATTAAACCTGTTCAAACATACACATCATTATTGTTATCGTATTGCCTCGCAGAATGCATTGAACTCATATTCGAACTAATTCACAATTTGCGTTAAAATCATCCAATCACCAATCTACTCCCCCAACAGCATCACACACACACACACACACACATTGCGTTCTACCTCTTCCATCCACTCCCGCCCTTTCCCTCGCAGGGCACAACCACAGCTATTTAATGATGTACGATCGAAAATTCCACAACCCTTTCATCTCCCAGCGAGACTGCGGAACGGTGCGAGCGATACGTTCATTAGCGAGAACGCCAAAGATTCTGTCACCCGTCACCGGGATTCGGCTTTCCAGCTCCGAGAGCGCAACCCGTGCAGGAATACGAGCCCGAACATTGAGATTTATAACGATCCGTGAAACGCTCCTGGGATTGCTCGAGAACAAACACGACCTTCGGCTTTGGCCAGCGGCCCTCGTACGGTCCCTGGTCTTCGGGGTCTATCTATAAATCATCGAACACCATGGGTACTCAATTTGTCAGACAGCATTTGGACGGTGATTCCGGCGAAATGTCGGAAAGGCATCTCATGTTCGTGGCTTTACGTACGTCAGCAGCGGCCCGAACACTCCCAAGGCGCATGAAGGATAGGGTGCAGTTTCGGGCAAGGCGGGGGTTCATAAATTCCTGCAAACCCGTCCCCGGCCAGGGATGTTCGCTAAGAAGTTCGCCCGACCGACCGGACACACTGGCAGCCATCTTAAGCCTCGAGAAAGCGTACGGTTCCCATCAACATCACAACCCGCTGTATCAATCTCTCGTTCGCTCACGTTCTTGCACGCTTCAGCCACAAGGTTGAAAGCTTACGGGTGAAAAATTATGTTCCGATTCCACCTCCTTGCTTCGAAAGCGCACAGTTCTCGCTTCCGTGCGCGCGCGTTCAACCAGCAGCCGGTGCGAGAGATTCTGGGATCAGACAAATTACGGTTCGATGTGTCATTTTGCTGCTGCTACTCTTGTGACACAGTGACACAACCACACACACCGAGCGTTTGTAGGAGGAAGAATCCACCTTCCACCTTGAAACACTTGACAAACTTTGCGTTCCATCAAATATTGTGCCGGTTGAGATGGCCGGCCCTCGTTGGCCCTTTTTTGCATGCGATAACACACCCGGGAAGGTAAATATACTCTACACACATACACACACAGTGCCCACTTTGCGTCACACCCAAAAACCAAATACACTCTCGCACACAAAACGGCACACACAACAAAAAAACTTCGATACTGTCAGCGAAGCAGTGACAAGATTAGGGTCGAACTTGCCGAAGTGAAAGAGCGTTAACGATATTAGCACGGTGGGTGCGACGCAAACCATGATTGCCCGGCCGGGTTTGGGGGTGGTTACTTTTTGAAAAGTTAAATTAAACCAACAAAATCCTGTAAAATGATGCCACACAATTTTGTCAGTTTCGGAATAAGTTATGACAGCATGCTGTTGATTTTGTTCTAGGTGTTCTTTTTTTTTTGCTGTGTACCCTCATCAATCATGCTATAATCGCAATGATTATAGAAACTTTAAAATGCAAACTTTGGTGAACGGATAATGATTTGATTATTTATTTCCATCTGAATTACATAAGCCTTTGTTGAAGTGCAAAAAATCTATTCGAAAAAACAAATGGGCGCCATAATGTATGCAATTTCCATTACAAAATGATTCTAAAACTGCTGCAGTTTTTGCTTAAAACGTTTTTCATAAAATTCTTCGAAAGCATTGTATATCAAAACTAATCCGATAACAACATCAAACAGATTTGAAAGTTGATTTCATTTTAGCGTTAAACCAAGCCTTTCAGAAGTCAAGCCAAACAAATTTGAATTGAAGCATCATAAACAAATTTACTCAGCCGCTTTGCAAACTGATAAACTGTACGACCGTACAACGACCTGCACGTGTTCCTCTCAATTCCAGTGCACATACCACACGCACACGACACTTGGCTCACTTGCTTGGCGATAAAATATTTCCCAACCCTTCTTGTGCACGTATGTGTGTTCCGGGGCAGGGTAAAACAAAGTGACCACTTCCGGCGGCACAGGTTATAGAGCAAATAAATCAACATTGTTAGAGGCAACACGCTTCCGCTGGGAAGAGATGCCTTGCAGAGCAGAATTTGCATCTCACACCACCCCTCTCCAATAGGTTTCTTGTTTGGTTTGGTCACGTGTGCGTGTGCCGTAAGACAGTCCCGGGCAGTCAATAGTTAAAATATTTGCAACCTGCATTTATTGTGCATCGTGTTTCAACATTGATTCAGGAGTCCAAAGCAGAGCAACATACTGATACTGGTTGTAAAAGTTGCGCCGGTATGAAAGCCACCTAGAGAACTGTTAAATAACTTCACCGTACTACATCGGCCATTCTTCGGCCTGCCCGGAAGGTCAATGGATAGAATAGGTCAGTAAGACACGAAACGATAAGAGCAAGTCTATCTTACCGGGACGAAAATACTGCGATAGCTGTGCCTGTGCTCTATCAACGTTCAGGCAAATGCTAGACCAACTCTAGCATTTCGAGCGACAAGTACCATCGATAAGAAGCCTCGAATTTCCTAGCGAAGCGTGCAATCACAACCCAACGCTACACTAAACCACTCACAGCAGCCGGTCCCTTTTATAATGGTCATTGTTTTAGCATCCCCAAAAGCGTTCCCATATTTTCCGGCATCCGATAAAAAAAAGCGTTGCGCGTCCGTTCTGCAACAAATTTCTTTATGAAACGGTCCTACCAAGCATGAGCCAGGATGAGCTCACGGTTGTGTTGGTGTATTTTTGAGCAGCAGAATCTACGCTCACAAATGCATGGAGCGCACAATGGTTAACGATGCTCAAGGGTGCTTCTTCAAGCGCTCGCGTACCAGACGACACTTTTGGTGCGGAAAAGCTGTTTGCCTATTTTCATCAGCTAAGTAAAACAATGAGATACCGGTGAAGCGGGATGGCACTAGCACGGGTGTAGAAGGAAACGAGAATGCTTCTCTAGGCTGGCATTATTTGTGAAGAGGCTGCTCAGAGATAACAGCTGTGAGGAGCGATGCTCGCTGCCATTGATAGTGCTGATTGTGACAAACCATCCAGAGATTCCAGGCAAATGGACAAAAGTTTCCAATAATTGGGTTATTCGGTTGTCAGTTTTGAAATGGTGCATTGAAACAGTTGATTAAAATGAGCTGCCGAAAGGTTGATGAGCGGAAAGCGTTTTCATTCTAAGATTATTCTGTGGAATTAGGTTGTACAAAATTTGGAGCAAAAATTATTTATAAGTTCTCAGAATTGGCTTACTGTTGAAATATGTACAGACTTATTCATAACTTAATTTATATACCTCAATGCTTAAACCAAGAAGCTTTCAGCGGTGATGTACAATTATTCCTTTCTATTTATTTTCTCCTCTGTCAGTTTTATCCACAAGACAAATATTTACGCTTGTACATAGGTTGACAACATCCTAGATTAGTCCATTGAATTCATTGAAGTGCAAAAAAATACGAAATGTTAATCACACGCTTCAACCTTGAAGACGCACCATTAACACGTAGCATTCGAAAACAATAAGCATACAACAGTAAGCACAAACACACACACACACACACACACACACACACACACACACACACACACACACACACACACACACACACACACACACACACACACACACACACACACACAGACAGTGACAAGCAGAAAGGAAACGATATTCATTTGCCCTCTCCGATGAAATAAAAGGAGCTAGCAACACTTGCTGGCTTTATTCACACCCCCAGTGGCAAGGTAAACAGGCACGTGATGACTTTATATTTTACATGTAAATGGGATGCTATATATCTAGTCAGATTGCATAAAGGGGAGCGCAATGGAGGGCAAAAAATTGCGTGCTATTTTTTACAGGATTTTCCCTCAGTCCCACACAGCACACAAGCGAGGTGAGCACGATTCTTGTGCGATTCTTCAGCCTTTTCGTTGAAGAGGGTCCCCTGACCGGCTGTGCGGAGAACGAAATCACTTTATCGGTCTGACGCAACCAGACTTGTTTGGCAGAGCCTTTCCACAGCTTGTCAGCAGCTGTAATAGAGCGCAGTACAACTCGGTAAATACAATTGAACTTTACGTACCAGACAAGCAGTGAATGAAATGTGCAAATGTAGTTTAAAGTTGATTTCAAAATGTAGATGTACAACTTCTCATTTCCTGCTCGCAAAATATATTATGAAACTCATCACAAGTAAGGGGCTGAACAAAAGTTTACCTAAATTGACCGTCAAAATTGGGTTCGGAACCGCAAACGTATACCCATAGATGTCGAATGCGAAGGGATAATATGTTTAACGAAACCAAATTGTTTATGGTTCAGTTCGAGCGACTACAATCCGTCGGCTATTTCCTGCTCGAACGATGATACGCTTGCTGTTGTTATTGACGTCCTCGTCACGCATACACGCACACACACACACACACACAAGAGCGAATCCGAAGATCATTTTAAAATGTTTTCATCAAATTCAGGGGTTCGAGGATGGAACTTTATCCCAGGGAAAGAAATGTGGCCGAATAACTTTTCAGCGACAGTGGTGAGTTGAATAGATAAAATGATATGCCCCGTGGGATGATATCTTAGTTCCTTCGTCGTGCGACTAACTTCGAAGCCCCATTCGAATCCTTTCCCAAGCAACTACGGGATTAACGAATCGTTCGATGGCAGGAATAGAGAAATAGGGCAAATGCCCTCAATTTTAAACTTCCACAAAAAAGGATACACCCACCGGGATGATAAAGAAGTTGTCTTGCGAACCGACGCACCAAAAGATATTTTATAAGCGCCTAATAGTATGCAACCATACGGACAAAAGCAGCTATTGATAAGACGAGTGGTGAGAGAAAATAGTCAACACAGGTTTTTCGAAGGCAAAACTTTTGTTTAAAGCTACACAATGTGTGTTCAAGCTCAATGGTTACACAATCTTTAAGGAACCGTATCTTTAATGTGAACCATTGCAATATGTAGCTCTAAATTGAACCGCCCCAAAACAACTGAGCCACTGCTGCCATCGACGGTTACATAAATCTACAATCGTTTAATCGCACCATCAATCATACACTTCTCCAAGCAGTAACAATTTATCCACCTAGAATGGCGGAGAAAACGATGCAAAAAAACCAACACACGAGCCAAAGCTTTTAGATTAATTCTACCGACACTGACGCACATCCTGTTACAACGGTTACATCCAGCCCCAAAGCATCGCAAACAACGACCCCTGAAAAGAAACAAACTGCTGAAGTTTCGATTCATCAATATGCGTGTCAGCAATCGCCTTTCGCTCCCAGTCTATTTCGGAGATAATATGTTTACCAGATTATAAGGAATTACATCAAATTCTTTTCTGCAGCCACCACCGTCATCACCTCCGACACTCCGACAAGCAAGCACACAAAGCACAAAGCGCCCATTGTATGGGAGCGCCTCGGTATGATGGAAACATCACGTTTCCGCTCCAAACAAGCGCACCATTGCACCGTCAGAAGAGCCTGCCGCCCTGCCTGTCTGCCCGAGCCTCCGCCCGCACACACCCATCTTGGTCGGGCCCCATGCAACTCTTTTTGTATAAACAAATCACGTCCCGGGTGAAGCTTCCGCCCCAAAAGGACCTTCAAGAAAGCGAGGGAGCGAACGAGATAATTGGGCGGCTGCCATGTCGGGGCGTATGTTTGAGGTGCTAATAGCACCAGCATTCAAGTGTGGGTGTGTGGGTAAAAATGTGTCACACGGTTTATCACGTTTCACGCACATAAACGAAGCACCGGGGGTAGCCTAATTTCGTGGGAAATTTTAGCGATATTCAAACCAGAGCATGATGGTTCACATTTGCTGCATTGTCGGACAGTTTCGTAGCTCTATCCAGGAAATGATTTCACACCAGATGAAAACCTTCTCAGTGTGAAAAGAGCAGGCAAAACTCCCGCGTAAGAAAAGGGGCAAAATAAGCCAGTCATCTTCTTACAAACTACAAATGAGCGGGTGCATAACCAACCAGTGCACCACAAAACAACCCGCATACGGCGAGGTTGATTTATGCACCTTTGCTCACACGCGCCGCTGTGTTCCATTTCCGGCTGTCGGAAGAAAATGACCAACAACTGTGACCGTGAGTGTGCTTGAGTGTGAGCATACATTGACTTCCTTATCGCTTGATGGCCAATATAGCAGCAGAAGCAGCAGCAGGCTGCTGAACCGGTAACTGTTTTCTTTACAAAACCATTCCAAGGTGTACAACAGCCAAGCGCTAGACGTACCAAAAGCTGATCGAAACACTTCCTTCCGCAATTTGCCTTCGGGTTTCTTGACGTCATCTACACAGCACACAAACACACTACTGTGTGGTACCAGCTGCGTGGGTGGGTGAGGGCGTGGCGATCCTTAAATAACGATTGCCGATGATGAGCGAGGCGGTGGTGCTGGCCAGCGCTCTCCCAATCGCAACCCGGAAGCAGTTACGATCAGATACGGAAATTGAAGCCATCATTAAGTTAAGTACCGCCAGTGGTCAGTGTGCGGAAAAGAACTGAGCACGGCAAGCGAGACAACGAACCGACGGACTGGCTACGGCAGGAAATAAGCTGCACTCACAGGACTCGAACAATACTGTTCACTTCGTAACGGTACGCTATGGTCGAAGGGGGGTTGTGTGTGTCTCGAGCAGATGGTTCGCTTTCTCGAATGCTTATCGGTCGGCTATCGCAAGGGAAAGAAGGTGCTCTTTGCTACTGTAGGATGCAGGGAACGTTAAGTAAGGTTGAATCAATTGATTATAATCGTATCAGCAGCAGCCATGCTAGAAAAGCGGGTTCAAGCTAGCGTTCATTTACAGTTTATGAGCAAGAAGCAGCAAGAGCAGCTCCTGATACTGTTTCATCCAATGGTTGCACGGAAAGGTAAGTTATGGATGAGGTTGATGAGGTAGCTTATAGTAACTTACAGTATCTTATGAATGAGGTCGATTTCTTCCTTTATGATTATTTTATAGGTAGCTCTCGTCAATAAGAGCGTATCACAAAGAATAATGCAGTATCAAAACAATGTGATGAGTGATGCCTAACTGAATTGATGCTTCTACTTTGCGTCTTCAAGATTATTATGCCCATGTCCAAGATTAATCGGATTTTTTTGATTAGCGTACTTACGCCTTGTTACGCCTAAATGCACGCATGTAGAAACCAATAGTTACTAACTTTACTCCTAAATGTATGCGCTCCACCTCAACCATCGATGTAGAAAGGTAGTAGAAGTGAAACGGGCTTTAGATTTATTTTAATTTTAATTTCTCATTTTACTTGTTTTAATTTCTAGCACCTGGTATCATAATTCTAACGATTATCACAATTTTGCACAATTGACTAAAGTATTGAATTTTATCGAAAATAGAACAATACGCCGCAATGTCCACTGATGCTGCAACGTCCATAGAACAACAATTTGATAGAAAACTCAAACTCGTTCACATTTTAATTACAGCATAAAGCTTTTCCTGTGACATACGCTTCTGCAAAGTTCACAATGTTTCCAGCAGTGACAGGCTTGTGGTGCAATCCTTTCCAAAGGCAAACAACACAAAATCGGTGGATTATTTTCCTGAGCGACATTTGTTGCTCTAACGATTACGAAAAAAAAAACACAAGACACAACAAGCAGTAGCGGGATATATTTTTAGTGTCATTTCGAAACTGTTTTAACAATTCCAGATTATTTTTCCCTCCCACGTTACAACGCGATTGTCTTTGGCTCTGCACAAGCGTAGTGAAAGTGTACAGCAGCGCTGCACCAGGACTGCAAGGACGAGAGCAACCAAACACAAAAAAGAAGCAGAACTTTCCAAAAAACATCGCCATTCTAAAGCTCGACAGTTTGCTGGCAGTTCGCCTTCTACTTCGAAATATTATTCCACCTTGGCATCGTCTCGTTTTCAAAATCGAGCGGGGCTGTTGTTTTTGCTACTCTCTCTCTCTCTCTCTCTCTCTCTCTCTCTCTCTCTCTCTCTGAACACAAACAAACATACAAACACAAAAAAGACGCATTATTCCTTCGGGTACATCAACTGTTTACACCTCACCGTCAACGGCGCCGGGATACGCCCACATCCCGACGGTGGTAGTGATAGTAGGAAAAACATTTCCTCGATAGTCTTTCAATGAAGCGGCAGTAGCAGCAGCAGCAGTTGCACGAACACACAGCCGCCCGAACAAAACAAGATTCTCATTTCGCTGCATCAACGGCAGCTTGCACTGCTTTTGATTATTTCTGTAACCGTTTCCTTCTGTCTGTCTTCCCTTTCGAGCATCCCTGCGCAGCTGAGGATGAGGATTTCAATTTGTTTTGCTTTTAAGGATGGTCCACACAGGCAAAAAAAAGATGGGAGGAAAGCTCAAGAAAGTGCCTCATTCTTCATCTGCATCGTTTTGTGGGTTGTGCCGTGCTGGCAGGTATATTCTGGGCGAGAATTTGTATAAGAACGTGTGAGTGAGTGTGTGTGCATGTGACGACGGCATCAGGATGCTTGGATGCGTTTCTTTTATTTGGGTTTTTGCTTTCCATGTAGCAACACGTAAAGCTAATGCTGCTCTCTGATGCTTTTGCTGATGTAGCGCGACTTTCGCACGAATTTCATTTCCCCAACCACATCCGCAGCAGGAAGGAAGAGCCCGGACGGGCAGTGCCAAGCTGAAAAAAGGCGCACCATCATAACACGTGGAATCACGTTGGCTCAAACTAGCTTTAGGATTTCAGAATGGGGGAGCGTTGTCTTATTTACTATTCCCGACCCATCTGCGGACTTGTACCCCTGAAAGACGGCAACACTCACGCTGATAACGCACCCATGTAGCGAAGATTGCCAGCATGCAGGGGGAGGCAGCCGTTTTATATTTCTGTTTGCTCGTGCGCTTTCACGGGAACGCGCGTTTGAATCTCGGGGCAAATATTCGGACCTGTGGCCAGGCCAGTGTATGTGCTGCACTACCTGCCTACGGGGTGGGACGCGAAGAAACGATTTATTATTAAAATCTCATCTATATTCTGTAACTGTGCCGTGAGTGCAACCTGAAGCCTTCAAACGCCAAACACACACATACACTCACACAGACAAACGCATACACCAATTTCGTCTCTCATTCTTTGTGCACAAACGAGCGTGTGTGTGTGTCCAGAGGCTGTGGGAGTGTGTGCGTATGTATGTTGATACTGCTGCGATGAATGGGTGGATGAAAAACGGAAGATAAAAGTGAAGCAAACATCGCTGCGATGATCTTGGAGATCATGATTTTGTAAAGCTATCCGGGAGTAAGGTGCAGCACATCCCTCTGGCTGTATCTAATACTAAATAAACCTGTCGTTACAGGAGCTGTGGTTGGAAAGCTTAAAAAACACACGGAATGATTGAAAACAGACGCTGAGCGCTGAGTATAACGAAGGCACTAAGGTGTAATTGAAAACTGTACTTCAAATAAGATACTAAAAAAACTGTTTCATGTGTGCACTTCCTCGTCTATATTTTCCATTGCCTAATTATGTTATTTTTAATCTGCAGAAATATCTATTGAAAAATTTAAAACCTCTATGATACAGTTGTAAAAATAGTTGACAGCTGTAAAAAGTATAATTACGATTGTTCAATGTTCTTCATTCTCGCCCATAATGGAGGTTCTTAAGCAATTAAAATTCAAATGGAAGTGTGCTCCATTTCTCGCTTCAATGCTGGCTACAAATGAATTCCAAACACATTCTTAATGAGCTCTGAGAGTTTCAATTCGTTACAACACTTGCGGCTAAGGATCAAGTACCGACAAACCATTAACGTGTACTTTTATCGAGCCAAACTATAAACGTGTTATAAATAGCATTGAGAACAGGATTTAATTCTCTAATAAAAGTTGTTCATCCATCTATCCAAGAATGCTGATTGAAGCTTACAAAAAAACACACAAACATAAAATTGTTGAAACCACTTCCCTTGCGAAAAATGGGTTCAACCTAATTGCATTGGACATCGAAACATAACCCACCGCAGCCTAGCGCGTCGACAGTGGAAAATGGATGGAAAATGGAGTGGGCTCTTACTTTGGTGTATCAACAGTTGGAATTTTCAACCATTTCTCACGCCGCACAACATCAGCACAGTTTTGCTTCGCCCACAAACAAACTGACACACAACAAATAAAAAAACGCCTTCCAAGCGCGACCCTTAGAAAACCCAATTTCTGTGCTTTGCTTTCCTTTCACCGTCCATGTCCCGATGGGCCCAATAGTGGATGAGTTTTCCATAGGCGCCACCGGCTCCATTACACCCACTGAGAGTATCATAAATTGTTAGTTTTGGGGGCCAACTTACTCCAAACGCCGCCCGACAGGTTCCATCTCATCCACTCGCAACAGCAGCCTGGGGTGCTGGGGTTGTTTTTTTTTCTTTCTTCTGTGGCTGTTGCTGAAGGGTATGTATTTGAACTTTGAATGCTCGACAGTGGTCAACATATTTTACCCAGCCGGCGGTGGTTTTATTTGCTACAAGCGCCCCAGCGCACGGGGAAAGGCAAGCGGGACCATATGCTGGGCCATTTGCGTCTGGTTCAATTTCACAACGAATCACACGCACACATCCACACACACACACACACACACACAAAGGCACGACATCGGTGTAACAGTACACAGTGGCGTGCTTCTGTCGACAAACCCCTAATTTCTACCGAGTTACCACCACCAGCAGCACCACCACCACTAGCAGCACCGGAACCAGAGTTTGACCGTGACACGGTAAGCCATTTCGCTGCCAGCGGACCCCGACCGAAGGCAAATTTGGTGTAAAGCTCGCACGGCGTTGTTGTGGTGCACGGTTTGCTGACTCGCGTTTTCTAATTGTTAATTACGTCTGTTGGTTATTTCGAGAACGTTTACTTGCGGCTAACCTTGCGCGGTCGTGCGGGCGGTTTGCTGCCACCGTTAAATAATGCATATTAATTTGATCATTTCTGTGCCGCTCACGAACACACTCACTCGAGCGTCGGGTTTAAAGGGTCCAATTGAGCTAGCACGGGGTAATGAATGTCGGGAATGAAGGATCTCCAAACCAGTGCTTTAAAGGGTTTTGCTAGTTTTCTTTAATTAAAACATTAAATCTTCTATCTCATTCCTCCACCTAAAGGCAGAACAGAAGCTACAATAAATTTAACGATAGAATTCCGTATCACTCGTGCTTGCCCGCAAATCGTGATAAAACGTACACCGTAAACTTTAACAACCAAATAATTTACCACCAACACCACACGACCCACACTCAGCGAAGTTGTTGCTACCGCCCGAGGTGCTCCTTCAACCCTTGCGCCCGCGTTAGCGTATGTGTTTATGTTCCACGAAGGGCGCACTCGTGCGCACTATGTCACGGTTGGCACTATAAATGTGCATACTTCAAACTGGCACAAGCACATATGTGGGCATTCTTTAGCGGCAAAAACACACCCAGTCACACATGTTTTTCACTACTGTGCGAGAACAAAGAACAAACACAATATGGAATGTTCGCGCATAAAAAGCAACCATACGTTACCGAATGAAACGATTCGCACGTAAATAACAAAATGGAAAGAAAATAATCCTTTCAAGCGGAGGGAAAGCAAATGAAATAAAAAGAACAGTGCGAACTATCATGGTCCGTTCCGCAACGGCTTGTTTAAACGTTGCAGATTAGTTTAAAAAAAGTGCGCAAAACACAGTCATGCTGAAAATCAGCCGAAAAGTATGCAATTTACACAAAACGCTATTCAAGCTAAAGATAAAACCTAGAGAAACGACTCATGATTCTATAGAATATTTTGCATTAAATATCAACAAGAACAATTCACGCCTGCTTACTATTGACATCGCTTTTAAATACTTTAACCTCTCGTCTCCTTTCAACACCACACAGTGCATCGATTATCCTTTTGGGTGGCCAAAAACAACCACTCCTTATTAGAAACAACATTTCCTGGAACGACACAAACACGTTCATCACATTTCACATCACAGCCCACAGCCCAACGCAAGAAATGTACGTGCCGCCGCCACCGCTGCCGGGCCAAAATCAAAGCTTCACATAATTAACCAAATTATTTGGTGCCTCACCTTTGCACCCGCCTGGCACGCACCCGGTTCCACACGCCGGATAAGGCCGTTAGCAGCAGGTGAAAATTAATATCATGCGCTAAAGGTCAGGCGCTGAAAGGGCCTGATGAGTTCTGTAATGGAGCTCGGGCGAACGCCACCTCTGGAAAGAGGTGGATTGGGCATAGCAAACATGCGGTCACGCACCGGTCTGGCCGGAGGGATTTGATGGGCAACGCTGAGCGCTACTACCGTCTGCCAAGAGTCGTTCTCCCGGGGAAGGCTCTCGAAGAAACCCCCCCAAAAACTGTATGCTTGCGAGGAAGAACAAATGAGGAGGAAAAAAGGATTAAATATAATGAGTGCAAGATGAGAGGTTGAATGGTTATATTGCGTTTCCGGCACTGGCTCTCTTTCACTCTCTCACTCCCTCTTTACGGTGTCATTTTTTGGCTTTGAGTCTTTTAGCTATCCTGCTCCTGCACCATAGAATAATTGCCAGCAACAATGGCTCCGACGATAGTCATGCAGGATCGGAAACGTTACCCAAATATCCTTGCCACCTGTCCGCCTTCGCTTTAATAGCGACGATACGGAGCAATCCACCGACACGGATAGTACCAGCAGCTATTGAAGCATAATGAGCCTATGCTCCACCGTGCGACCTTCTGGAGGAGACGGTTGGGTCCCCGGTGGATGAAAAATAGCTTTGTTGGTGTGCGCTTCAGGTGTGTATGGCAGTATCTGGAATGCTTTCAGGCCCACCCAACTCGTGCTGGCCTATTTTCTGAACCTGCTCCTCGCAAAGGAAAAAAGGGGTTTTTGCCATAAAATAATTATGATTCATGCTCACGATGGCGTACGTAAAGTAACCTTGCCGCAGGGCCGTTGTTGCCATGGCAACCACACGTACACCAACCACGCAGTACGCGCGCACGCACGCACGAACGCTCGCACGCTCACTATCAAGCATAATTATATGGATGAAAAATGAACCGTTCCATTAGCGCTGAAGCAAATGACTGACAGATAAAGGCGGAGACAGAGAGGCAAGAAAAGTTGTGTGCAAAATATGAGCTAAATGATGTCGAGGGGTTTGATGATACGAGTATATCACTATCAGCAAGCTAAAAGTCAACGATCGATACACAGAAAAACAATAATAAATGGTAAATAATTGCGGGACAATAATCGGAACAAAATAAGCAGAACTGAAACGAGGTCAAGTAGTATTTCCGCTCAGAAAAAAAAGCTACAAATGACCGCAAATGAGAGAATAATGTAAAACAGTAACGAAATTCGAGAAACCTTCCATTCGGCACAACATTGTCACAACTCATCAACGATAACAAAAGCGCACACACACAGACAAAAAAACCGTTACATCGCATCTGCTACAATCTTCTTAATTGGAAAATAAAAACAGAACCATTGAGCTCGGGGACAACTCACTCACAATGTTTCTCCACAGTCATTACAACAACACAAACGACACAAACAAAAAAGTCATTCGCCGTCCACTCCCAAAAAACCCACCTGGAACGAAACTTCGTCCTCGCGCATCGCCGCCCAAACCTATTGCACAATTTGGAGCCCGAAAATGGTTCGTCCCGCTTTTATTTTACTTTGTTTCTCTACATTTATTTCCTCCTTCTTTGTTGCTTCCAATTACGGTACGGTATACGCGGCTTGATTTAAAACGTGCCCGCCATGGCAGGAAGAAAAATCTACATCTACTATCTGTAGTTGCTTTCTCGGTTGACATTGTTTCCGAGCCCCAGAATAGAGCAGCCCGAGCCACGAGTGAACAATTGTCATTTTTTGAACCCTTTCTTTCCGGTCGATGGAGGATTGAAAACCGGTAATCGACAGAAGAAAACGATTTCCGTCCCCGGCACTGGTTTGCCGCCGCTTTCTGCTCGTGGAATTGGAAACAATTTGTAAAAATAATAGCGAAGGCGCACCACCACACACAAAAAACAGAGCATTTCCATGCCGATCAAAAAACTGTGACGACCCTGCCGCAACACCGAAAGGACGCAAGGGCGGATATATGTGAGCAACGTGTTCATTAACAATTACGTTCGATAGTATCAACGGAGATTAAGGAAACATTTTGTCGGAAGGCTCCAAGCTTATGGTGGGCTACCCCCGTACCTCACCGTACCGAACCTGTCCGACATAATGAGGGTGGGATATCAGTGGGTAATGAAAATGTGATAACGAGAGAGAGAGTGTACGGTACACCCTTCTGAATTGGAGCCAGAGTACGGGCAGAACGATGGCTGTGTAAGCCACAAAAGCGGAGAAAAATGATAGTGAAAACCCACCTTAACTTTGTCCGGTCGAAAGAACCTAACCAAATGGGACGACAACGGCATTGCAGGGTTAAGGGCAGCGGCGTAGTAGTGGTAGTTCTCGCCTGAAAGCTAACGATAACCGTCTGAGCGTTCGCTTGCTCTAGCGCGCCATATGTTGCTGGCAGGGAGTTAGTTGCTCTGTTGCCGAGCAATCCCTTTTTTGCTATTTCACACTTGTACAAATGCTCTTTTTAGGGTAAGCTTTGCTAGCATACCGACCTTAGAGGATCCGTATCGGTTACAATGGGTCTTAATTTGTGTAGTCTTTTTTTTCGAGATAACCAAAAACTTTTCGTTATTTACCCTCGCTCAGTGGGGAAGCACAGGTCCCCTAGCGTCGTAAATCGTTGCACCAAATTATTGTTATTAATTGAGCTGGAAAAATGAATTTTAATTACGTACTTATAAAAAGTCTTCTGTACGTCTAGTGCCAGTGGGATTTGGGCAATGAAAATGGATTTCCGATACATTTGAGGCTAATTTTATGAGACTTTTTGTTCCATGGCTCCCCAATGGCTTGTTTGTTAAATGTACTTCATAACCAATTTTAAGGGAAATCGCACACCCGCACGTGCTGCTTTCCAACCGTTTACAAATCATTAATTTTAAAAACCATTGACATTGAAATGGGCTTTATCCATTTGGCACGGTGCTACTGTCATTGCAGAATGGTAAACAGTAATCCCCATCAACACTCCATTACATCGCAGCTCATTAAAAGCATTGTACTGATCCGATTGAATATAGCTCTAATGGAGCATTAATGCGTGTAAGAGCATGGGGCCATTGAAAAAATAAAACCAATATAAAGCTTTTGAGAGATTGTGAGCTGTCTGAGTACAGGCAGGCGTTAAATATTCTGAATGTTTAAAGCGTGTTATTGATTTTTGCAATAATCTAAGCACTGTGTAGGCAAATACATTGGTTTTTATGTGTAATATACAAAACAATCGATTTATCTCGATCGCTGAGATGTTCGCACTGCCACTGATCATTGAATCATAAAATGAAGTGATACTTGCATTTCGAATGCTCATTATATTCTATTTTCAACCAATTCCGATGCGTACGTGTCCTGCGTACCAGTCCTGTACCTTTTTTTATCAGGAGCGCACATAGTTCACGAAAACGATTTTGTTGTTCTACGGCAACATAAAATTGTTCGACCAAAATAAATCGTATTTTTAATCTCTCACCACTGCCATAGCAGTGGAAAATAACAAACAACCAAACAATAACGAAACACTATCAAACCATGTTCCAAAAAAGAAAGACCTTCGTTCGCAAAACAGAAATAATTTCAAAACATGTACCAAAGCTCCAATGTTCAAAAGAGCGCAACAGCGTCAGGCACGTATGTGAGTGGTAGGTGGTCCCAAATTCAGCCAACGCTGCTCCACCGCCGGGTGTGTAGCCAAATTTAGAAATGAGCGTATTTAGCTGCACCAAACTGTGAAAGCCACGCCGCCATTGGAATAAAAATCATTTAAGGTATTAACCGAACAACAAGCAGCCGAATGTGGCATGGTACCGTTGTGCCTTCCTGTTGATTGAGCGGCGCAAGTTATCATAAATCACGAGCGGAAGAGGAAAATCCGCCCTCGGGAAGCCCCGCTCACCACCCGCCGTCCACATCACAGTTTCGTTTTCGTAACATTCGATTTAGACCCCCCCCCCCCCTTTCATTGCAAGGTATAAAAAAACATCAACACGAAACATAACAATTCAAACCAATTCAACTTCAACCCGAGACCATCAGCGCAGCAAGCTTTTTTACGCCACCGCTGTGTGTCTGTGTCTGTGTGTGTGTGTGTATGTTCGAAAGGTGATTAATTAGAAATTCAGCTCGGAAGTTGCTTGTTTGCATACAACACAGAGCACGGTAACGCGCAAGCGGACACAAATATCGAGCGCGCTCGGCAGCAGTTCTCGGAATACGGTCAAATGGATTAGAAATTCGTACCACAGTGGCAAAAGGTTAAAGGACGAAGGATGTTTTCCCTCGGGAAAATATGATAGCATCGGTGCTGAAAGCTCGCGCGCGAATATTTACATATGCGCACCGCAATAGAAATTCGTAGAATTGAAGGGAAATAATAATTTTCAATGGTTCATCAACTTGGTTTGAGTTTCGTTTTGTTACTTATGTTTTATATTTTTTATCGTTTCGCCGCCAATTTATCCTCAACATAAACAATTTTACACAAACTACCAGGCGTCTCCATCGGATGTCCTGCGTCACGATGATGTGTATAATTAATTCAATTAATTATTTACCGGTACTCAATTGCATTGCCACCTTAACTCACAAAGGCACTGAGCACCAAAACCACCTGTTCAAATCAAACAGCGCTAATATGTTTGTTTGTGTAGCAAAACACTTACCTCTTCGTAGATGAAGTTATCGATTTCCTCCAGCGGTCGGCCGTACATGTCATTGGGGAAGGGTTCGAATTTGCGCGGCAGCAGGGCACCATCCTCGACCTGTACCTTAGACCGAGGATGAAAGCCGTACTCCCGCACGAGCTGAATGTGACGTGACTCATGTTTGTCCTGGGACTTTTCGGTATACGCAACAACCTGATGCTTTGCAACTGGGAAAGGAGGAAAAAGTAAGGGAATAGAAAACAATCAGTTAGAGATGAAATATTACCGTGATAAGGATGAGACTAGATAATGATAAAGGTAGCAATTCAGTGCATGTGTAACATTCCCAGATAGCTTTCCTTGTGCTACGCATCGATCAAACGCAAATCGTTGCGCGTCGACAAAAGCTCCTCGTTGGCAAACAATGTAAAACAGCGTCATATCAATTTGCAACCACCACCTCCCTGTGGACCATTGCCGCCGTTCTAGGCAGAGTTCAGCATCCCCCCGTTTAACGACAAACAACAGCCAGCTTCTTGCCGCACGTTCTCGCACGATGGAACACAGCCGCGCTATCGAATTTCATTCGCACTCGAAGAACTCGAACATACTTAAGGGAGAACGCAACACCTGACAGAGCTAGCTGCGTGTACGCTTCATCCTTCCCCGCTGTCCGCATCACGGGATTGACAACGACTGTAAATAACAAACGCTTCCGACCAACTGAGTACGCTTGCCGGAGGATAGTGTGTGGCTCACATTTCGCGATGTATCATTTGGCCCGGATTCAATTCCCGGCCAAACCCTGGATCGCATCGTTCTATTTATATATCACGCCGACGGGCCTTTGGCGATGGATGGCGATGGCTGGGGGGCGTGTACAGCCCCGTCTGTACGCGGTGACCAATGGGAAGGGACGCCATTCAATAAATTATTTTCCCGTCAGCGGGCTCGTTTAACGGTGCGGAAAACAGGAATGACTGCATGACTACAACGCAATGGAACGCAACAATTTGAGCTTCTTGCGAAAGATGGGAAAAATAATGTAATGTTGAGCTAAGTTATTTACAAAAATATGCCTTTTTAATTTTCTTTAAAAAAACTCAGCAATATCCAAACATCCATATGTGACTCACGCTCTAAGAAATCATTATTTGAATGCTTTCCCATAAAACATGTTTATGCGTGACATAAAAGCGTACTAAAGCGTACTATCCCTTATCAAACTATTCCTCAAATTATGACCTAATATAAGTATGGTGTTGTGATATGTGTGTTACAAAATATAACAATGGGCTCTCTTGTGGCATAACACAGAAACCCGTTTACTGTCAATTTGCCCAAAAACCTTCTTCTGTCTACGCTTCAACGCGGCGATACTCCACTGTGCTAATGTTTTGGACATTCCTCTTATCGAATGGTCACTCAGGCGCTCCACAGCCCGAGCAAAACCCGGCCCATAACTTACACCGGTTGATAGGTTGTAAATTTATCTACACCAACACACACACACACTTCAGCCCGAGCAATAAAGCTCAACGCGGTGCGAGGACATTGATGCGGTTGTTGTTTCTTCCGTTCTGTTGCACTTTTGCCGTTTTTCGGTTGTTAAGCGGGCGAGAACCTTGTCATACTACATCCCTTGTTCTGGGGTTCAATCCTGTGTCCGTAACAAGTGCTTTTAGAAGCACAGAATCCTTGGAATTCCGAAATCGATCGGGATCGAAACCTTGTGAAGGGAAACAAAGCATCCTTTTAAAAGCCACCTTTACCACAATCGACCTTATCAAAGTCCAGTTTCGTATCGTACCGAACGATATGGGAAATTTTATCTCACGCTGCAATACTGCCCAACAATAACAGGGAGGCAAACAACAGCAAGCGCCCAACATTGGGTAGCCCCTGCATATACATCATGCAAGCCCGCACACCGCCGAACCGGGATGGTACACATGGCCGGCGGGCTACGAAAATCTCTGATACGCACGGTTCAACGCTTGCCGTACATAAAATACCCGGCGGAGAAAACCCGAGTCGGCCATAATTTATTTTAATTGAAGCACGTTAGGAAAATAAATAACATATCAGCCCGAAAGCGAACTCCCCTCCCACAAGTGCACATCTTTCCCGATGTTGGCAAGCTATTTCGCCAACGGTTTTTGGCAGGAGGTGATACTGTGTCTGCCAGTGGATGTGTGAATGTACGTGGTGTTGGTGTGTCGTAGTCAAAACACCCACCTCTTGTGGGTTGAAGCGTGGTTAGATAAATTGAACACCATTTGGCGATCGTGGTTTGGCGAAGGAGAATTACCGAAGCCAAAATTGTTGATACATGATCTTGAATTAATTTCTAAATTGGGATGATATTTAGCTGTGGCAGATGAGCCTGCCTTTAAGCTGTAACTAGCAGCAAAGTCATAATGTGCCGTCGTGTAGCGCAATACATAATCTTTCCGAATCAATTATGAAATCTATAAATCAGGCATACACAATCATTAGATAGCATGAAGCGGTGGCGCAAAGAAGCAATAAAGCGTAAATTGGCAAAGTTTCGTGGATGATTCATAACAAAACACAACGCTTAGAATAGTGTATTTAACAACAGGTGTTTATGAGTTATCATTAAATAAAAGACAACGAAATAAGATGGTTGGAGAATCAATTTGTTTGGCGTAGCATTATGATACCGTTCCTTTATGTTATATTAGCTGGCCGGTTCCATTGGAAGTAGCACAGCAATTCCGTTTATAACCGCTTACACCATAAGTAGTAATAACATTGCTGCGTTAATAAGATTCTCTGCTGCATCCAAACATTACCTTCTCCCCTACCTTCCGTTGGAATCACTTAACGTACCATCATTCTTCGACAGTATTCATTGACGGCAGTGTAATAAGTAACGCGCTCTGATGGGTTGCCTGCCTGCATACACACGCCGTACACCAGAGATAAGAACATGTCATTCTAGCGAAGCTTTTCACCGGTACTACCGGGCTCCGGATGCAAACCAGCACTCGAGTGTGCTGTGAACGACCCCCTTTCCACCGTTGGGCGAGGACATAATATAGTCATCAAAGCTAACACGTACTTGACACACTATCCACACAAAATTTTCAACCAACCGATATTTTCCCGACACTTGTTCCCAGTGTTTGGATGGAGGTGCATGTGTGTGTTTATAGTTGAGTGTAGTAGTGAGTGATTTTACATTCAATCGATGTGTTTTTCTTCCTCCGAGCGTACAGAGACCGTTTGCGTCTAACCGCGATGACTGTCACGAAGTGAAAATGTCTCCCCGTTGCTGAAAGCAGGTGCTACCGAAGTTGTGGAAGGAGCTTTGGCACGGAAAAGGTGAGCTGTATGCAAAGGCGCTTTCCCGCGTGAGTCTTATCGTTACCGCAAAGTATGGAAAACACTTCAGCTTCCTTTGCCGTTCAGGAAGGGAACCGTACACTGAAGAATGCAGTCCGAATGAAGCTCACCGAGGTTGATGGCACTTTTCTAAGGAGCGGTTGTGGTCGGGAAAGATACTGAGGGAAAAAAAAAACCGAGAAATTCATCTTGCAAGAACAACTTGAACAAGTGCTAGAAAGAAGCTCAGATAGTCAGACATTCTATTCGCAAATGCTCACTCTCTCCACCTGGCTCCACCCATACTGCGTCGGGTAAGTAGCTCACTGTGTGCAGGTGCAGGCTGAATGTATGCTTCATTCCATCACAGCTTTGAACGAGACGGTGGCAGCAGATTGAATTGAAGTGCCTCCGAAGGCTTACGCTGACTGGCATTCGCTGCAAATTTGCTGTCGGGATTGTAATTGATCGTCTACCGAAAGTCGTAATTCTAACGCTGTTGGCAAGGGATGTATTTATTGATTGTCTATAATATTTTAGGTGGCATACACATTTGAAATTTAGCTTTCAAACATATCTAAATTGAGTTTTCAACTAATTCACCTCTGCAGTACAATGCAATCTTAAGCAGAACAATGAAGACATATCCGATTTCCTTTTTTGAAATTTACCACCGTCTTGCATTCTCTACCCGAATGACGTCACACAATCACAATGCTGGAAAGATTCCTTACACACTAAAACGGATGACACCAGCTAAGGAAAATGTCCCTGTCACTTGACAAACTTTTTCCCAATGGTTTAGCAGGAATGCATCCCCATTTCCTGCCTTAGAATGTGCCCCACTCGAACCGGCTCGGGAATGAAATTATCATCAACAGGCGCCGAAAGGCGCAAACGCTGTCCTTGAATTTCACTCAACTGTAAAAGTGATGGAGTGGGCCGGACCAACAAAAAAACAGATTGTCTATAAACTATGCCAGTTGCATTTGCATCTGTCCCCTCTTGGGGTCCCCTCGGATCGGAAGCGCAAATGCAATACAATGCAGCCGGAAGAGATGCTGATGAAAGATTCCACGGAACAGGGAACAATTTGGAAAGTTTGCCATTTTGATCTAGATTCTGCAGCGCAGCGGAAAGTTTTGCATCGCGCTGTTTGTTAGCTATTTATTCCTATTAGATGAGATTGCGAGAATGCTCTCGGGTCGTTGGGATGAGATTAAGTTTTGCAGATTTGAAGGCGAGAGAATAAGTTGGCGAACACTGATTGATTCACAAATTGCTCGCGAGTACTAAATTGAGCTATAATTGAGTGTTAATTAAATTTGCAAAACGATGCATATGTCAGAAAACTTGCAACAAAGCAAGACAATTTGAGGCAATACTTTACAAAATGTGTGTTATTTACAACGAAACGAACGCTTTTAATACATAATCCGACGCAAACAAGATGACTCGTGGCAGGATTACAGGCGGAGAAAACAGCTTCCCTTGACATCGAAAAGCATCATGACACTTCATTGCCATTTTCATCATTTGACGATGATTGGTTCAATACCATTGACCATAGCCGAACCACAACAGAAAAAGAAGAAGAAGCAAACCTGTCACCCAAACGTTTCCAATTCTACTCTCCTGCGCCACGTCATCATTTACGTGATGCCGTACCATCCACAAAAGTAAAGACAAAAAAGCGAACCATTTGTTACAATGTCATTTTTTCGGGTGCGGGTCACAATTCTCCTGCCTACCGAGGAATGGTCCGCCTCTCCCTCTCGTCCAAAAAGAAAGACACATAATTCGTTCAAGGACGGCATAAATCTTTCTCCCATTTTGGATGTCCGGCATTTTATTTTTCCTTGCACAATAATCCAATGATTCTCAGGCGTGAAGAATTTTTCCGAAACCTTCAATTTACAATACAGAACGTGAACCTTTTTTTTGTCGTTCTCAAAATACTTGTTGGGCGCCGGTGGAAATGATCATCCTGCCTAAAACAAGATTTGCCATTTCTTCTTCTTCCCAACGCTGGCTATGTCAGAGCGGGAGGCATGAACGAGTGGTGATGATGGTTGCGAGATGCCAGCCGCCGGGCGACCTGTTGAGGGGGGTAACCTAGGGAGCTGGATCCAAAGTGGTTGTACGTTTCGTACTTTTTGATTTGGGGCGGAACGAATTGGTGAACCTTTTTATGAAACATTTTGCTTGAGGCGCCGGGCATCGACGGCTTGATTTGACAGAAATCCCTTTTTTCCAGCTCGAGGCATAAAGGAAGGAATATATTCCTGCGCTTGGTGGAGGTAAGAACTTATGATGAAAAACCTAACCTACACATTATTCTGGTGAATTTCTACTATCTAGAATATATTCTTTTAAATAAATATTGATCTTGATAGGTCTGGGATGGAGGAGCACCACTATTATGAACCACTTGCATGTGACAGCTCAAACTGAAACTGACGTTTTTATTTGACATGAATATAAAACTAGCCAACCCACGGGGTAAGGGTGAAAGAAATTCAATTTCGTCTCAAGAAGCAATTGACAGACGCTGTTCTTGCGAAATCTAAATCAAAATAAAAATAAAATTATCTTCAAAGTCCTCTCCATCATCTTCAGCTTCTACGTCTGATATCAAACCTGTCACCATCCAACAAATGCAATCAGTCATCAAGGTCTCGTTTTTAGGGTATAGGATTCTTAAAAGCCTTAGCTTATTATCTATCAAGGACGGCCGTTGTTAGTGTTCTGTTTTTGATTTAAATTATTGTACCACCACTTGTACAATTTATGTAACACTCACAATAAATTCTTTAAACTTGAAGCATCAGCCTAAGAGACCTCAACTCCATCTATTTACTTTCTTTGCTGCCATGCTCGAGAAGCACCTTCCACTTTAGCAAAAATGATAAGTGATCACGCCGATCCAATCACAAGTATCATTACGGCACTTATACCTTGAAGGCCATTTACCAAAAACCTAGGCAAAAAAAGCTAGGACCTAGGAAAATAGATCCAGTGCTTCCATTTTCCCAAATGCCGATTCTTCAACTGAGACTGTCGGATAAGTATACAAAACGGAAGCAAGCGGGTGGAAAAGTACCACTCAAAAAAGTGGCAAGATTTATAGACTACACCAAAACAGGACGCTCAGCGAACAAGTATATCGACGGACCACAGTCGTCGTCCTCGTCTTTTTCGGGTAACAGCTCGAACAGCAAAATTTTCATTCCAACTTCTAAAAGCGAAAGGAAAATATCGCCCAACACAAAACAAAATAGCACAGATCTCGGTGCATCTCCCCGGAAACGTACGATGCAATGGGGGGGGGGGAAGGGTAAATCCACTTCCAGAAACACGTTGAGTGAAACGTTGCGGGAAACCCCAAACTTTTGCCCATCCACAAAGGGGAAAGGACGAAAGCAGAAAGACCTCCAAAAATGTGAAACATACTTTAACGGCGCCACACACTACTACCAGCACCATCATCATCATCATCCTCATCATGCACCATAAAGCAAAGCAGCAATCAGAGGAAACAAATCCTTCCACTTTGGCCACTGCCACTGCTGCGCGCATTCCCATTTTCCTCGATTCAATCCTTTATATGATCGGTCTTAGAAAGCATTTCCGGGAAAGGTGAGCATAGTAGAGTACAGCTATATTGGAAACACACACGTACGAGGATCAGGAAAAATATATTCTGATCAGCGTTTGAACAGTTCCTTAAAAATGTAATGTACATCACGGAGGGTGGCTAGAGACGGGCAAAATGGACGAAGCGTGCGCCAGCAAAACGATACGAGAGTATAAATGCGCTATTGACCTAGTCGACTATTTTCAATCACCATTTCCATGGCGGAGGGCATCCCCACTCGCCACAAACCCGAAACATATTCCACACATCTACATTTGTCTTGCTCGCAGTTTGGTGAGACGGCCAAACACGTGCGGAGGCGGAGACTGCGGCGGTTGCTGAATCCGTGTATTACGGTTGAATGGTCTGGGGATTGCCTAACATTCTCCTAGGGCTTGCACTCTCCCCAGCTGCCAATTTCGATTGAATGGCAACAGAAATCATCCCCCCCCTTTGCTTGCCCAATTCCACTACTTATCCTACCAACGCACACCGTCTTAAACGGGAGCAAATACGCTCGGCTTTGCTGTGTGTGGGTTTTGCCCGGTGCGCAAGTAAAAATCAATGAACCGCACCGCCGAATCGCACCGGGCGAGATATTGAATTTTTCATTCCAACGGCTGCGAGCCTGGAGCCGCCTGCGAACTCGAACCGGATCTCATTTCCCAGTTGATCGTGAAATATGCGGAAATTTCCGAAACCCAACATTTGTCGCACCACATCCATCTGCCCGTTCCGAAACCCCGAACCCCGAACACGAATCCGAAACAAATCGGTCGGAAAGCAAGTCAGCGCCCGTCTGCTGCTGCGTCTACTACTGTGGGGCTGGTTGCAGGAAACAGGGTTTGAAGCTTTTCCTTTTCGGCTGGAGCCATCTAGTCGTTGCTTACTTTCCTCCTTCGTCACGCCAACGAAACACACACACACACACACCCATACAGACGGTGATCCAAGCGCAGCTCGAAAAAGCTCGATAAGAAATAATATAAAAATCATCCTTATTATTTACTATCGCACACACACACACACACACACACACAGTTCGCTGGGCGGGTTTTTTGCCTTTTGCGCCTCGATGGCGAAACCTACCAACCGTGCTTAGAGCTGGATCAATGGAGCTGAAGTGTTTTTCAATGGGGTTTGGTATACAACAACAAAAAAATCATAACGAGGTCATCGCTGGGGCGGTAGTAGCGACAGCTTTATGGCAAAAGCATTAGGCGATGCTAATAATTTAACTGTCAATATCTAGGCGATAAACCGATTTGCGTGAGGTTGTTTGTGGCTGTTTTCTCAGGGAAACTGTTTGCAAGATTTGCAGTTTTCAAACAATAGGATGGGTTAAGATTATTTTAAAAACCCATAAAACTGGAATGCATGTTGTAAAAGGGTGCTATAATTTGTTTCGAAATTACGGAACAAACATTTTATCTGAGAAACACTGAAGAAATGTTGGTAATATGCAAAAGATATTGTTGATTTTACTACACTTGTATGGTTATTTTAAGATTAGTTTTTATAATGTCAATTACTTAGCTTAACGCAAATATTTTTGGAATATTACTCTCATCCTATTTTGTGAAATAAACTGATAACTAGGATTTTCCACAACATAACAAAAATAACATAAACCAAATTCAAAATGTGTAGAAGAAATCTATTTTGTAAGCATGCCCAGCTTTTTACGCAAGAAAAACGAATATGAATCATCTCTTCGCAAATGAAGCTTGCTTGGTTTATGCAAATCTTTGCTCATCCATTCACTCCCACCGGCCCACGCACATCGTATGATAATGTTTTATCTCGAGTCTGTATATTTACGTAAGATATTCAAAATGACACCTCCTGTGCAGCACTTTCAATGAAGAAAATCCTATTCAATCAATTCATTGTTTTTACCAAACCCAACCCATCTCAAACCAAATGCTCGTGGAAGATTACGCGTCTATGCTAAATCGATTCTGTTTTGTCTTTTTGCTGTGTTACTAGAATAACCGCTGAAAGTAGCATTAAAGAAACGATTCAAAAAGAAACAGTTATATTGCATCAAATGTTTAATGCGAATAACAAAACACTTACTTGCTAATTCCCAAACGCCGCCTGTAACAGCCTGTAACTTCGGAGCAAGTTACAGCAAGATACATATTGACACAAAGCTCGCCAACAACCCAATCATCCGGCCGTCAAGGCGAGTTGTGCGGGTCGTCGGAAATTTTGATCGGATTTTTCAGGCATCATCGCAAATCGCCGATTGTCAGTTAACTTTTACAAGTGTGTCTCTGTGTATCTTTTTTTTCTTTTTTACTATGAGTTCTGTCCTTTACTTTACCTTACTAACCACCTGTCAATGCTGCAGACAGGTTGAGGATTTTCCGGCCTAAGGGTCGTGCTCCTCCTCCTTTCCATCCCAGCTCGTCTGCTATCACAACCCTATTGTGACAGTTTACACACACATAGCTAGCGAAATACCGTACAGCCAAGCCACATACACACATAAACGCTCGTGAACGTATTGCTACATCCACAGCCTGCACCACAACGGTCCTGCTGTTCATTGTTTGCCCATCTTGCAATAGGCGTCGCTGTGAAAACATTCGGGACGGTGGAAGAAAAATATGTATTTAGGATTATCCTTCACTCTCCCTCTCCCTATCATGCGCTCAAACCTTGCCCGGGAGGGCGGATGAGGGATGATTTCTTCGCCACAAAACGGCTTCCAACTGTTACGCTCCTTCCGAGGAAAGGGTTACCAACAACAAAAAGAAAACGAAACCATTGGGTCGGTTTTTGCTTTCTTATATGAGAACGAAACAAATAAAACAAAAAACCAAAACGGGAAAGCTTACAAAAAAGGAAAAACATAGGACCCGCGCTCCCAGGACAGGACCTAAAAATCCCTTGTCAACCACAAAACCCGACGGGTTCGTCTGCTTTGGCAGAAAAGAATAATATTGCCATAAAGCTGATGATGATGAGCAGGAGGTCGCGTGTTCCCTTTCAGCAGAGGCCCGGCCGGTTGACAGCCTGTGGTGGCCCGGTTGGGAGGGATGGAAGGAATATTTTTCAATGTCCCTACTCACTGACATTATTTCTATCGTGATAAGTTTTGTGGGACGGATTTGTGCACCTTTCCAGGCTCTGGTCCCCTGTCCTGCTTTGTTAGATGGATCGGTTTTTTGCTTTGCTTTGTTCATAAAAAAAGCGTTCCACAAAAACAGACACAGCTTGGGCGCTTTTCACTTGGACGATAAGGATGTAGCCACAAAGACACAAGACTGAAGGCTGAACCAAATTTACTTACTTAACACACGCTCCCAGAGCACAAAGACCAACAATAAGATGCTCTGGGGGGTGGTTACGGTGCGATTCTTGTTCGTAGTATCGTTCCCGATTTTCTCCATTCCTCAAACACACACACACACACCCACTCAAATTTGTTTCATTACTTTCACGGGAACTGGTGGAGCAAATCCTTGGCACGCCGTCCGATTCGGTGCCCTCCCTAGATGGATGAGACAAGTGACCGGAAAGGTCGGTTGAATAACCGTGCTTCCTCTTCCACCTTTCTCTTTGAAGCTCATTCCCCTACCCAACACACACACACAGCCTAAAGCCTCTTTAGAGAGCATCCTGCGTGTACAATAACCACCGACCGGATCCAGTTAACACCATCATCCGGTTAACAAAGCGACAGAATAGAAGCAACAAAAAACAAATTCGAAAAATAAATTCTAACCCACAAAACGAGCCCATCGGAAGAGATACTTAAGCGAGCCGAAGATTCCGCGAAGCGGGAGAGAGGCGAAGTGAAAATGGGTATCTTTTGTGGTTCACAGGATTAGGAAGCGATCTTTTTTAGTTTTTTTTTGTTGTTGCTGGCTGCGCTGAGCTCTCTTTTTGTGTTCTATGCTGTGTAAATCCTTTATTTTCGCCATCGTCTTGGGTGTTCGTCTTTTGCGGTTTAAAAAAATACGATACACATAGATCTGTGGGCCGTAAAACTCTGCCAAAATCACATTTTTCTGATCTATTCAACCGTAACTGGATGGATGTGGTGTCAAAGGGCGGAAAAAAGGAATGCTTTGGAGGTGGCCTTTTCCGACGTAACACGAGTGTAGAGAGCTCTGCCACGGTGACTTCATCTTTAGTCGAAAAATAATTTGTTTTTTTTTCCCTGCTTGTAGGCTGTTTGTGTCGTTCTTGCTAACAAGTCAATCACAAACTTGATCAAATGGAGCTGTGGAGTTACTAAAGCAGTATAATGTTTTAATTCAAATGTGAAAAACTGCAACAATTGCGATAAATGGCAACATTAAACAATATTCTTCAAATTAAATCTTATGTTACATAGTTTGAAGTCCAAAACTAAGCTTTAATTGAACAAAAATTGAGCCTTTTGATTAAAAACATAACATGTAACACTAAAAGAGCAGCATGAAATCGTTAATGGTTAGAAAGGTAGATCGTAGTACTATTTGCGGAGTTTTGATTAAAATTACTCACAAAACATTTGACGTGCGAAAGGAATCTTCTTATCTTAGCGGAAACATTGCCGACGGTTTCTTAAAATCAATTAAGTGAAATTGTTTCATTCTTTTCAAGCAACCCCACCCTACAAAAGCCAGCACCAAACAATTAAAAAGAACGAGCACAAAAACAGTTCAACAATGCTATCTTCGTGCCATACACGGGCTCGGCAAAGTTTTCCTTTCGAAGCTCCACGCTTGTACGTCAAACCCGGCGGTACGAAATGGGAAAGAAAAGCGTCTTATTTTTTCGCCGCCAACGGCGGTACGGAAATTCTTCAGCACCATTTACGATCGCACAGCACACATCCGGACGGTAGCAAATACGGTCGCTGCATATGTCCCCGGGAGGGTTCTCACATTCCTGCTCAAGCAATCCACACTCGACGCCCGGGAAACATTTGTACTAAATTTTTGGCAAAAGAAAAGCTTTCCTCTCCTCCAAAATCCCAGTAAAGATGGGGCAAGAATCTGTTCCACCTACTAAAATACACACACACACCTACACATGTACACATGTTTTACGTGGCCTTCTTACGATGGGCTCCAACATTTGCGCTCGTTTGCCATTTAATTCATTTTCCATCTCGCTCGTCCCAGCCGGGCAGGATATCGATACGGAGCGGCCCGTGTGCACGTTCAAATTTCTTCGTGTCGTATTTTTGCAATGAAGGTTTCGGCAGAATTTGCTCTCACTTGGTGCCGGTGCACTGCATACCCATAAGCATACATACGATCGTACAGCACCATCCCGATGGTCCCGGTGCCCCGGGAGGGTTTTAATCAAAAATTCTTCCAATTCAAAACACGCACCGGAATGTACCGAACCGTTCCAAAAGGTGTTACCATGGTAGCAGCACCTAGCAGGCCAGTTCCGGCACAACCGTAGCCGGCGAAGTACACTTGCATGAAGAAACTTTCCTGAAGCGAGCGAGCGATGTTAAGAGCTTTCCACAGGACCCTACAGTTTGGCAGTCAATACAAGATGGGTATCGATTTTCCTGCACCAATTTCCATTAGGCCAACGCCACACGCCTCTTCTATAAAAAGGCTGGCGGGCGTCGGTATATATTCTTAATCAAGAATCGTTACTTAATTTTGTAAGCTTCTTGTTCAAGCACACATGTTTTTTTTTCTGGTACAAATCTTTGTGCAATTTACAGTCATTGCCCTAAGCTACTTTCACACACACAACATCAAACGTACCATCGTACCATCTGTGATTCTGCACAAACATATCACAGCTTCATCACGCAACAAAAACACATTCTCTGTCTGACGCTGGGAGGGATTGTTTCAAGTTTATCCGTATACTTAAAACAAATTTCGCTAAAGTTGCGATGGAGCAGGCCGCAAAGTTAAAACAAAACAAAACCCCCTACAAAAACTAAACCCTCCTCTCCACCCCATGCCCAAAAAAACCAAACGTGGTGCGTTTGTCTGTACAGCATCCCTTCCCGACCCGAAACGGTCCACCCGAAAAAGAACTCACAAGAAAAACAACGACACAACAGCGCTGCGGGCAAGATCCTGCAGAAATGGGAAAAGTTCAAACAAACGCAGCTGCTACACGGTGCTTCCTTTCTAGGCGCTCGCTTGGCACATTAAATAGATTACTTCACACCCCCACCGGGCGCAGAGCGGCACTAAAAATCAGTTAGCAACAAACAATTAATTGTAATGAACGGAGCTAAAGCTTCATTCACAGGTAAGGAAGGCTACACATTCCCTAAACAATTGCTATGTAGCGTCGTTCTGGTATGATTAATTGTTAAATATTTGAAGCATTTGCACTTTGCACACTTTTGGAAGAATTATTTAACAGCCTGTTAGTTTGCCAGCAAATTTCAATGCTTAAAGCTTTCAGCAGGGCCTGGCCTGGTGAAATGCGAACCTTCGGAAAGGACGACGACTGAACCGGACGGCCGATCACGTTCCGTTGCCCACGCCGGTCATTATTCATTCGTTTCAATTACCACCACGAACGTGAGCCTTGCTTTTTCCCAAAGTAATAAGCATGATTAATAAATAAATTAAAATGAGATACACACACCCTCGGGCACACACACACACCATCGTGATTCTGCTGAGCGTTAAACAAAAACTTAAGCACACACTTACTTGCACACATTCCAACAAAACTGTCCTGGGCAGGAAGCTCGCGTAAAAATGGTAGATATACCATCGAAGCTGTTCTACAGTGGTGGATGTGTGAATGTGTGTGTGTATGTAAGTGTGTGAACATCACTAGCTCTTCTCTCTTCTCAGGTCACTTCATAAATTATTCCACACTTCATATCAAATGCTTCTCTACCGGTGGTGGTGTACGGTGTTCATTTCGGCTACTCTCAAATGTGAGCAAAAACTGTAACGGAGTTGGGCGCCATTCGCCTCCCAAAAAATAGCACAACCATACCGTTAAAATCACATGGACACACACATGTGGGGAGGTGAAATGAAATTAATGCTTCAAAATCGTTTTAGATCGTCAACCGCCACCGGCCATTACGAGCGTTAAATGTCGCAGTGTAATGGCACTTTTCAATGGGCCCAACCAGTGTGTGTGTGTGTGTAATTGTATTAAATTTATGATCGTTCCACTAATGTGACAGTCATGAGGGTCTATTATAGGGCAAAGTTCACATTGCACATTGGTCGGGACTGCTTCCAAAAATGGTTTTGTGCTGTAAAGGTCGCACCGTAAACGACACCCAATGAAGTGGGATTAGAATAAAAAGTGATAAGCGTAACATTACAGAACACACTACATTTTTTCTTTGGAACGGAAAACGAACTCGATTCAATACTGATAAAATTAAAGGTTTCGGCTAACGATCTTCGAGAGAATCAAGACATTATTACTTGATCAATTCTTAATTTTCGCTACAGTTTTAAACTACACTGGTCATCTTACGATATATTTCAGATTAAACTTTCCACCAAACAAAAGCACTCTCACGGTTTCAGAACTATATATTACTGAGAAATATATTACATCTACAGTGCAGTCTTAGAGTTAAAGTCTTTATACCCAATTTTGAGATGTTCTAAATCTCAATTGTTAAATCAGTTTGCAACAGACGTCTTATCATAACTCTTGAAACTCCATAGGACAGTAGATGCAGGATTGCATCAAATGTATGAGTAAGATTTAACTATAAAATATGACACAAGTAGATCTTAACTAGGATTTCTCATGGATGAGTTTTCATATTCTCTTGCAACACAGTTTTCTTGAAACTAATAGCAATAATTTGTAATGCTGGCCATTTTTGCATCGCGTGTACTTCACTGTACAGGAGCTTCTCTACAGTAACAAAATAAATCTTATATTGCTTTTTATGCTAATGAAGCAACTATAACGCTATCTATTCACTATCATAAAGCATTTGCTATCGTCGGCATGACACAGCCTAGCAACGAGAGTACTACAAAGGAAATGAATTTAATATCTTCACTAATCGCTTTGCACAAGTCAAAAACAGCAGTGCCATCTGTTTGCCCAGAATCAGCTAACAGGCCGTTATGCGCACATTAACACCGCACCAAACTATCAACGCGACCTCCCTTAAAAATGAATCATTAATATTCCTATACTTTCGTCGCTTCATGCTCGACATCCCACTACACACAGAGCGCGCTGCTCCAAACTTACTAAACATCCAACGATGTGACACATTTTTACGAGCAGCTATTTCATCGAAAGCCTCCCCAGCAAGCCCCGGAATCCAGATGCCCGCCTGGACCGATATGACGCTGTCTAGAGCATGTTCTATGGATCGCATCTCCCACAGTCGTCCACCAAAGTTTAGACGAGGCTGTTCATAAAAGCATCCCAATTCTCACTCCCGGTGTATGTGGCCTTAAACCGTCCCCGGTCCTCGGCATTTGTGCACCCAAGCCGTAGGAACTGTTTGGTTTGGTTGTGAGTAAACCCCCATAAAGTCACGGAACATGCACTGCCACACACACACACACCAGGGCACATCAGGGCACATCCCCGTAAGGACTGTACCACGCAGAAGCAGCTTACGCTCCGGTCCGAGAAGTCAACTGTTCGCCGTCCACACACTACGTCATTCGTAAATTTTCACTGTTTATGTGTTTACCCAGCGGTCAGTTAGCGTTTGTGTTTGTGTTAGAAGCCTTCTTTCGTTGACCTCACCGCCGGATTATTGCGAGCAGACACATTTTTGGCAACATTCTACCGAGCACCAGGCCCCTTTCCCGCTATGCTTTTACTCTTTATGAATGTACCGTGTGCGATGGTTTTTTGAAAATTTTACTTCTAATTCTGTTCCTGGGTGTTTGTGGTGTCTTTTTTGGAAACCCAAATGACTTGTTTGAACATTCCCAGACAGTTCGAGTTTGATGGGCGACCATTTTAATGCACCTGCCAAACTAGCTGAGTCATGCTGTATAAGTCATTTCCGAGCCTCAAAGCAACACCTCGACGCGTAATCCTGGCTTATCCCGTCCCAGCACGCAAGCAAAAGCATTCAAAAAACTAACGCAAAAGAAACAAAGCTTGTTTTTGTTTACGCTATTTGTCTCGGCAAAGCAAGTATCCAAGAGAGCGATAGAGGTAGAGAGAATGTTTCCTATTTCCACTACCACTACGGAAAACTGTTTTGGGAAATGTTTATGAGGAAATTTGAGGTGAACGATTTCACACAAGGTCAGTAAACCGTAATCATGCTGGACAGCATGACGGACGAACGGATGTGTGTTGAACGTTGCAAATTTCTGCTGGACACGTAAACATTCATCGATCGCTTTTAGATTACTTTTTGGCATATTTTAATAAAGAACAGTCTAGAAGCAAGACCTATTTTTTGTCCACAAAATAATAATACAATGAAATCATTTATTCTTTTCAGTTATTAACCTGAAGAACTGATACTGAGTTACTTTCTACTTAAAGCTAAGCTGTAAATACGATTTAGCACACCTTTGAACTCGATTAAACTTATATCATATACTTCAATAAATACACAAGTTTACTACCACAACTGTTATCACAAAGAAAAAATCAATTCCAACTGTACAAGAGTGATTCGGCAAAACAAAAACCAAACCTAGCCGCTTAATAACAACCCACGGTACTGCACACAAAAACACCAACGTCATAATTCATAGCAATGGCCAATGTTCACGATACTTGATACCGCAAATACTTTCGTAGTTCCTCTACATTTTGCTACCCGTTGCGAAAACAACACACTAACACACACACACACACACATACACACAAAGAGAAAAACATCGCAATGTGGCGGGCGCTCTTGAAATGAAACGTATTCATTACTCTTAACGTGCACATTCACCTAGATGACGTAATTGTCGTTACATTGCCGTCTTGGCCGTACATTGCCCGCACATTTTTTCCTCCCCGCTCATTACCCAGCGGGCTGTTTGGTAACGAAAGGATCATACTGCAGGCACCAAGTAACGGACGGAAATGGACAAAAAGTACGCTTTTCAAACCGCAAACGGTGCGCAGCGCGCGCGCGAGAACGGTCCGCCACCGGTCTAAGCAGCCGGTTCGGTCGCGCATTCTTCCACACTCACGTAATCGTAATTAATTTACCAGCCAACGGCTAGTCAACGGACATTTTTCATTTTTTTTGTTTGTGTCATGCTTCCTCCCGTTCGCGGTTTGTGAGGCTGGCGACTGTTGCTAATGCCAGCAAAGCGTTTAGCGAGCTGATAGATGAATAAAAAGAGAGAAAGCAAAATTACCCTCCATCCTCTTTTTGTATATAGACCCACACACACACACACACCCAAGAACTCAACCATCGACGGAGCTAACGGCACGTACAAAAGTAATGTTTTTTTTTCATGTATTTCGACGAACGAATAGAATGTCGCAGCAATCAGCAGCTCCTTCGCGGTGGCTTAAGGGAAAGCTTACCAGTGACCAATGCAAAACACGCCGCCAACGCTGTGTCGGACTATTGGATAAATTTGCTTATGTTTTGAGAACAAGTACTTGACTGCTGCTTAAACCCGTAAAGAAGGCATTTCATACAAGTGCTGCTATTATTGACTGTGAACTCACAATCAGCTTGCAAGGGGAAAACGTTACCTTTGTATGAGGATAGCACGGAAAGGTTTTATTACACAAAACACTGACTCAATGCAAAAAAATGTTATTTATTCATGTAACCATCTACTGTCAAAATTGTTGCTATACTTTTTTCAATATGTAAGGACAGAAATGAATCATTTACAGAAGACATTGCTGCGCTTTTAAAAATGAAACACCACCAAAAGGTTCGAGCCACTGCTTGCAAAGCAGAGAGTGAAATTGAATCCATAAAGCTTTGCTTCATCTTCAGCTGTCATCATATGTAAATTATTGTTTAGCAGCGAGCAGCACACTAAGCTGATGAGTTCGCAGCAAGATGGAAGATTCTGCTACCGTTGAGCAGGAACATACTGTTCAATCCATATACACGACGAATGGTGAAACTCGATTTCTCTCAGACAAAATAATCTCACTGAAAGTACACAACAAATCCAATAAGATCCACCACATTCGATATTGCTGTTGTTTGCTGTTTAAACTGTCTATAGACTTAGTATACGACAGACAAACATTTCCCTCCCTTACAAATGACCTCGAATCTCTTAAAAAACAAATTGGACACATAAAAGCTGTGCCTTTCCATCATCAAACGGAATGAAACATAACGCGCTGACCTCTATTACCCAGAGCGAGAAGATCCTTCTAATCCTCAACCAAAGAGGAACGTACTTGTATCTGCTCGTTAGCAGCGCTAACTGTTCCGCCACTTCATGGCACCAGCACTCTGGGGCTGACTTTTGCTGAAGTGTGTAACTCATCTTTCAAAACTCACACTCCCCTCAATCCCATGTACAGCCGTTCAAGCAATCTAGGGCACACATTGCTAAGAAATTCATTACTCTGACCTACAAATGGAAAGATTGTCACGCGCTCAAGCAACACGCACCTTGCGCAAGATATGTACATGAAACACAGACCACATCGTATTCGTCCGATCTCAGAGTTTGCCTTCGCGCTCGGCTAAAGATATAACCGTCTTCATCTCAACCCGTTCTTGCTCGCTTACGTGCTTCAAGGCTTAACACGCGAAAGCTTACGGGTCACCGGTACCGAACGCGTCAATCAACGCCTTATGCGCTTACGAGATTTTACACATCAGCGCACGAAGCGAAACAACGTGGCATCGAATGGCTGAGCGTGCTGTCAGCATGCCGTAAAAAAGTCGGTAATACTTGTATGTGTCGGCAAGATCAAAGCGGCCGTGTTTGCCGCTGCGGTAGTACACGTTGGTCGCTTTGGACACGGGCGGAATCGACACCAAAGTTCCGTTTTAGCGGTACAGGCCTACAAAACACACACGAACACGAGCTACCAAGAGCGTAACGCGTTACTAATGTATGGGAATGAAGATTAAACCGAGTTGTTTTTCGGTTTTTATTACACCAACGGGATGTAAATTGAAAATTCGTGTGAGAGTGCTGGGAAAAATGCTGGCCTTGGAGTGAGCGATAACACGTATTAAACAAGCTTATGACCGTGATAAAGGGTTAGACGAACCTTCTAAGAAACTATTGAATAATGTAACTCCATGTCACGTAAAGAAAAACTTCTTGCAATTAAAGTACTTAAATCGTATAAAAAAGAAAATGTTTCAACGATTTAGGTGATGATGACAAGGACGTAATTTAATACTAAGCGCAGAATGTGATACCTTCAGAAAACGTTCCAAAAAAATCCATCAATAACCAGCGATGGCCATTGCGATGCAGTATCAAACTTCATCCATAATATCGCTTTTGCTGCTTCTTCTGCGTGCTCCGGGTGGTAACGTAACCGAATCCATTCCATCACCCTTAAATTGCTTGCTGGCAAGTCATCGAAAAGCCAGTTAAAAGCATGCAACATAAAACGCATTGAAAACCGAACGCCAATATGTAAGTGCTCCAACCACCACACACACACACACACTCACACATCGACACAAATCGCTGATTCACGAATGAGCTGCATAATGGAATGGTCGAGCAAGTTCCATTACATTTCAAAGCGTTCGTGTTACACACTGCAGGAGATTGGTGTTCGCAGAGAGCGTTGTGTGCGTTTTTTGTTTTTTGTTTTCTTCTTGTATTCCCTTCCCCACCATCGCCACAGGAAGTGGATGCTTACACGAATAGTAACACTTTGCTTCGAAGCGAAACCGCATCACCAACACCAATCACATCGATTACAAAAGGGTGCCCAGCCTGTGCCAACCGCGCCTGACCATCCTTCAATGGTCAATAAGATTGGCCCTGGCGGTTGGGGGCTGATAGTGGAAATGAATTATTTCTCACCGAACGATCAAACGGCGCTTCACTTTTTTTTTTTTTCGTTGTACTAATTGATTGAAATGATTTGTGGGGAAGCGCCGCCGATACGATAATCTGAATACGGACAATAAAAATGTCGATAGCGTGTTGCGTTTGGTGGTTTTATATCCCTTTGATACTGGCCTGGAGTCTCGATGTTTTTTTTTTTGTTTCTCTGTTGGTAATGGAAATTAATTCACACATCTCACAAAACGGCAGCTTAATTGGATAATTAAAAATCGAGCATTTTAAAACATATCGTTTATGGACACCCTTCAACCCGCAACCAGCACTTTCATCGCTACACTCACCTTGTCCTTCATTTGGAGTAGTTGCATCGGTCATTTTCGGGTATTCTTTCTGCAGGGTGTGGTTTGGTTTGGGTTCGCTTCGCCTTGCTCCACCGTTTTTATTTTCCGTCCGCAGTCCGCCTGCGTTAATACTAAGCCACGTGACACGTGTACGCTACTATGATGAACTGGGCCTAAGCATAATTGTAACGCTGGTTTGTAACATTGTGTCGATTAAGTATATATTTTTGTTTTGTTTTTTATTCTTTTATCTTCGTTTAGTCTACTGCACTAATCTCTCGCGATACGAAACGGTTACAAGCGCAACAGTATTCTAGTTAAACGTGAAGGTGCATTTACAACAATATATACACTTTTTTACTGGAACACGACTATCATTCTCGCTCGAACGCTTTAGCGATGATGCAACAGTGGTATTAGGGCGAAACTTTTCTACTTTGAAGAAGAGTGAAGATACGAGCACATTGTTTCAGAAATGGAACGGTTACTGCTAATGGAATGAACTGACGGTAACCCTTCGCTTAACACTTTTTACATTGGGTATTTACATTTCTTCTACGTGTGCGTGTGTTTTGCACAATTTAAAGCACTAAACGTAGCGCAATTTTATTTTACACTTTAATTCACTGTATTCACCCACTCACAGCGTCGATGGAGACGCCTTGTGTTTCCTACAATAGCGACGCCGATGGAGACGCCTTATGCTTCGTACACTAGCAGCGGCACCACGCGGAAAGGATCAACACTATTAACTTTACACTATTATTGCTCACACATTATGCTTCGCCGCGCTGCTCAGCCACAGTACTGGGTTGGATTAAACTAATGCAAAAAATTACAAACTCTGCCCTTTTACGGTGGCCACGAGGCCGACAAAGGGGGTAGTAGCCGGGCCAAACGGATAGAATTTTACAGTCGGTAATGCAAGTGGCAGCAAGATTTATCGCCCTGTGGTTCGGGTTTCTTTTTTTCGTGGTGTTGTGCTATCAAAACTTTTTTTTTCGAAACACTCCCGTAACCACACAATCTCTGCCGTTGCTTTATTTCAATTAAGCCCTTTTAGCAGCTGCACACGCCGACGCTACACGGTACGCGGATAGTAGAAAGGATAACATTTTCTGACAGAGTGTAGAGTTCACACACACGCACGCGCGTGGACACGGTTTCGCTATTATTCCATCCTATTTAACCCAATCGCAAACTTTTACCACTGCACCACCAGTTGGTGTACGGAGGGCCTTCCGTAATGTTTCACCTGAAACGCTAACACACCATTCACACACACACATACACGCTCACAAAGCACAGACAATCATGGTGCACACACACACACACGCGCACTACACTGTTGCACAAGGTGCACACACGCGCAAACCCGTCTCGCTAGCTGGCGCTACACACCATTCGCTCGATGATGGGAAGCCCAATCGCCGTCTGCTGCTGGGGCATCACTGGTAGCATCTTTGCGTGGTGCATCGTCACCAGCGATCGACGGTCTCGCGAAACAACACCGCACCTGCAGCATAGCGTGGCGATTGCATCCTTAAGTGTGCGACACTACTGCTTCTTGCCTGCCTCGTCACCTGTGTGCCGGGATTCACATGTTCCGATCGTGCCGGGCAGATTAGTTGGGAGAGCGTTGTCTGCTTTCGCGCGATTGCCTTTCAATTGATCGAATCAACTCGAATAATAACACGGTACACACACTTGATCGGAGGTGTTCCCTTTGAACTAACAACCATCTGCTTTACAGCCGGTGCAAGCTTTGTCGTTCCATTTACGCTGTCGCACAAACGCAATCGCTTACAGTACACATCACGCGTGGTTAATGGTTTAATTTGTTTTCTATTAGTAGCACATTACACTTCTAAACCGCCTCCAACGCATTGAAACATTGGGCGGCTACTTTGAGCTGAACATATTTACAAACACTCTAGAGCACGCGCTGCAGCTGCATGTGCTGTCGCGGGCGGGAACCAACAGTATGACAAACGGTAGAAGCGGAAATGTTGAACTATTTACAGCATTTTTTTCCTAGTTGTAAATCTGAAATAAAAGAAAGAAGAAAGAGAGAAAAATGTAAAATATTTGAAATTGCAAACTGAACAGAAATGTTATGCGAGTTAGAAAGCGCCTAAATGTATGCTAGCAATGCTCCCATAAATAGAATTGCTATCGTGATGAACTGCCCGGTTCCACCGGCATTCAAACGCAACAGGAGGCAAATAAAATTGTACAAGTGTCAACTACCGTCTACCATTTTTCATTCATGAAGCTTCCTATTCATGGGACCAGCAAGTCATTGTACTGAACAAGTCGAAAACTTGCCGACAGAGAGACATTTATATATCTGTAGGGGTATTTTTTTCCTCCTCCCTGCTGTGTCCCTGTCGTCGTCGTTATACCAATTCAAGAAGAATCTTGTGTCGGACTAGAAGGTGGTTCACAATTATGAGCATGTTTATCGAAACATTGTCACATTCCGAGCGATTTGGTGCACAAACGAGGCCCGAGACACCGCCAGAACGGTAACCTGTTACGTGGAACGGTTGGTACGGATGGAGCGGATGCCACCCGCAAAGACACACACACACACTCGCTGGCAACGTGACAGCTTAGCGACCGACACACTCGAGAAGGTGGCACTATCTTCTTTCGGCGAACCCGGGCGAACCCGGCGCTTGCCATTGTGCACACCGGCAACCGGAACCGGAACTACACAACCTGGTGCCGCTGCCGGTAGGTAGAAAGGTAGAAAGTAGTTTGCACAACCTAGCGCTAATGCTTGAGAAGCACACTGTTTGATGTAGCGGAAGATACTATTATGAGTCCACGAACATGTGTGTATGTGTGTGGATCTGTATATAAATACACACAGGAACAGATGATGCGGTGCGAACCTCCATCTACCGGCCCACAAACATAGCAGCCTTGAGCAGAAGCAGCAGCAGCAGCAGCAGCAGCTGGCAGACTGTCGACTGTCTGTGGTGATCGCGTTCTGTACGCGTACAGGGGAAAGAGATTAAATTTTAAAGCCCGTATAGAGCCGGATTTTTGCTGCATATTATGGAGTATGGTGGTTGGCGAAGTACCTACCGGAGAGCAACAAAACTATTTGTGCCAGGGTTAGTTGTGGAAGGGGAGGTGGAATAAAATATTCAGGATCAAAATATGCAGGATACAGCTTAGAGGTTCGCGTTCGATAAATACACACACACACACACAGTACAATGTGTGGCCGTGTGGGAGGAGCGGTAAGCCTGTTCATCAACATTAATGCACAGCCCGGATGTGGTTTGTGTGGTGGAGTTGTCGAGCTTGTCGAAGCTATACTGGGTGCGCGATTCTTCTGCTGAAATGGATCTACTTGCTTGCTAATCGATCGAGCTTTTTACCGTGCCAAATAGAACTGTATTAATAGGAAACTTTGAGCCACATTGTGGTTTTCATTGTTCCAAATTGTTTTCCAATCTTTCAATACAATACAGATGATTAAGATAGAATATATTCTGTATCTTGTATCTATTCTGTAGCATTAGAACATTGCAGTAAAAGACTACGAATAAAAATGGCATATCAACCATCAGACGTGATTTTTTTGCTCCTAAATGTATGCAAAATCTACTTTTCACAGTTTTATCTTAAATAAAACTTTGATGCGTATAGTAGTTTGTTTTGATAGCTTGTATTAAACACTTTTGTATTAATATATTCAAAAATTGAACTATGCCATGAGCTACATTCACAAAAAAACAAAAAAACTGCACATACATTTAGGCGCTTCCAACAAAAAAAAACCTTTCAACACAGCGTATATGGGATAAATGCCAATTACGCTCATTTGTTTGCTTTGCATTCAGGAATTAATTCAAACCCTATTTTACCTACAGCTATCTAAGCATACAAACTTCAACCTTTTCCACAGCCAATTCCACCCACCAGGCAATATAGATCAACCCAAACGTGTCTTTATTCCCGTTTCAATTTGAACTACCAAAGTGCAGCTTGCATCCTGTGCTGGTGCAGCAACCTTGCGTCGTTCCCACACGCACGCACACACACACACACACATACACACAAACGGCAATACAAAAGACAAAGCAATAGCACTGCAATAAAGGATTCCTGATGGCACTGGCAGATAAAAGGGTGTCTGTACGTACGTGGCATACACAGGAAGGAAGGACCGCACGAAAAAGAAAAAAACACACACACACATATAATTACCCCTGGTGCGGCAGGTGTCCATTTGTGTACGTGTGCATGATTTGACTACACCAGAATAGGGAGCGGGAAAACTGCAGTTTTCCGTGCAGCTGCATCAGCGATGCTCGTTAGTGTGTGCTGGTTAATATCGACTGTCACCCACTCCAAACTGCGGCGGCGGTCGTACTGCACGCAGATGCTCGTGCTCACATATTCTGGGGCTCCTTAGCGTCCTTCCTTGCACACATAGACACAAAATGAACGTACACACAAGCACACACACCCGCAATAACGTTATCATTCTTTGTGCAGCACATCGTGCAGCAGGTTTTACTCGGCAACAGGGAAAAAGCTTATCCCACACAAACACACACACACACACACACGCTACTTGCCTGCTGCGAGGTACCTTCTGCTGTAGGGTTGTAGTTTGAGGTAGAAGAAGAAAAAAAAAAACAGGTGATATGACCATCGACTGACTCACTCACACCACGACCCAACGAGCTTCAAACACCGCAGCCATATGCAAATACTACAACAAGTGGTCCCCGCGTACTGTCCGCGTCCCTGTTCGCTATTGCCCCCTTTTCTAACCCGTTCCGGGCGTCAAAAAAGACGAGAAGGACGAGGAGCTATAAAGGTTAGCGGCAGCGAGCTCAAGTCGTTATGGTATCGTTACAAATACGCCATTCCATTGCAGCCACGTTGCGGTCGCGCAATCAGCCCGAACCGGGGGCGCGCTCGAGCTCAACAAACGCGCTGTGTGAGGGGCGATGGAAAATCGAAACATCGCTTTTCTTTTCTTCCCACCGCTTTTTCCATACCGTTCGTTACGCATGCAAAGGTAAGGGAAATTACTGGCCCAAGCCCATACTGCGTGGGGGGGGGGGGGGTTAGGGAATAAAATAAAAACAAATCAATTCGATGGCGCAGTAACGCGCTGTGCGTCACAGACGCCACCGTGTGTAGAATGGTTGTTCACACCCGAAGGTCTTTCATCCCCGGGAGCGTAGTCAGCAGTAACTGAAAAAAAGAAGTAAACACACACACAAACACACGTACTTCTTTTTTTCAAGCTCATAATAATATTGAGCGGATCAAGCAAAAAAAAAACTACACTGAAGAGACACGCATTACAATCCATAACGCCAGACCACTACCACCAAAGCAGCTGTTGACCGTCCCCTCCCCCTTGTGAGAGAGTGAGAGACCCGTGGAACCGCGAACCATGCGCACTGGTACGATCGATTGAGACCTTCTGCAGCAACACAGCCCGCGCGCGAAAGACCCGAACACTGGCACTTTTGCTCGGGTCCACCGAACACGCTCGGCATGCCGCGCGAGCGCGAGGTGAAAGTTCTACGACACCAGCTTTCTTTCGCGTACGGGCACAAGAGGTGAAAAAGAATGTTTTGCCCATCCATGGTCCCTCGCCAAAAAAAAAACACGCCGAAAAGGGCTCGATCCGAAGCTTTCCGCAGGGTCCATCGGACCGCCAAACACACAAGTGTTTTGGTGTAAAATAAAATGAAAAAAGAACAAGCACACCCGAAACTTCCTTTCGTTCTTCTGCTGCGTTAGCTCTGCTTTTGCTACCTTCCAAGTGCGGCAGACCACAGAGTCACCGAGGGAAAGCTTGCTTTATACTTCACTTCAAAACACGCCGCTCAACAGGCCAACACAAAGGGGTGAGGGGAGAGCGAAACGGGACTACTAGGTTGCTTTGGACGGTTATCAATAAATGCCCACAGATGGCGCGCGCTAGAACGGTACACGTTCTCTTTGTGTGTTGTTTAATTTCATTTAACGTTTCGTGTGCGTGTTTGTTTTGTTGTTGTTAATGGGTTTTTTTTCTCCTGTGTTTCTCCTGTTTTTATTTCTTTTTTTGCTCTACAAGCAATCATTTTCATTCCATAGTTTCCATTGGCACTGCACTTGGTGGTTGTTTGCGTGATGTTCATTTATTTGCTTCGTTGCTTAGTGTATCTGCCCACCTGCTTGCTTGTTTCTGAGCTCATGCTAAGCGTTTATAGACATAATTGTCTTATTATGTTGTTATTCTAGCTGCTCGGCGGAATAATTCAATAGATGTTTTTTAATAAATTTGCGAAATTAAAATGGCAAAATTGCATAAATTAAGTAGCATCAGAGTAATACAGATACAGGCTGTTGTCTTTCAAGAATTAAATTGATTTCCTCCTCTTTTTACTGTCTCTTCATTGACTTTATTGGCCGAGTCTTTTTTGAAACCCATCTTTTTAACCAATCAATCACTTTTCATTTGTATGTTTTACAGCAAAAAATAGTGAAAAAGTAAAAAGAAGAATTAATAAAACATTGCTATATAATTGTGGTGTGTAGCAATGATTCATCATTTAATTTCGCAATATGGTGCCAAACTTCCTCAAGCAATTAAAACAGTTTTTTGAACTGAAAAAAACAACAAACATTTGCTCAGCAGAAACGAAAAAATTCCGCTTGTAAACCATTTCTCACCATTACCAAGCAGTAAACAAAGTACAGCTTCAGCATTCGTGTAACTAAAATGTAAACAATTCATAAGAATTTGCCACTTTATCGTACCATTATATACCATGCTCCCTCTCCTTTCCTACACAGCTGGGGTACACGATTGTTTTTTGATGCTGCACAATTAGTGGTATCGTAAAATTTCAATATTTTTCGGGCTTCGGCCAAAGTTTGTGCGGAACGGGGTGCTTTAGAAGTTTTAACGCTCTCTTTCTCCGCAGCGGTGTGCAGTAATTTTACCACAAAAAGTTTTCCATGTGGTGCCACCATTATTAGTGCCATTACCGTGATTAGGGTACGTTATTTATCGGTACACCTATACTTTGGCTCTTGTTTGCTGTTTTTTTTTGTTGCAGTCTGTTACAACACCCTTCGAAAAGGTTTGGATCGAAGCGTTTGAAGGGATTAGCAGTTGTTGCCCTTTAAAGCTATAGTATAGTATAGTACGCCAAAATTACCCAGATATTTGGTGTTTTTAATACAGTTAAGGGTTCAAACATTGTAAAACACCAGCTGAATATGCCACTCCCAAAATATACCTCACAGTAATGAAAACACTTCAATTTAATAACAATTCCCTGTGATATTTTCAATCATTTTCTTTTGAAGCACTCTCGCACAAACACACACTCTTTATGCTCATCATTCAAACGTACCAAAACGCCAAAAACGATAGCTATCAAAAAAGGGAGCCATTGTAAGCTCAAAAGCTGGAATTTTCACAACATTCTCCTGCCCGATGATGCTGGGAAGATTCCGTGGTTTGCGTTTTAACAACCGGGAAAGGTTATAAATTTTTCAATTTTCTCTCTTTTCTGTTGTGTAGCAGGAGCAAGAATGAGAGACAGATGGGGAAACAATGGAATAAAAGATTTTACGACACATAATCCACAGTGCATCAAAGGTTCCTAACATTAAAGTGGATGGACTAGATCGGTAGACGAAACGTCAGTCGAATGAACTTCATCACATAACACTTGAATGCTGCGAGGGATGAATGAAGGCACAGATTGTCATATTTTTGTGCAAATTTCCTTTTTAAAGGTGAACACCAGATTCTACTTTCAAAGTATTGTAAGTAACAAAAATCATTATTTACAAAGGAACCACAAAAAAGAAGAAGCAAGTTAATACCATTTTGCCGCTTCGCCTTTAATAAACTTCAACTGCTTCCTCCTTACCAAGCGTAAGGTATCAGTTTTAACAACTTCATTGTCACCAGTGTAACATTTACACTCTCGTACACGTTCCGCAGCAAAAGGTACGACCGGAAGTCAGACCATTCTGGCAGTACTTCCGCCAACCGCTTACTGATATCGTTGTTAAACATGTTTTTAAGGGCTCACTCATGAGCGCACGGCACTCCCAGGCCTGTAGCTTCTGTACTGTGCCGCCAAAGTCGACCCTCCTTTGCTCAACGCTTCACGCCTGCTGTATTATCACGCAAACCCGCCACACACCTCACGGCGTAATCCAATTTTGCTCACCGTACCCGAAAGTAATTTTCTTTAATTTTCCCCGTAAATTATCGGCTTTATTGCAATTATTTGTTTTTATTTTTCTGGATCAGCTTCCTTCGCATGCTCGTTCCTCTCTGCCTGCTTTAAGCTTTTGTCGACTTTTCACCACTTAAAGCAACAAAAAAGGTACTGTAGAATCAGTCCCACTTGGCTCGATTGTTTTTAACCCCGTTCAACGATGGCAATTCCCCCTGCTTTGTACAAACCACGACAACAACGACGACGACGACGGTGGTGAAGGTTTTTTGGCTTTGCCTCCCTCCGGTAAAAATCTTACGCCTGGCACACATGGCGATAGTCAAAAGGCCATACACCAGTTTCGTGCCCTCCGTTCAGCCTTCTCTCTCCCCACACATACAATATTCTTCTATTTTTTTTTCTAAGTGAATAACACAAAAAGGCGAGATGAAATTGTACAAAAAAGGTAAGCTTTCATCGATTCGCTCTGATCCTGCACGCGGGGCGCTCGATTGGGATGGAATTCCCTTTGGTGGCTGCACACGGTGGCTCTCACCTCCCACACACACACACGAGCACGAATGGAGCGATTTTTGCAACTAAAGCTGGTAAATAATACGAACAAAAACACAGGCAAAGAAAAGGGCAACACAAAACCGTAAGCTTCACCTCAATGATGGGCGGCGGATTTGAAAACACGCATTTTCCCCGGAGATAATAAACTTTTGAACACTGCTCAATTTCCTGCCTGGCGCTGTGTGAGTGCCTGGAACCAGCCTTCCTTCTTTATTCATGATTGTTAGCCCGTGAGCTTCGAACAAAGTGCACGCCATAGAAGGAGAGAGAAAGCTTCCCCAGCGGAACAAACCGTTCCCACCGGATAGTGGTGTAAAAATGGTAAAGCAGACAGTCTTTTCAACAGTTCTTTGCTCGTCATGTAGGCGTGAAACCGCGATCGCGCTATTATCAAATGAGACAATTACAATACCTGTAGTAAAGGTGTTTAACTGTCCCTAGTGTTTGGTCTGCTTTATGGAGGAAGTTTTGGAAGCGAGCGTGCCTAAAAAAGGCCAGTCAACCAGTTTTTCTTCATAATTGGGTAGAACTAGTAAGCTTTGTTCTGGTTCGAAGAACCAAATACCTGCAATTAGCTGTGAATGGTGTTATCAAGCTTCAATTGCACATTGTTAGTATTTCATTTTAAAAGATTAACATAAGCATAATTGATAAATGAACAATAGCTTTGAATCTAAACAAGAGAAATATTTGTTTATCGCATTTAAGCTACTTATAGTAAACACCGGGCGCCTAAATGTATGCAACAAAGCATAAGACAAACACTTAGCGCCTAAATGTATGCAGCAACACTCGTACAAACTACTATACGTCTATTTTTAGGATCAGGCACCTTAAATGAGGCTTGAAATTGAAATAAAAAAGCAAAACTGTATGCCCACAAACCAACAAAAAAAAAGAAAACCATAAAGCTCCGTAATGTGAACGTCTACTTATCACACTTAAAAATAACTCCTTCAAATTTCCACTCTTAAAATGGTGTTCGTAAGGGCCGAACACCTCCCATTTGCCAACGCTTTATTGCCAAACAAAATAGTAATGACCCCGGGAGGCTTGAAATTGCTTGCATGAGTTTTTATGACGTTTTAGCACCTCGTTGAAGTGTACCACCGCCGTTCAGCACTGGCAATGCATGTACAGAGAGAAAGAGAGACCGCGGGTTCAATCACTCAGTCAATCCCCTCCCCCTAACAACACTGCTGCACACCAAACTTAATAAAGCCATAAGCTGTCGCAGCACGCTGCCCCCTGGCAAAACGGTAAGCGAATTTTAACCCAAACTTTACACCATTTCCGCAGCACACCCGACCGAAGACGGTGATTGAAAAACACCTTCGTTCGCTAATAGTGACTGGCGCCTTATGAAAGGAAGAAAATGAACCCAAAAAAAAGCAAGCAAACAAGTAGCAACAACACACACACACACACCTTCTTTCCAGCAGTAAACTATTCGCCGGAAAAGCAAGAAAAACTTCACCCAACACAATTTGACCATGGGAAATCACTGCTTCACAGTGCACAACGGCAACGAGCTCCACCTCCCATCCACTGGGGCCTGGGACACGTTAAGACGCGCGATTTTGAAATTCTCTTAAAAGCAAGAAGTGGCAATAGCAACAACTACAAAAAAAAAACACATGGCACACCACCACACCCCATACAAACGAGCAACATAAACGTCCTTATCCTACCGCCGAACAACAGCCCGCTGGACAGCCAGCAAATTGTGCCGCCTGTGCAAGTGCTGAGTGCAAAACGGAAATGGACGGATTAGCGCCGCTTTCTGTGGGTTGCTTGCTTCCCGTTAAAACCTCTGGTCGGGAACACTTCTTCACGCTTAAAGCCCGTCCTTTCAGCGGCACGGACAAGTACAGCAACAACCATCCAACCGGCCGTACCGGCCAATTCCCAGGAGCAAAGCCGGAAATAGCCTCCAACACACTGGTTGCGCGCGGGGGAAAACTGCTCCGATTTTAAGGTGAACGGAAAAGCGCGCTACCTTAAACGGGCAAAACGCGGGCGAACGTGCTTTTTGAAGAGAGAAAAAAACACCTCAGAATCAACTAAAAAGTGGAGAAGCAAAAAAAGACGCTCACCACAAGGTGCTCGTAAAGTCGGTACGGTCGTAAAAAAAAAGGCGGCGTCACCAGGCTGCCCTTCGCGTGGCAGTCTTGCTGGTGCTTTGCAGGTTCGAAATCGTATATATGCCCCCGACCACACTGGGACACTGGGCTTGGGGCAAAAAGAAGGTCCAAAGTGGCACGGATGGGGTTCACTTGTTTGATTGGCTTTGGGTACACATTCGTATCTCACCGACGGTGTTGCCCTTCGTACGTCATCGTTCGATTTGTACCGCGCGCTGCTGCTGCTGCTGCTACGTCACCGTTGCACGGCACCATTTCCCACGGGTGGTATAAACTGATTTCCTCATCAACGGTAACTTTTTCGTCTGCACCGGTGGTGGGTGTTCCTTCTTTTTCCCCCCTGTAGCTCTAAAGTTTACACTTTTCATTGTACAGTCCCTTTCGTCAGTCCTTTCCCTTGCTTTGTCCCTGTGCTTTTTTATTATTGCTTTTCCAAAATTATTGCCCCTTTTCCAATGGATGGACTTTTATGGCTACCATTTTATCCTTTTTTCCAGTATTTCTTTGTTGTACAGTTTTGCTTCCGCTGGAAATTGCTCCCTCACTGTGTGGGACGTTGGTGGTTTCATTCATTGTTTTAAGGAAGTAAATGTTGGTGGTTAGTAAAGTTAAAGAAAGGATGGATAATAAGGTAACACAGCACACGTTTGCTGATTAATGTGAATGAATTTGATAATTATCCTTTTTCACCATTTCTACCTTTGGAAAGGTTTCTTGTACCCACGATTATCAGTTCGATAGAGTGTGATTCGATCTTGAGCACAAAAGAGGGTGTAAATTATATTCAAAGATGGTGATTTCAAGATATTTAGTTACTTCTTGTTTATTGTTTACATACTTGCAAATTTAAAAAGGTCCTTTACTTAAAAGAGCAGAATAAACTAGGTTTGAACAAGACATAACGTCCGTGATTTAGACGCTTGACAAGAATCATCTAGCCGATATTTCAAATTAAGCACTTTTATTGTATTTTTTATGTTTTTCTACAACCACCTCAAGTGTAACACTATTCTGCAATCCAGCAATCAGAAATATGTGATGATCGGCTAAACCAAATTTGCCAACCGGCAATGGGACGCTACCGTTAATTAAATATAAATACCGGATAATACATTAGCCAAGCTAATTTTTAAATCTGTTCAAACGAGGATTGGCAATTTAAATTAAAAGCATCCCACACAACCCGTTGTGATACACAAAACAGCTCATCTCCATTGGTGAGGTTGAGGGTAAGCCCAAAATCGATAATTTACACCCAACCGGGGTCGCATGGAATCCGGCCCGATCGAATGATACCTTTCGCTCAAAACAAAAGAAAGCCCATGTCCCATGAATATTAATCCGATTGCTACAAAGCCACAAGCCTCCCACTCGCCACTTCCGGGATGATATGGATGATTTCTATGGTGGAAATTAATCTCCCCGCCCCGGCAATTTCCAATTCGAAACCGGATCTCATACACTCCAACTCCAGTGAGAGCAGAATGGAAGGGGAAGGCCGCGGGGGGGGGGAGGGGGAGTAAGTTGTTCTGCATTTTTAATGTATTTTTCTGCTGCACAATTTCATCGCTCGAGCGCTATTGGATGAATATTTAACCCCAAATGGTTGCAATATAGAAAAACAAAGTACCATAACAGAGTTGCCCCGCAAACCGTACCCTGCTCAAGATCTGTTCCTTTCTCGCTCTATCTCTCTCGCTCCCTCTTTGTATCGCCCTTTTTCTCTCATTTTTGTTAGGTAGCGCTAAATTGCTCTGACTCCAGAAGAGGCTAAACACAAAAAAGGTGCTCACCTCGACACTTTACTCACACACACGCGCGCGCAAAAGCCATCGGAGGCAAAGTCGAGTGCTTCGATTAACTTTGGAAAATTCGCTTTTTTTTATTTTTTTTCGCCCTTTTCTGCGGCTACACCTATACTTCTTCAGTGCGAGACGAGCTGGCTGTGGTTGTGTAGTGGGTTTTTTTAGTATCGTTCTTTCTTAGCATTGCGTTAGCACCTCAAAACGATCTTTTACTGTGCCGTACCCCCTGCTAACCCTGCACGCAAATGCTTTGCTAATCGTGAATGCTAAGGACCCACACCCACACACAAACACCCAAGTGTGCTGAAATTTGAATAACAAATTTACCTTTCCAAACGCCAAAACCAAACCTCAACCAAAGCATCCGGTTGCTGCCAAACCGGTTGTTTTTCTTTTATTTTGGAAGGGGAAAAATGTACGGTAAGGAGTGAGCAAAAAAAAATGAGCCACACACAACACTCATCCAATACTGCTGAAGAAAGGAAACCACACCACCATCACCCTTCCCTGCTAGAAACGCCCCCCCCCCCCCCCACAAAGCCCTGAAGATGAAGGAAAAGTTAATCAAACTCTATCTGTTCCCATCATCTCCAAGCAATGTTGTCGAAGGGGCTGCCTGGGGAGGGGAACTAGAAGCCCCCACGCCTCCCTTTGTGGGAAGAAAATCGATCATGTTTTTCCACCACCATCACAAAAAAACCTCTCCGAAACACCCAAATCGATCGATTGTGCGCGGCTCACATCAACGCGCGCTCCGTTACAAGAATGGGAAGCAATCTTTTTTCCTTGCTTTCTTACGCGAGACGATGAAACTTCTGCAACACAAATTTTCATTTTTTCGGTTTCATGTTTATGCCCAACCTCCTCACCACCACAAGCACACACACACAAGCACCCCTCAAGGGCTTTAGAGGGGAAAATTATTTACCGCGGGTTTCTAACCTTCTTTAAACGCGGTCACACTCACACCAACACTCACACAGAACAGCAACCATCTGATTAACAAACATAAAAAAAGCTTGCCGTGCAGAATGGGGACCTTAAAAATACCCATGCTCCGCCACCCAGGCTTCATCGATTAAGGGTTTGCTCCCCCTTGAGCCATGAAAATATCTCATTTTAATACCCAGCCCGAACCCACGGTCATCCATCTTGTGGAGAGGAGCAGGGGAGGAATGGACCACAACCAGGGGGGGGGGGATGGGGGGCATGATTCGCGCTTCGAGCAAAACGGTCAGCAACATTTTATCGATTTGTACTGTAAGTTTATACCGAGAGCACCATTACTTTTTAACGACAGTTCGTCGCTTGTTTTCCTTGCCCAGTTCTTCCGAGCGCCCGAACGCGACAGACTTTATTGCGTCGGGAGATCCCAGCTGATGGATAATGTTTGAATATATTTCTTCCAATTCTTACCTATTTCGCCTCCCCCCCCCCCCCCCCAACGCCTCCTTCCCTCCGCTTGAACAGCACCGACATTGGTTGAAAATTCGCATTTTAACACGAAACCGGCACCAGGTGTCAGTTGCATTGCGAGCCGGGGACGGATCGTGGCACAAATTATTTCCAATTATTTTCCCATTCGACCAAAGCCAAACCCTAATCTCCCGAGGACCGGAGCGGTGAAATTTGAGGACATGTCGTTTCACTTCTTTTCGGGGTAGTTAAATATTCCACTCCAATAGGGAGTACAAGCTTGTAGAAGCTGTCGATGGACGAGGCCGGTGAGAGTATGAAATCGCCATTCCAGCGAGGAATTTCATTACATACCGAGCACTGTTACGAATTGTTAAGTCTGAAGCACCGAACAGAGTGGTAGAAGGTGTCCCTTCCTCCTATTGCGAGCTGATTCCAAACGCTCAAAAGTCCATTCCATCGAAAAGCTATTTTCGTGCGAACAGAGCGTCAGAAAATTCCGCCACGCTTGCTGAGAGCGAAGGGAGTGAATAGGTGTAGTGGAGGGCAGGATGATGAGGTCTCCCCCCCTCCCCCACTCAATGTTCGTGTCAATCAGTCTCCGTCACCGTCAACGCTGAAAAGTTTGATCCAGTCCCGGCCTGTGGCCGGTTTTGGCAGCAGTTTGGAGGCTGCTTAGCATAGCTCAGATTTAATGAGTGGTTAATGAAGTTTGTCGGTTAATTTCGAATTAATTCCTTGAATGGATGCAAATTAAAAGCCTTTCACGGTCCCGACCTGTCATCGGCTCGATCGAGTGAAGGCAGGGAGGGCGAAGGGGCTTTACCGGAATGCCTGCAAGTGCTTGCACTTAAGCGTGGCAGGGAATTTTTATGTCATCAGTTGCAAATTCTCCAAATTTGAGGTGAGACAAAAATGCCGTTTATTCTTTTTATCGAACTGCACGATTGCAAGAGCAACGAGAAAAGCTGACTACACACAGCAAAACAATGCCTAAAGCTTGTAGCAATACTAAGAAGTATAAAAACCTCCACAAATGGATGGACGAAGAACCTAGAATATTAAGGTCCGGATTCCGCCCGGATTAGATACACAAAACACGGCCTTTGCAGCACGTGTCCAGCCCAACTAAAGCTGCCTTTAGCCATCTTCCTCTACCCGAGAATCTCTTCAGAGGTGGCTGACGCCTTCGCCACTCCCGGACACACGCGTATTGCGCACCGGAACTCGGCTTCAATGTTTACCGAACCGAATTTTCCGCTCCGCTGCGGAGCTGGCCAAAGTATTATCTGTTGATTGTTTTTAAGTATTCATAAAAGTTTTGCCTAGCCGGAATAACAACGCCGGCTCAAGAATTGTGCCTCTTGTAGCCCGCCCGAGTATCTTTCCACCTCTTCCGGTTGAACATTCTGGCAAGCTATTTTTTTTCAGGCAACTTTGTCTAGGCAAGTTATTTCTAACAATTCCGCAACGCAAAGGAAAGAAAGCAAGCAAAAGGTTTCAAGTTAACCAGAAAAGCGATCTTGACCGCGCTATCGTTTAAGTGGAGGGGAGAGAGTTGGTAAAATTTAATTTTTCTTCATTACGCTCGGTAATGGAGGTTCTAAAGCCCTGAATGCTCCGAGGGGGTCATCAGTGTGGGAGTGTTCCCTGAGCATCATTAACCTCTCGATGCCGCTTTGCTGCTCATGTCACTCCACAGCACAACAAGTGCTTAGTGGGACCGGTGGGTTGCTTGAAGATGCTCACGGGTTGATGTCTTTTCCAACAAAACTCTTGCCCCTCAAGTGTCTGTTTTATATGTATGTTTGTGGAGCTTAATTAACCGGCACCAGGGCCCCTACGTCACGGGCTATATGCCCTAGAATTGCCCCGAACACACGGTACCTGCGGGCAGTGGGCACAAAAAACCCGTCCGCTCAGCGGTTATGCCCACGGTAAGGCAGTATAGGGCATTTTCCTGAGTGTCGAAACTTTCCGTCCGTATCACATTCATTACGGTCGTTGAAGTCGCTTTGGCCAGGAGCGGTTTGCTCGGTTTTTGGGAAATGAGCGCGCTGCAGGGTACGTACGAGGAACGCAACGCCCGGGAAACAATGAGCCAAGTTTTGTAAATAGTGATTATCCACATGCCTGAGCGAGAGCCTCACATTTAGGTACATCTCAGCAACAGGGCTTTTATGAGGCTCGGGAGCACTTTTCGGGAATTAGTCAAAAGGGGGGCTGCGAGAGGGTCACTGTGTAAGTGCGATAGCCGGCAGCAATATGGAGCCGTTTTTGATTGACGGTCAAAAGTGTAGCAAGATGTGAAAGAAGATAACTTGAAAACCCAATTCTTGGAAATGACAATAAGCAGAAAATCTGATTTCTTGAGGTGAGGATTTCTTGAAAACCTCATTTCTTCACACAAATACACAAAAATATCTCCTATAAAACAAAGATCTCCTTAGTAAGACATAAGAAGAAGAAGTAAGACATAGTCAGTCATATCATCATTAACCAAAGTTCCCAATAACTGTACCAGTCGTTCCCTCTAACTACTCTTTCCGACCACATCCATTATCTACTATTTGTCATTCCCACCCTCTCTGGAGCGGGAAGAAAAAAGGAAGCAATCTTATCCTTCACCACCAACACCACTGACCAGACCACCCGCCCGGGCTAATGTACATTCGTTCTTGCTTATCTGTCTGTGTCCATCAGGGGAGCAACTGGCTGCGGGCTCTAATGTACGAGCAAACCGTCAGCACCAATGTAAAAGCAACAATTGCGTTGACCACCAACACACCAGCCAAATACTACCACCAAAGAGAGCATGTTGGTGGGTGTTGCAATGAATTCCCCACACACACACACACATAAAAAGGACTTCGTACAAATAACATCAACGCCTCCTCCCGACGTCAAGTGAAACGTCTAGTAAACGCGATCATTAATATCCCACACACCCTGTGGCGCTTGCTGTCTCTCAACCGCGCGGTCCGGGGAACTGGGCAAGGGTGGCGCGGGTGTCCAACGTAGCGAGTCTTTTGTGGTGATAAAGTAATAAGTTGTCGCGTACGTACCACACCACCAGCAACCGGTGGCACTTGGTAGTAATAGGGCCACCACTAACTTCCGAGGACAGTGTGATAAGCGTGTAGAGAGAGAGAGAGAGAGAAAGGGAGAGAGGGTCGCTCTAGGTTTATCTGTAATTATGCATCAAATCTACTTACCCTCATTACGCCCCAGCTGTGACGTCGGTATGGCGGATGTTGGGCACCAGCCGTTTAAGAACGCGATAGTTTTGCCCCAACACTGTGGTGGATGATGTCGTTCTCCTTCGCACCCGAAACAACTGTACAACACACCTCACAGTTGTAGCGGTAAAGTAGTACCGGCACCGGCGGCCATATTTAAATTCTACACCTCGCTGAAGCGCGTTGTGCTTTCACTGCTGCGGGCCGGAAAGGACGCCACCACCAGCCACTACATTTGTCGTCACTTGTCACACGCGAGATATCGGATCCACTAAAAGCCGTGTTGCTGGAACTGTGGAACTTTACTTCTGCGACTGGTAACGCTCGCAACAGCAACTAATCCACTGTCTGCTTGGATGGCGATGATGATGGTGTTGCCGTTTCTAATCCAATTCTTCATCCGCCGGTGTGACGTACCCGCAATGAAGATGTAGAAGTCGGTACTATCCTTCGCCAACCTGCCGTGTGTTTTGCAATGCTCAATTGCGTGGCCCTATTTTCACACAGATTAAACACTCACAAACACACGGGGTGCTACACAATCTGCAAAACCCCGACATCCGGGGAAACTAATCGGCTTAAATATGGCGCCGCTTCGAGACGCCACCAGATCTGGTCACTTTGATCGCCTCACCGCACACCAACACCAGCGGCGGTCGTGTTGTTGTCAGCGCGATGGTGTATTGTTGACCTCAGGTACCGCCATCGACGGGGGGAAAGGGGTTTTACGCGCGGTGACACTAATTGAAAACTCACACCTGTCAAAAGCACACACACTCACACACGAACATATTGCTTTTCCTAGACCGCTCCGAGGGGGGGGGGGGAATGCTTCGCTTTTCCGGTACTCCTTTCCCTCTCGCTCGCTCGCGTGGATAATCACTATTTCATTCACGGGCAGCCTTCCTACGAGGTTTTTGCTAGGACGACGCGGTCGCTGTGTTGTAGCGTTGTGTGAAAGAAGTGAAAACGATGACGTTAGCTGTGTGTATGCAAACGCGCGCACCAGGTTTCGGGGTGGTTCACCGGATCGATTACCGGTTGACCAACCGTAACACACCCCGGTAGGAATGCTGCCACAAAACCCAGCAGCAGCGAGTGTTCTGCGCCGCCTCGGGACACTAATGATGACGTGGTGTGTGTGCTTGTGTCTCCGGGGCCAATATTTACCAGCACCACGAGCAATGGTGTAGCAAAGCCTGCTTTGTTTGAAAACGGACGAGAGGAGATCTGCACCGTGAAGAGTGGATAAACATAGCAGCAGTAGTAGTAGCGAAGCGGGCTTAATCCATGTTTACACTTTTGCCTCTTCTCTCTTTTGCAGGTTCCTTCGTAGCCAGCTGCTTTTAATGGTTGTCGATCTTGTGGAGTCTTTCAAGAGTGAACACGGACACTTCAGCGCGAGGAGCAATGTTTCACCAAATATCCCTCCGAGTACACACACACACACACAGATCCCCGGTAAGTCCACACTTCCTACAGTATCGTACCCGTTCAACGTATCCCGTTCTTGATGCTCTTTTCTTTCCCCAGAGCTCTGGATCTTCAAACGATCTACGATAGCACACAAACACACGAAAGGACGAACGTGTTCAAGTGGCATAGGACAACGACTATGGAAATGAGCCCATGCGACCACAACATGTTGCTCAAGAAGCAAACCTCGGTCTTTGCATAGCTCGAGCCACGGCAAGCTTTCCGATAGGCAAATGAGACGACCTCTACTGGATTACCAGGATCAAAGTGGCGGATGAGCACCACAAGACAACGGGGGGACAACACTGCTGATTATCGAAGCGCTCGTGGTGCGCCACTTGAACAGCACAACAAAGTAAGCGCGAGCCTTACGACAACGAGCAAATTCCAACCAGCCCCAGCATTAATGTGGGAAGGAAATTGGGTAGGAATGATAACGAAAATCGCATTCACAACACCTCCCCGGGGGCGGCTGCTGGTTTGCGCCGGTAAAGACGGAAGACATAGCGCGTTGAATCAGTGCAGCGATAGGGCCAAAACGGGGACACTCACTTCGCCGCGTTACTGGCTGGCGTGACTAGCGACAGTTTCCGCGGGGACAGTAACAGTGAGGGAGAATCTTTCCTACTTTCTTGAAGCCACCACGCGCTGCAAGAAGCGCAATCTTTCACACTCGCAAACAGAGATTGCTCAGTGTGCCATGAAATTCTTACGTTGGGCTGAATTTCATATCCAACGACACACTGCAGCGCCAGGATTATACACCCGCGAGCTGTGGACAGAACCGTCAGCAGCACCTTCTCGCTGCCCGTTGGTGTCGTTAGGAGAAAGTGTACTGTGAGTGTTTGTTTAGTTTTAGAGAAGACGCTTCCCGTTTGCTTCCCGTTTTTTAAACAAAAGCATTTTTTTCCTTTTGCTAGGACGTCCATCCTTTCTTTGTGTGTGCACTGTGCTGCTAGAGCGTGTAAACTGGAAGACAAAAGGGCAGCCTCGGCATCGGTTCAACATTCATCATGCTCCAGTGTTTCTTCCATTTGTAGTATGCTTTTTGTCGTCTAAAAGTCGCGCACACCAGCATACACACACACACTCAGCCAAGCCCGCGCTTGGACCAAATGAGTTGGCGAAGTGGAAAATCGTGCCACCCAGTGCCCATATTATTCGCAACGCACGCAATCGAACCAGCAGCGCCAGCATGAAGAAAAAAAAGAAGGTTGGCCATTCCACACCGAAAAGGCCCCCCCCCCCCGTGACCCGCTCGGAACTGTGTGTTGGTGAGCGGTAAAAGCTTAGCGAGCATGGTCACGAAACAACGGTTTAACGGATTTTTCTGTTTCGTAGGGCAATCAGCATGCCTTTTTGGATTGCGTATCGTCAAACTTCATCGTTTGCCCGGGACGTGCCTGGGAGACACATTGGAGAGGGATAGGACGCAATCCCCACGCACAGCAAGCACCTCAGCGAGACCTCCATAGGGAAGAATAGAGGGAACACCATTCATATTTCACGGCACAAGACCCGGTGCACGGTCCAGTGAGCACCAAATCCCTTTCACTGCGTGTCCCGAGCGCCGTGTCGCCACCTGGACCACCGATGCGAGCGGAGCGCACAGACACACACAAAAAGGACCTCCTCCAAACGCGACAAATTAAAGGACACCCTGTGAAGTGTCTACCACCGACTTCCTTTTGGGGAGATGGAGGCACACAAGAACAAGCGCACACACACACTCGCACACGACTGAAATGGGTAAGAAAAAACTCGACCCCTTCGCGCACTACTGCTGGTACCGTGCGCTTCCGTTAGCACACCAGCCGCCACCACCACATTGCTAATTCTGGCTCGTTTTGCACTTTCTTCTCACTCCCGTTCTCTCCCTCCCTTGTAGCATACGTTCAGGTTTGAAAAAGCAAACGAGAATTGGCGTGACACATGCACGGCACACGGCGGTGAAGGAGGAGGAGAAAGGACGGAGAAAAATCCAGGGAAAAAAGGGGTCAGCGGAGGACCTCACCGGAGCAGGGCCGAATCCGGCTGCTGAGATTTTTCTTCCGTCCCTGTGATCCTGCTGTTGTGTTTCCCTTCCCCTTTCCGTTTGCCTGCACCGTTTCCCGAACAATCCTAATCCACAAACACACACACACAGGCACACACGCGCTCACACAAACACCATCCCCAGGGTAAGGAGGAGGGAGGTCTTGGTTCTGTTGCTCAACAGACACTAAGTAGTGTATGAACTCTCTACACAAGTTCTCCCTTGTGCTTTTTCTGCAGCACGCACAGCGGCAACGTCTACCAACCCGCATGAAATCTCTCCGGCTACTGAGTGAGTAGCCGAGACCCGAGCGCGCGGCCGGTACGCGAATTCCGGATGCCCGCAGGAGCGCACTCGGGTACGATGATGCTGCTGCTGCTGCTGCTGCTGACGATGATGATGATGACGACGACGACGACGATATGGTACCGTCCCGTTCGCACAGGCTTTCGGTTTCACATGGGCCCATCGGTTGACGTAATAACACGGCAGAGTGGACCCCCTCCGAAGTGGAAAAGCTCCCGCCGTGTGCACGCAGCGCGCAACAGTACCGGAGCACCGGGATGTAAGCGGCAGGGGAAGTACGGTGAGTATAATAGGGGAAGACGCGAGTCCTTTTTTCCTGCCACTGCTGCTGCTGCTGTACTGTGGAAATCGATCGGATCTGGTGACGTAGGTTAGAGCGAGACGACCGGTTGTTTGCCGCATGGGGAAAGTGTTGCTCTCCGCTCGGGAAAACATCATAGCAGCCGCTTTCGGAAAGCGCTTTGCTTTTTTGAAAGCTTTTCTTGAAAGCATAACAACGCTTTACCATCACGCGCGAGAGGATTTTAAACGCTTTCGCCTGGAAGCCTGGTAAATGGTTAACATTTCTTTTATAAATTTATTTGTCCATTAAGAGCAAAACAAGGCAACGATAGTTCAATATGTATCTAAAAAAACATCATAACTAAAACGAAAGGAAACATGCTGACGTGCATTTTCAAAAAAAAAGGTATGCAAAGCAACAAAACAAACTTACTGAGTACCCGTCCTAATCGTAACAAGGAATTTTGCATTACACAGCAGTACTAAACCTACCCTACCTATATCCTATTACCCGCTTCACTTAAGTGCGCCTAGTGTGTGTGTGTGTGTTGTATGTTTTGTGTATGAATTCGTTCTGTTAACTAATCTTTGATTTTGGTTTTTCGTCCAATCGCTTTTGGTTTACCATTTCGCGGTCCCGTCCAATAAAAAGCTCAAAGCTTGTTCCAAACTCCCAACCCAAAGCCATTTCGGTGCGCTTGCCGGGCGGGTGGCTTCCAGTTCACGAAGTAATTACATTTCTGCCGACCAGTTGACGGACTCAGCTCAGTCGTCCTTGTAGGATTGGTTCCGTTTTGCACAGGTTCATCATGGTGCGTATCTGGCCGGAGGTGTTTAGCCCGTACACATCGAACCCGCTGCGATCCATGATGCAGATTCTACGGCAAAGAGGATGGAAAGCAATGGATATTTTCAATAAATGTACACATACGTTGGCATGTTGACTTGCTTACCTTCCGCCCGAAATGGAGTGCAAAAACTTCCAGTAGCTTGGCCGCAGATTTTGTGGCTCGATTGTCGCAGCGTGGAACAGCAAGGCGGTGCTGACGGCGTACAGCATCACCGTGAAACCGGGCACGCGCGGTAAGTATCCCTTCTCTATGCCCCAGTTGTAAGTAATCTGTAAATTCAATAGCCATGTTAGTATAATTTTGATAAAAATCCTTTTTTTAATTGCAATTTCAATTACCTGCAGCGTTTTCCACATAATGTACAAGGCAATGGTGTTGTCGGAGTAGAAGGCAAATGCAACACTAGCTAGCAGTCCGCTAGGGAAGGCAAACATTGGACTATCACTGTCGGTAAAATGACGTAGCAGACAGGAAGACATCTAAAAAAGAGTGGAAAATTGTCAGAAGGTTCGCTGCTATTGAAGAAATCTCATTCCTTACCTTATAGATAGAGGTGAATCCACCGAGGAACAGTCCCAGCCGGGCAATGTCCTTGCTGAGGAACGTTTTGCGCAACAGTGCCGGTCGGCTGATGAACTTCCGCATCTGCAGCACCGCCTTCATCACGACCTGTATCCCGAGACCGATCGAGAACATGCGCCCACCGCTAGAGAGCGTATCATACACGCAGCCGTACCGATGACGACACAGCTTATGCTTTCCCATTGCCTTCAACCGGCCGGTAAGCTGCAGGTAAGCCTGCACTGCCGCCTGTATAAAGGGCAGAGGGTACTTTGGACTCTTGGAAGCGCGCTGGCTCGATTCTGCACGACCGACGACGTTCTGTACAGCCGACGTTTCCACTCCTTCCGACGGCGTGTCCCCCTTCATCACCTCACTATCACCGATCGCGAACCGTACGACATCGAACATCGAATCGCGATACTCCTTCTGCCTGTTCTTCCGGTAGCAGTACATCAGCACCGAGGTGGCCACACCGAAGATGGCAATCTCACCGTGCGGTATGGATCGCACCAGCCCCCGCGATTGCAGTATGTTCCACATCGTTTCGGTCGCCACGTTCGACACGTACAGCGCGAGCAGCGCCCGCCGGGACGAGCGCTCCACCATGATCGAGATGAGCGCGGCAAAGAAGGCGGGCACGTACGAGGCGGTGTAGAAATTGTAGCTTCCCAGCAGCCGTCGCAGCGAGCACATCATGATCGAGTAGCTGAACGCGTTGGTGGTAAGGAAGGCGGTCGACTGCAGCCAGCCGCGCAACGTTTTCTTCAGCTCCGGCAGGGACGGTATCCGACCGCGCATGACCAGCGAGAGCTACGAAGAAATTTCAAATTATAAGAAGTTGAATTATGTTAAAGGTAAGACATTATTGAAGCTTACCGCATAAACGGCTGCGTATATGCGCAGACAGTACTGGACGCCAATGATCATCAGTTCGGCCGTCGCGACGGTGCACGATTGCGTCCACGGGTGCACATACTCCAGGCAGGTGACGGGCACCGGGGTCATCTTGCTTAGCACTTGCATCTTTCCAGAATGGTCTCTTCTTTTGCAACGGCAAAAAAGTACGCAGCAGCCGCTACTTATGGTTACCTAAAACCGGTACATGACACCAGCAAGTGTGTGTGGATTAGAAGTGAAATTAACCGCCTCGTACGGGGCAAAGTGTAGAGGGACAGGTTCATAAAACGATTAAGAAGGACCCGCTCCACACTCCCTTCCTCTGTAAGTGCCCCTTTGGCAGTGGGAGAAAGGAGATAGAGAGCGAGAGAGACGGCGATACAGAGCGACTTTTCAAAGCTGCGCAAGCAAAGCCAACTTTAGTCGCTGACATAATAACGTGCTGTGTCGTTGGAGGGGTAAGCTATACGCGTCAAGGAGACCCACCGAAGTCATTATGGGCAGCAGTGCGCAGCAAACGATCGACGCAACATGCCCCGCCGCGTGCGCGCTGTTGCTTTTGAATTTGTTTACTTCGCTCGTTCGCTTTACCCGAAAGTGGTATTGCTGATTGAAAGCATTGGCCGCCGTTACTTCGCTTCCCTTATCAGGGCTGGGACTTGAATTATATTTGGAGAGGGAAGGAAATCGGGGGAAGGCGCGTTAAACCGCGAGAGTGATTGACGATAATTTTTATCAATCATCGACACAAAAAAGGGCGATGAACAGTGTGATACCCAATATAAATACAGCGTGTATAGGACGACGACGCACGCAAGCAGAGGTTTTAAAGGTCGCCTATCTATGCCCCCTTCCTTCCCCCCCGATTCCGACGGGTGGTTCAGCTGCCCATTAACCATCCAAATGTATTCCACTTGCAAAGGCGTGCACTTTCACGGAGTCTCTGCAGCACATGTAGTTAGCACCTACTAAATATATTTACCCTTTTTACTTTCTGCTCCTCTTGCTGCTCGTTGCTTGGCCCTCTTCCTCTTTGCCAATTGGACAAGACCAAGTTGCGATTAATTATCGGCCAGCTGTGGGACCGTGTACCGTACCTGCCACTTCACCGAACCACACTGACGGCAGGAACTGCTTGGTGGGCATGTACGGCTAGAGCGGTCAACTTATCGGATGAAGGATCCTCGTCGTCGTTTATCGCACAGCCTTAATCTCGTGCACCGAAGATAGTGTAATTCCTAGCAGATCTAGTCGCCTCGGGGTCCTGCTGTTTCGGGGTTTGATGGACGAAAGCCAAAACAGTGCAGGGGCGCCTGCTGAACACCCCGCTTACTTTGTTGACGACAGCGAAAGGTTAAGGTTGCCGGACACCAGTCATCTTAGGGTCAGTTTGTTGCGGAAATTAGGGTTTCATGGCTTCGGAATATTGTTACTTCTCGTCCGTTCGTCAACTTTGCTGTACTTCTCGCAAAGAACAATGAATCACTGCACACCACCACACTGGCGTACATAAAAAGTACAACTGGTACAACACCAACTATTAAGTAACACAATGCTGCTGGCTATTCCTTTGATAAGCACTCCTCTCCTCCGTCTAATTTCCTACTTTGTAGTGACGAGAAAACGGGGGAAAAGCGCTTCGTACGGATCCAGTTGTGTGTGGCGCAGCGTGCCACTTATGCGACTGACAAATAACAACAACACCAATCAAGCACACACACGCACACATGTCCAAGCACTGACAACAACAACACCACATGCGACCGCTACTGCAGTGTACGCGAGAAAGAGATGCCCGCGAGCCCAAATGTGTGAAAGAGACAGGTGCTGGAACGTTGACAGCTGACAGCGGCAATTTGTAAACATTGCACTTACGAAACCCACAGCAAAGCGTTTGAATTTAAAATTTGTAATTTTCAATTGTATCAAAAAAGGACGGTTAATTTATTTACTATTTTGTATAATATCCTCTCTTATCTGAATAGTTTCATGTGCGTGCGCATGTGCTCCATTCATCAATAAGCACCGTGGGAGATATCAAAGCCGATAATTGATGTGTGATTGTTTATCTGATTTCGTTCTTTTGTACTTTTAGGTATTCGTGAGGAATTGGATTTTCATGAAAGGATTCCCCGTGAATAATTTATTAAACTGTACACAAAAGGAGATCTTTATATAAATGGGACATTCCGAAAGCGATAGTGACATTTCCTAAAATCATGGTGTACACTTTCTCCTTCACGAAAGCGATCCAAAACGTTCTCGCTCAAACCAGCTTGCATGGTGTGTTTCATCTTGTGCACAAACGCAGCACATACGTTGAAAAGTAAGTAACTAGTCGTCAGTTCCAAAATTTGCTACCCAAATGCAATTCTACATCTTCCCCACTTCCCCCCAGAGTAATATGGCTTGGCATCATTTCGATGGCCCTGTTTGCCGGGTGCTACAACGTCGGCAGCTTTTGGGTGCGCTACTGGACCAACCCGACCGTGATAGCGCTGGATCGTGACTATCACCTGTGGAACACCACGTTCCCCAGCCTGACCGTGTGCTTTCAGAAGCGGTTGAACGAAGCGGCCCGCGATCAACTGATAGCACAGGTGGATCCGGAGCTGGCCGAGCGGTATGGCGAGTTTTTGGACACGCTGCTCGAGAGTGACATCGAGAATGTGGGCCATCTGGCCGAGTTTGACGAGTTCGAGGGGACCGATCTGCGCCAGCTGCTGAACGAGCTGACCGATCGGCCGAACGCGGTCGTCACGATGGAGGGTGATCTGCACGGAACGCTGGTACGATCGCTGACCGAGATGGGCATTTGCTACACGTTCAACACGGCTATCGGTCGGTACCTGAGCATTGATCCGTACGCGCCGGACGAAAAGCTGTACGAAGTGAGCGTGTTCAATGGGGAAGCATCGGCAACGATATCGAACTGTACCTCTAATGGGAATGTAAGTTGTTTGGTGAAATGTTTCAGGTCTGCAGACGATCGCTTGTAAAAAGCATTTTTGGGAAGATTTTCTTTCACAGCCCGTATGAGATGCCAACGATCCGGAAGTCACTGCTTATCGAGCGAGGATTTTTCACATTCACCAAGATGGATTTCAATGCACTGGCAATTACGTCCGTTCCCGCCTTGAAGAGTTTAAGTATCAAGCAACGAAAATGTCGCTTTCCGCACGAGTCCAACTTGAAGTTCTTTCCGGAGTACTATTCGTACGGGTTGTGTCTACTGGAGTGCAAATTCTACCTATTTCTCAAGCATTGCGATTGCATTCCTTACTTTTATCAAATATCAGGTAACTCTAGACACTCTTTTCGAAAAACTAACTCTACAACATGTTAGTTTTATCGTATCCTGTTTAATAGATCCCTCAAAGTACTGCAAGCTATCGCAACTTGCCTGTGTGGAGCTGTACCAAAGCTACATCTCCTTTCTGACGGCCGACGAGCTGCGGGAAATCTTTGGTGCGTGTAATTGCCTGAAAAACTGTGACGATGTCACGTTCACGCTGCAGCACTACGGCTCAACGTTCTGGTTTAACGATCCGGTAATTAAATGGAGCATCCGCATACCGAAAATTCGTTACAGTCGAAGAATCATTTTCGACTTTATCGATGCGATGGGTGAGATAATGTGAAGCGCAATGAGGGTAATGTAAAAGTTAAATATCGTGTTTTTTCTGGTTCTAGTGTCCACCGGCAGCATTCTGGAGTTTTTCTTCGGCTTCAGCATCATCACGCTGGTTGAGCTGGCGTACTTTTCCATGAGAAATCTCATCCTTTCCTGCTTGCGCATCAAAATGATAACAAGAATCTGCAAGCGCAAGCAGCGCAAAGTAAAGAATGGTATTATTGGCAACCAGACGATCATTAAAAAAGTGCCTACAATTCGGGTTAATTGAAGAAAAAACGATGTTTCTCATATAGCATAGCAAAAACTTATTTTTAACTTTGAATGTCCTCCACGTGACTGTTGGAGCTGGGCACTGCGTACTCACAGCACAACAAAGCAAACTGACAGCCGTTAACTGTCAACGCGAAATGTCAAGACAACGGCTTCATTTTTCGGAAATTGTAAACGGTCGATTGCATTGTGCTACAGATTTGTTGAAAAAAGTTTTTTTTTTTTAAGTTGTTTGTTGAAAGATACACAATGTCGTACACCGAATACTCGAAGGAGCTAGAAGCGTTTATAGCAAAGCAAAGACAGTTACTAGAGTTGGATAAGGAGCGTATCCAGCGTATCAAGCAGGAAGATCCACACACACGACATACACCTTCCCGCCCGGAAGAATTGCAAAAGGATGATGTTTCCGTGGAAGAGATAGCTAGCGACAACTGTCCCGCCAACGATAAGCTATCGAAGGAAAAGGTCAACTCTCAGCTTAGTAAGAAAACGGCCACGGTACCCGATGTGGAAGCCGGACCAAGCGGAAAAGCACCCCGCGAGCGAAATGTTTCTTCTGCCAGCTCTATTGATTCACGGCCAAACATGGACCACCGGGCGCGCAATGTTGTGGCCACCCCGACGACACCAACCGACGCAGCACCATCACCACCACCAGCAACAGTCCCGTCGGCAGCCCGTGCGAAACAAATGTCGCCGCAACAGGTGAGTAGTAATTGAAGGATGAATACAATATTTCGCCACGAACTGGCCACGGATTCGGCGCAGTGACTTTCCTGGTCGAATCCTGTTTGAAATAGCGAAGACTTACGAACGAACGTCCTGCTATTGGGCAGAGGTCGGTCGGTGTGGTTCGAGAACCGTTTGCCTGCCAGTGCCTTCCAAGACGACCACTTGGCAAGACTTACACCGCACCACGGTGGCCGTGCGCGTTTGTTTTCTCCGTATCCGATTGTCGATATTGTACCGTTTCGTCTTGTCTTCCAGTTCCGATTGTGCGTTCCTTTTGTGCAACTACTACCGAGCCGGCATGTTAATCAGTTGCGTGTTAATGGTGTTGACGATGTGAAAAAAATGCGATTATATGTTTAATTATGTGATAAAACATTCATTGATAATCATCACCACGCCACTGCCGCTCGATCTTCTTCAGATCCGATCACTTTGGATTACCTTGGAATTGGTGCGGGACAGTAAGTGACGCATTGAATTAAATTCATTAAATAAGCCTCATCGCTTTGCCGGTAACGGGATCTGGGCTATTGTTTATGTCGCGTTCTCAACCCATTGAGTGATTTGTCTTCGTGAGGGGGAGGACGAAACAATGCTTCACTTTTCGGGGAAAAGCAGTGGCTCACAGAATGGTTCTTGATATCTCGCTTTACCCGTTGTCATAACTACAATTTGAATTCCGAGCAAGTTGAATAAAAACAGCTTGCTGAGGTTTTTTGTTATTCAAACGGGATCGTGACATGATCGTCGATCGGCAGATAATGTTCAAGTAGAGTTCAATCCGTCTTAAGAGGATTGTGTTTACGATATTAAATTTAACTAAATGTTTAAATTTATGAGCTTTGACATAGGTGATAACGGATTATTGTGAATTACTAACCATTTACATTAAATTTCTATCGTTTCGATCGTAAATTAATCTTGTAAATCTTCAATCCAGAATGTTCATTACGCTCAGCTGACATAGAGAAGCGAGTACGCGACCCGGCAAGGTGGTGTGTTAACGATAATAGAATGATAATAATCTCTATTTGTCCATTCATCGCCAACAAAGTCACCTGGAGGAAGGCTGCCGATACATATCGGTAATTGGAAAGGAAAAACATGTCCTTTGTGCAAGCGAAATTGATTTCAATCAGCTCTGTTTACCTTTTGCGCAATTGATTTATTCGCAATTTGCCTAAATTGTCGATTTCATTCATGCAGGTGATACAAATCATACAGTTTCTAGCTTAATGATAAAGTAATTATGTCGGTTTAAGGGGAATGTATGAGTAAATCTTCTATTTAGTGTATAAATAAGGCTACATTGTCATAAGTATCTTCCCCTGGTTATGTAAAAGTACAACACGTCTATACGGTTTTATAGCTCCTATCGATCGAATTGACCATCGTCGCCCCAATCTGTCCTTCACGTATGACAATGCAAACCCGTAAAAAAAACTCCTATAATTAATGAATACCACAACATTAGAATCACGCTCCCATTCTCGCCCCATTCGGCACATAATTTATCTTCCCTGCCTCACCCGAAAAGAGCCAAAAACCATCACAAATTATTCTGCGCAAGAATGCAATTCTGAAGCCTTATGTTTTTGGTAGCGGTAGTCTTTTTTCTGGGTTTACTCACACGCTCTACTAACCTCCAAACTGATCCTCGAGTGGGGGTCGTTGCGTACGTAATGTGTAGTACTCGTGAATGGGATGGAATCAGATCATCTCAGGCAGGGGGGAGAAAGAAACTGGCCCACGACGTTTGATGGGTATCGCCAGTACACGATGGCCTAAAATAAATTGGTCCTGTGTCCCGCTGTAGTAGTACAGCCAGAGCTTTACTTCCTCAAACGTTGCCCAAGTTGACCGCGATGCATATTGCGTTGACAATCAACCACCAGCCACCCCTCCACAAATGATTCAAGCCCAGACGACGGCGTTCGTCCGACTGGCTCTCCCCCTTCACATGTCCCGACCATTTCTCATCTAAACGGGCGTTCTGTTTTGGGCATCTAGAAATTGGAAATTAATTCCAATTCCGTCCTAAATTCGTCGGCATCAATTCCTGGCCATCGCACTTGACATAAAATCAAGATGGGGGAGAGAGAAACTGATCCTGCCGGCATAGTGGAATCAGTGTCACCGCGCGGAGCCGCCGTCAGTCAATCGCCGCGGGTCGAATGCAGCGTTTGGAGATTGGAAAGGCGGGGAAAGGTGGAGAATATCGCATATTAATTGGGAGAAGATGTAGGACCCGGACCACTTATTGGCTGTTAGTCAATACGGAATGTATGGCCGACGGCAAGTAAAGTGGCACGGATTGGGATAGGAGCATGAGCTTTTAAGTGAAAGCGTTTTAATCGTATATCGTTTCCTCTTTTTTTGTTTAAGGGCTGCCAACAATGAATATAATCGTTTTAAATTAACAGGAAAGTTAATGATTGCTTCATTGCAACCAGTAATTAAGATATGAATGTCATGGTTCCTTTACACCGAAAAAGAAAAGCGCCATTGAATGAAGCGAAAAACGAGACCTCATTGCTCTACATTTTACCCTTTCATTGAGCCGTTTTACCCGTTCAATGATGGAATTTTAAATTTACAAACCCATTTTGTAGTACAGTTGGGCAAAAAAAGCGCACAGTGACCGTGAAGAGGAGGGCAGACTTTTCTTAGTCAGGCGATTGAAAATTATAATACCGCTTTTTCCCTTGGGTGCTTAAAAGGTTCCGCCTGTTTTCGCCTGTTTTAAGATCATTCCCCCAACACGGGACTTTGCCGCGGGAATATGAGAGTGAGTGACGTGTGTGTGTTATTATATTATGTTATTATATCGACCGAGACCTACCGTCGACGTGGCGGGAAGGAAGGGCGTAGTCGGACGTCTCAGACCTGTGGTTCGGCAGGAACAGATTACTTATGGAAAGGCGTTATTTTGAAGGATGGAAAGCATTATGTTGCGGCAAACGAGTTTTTTTTACGGCGAAAATGTGGGTAAAATGGAGGTCATTTTCTGTTTTCTTGCCTTTTTACTGGTTTTATCGTAATCTAACATTTCACTGTTGCTATCTAATAATATTTGGTACTTTTAATACGTTTTTCAGGCTTGAAATGACTCTACAAAGAGGTATTTTAAAAGAAATTTTAGGAATTATATTTCAAAAAAGAAGGAAGTATCGTTAACCCTGCATTAAACAAGTATAAGAATGTCCCAATCTGCTGAAAAATGATGAATATAGCTTCCAGAAACTTGGGAGCCTCCAGAAGCCTACGTATATTGTTTTAGACAAACGATCTCTTCCGTTTTTTCCGAAACCATTGGTACATCAAGCATCACAATTAGAAGCAAACTTCAGAAACCGTTACAAAGCACAAGGCTCGAATTTGTGTCGAATGCATGTCGCCTTCTACCGGGCCTAAACATGCTGAAGTTAAACAAATGGATGTACAAATTTATTCCTATTCCATCAAAATCCGCAAGATAATTGGCAACTTAACCCACGCCGGAAGTAGCCACTTAACTGTAGGGGAAGTCAACCTTGAAGAAGGCTTTAAGCATGTCGCTCTACGACCATGAAACACTGCTGGAAAATCCTTACTATTGAAGCTTTTTTTGTAGGAAACTCAGCACAATTTCAATTTCCAGTAGAAGAAAACTATAATATTCAATTTCATAAAGGGGGGTACGAACCGCAAACGTCAACCTTCCACCGCTAAGAACCTTAGTGTCTGGTGAGTGGTCTGTAGGAAAGTGATTATTTCGTATTGCTGCTACCATTACCAGTAGCCAGTAGTCTAGCGTAGCGTGGAAATGGGTGGCAATGGGTTTGTGGTGGCGCGTTGATGATGATATTACATTTTTCAACAGACCTCGTCACGAACAGCTCGTGCCTCGTAACTTTCATAGGACATTCATACACATCGCACCACGGTATGGGGGACAGAAGGTAAAAAAGCTCCCAGCTTAGAATAGTTCGTGGTTGGCTAAAGCGGACCGCTTACCTCGTGAGTGTTAACGCTGCGGCGTACCTTTCACGCGGGGTTGATAAACTTTACAACTTTTTAAATTACAACATCGGTTGTTATTGTAAAAAAACAATTCCATTATCTAACAAACCCGGGAGAGAGAGATAGAGAGGGTTCATTGTGCCACTGGATGTTTGTTGGGCTTTGGTTGCCCGTTGAGATGATGCGATGCCGCTTTTCCGGTAGTCGCTAGTTTTGCAATTTCCTGTGCAGACAAGACTTTTTGCCTGAGTTCTACATTGAAACTAAAAACAAACTACAGAAACAGACAGGAATACAAGTGATACATGGAAACGTTTAACGCCACGTCCCAAGGGTACGGGGGACATCCTGCGTGAAAGCTGGCGACTAAAAGCTACCTAGTGTGGTCGCAATGGATAGTTTTACATGATCATTATGAAAATACGGCAACATACAATGCAGACAGACACACACACTTGTGAGGAATGTAAATTGAAACTTTCGCTGCCGTGTGGCGTGGAAATGAAATGTTTATGAGAGTGGCTGGCTTTCAACTTGTGCAATGTGTTTACCTTCCGTTTAGTAGATCCTTGCCGACGATAGCATTGAACGCCGCGCAGTGTTTAGGAGGCCTTTAAAGGTGTGCAATGGCAACCAGTACAAGCTAGAAATGAAGCTTTTCTCTTTAATGTTACTAGAAAATGACTTTACAAAGGCAACAATGGTTTCATGCCCTTTCCTGGGCTTCCTTAAAGGGCAATCATTGACGTACAAAACATGTTCTTACTTGGATCAATATCGTTCTGGGCGCTAAAGTGAATGCACGTGGCGCGTCAGCCACCAAAATGGTTATGCAAATGATAATCGTACCGCTACATTCATCTATAAATATCTGATTCCGTTTCTACCGAACCACGACCTATTTCAGGGAATGAAACGCACAGCGGCAGGACGTTAAAACGCCATTCCGATTCCCGATTGTGCGTGCAACAACCAACCTCTAATGAATTTCCTTTCCAACAATGTAGTTTAATAAACCCTCTTTCTCTCTCTTTCTTTTCTTTCATTTGCAGGATGAGATGGAACAGTGGGTCTCGGATACGTTCTTTTCGTACTTTCCGAGTTTCAACAAAAAGCAGAAGGAAAAGAAAACGGTCCTGTCCCGTACGCGCCAGCAGGAGTATCAAGAGTATTTGAAAAATGTAAATTTCATTGCTAACGCGGTAAACTATCCTCTGGTTCTTTGACTTCGGCTAGCGCTCTACCATCACCTTACTTTAGAGAGGCACACACGGTGCAAATTCCGTAGTAAATATTAGTGTTGTAAAGTCACACGAGGTCACAAACCCTCCACTTAGTTTTAGTTTAATTTTGTAAAGCAATTCGCTTTCTTTCCTTCTTCTTCAAACCGGCACAAATTTTAGGAAAAACAAACCCGCTTTTTTGTTTACTCATGAGCAATCAATTAACACACTTTTCCACACTGTTGTAGATCCCGGAAGTGACGACGAAACACCAGCAGTACATGCAGAAGTACGGCACGGGCAAATCACCCGGCGGAACGGAAGCAACCAATGAGAAGGGAACTGGCAATGCTCCTACAAGCCCGCCGGCTGCTGCTGGCACTGGCCCTGGTGGTGGTGCCACTGGTCAACCACAGGTCCGCTTTGGCAAGTCACTGGTGGCGGAGGGGAACTCCAACTACCGCAAAGGTAGCCCGCGTGAGAAGTTGATCCAAGATTTAGCCCATACTGATCTGCCTACCATTCTTAACACAGACACTATCGATCGCAGGAACAGGATGTTGGCCGATGTACGTATATGGGTTGGGGGAGAATGAGCTATTTTGAATACGAAACAAAATTTTGGACTATTTTACGACTTTTCTCTTAACAAGCATTCGTGGCGGAATTTGTTACCTGTTTTCTTTGTTTTTCTGCTTTATTTGAAACTAATTCAAACTGTCTTTTTCCTTCACATGTTCACACAACCAACGCGCGACGACCCCGCTATCGAACAGGAGGAAAGCCGCCGTAAGCTGGAATACCAGAAGGAGCTCATCAAGCAGATCGAGGAAAAGCGCAAAGAGGTCGAACGGTTGCGCGAGAAGGAAAAGCTCGAAGAGGAAATGCTGACCAGGTATAAAGAGTGGCGGGAGCCGAAGCAGGGGAGGGGAGGCGGGCATAATTGGAAATTTTAGAAAAGCTTTCACACGCACACAACAATTAAGGCAATAGGTTATGTTACATTTGAGGGTAATTGCATTCGATCACGGAGTTGGGCATTTAACTTAAAAGGAAAGCTTAATAATGGAGCCTTTTTGTGAGAAGAAACGGTTGTTAAATTGTTGCTTTTTCTTGCTAAAATAATGACCTCAAAAATCGTTCTTATCTCATTGCAATTGGCACGAGCCTATTAGGGCCAAAATTCCGTCACGCAAATTTACTCTTTTTGTTCCATTTAGTACCGTTTTTTTACTCTACAAAACTCTCGAATTCCTTCTTTTTTTTAATCTATGAATTAAACCCATTAAAGCCGACTGGAGCAACAGCTGAAAACGATGCAGCTAGAGGAGCAGCTCGAGCACGAGCGGCTGCGCAGCGAGAAGATCCGCATCGCCAACGAGCAGAACCACATCCGCCGGCTGCAGCTGCTCGCGAACCTGGAGAACGATCACAAAGTTTTCAACCCGTACGATGGCCAGCGGAAAGCATTTTCGGAAAATGGCGGTAAAGCCGCCGCGGCGGCTGCTTCCTCCGACACCAAGCCAACCGTTCCGCAACCGAACGGCGGGGCATTCTCTTCCGGCGACGAGCGGACAAAGGCGGCGTACCAGCGGTACATAAGCAACTCGGCCACCCAGCAGCAGGAGAAACAGCAGCCCACCCATCTGCATCCGTTCGTGTCGGTTGCGCCAGCCGTCTCTACGAACGCGCTCGCCCTGTCCACCGAGCAGGAGGACTATGAATCTTCCAGCGAAACGACGGCCGACACGTCGGTGATGGTGGGAGGAGGAGGAGGAGCGGTGGACGATCATCGGTTCCAGTACTGTAAGAGCTGCCGGACGGACGGTGATCGGTCGCGTCTTCCATTGCAGCCAGCGCTGGGGAAGCACAGCAAGCGCCGGCAGCATTGCGCCAAGTGTAAACGACCGGAGGCGTACAATGGTGGCAAGCGGGGGGAGGACGGTAATAGTCGCTGCATAAGATGCGAACGGACAATGAAGCGAGCGATGAATGGAACAAAGGGAGCATCGTTGTGTGCCGTCTGCACACTGTCGACGGAGGCGGACCAACAGAACAAAAACTTCCTCTACCATCCGAAGAAGCAGCAGTATCATCACACGGAGCGCCGACATCATCGCGCCCCACTCGAAACGGACGACGATGATGTGCAGGTACATCGGGCGGTGGCCACCACCACCACCACCACCACCAGCACCGTTTCACCGTCGCAGAAGAACCCCTTCAAGGTGATCGACATCCAGTATCACGAGAGTGACAACGAGCACGGCGACCTGGACGTGCTGAATCCAGTGATTGTGCGCAACAACTACCGCAAGCCACCGTTCTCGCTCAACATCGACAAGGATTCGCTGTTCCATCCGAGCAAGAAGCCACCGGAACCGGTCTTCACCGTGAACATCCGCAACGGGGAGGTGTTTGTGGACAATAAGCTGCGATCGGGAGGGGCGGGACCGTCCCGATACGCTCCGCCCGACAGCCCACCGTTGTCCGATGGGGACGGGGAAACTTCGTCCGCCACCGTCGGGGACGATCTGATGGATGACCGGATTGCCAAGTACGTGCGACACTACAACACGCTTTGGATGAAGCGTGGCAATGGTAGAAAGGGCAACAGTAAAGGGCAACAGCACAACGATTACCATCATCATCATCATCATTCTTCCCATCATCATCATCAACAACACCACCATAATCATCGTGAGCAGGAGCAGCACAGCAATGATCGTGTGAAGGGGAACAAAACCGGACCACTGCTTCCATCGCTTTCGCCCCCGAAAGTGTACGTAAGTGATCGACCGGACAATCTGAAAAGTGACGCCCTGAAGCTGATGGAGAAGAAATGGGAGGTACGAAAGAGTGGAGTAAAAGGGGTAGAAAAGGAACTCTTAAACAACAGCTTTTCTTTTTCCAAAAAGGTACCCGCCGTTGAACGGACAAAAGTGAATGAAAAGGGATCAACGCGTGTGTTGACGCAGCTCGGGGCGATCCGAAAGCAGCTACAGCTGGAACAGCTGCAGATGGATGGTGGTCCATCGGGATATTCGAAGAATTATTAGGATTATTTGGTGGTTACCTCAAGCGCCTTTTTTTGTACTTTTTTCCGTCCATTTTAGTAGGAGCATTTTGAATTAAAGTAACCGTTAGTTGGACTTTTTTGTTGTTGTATGCGGCGATCGTGAAATCAGCTTAAAGTTGAACTCAATGGCGCACAGTGCCTGTTCGAATTAAACCGTTGAACCGTTTTAGCCCGTAAGCTTTGATGAACTTGAATAAACTTGACGAGGAAGGGAACATTTCGTTCCCAAACCGAAAAGAAGGCTTTGACCGTTCGCACAGTGAACCCCCTGTGTGGGGAAAGAAACGATCGGCATACTAGGATGGAGAAAACACGTTAGTTCATTGACACGATTTTTAAGGAGGTGTCTCTTATTTACAACGATAGCTAACAACGGCACCGGTTTGTTTGATGTCCACGATTCTTCTTCTTCTTCTTTAAAACACCTTCTCACTTGGTCGACACGCGGGTACGCTTGTTCCAGCTAAAGTTGATGCCGTAGTTCTTGACGCGCGGCTTCTTCTGCACCTCCTGCTTGTCCACGAACCATCTCCAGCCGTTCTTCTCGCAGTGGGCGATCGCCTCGTCGGCGCTGGTGAAGTCGACGCGCATGTTCGACAATGGATCACCGCTAGAATGTGGTGAAAGGAGAAAATTACAACAAAATGCACTTTCGCAACGTCCCCGCAAACGCAAACACTCACGTTGAGGACCATCCCATCAGTGGGTTCTCCCAGCGCTCGCGGTTATCGAACTCGATGCTCCAGTGGTGGATGTTGTCCGTACCGCTTTGCATCGCGTTCTTGGCCGGCATGAAGATGCGCACCCGACGCTCCTTCACGTGCTCCTCCGGCACGCCAGTAATGGGGCTAATATCGACCTGAAAGGGAAGGCAAACATGTGTTTTGTTGAGGATTCGATTTACCTCTTTGCACCGTACAATAACCATCAACTAACCTTGGTCGGCACCGTGATCGTGGGAAGGTGGTCACGGGCACGCTCCTCTGCATCGGCGAGAACAACGCTAGCGTCCAGTATCGGGGCTTCCTTTTGTGCCTTCGGATCCTTGAACGCGATCGATGACGTCGAGAGTGATGCACGCATCCTTGCGGAGGGGAAGAGAAAAAGGATATCAGTTGCCACAAAACAATTTCGATTACACAACCATCCATCCAGCCGGGAGGAGCAAGTGGCATGAAGGGAAGTTCGTTCTTGTTGATGATTGCAATCAACTCAAGGCAGTTTGTGTTTTGGCACTTTCGGCAGAAGCTTACCATTGCGTAGCACCAGCTCTCGCCACTGAACGCAGGAATAGGCTCATTTTTGCTTTCGATTTTCCCGTACGCAGACACGGTGCGATTTTGCTGCGGCCAGATATTTTCCTTTGACAGCGAGTGGAAAAAACCAAAACAGAAACCAAACTGTCAGTTGAGGTGACAGGTGGAATCGGGGAGGATGCTGTCAGTACAGTAGAGGGATCGTGTTTTACTGCAGCAGTGTCTACACGGGTAAAGAAGTTGAAGCAGAAGATAAATTAAAAAAATGAACAGAATTTGAGAGTCTGAAAAAGATAATTTCATGCATAAAAATCAGTAGAATACCGTTTGTCCATACTCATAGTGATTTTTTTGAATTCCAAGTATTTTTAACATTGTTTTTGGAAAAAAATAAGAATTTTTGTTTGGTTTTCGTTTGGATATCTGTCAATGAATTGTTTTTCATATCTCCTCCTAGGGATTTTTGAACAACACGGATATTCAGACAGCCGATGAAAAGGCTCGGTACTTTATTGCGAAATAAAATGCACCAGAATAAAATGTTCCAACTCAAATTTGAGACGAAATTATTTGCCTAGGTTCTGTCGTGATTGTTACACATTTTTTAATTATTTTATAACTTCTTCTTCTCTTCTTCTTCTTATTTGGCACAACAACCTTTGTCGGTCAAGGCCTGCCCGTTCCACTTATAGGCTTAGTTAGTCCTCCATATGGGGGCACGGTACATTCGACGTTTGAACTGATGGCGTACATGTTGTTAAGTCGTACGAGTTGACAACTGCACCGTGAGACCGGCCCAATTTTTATTACAACTTTAATATGTTCAATTAATATTTATTAGTTATCTGTAAATGATTCCGGCTAAACCAATATCGTTGCGAGCAACTAAGATAGATTTCATGTTCGTTCGTACGTTGCCTGACTCGTCTTCTTTCCTTGATCCCATAATCTGTCGCTCTCCTGTATCTGTTATTCTCGAACCAAGCATCCGTCTTTTTTCTCTCGAACATTTTGTACATCTCTCTCTACTTTAATGTAATCTTGAACTTTTTCCAGCTGCTTGAATACTTCTGCCAAAAGAATTCCATTTGTTTTCCAAAGAAAAAGTCAATTATTGAGAGTAAGATGCCGAAATACGGAAGAAACTGTTTTCAAGAGCACATTTTTCCCATTTTGCACAAACCCGTTGCCACCATGCTGTCAGTTTGAACGCAGTGCGCCACTACTGCTGCTGCTGCCGCTGCAGCCTATGCTGTCAAAATGACACCACACGTGTAGACGCCACTGCAGCGGTCGCTTTGTAGACACAGTTGTTTACGTTTTTTTTCCTTCTCGCCCGTTCATCGCAAACGGAAAAACGAAAATGTAGGCAACAAATACCGATCGAAAATTGTTTCAACAAACAAATAAGAAACACACGCAGCAAACACACACAGTGCGCGCGGCGCTCGTAATCTTTGGTGCGTACAGAGAGTGTTCACAGCTGCGGTAAGTGTTCTTCGGTGCGGTGAAGAAAGGTAGGCCACCACCACCAAACACACATACGAAGCACACACACACGCTCACGCTCTTTTCGTGCGACATTGGGGGGTTGTTTTTGTTGTTGCTTGTGCTTTGTGTCGCACTTTGGGTTCGCGCAAAGATTAGCATTAGGGCGGTACGTGCTGGGCAGTGTGCAAGGCAGCGATACCAGCAACCGATGATGGTTGCCGTGATTTCGGCCAGTGCGTGACGATTGAAGAGTGTTTGTTTGTGTATGTGTGCGTTTGTACGTGGGGTTCTGCGGTGCCGTCCGTCAAACAGCGCGCTATATCGATTACTTTGTGACGACGGTACGCGACAGCAGCAGCAGCAGCACAGTAGCTAGAGGTACCAGGTAAGGGTAGAAAGGAAAGTGTTGTGGCTGCAGTCACCACCTCGCAAAACCCGTTCCACCCCATTTCCCCGCTGTGCTCTCAATTGGGAAGGTTTCGTTTGCGGCTGGTGCTACTGCTGATGCAACGGGTGAGGGAACAGCATCTCATCCGCCCTGGGAGGAGAATCTGTGTCATACCGAATAGACCGTGTGTATGTGTGTGTATGTGTGTGTTGGCTCTCCTCGCGAGTGTAATTATACATCGTCCACGAAGCAGGCGTGAAGTACAAATGTCAAAACCCCACTTCTAGTGTCGTGAAAGGATTGAGAAGAGCGGGCCGCAAAGTAGGCAATCCCGGCAAGTGTACACAGAAAGGAGGGGTGAGCAATTTGGAACGAGCAGAGCAATAATATTCTTGCACATAATTTCTCTTATTTTGGGGCTGGTTGGCAGCAGCGACCGTCAATCCACCCGCCAGTAGTATAATAGTAAGGCTCTCTCGGTTCGGAGCGAAGGAAATCGCGCGCAACCGGCAGCACCCTTTCGGCAAACGGTGGCACTGTGGCTGTGTGTGTGAGTGTGACTGGCTGGAAGTGTACTCAACCCCCCCGAGTTCGACCTAATCATAGGGTTTTGGGTGGCGCCGGTACTGCGCCGAGACGACAGCACCCGACTCTACAATCCACCCGTGAACCGATTGAAGGGGAAACCCCCTCGGAGGCTTGTTTTACTAGCAGGCCTGTCTACCAGAGCAAGGCTTGAACGGGATAGAGCGTTCGTGTTCGGAAAAGTGCACCCAGTCGCGAAAGAAAACACACCATCGATTGCAAAACCGGGCGAGGAAGGCAGCTGCCGAACGAGCGCAGTAGAACGGAACGAAGCGACCGAAGTGCATCGGCCAATTTTCCCTGCGTTCGCAATAGAAAAAAAAACCGCGTATGCAAAAGGTGTACAGAGAGCACCGTCAAGCACAAATCAATCAAAGTGTGCCGAGTGAGTGTGAATGAGCAAATGAAGTGTGTGTGTGTAGTGTTGTAGTGAGTGAGTGAGCGAAAAAGAAAAAAGAGATTTAATAAGCCTTTTCCCCGTTATTTCCACTTCCGGCCGTTTCTAGTGCAGCCTTTTTTCCTCGCAAGTGTGTGTGTGTGTGTGTGGTGTAGTGTAGTGTGTTAAGTGGCACTATTACGTTCCGGTAACTTCTCAGCTGTTCCTTTCAGGTGCAAGGGAAAAGTAGTGTAGCGCTCTGTATAGAGAAACTGTATGTAGTGAAAAGCTAGTGTAAAAGGGGGGAAAAGCAAAACCGCTACCGACATCGAAGCACCCGCTGGATTGTGGAAACAAGGTAAGGAGGGTTGTAACAAACACAAAAGGGGATGGAGGGGACGTGTTCAGTCTGACGCTCGAGAAATCGATCGGGCCATGCGAAGGAGGCGCCGTTACCAAGGCGCAAAAGTCGTACGAGAAAGGAAGAAGCAAAAGACGAACGGGAGGGAAATGGAATTATTAAATCAATAAAGTTTATTTTCTTTCCTTTTTACTGGAGGTGGGGTTGGCTGTCTCAAGCCCCAAAACGAGACTGGATAGTGGAAAGGCCAGAACAACATACACCAATAAAGCCAGTTGAAAGGGTTCAGTTTAGGGGGGTTGGGTCAGTTTTCGAACCGTAAGAGAAGAATAGTTTACAATAGCTTCTTTAACAATGCCGGTCTTTACGCTAATATTCAATTTCAACCGCATACAAACACACACACAAGAGATCTTTCCCTTCCCTTCTTCCGGTGCGGAGGCATGTTTGGATAATTGAAATGGCTCCTTATACCCACGCTTCACCAAACAGGAGATAATCCTGTTTAAAGTTCATGCACTCATGCTCTCCGTGTGTGTGTGTATGACCGGGCTTGTCGTACACTATCGCCCTCTAACACACACCGGCTAGGCAGGGGGAAAAAGGGTATGCTGTTCCGGTGGTATTACGACATGTTTAGTTTTGTTCGAACGAAAGGAAAACACTACCGAGCTAAGGTTCTAAAAAGCTCTTCTGTAGGGTACGTACACATACACACACAGACAGGCCACCCACTATACATGGGCATTCCCATTTAATCCACAAAACCCTGTCACGGTGTGTCCCAAATTTTAAAATCCTTTCCACGCCCCCGGGGGACTGGCAGCTTCTGTGGCCAACGTGTCGTTGCGAGTGACCTGTTTAGCGAGCGAGCGAGCGAGTTTGTTTATGCTCGTGTTTTGTGGCGTCCTGTGTGAACCTGTGCCGTTGTTGGTTCGTTGGATCGAAGGAAAAACGGTGCTATTTAGGCAGCTGGTTAGGCTGTACACGCTGGCTTGAATAGGTTGAATGGATGCAGTTATTTAAGAATTGGGAGGGTGTTAGCTTTTTCCTACAAATGATTGCTTTTACTCGACATTTATAAATAGCGATACGGTTCTAACCTTATTTCGCCCAAGAAAAGAATAGTGATACCTGCTATACACAAATAAAAAGTTCAATAACAAATAGACATTTATTGAAACAGAACAAAGGCATAAATGAACAGAATTTTGGAAATGGAAATTAACTCTTTTTTGAGAAATTATGTTAAGTGTTCAAATGCTTAAATTAAACACATTTGAAGAAGCTCAGCATAATTATTCTTCTCATAATTCAACACATTATTGATTACGTTAAAGTTTTATGTGGATAAAAACGCTCTTTTTCATTCTAGAAACGATTCGCAGGATTAAAGATTCGAACCCACTTACCCTGTAGTGTGGCAGTCGGCAGGCTTTGTCATGAGACTATGGGCAAGTTCGGAGCTGTGGTCGTTTTACTGCCATATGTATCGATCGGTTGGTTCATGAAAATATCGATTCGTTCGTTTATTGTTAAAACTTGTATTCATTTTTGTATAAAAAAAGTCTATAGAATTTTTCGTTTGGTTTTAAAAATTTACTATTAATCGAAAACGCTTTTAAAAAATGGTTAATATTTTTAAATTGACTACCAACTCTGTTCTTTGTATTGCTTATTATTTATTTATTTCCCACCACCGGGTTCGACTACGACCTGTCAGCGGTCTGCTGCATTTCCACTGCATTACTGCTTAATAATGCACACGCCAGTAGCGCGCGGTTTGTCCTTCCGTGTACGTCAACGTAATGTTATACTGTTCACTATTGTTTTGGGGTCGAAACCATTTTTTTGGCCAATTTACACAGCAGCGTGCACACTTTTGGGGAGGGGAAATTTTGGATGCATTTTCCCACACCTAAACAAAGCTGCTAAAAACGACAACATTGCTGCAAGAGACAGCGTGTTTTGTCCATTCTTTTTATGGAGATCAATTTTCACATAACCTTGCCAGTCGGTTTGGGGGCCAGTTTGCAGCATTGAATGCTAGGGTACGAAGTAAGTCACACCACAAAGTAGGAGGTTGACGTGCCCCTGCATCCGCTGCATATTAGCATCGAGAGAGTGTGCGCGCGCGTGCCTTTTAGCGCAACACACACGCGCACAGACCGCGACCAGCGTATGTTAATAAACATTACGGGCTATAAAACAAACAAACAAACAACATCTGAGGCCAGTAATAAGCACAATATGGCATACGAAGCCCCCTCGCCGATGGATGGAAAGAAAAGGGGCTCGACGGCTACTTGTGCTAGCCAGCAGCAGTTTAATCATTCGTGAAAATCCTACCATTCTTTTTGTATTGCTCCCACGGCTACCTAGTAGTGGGATAAAAGTGTGTTTACAATGTGGCATATAAATAATCATTAGTTGGTGTTTCACTTTCCCCTCCCACTCAGCTGGCATTTTTATTTTGTTTCCGCTGTCGTCGTCGTCGTCCTCGTCGTCGTTGGTTATTGTCGATAGGGCTAATCGGACTTTGATTGTTCGGCTGCATTTTAATGGAGCAAACAAATAATGGAAAGGGAAGAAGCATTGTGGTGTAAGGGTGGAGTTGGGTTGTTACAGATTACGCCACTCAAGTCATTGAGCCGTAATTGAAATTTAGGTAAACCAATTTTGGGCCATTTTACGCCACTATTATGTCATTAGGGAGGGAAAATGTGTGAAAAAGGTTTTTGTTCGATTTTCTGTTTTTTTTCGATATTTACTTTCGAACGTGGGAACTGTCCAGAAAATTATAAAGTAATAAAACAGATATTAGGGGATAGTATTCTTTAATTTTTGGATATTTTGGACTATTGGTAACCCATTTAAATTACAATTGTTGCTTAGTAATTGTTTTTGTTTTATTATTTTAAATTTTAACTGCCCGATTTGTCCCCCGAAATGTTGTATAAAAGGTACGAATAAATTGATTTATTCATTCACTACCTCTCATAATAAAAGAGGATAAACATCCAGTGGTGCAGGCGCTGCCTTATGTTCTCACAGGCAAAACAAAAACAGCATCAACGTGTGTCACATCTAATGCAAATCAGTTGCGAACATGATGCTTGATTTCCTGTGCTGTTCGCAAACAATTGCACTGATTGTTACGAAGAGATGGACAGAGAGAAAGAGAGAAAGAGAGGTAGCAAAACCCCGTGCAATGGCCTCTACCAGCAAACCCGTTTTGAAGGTCGATTAACGATTGCTATAACTTGCTACAACGCTCGCTCTGCCCCATTTAATGGCAGCTGTTTGAGGGATGCGAGTTGGCAAAGCTGTTTGCTTTTTTTGCGGCCTTATCGTGTGTATGATGCAATTGGGTATATTGCAAGATAAGAGTAGTAATGTGCAGGCAAATAAAAATAAAAATAGAAGATTTTTTTCATTGGTCGAGCTGGTGGAATGGTTGGCTCCATCGTTATCAAACTGCCCGTTTGTTTGTGAGGAAACAAAATATCACCAAATGGTTGTTGGGGTTTCCCCTATTGTTGGTACATACTTTGCCGCGCTGTGAGCGTTGGGACGAGAAGTTGTTAAATAGTTGACCTTTTATTTATTTTCCTGTATTGAAATTACTCCAACAGCCCACACTGTACGACGCTCCATTGCAGTTTTCTGTTCATGTATTAATTTAATTTGTTTTAATTACAGCACACACACACAACATCCCACATCCGCCGAGCGTACCCTCCCGGGGGAGCATCCGAGTGAGTGTGTCGCCGGCCCGACAAACCTTCCTTTGGCTCGCGTGAGGTTCAGGTCCAGGAGGAAGGTTGACAAAGTTCAATTGGCCACCGAAACACAGACGCGTACGACGGACGTCGTGTCCGTCTGGCCGATTGACGTATGTGTGTGTGTGTGTTTCGCACACGACAGGGTCTTATGAATGTTATGGGTGCCTTTTAGTGGAACAGCAGCAGCAGCAGCAGCAGCAAAAATAGTGCAACATCAACTGTTCGCCGGTTTCGGTGCGTGTGTGTTAGCGTGGTTTATTCGAGCTTCCGGCAATAGTTGAGCCAGCCATACTCCCCTCGCCCTCCTGGGGAACCACAGTGTCGATGAGCGGGTGCCATTTTTAAATCAAGTGAGTTTTTCTGTATGTTGATGATGATGAATCAAACGTTGCTTTCTGCTAACTGCTTCACTACTGAATTAGATGTAGAGCACATACTACATAGAGGGAGCTAGAGTGAGAGAGAGTGAGAGAGGCTGCTAGTGTAGATAGTTTACTAATCAATTGAAAGTAGTTTCTATAACACCCAGTTCTCTTAGTGTTTGTATTTTGCTACTCAGAATTATGCTTTCTTACCTTGCCTGTTTACTTACCATTTTCTTGTTTAATGTAGACAAAATCCTCCTCATCACATCCACACCCACACACAGTTATTAGTACATTTTATTAGTATGGAAACATTATACATTTATTTTACAGTACTACACAGTACAACATTAAAGCCTTTCTTTTGTTGAATCGATGATGGATGATGGATACACGATATGGTGATGGGTTTCTTTTTGTTTTGTTTGTTTTTTTTCGGGTTTGAAACCTTGTCTGATGCATCCCTCTCTACCCCCAACGTGGTGGTTTTTGTTTGTAATCCTACGACTCTTTGCCCTGGTTGTATTTTTTTCTTTCCCTGTTCTTTCTTGGCCCTGTCTTACTCGCTGTGGCGCTGTTTTTCGTAAAATATGAGACTTAATCTACTTTCATGAAGTTTGATGGCAGGATACTAAGGTGCCTTTACACAATTGAAAGGTTTATTGGAGAGTGCTTCAAGGTTCTTTTGCAAAAAAATAAGTCAATTATAAATGGTCGTTTCTCAACCTTGCGGGCAACAGCAGTTGAGTAAAGAGATGTACAACGAATTTAATTGCCTATTTCTGGAAGAACAATACGTATCAACTGTTGCAACAAAGGTTGTTTCCAATCCTTTTGAATGCTCTTGCATCAAATTCGTGCATTAAAGGCTATAAAAATAGAAGCAATTATTCGAAGGAAGCTTGTCTGATGAATTGATCAGTTTAATTGCAATTAAAACCGTTCCTTTCGATGAACATCTAGGCGAAGCTACAACTGCATTGTGGCCTTAAACTGTTGCTGTAGTGCTCGGAACTTATCGGTATCTCCAATTATATCTCAAATACGGCCATATCTCTTTCAATACGGCCTAGATGCAATAGAACGGCAACAATTGCTATCTAAAGGTCTTGATTAAGTGATCGGTCAAAAGAGAACGTGAACTCAGCATAATATAGTAGAGCTTTAGATATTCCAAATAAAAGGATACTTTATTCTTCAACTACTAACATCAAGTTCTTCATTGAAAACATACATTTAACATATTGTTTTATCATTTCTTGCAAGAATCTTAACACCATCACTAAAACTCATTGTGAAAAGTTCTTTATGAGGGAGTGAAGCCACAGTCTTAAAGCATTTTCCACCAGTAGTTCCCTTTCTTTCCAAAACCTTTCAATCATGTAAAAACTCCCCAGCCTTGCGTCTTGATTGCTTTCCATTCGTTTGGACTTAGACACCCTATCATCACACACACTACATATTTCACAAAAAAATAATTCAGAATCTTTCTACTACTGCCTGGCGGGAGTTGTTGCGGGCGCTACCACCAATGTGCATTCACGCAATGTGATAAGATATGGCCGCCACTTCACACAGTTGAAGGGTGGTGATACACAATGCTATACTTGTTTTGTGGGTGCAAGAGGTTTCCTATACATCAACAACAAGCAAAACGAAGCTCTACTCCCTAAAAGGCCATTAAATTGTGTTTGTTAAAATGTGTTTTTCGAAGTGTTGTTTTGGTGTTCCAATTGTTTTTTTCCCCTAAGTGTGTGTGTGTGCTTTACTTTTCCGTTGTTCTACACGTACCCACTGGACTCGAGCTTTAAGGCCGCCTCGTACGTCGGTAGACCGGTGTTGTCGATGATTTGGCTCATGTCTAGCCGCACCAAACCGTTCTCGTTCAGCAAACTGCCCGGCGATCCGGACGACGATGGACCCGTGGCGGCGGGTTGGACCGGCGCTACGGCCGTATCGGTGTTGCCGTTGCTGTCCCCGGCTCCCGGTTGTAAGTAACTATCGAGCTGATTGCAACACTGATTGGACGTGTTTGGACACTGATGGATGATGTCGCCGGTCACGGGAGCAGCGTCACCATGAATCACCACCGAACAATCGATAATGATGTTATTATTTGCACTGTTTGCTGCACCGAAGAAGCTACTGCTCCGTCTGCTTACCGTGCTGGCTAATGATTGTTGTGGTGGTGGCGCGGTGGATAAATTCGCTGCAGCTGGAGAGCTTTGCGTTTCATTAGCCGCACTATTGCTGCTGGCGTTGTTGTTCATCGTATCGAACCGTCCGGAGGGGCCGGTCGAAGACGACGCTACCATCTGCATTGTTGTCCGCATGTCAATGTCAACCGTGTCCACCGTCTGGCCGGTACCGCCATCATCGGTGACATTGTTTCGATTGACAACGTCGCTGGCTGAAGTCTCATAATCGACTAGGAGTGTCTCGTTACGCGTCCGATCGATTGGGAGGTTCCGTCGGTGGCTGCGACGGTGGTTCCGTCGTTCCAGCGCTGGCGAGCCGGTCGCTACAAAGTAACCACAATTACGACAGTAAATTGGCGGGCCGGCAATGGAACCTTCGCCACCGCCGCTGGTGGCCACCACCGCGGGACAGTTGCAGCTCGTTCGATGGTGATCGCCCTCCTCGCTCCAGTCGGGTTCGACGACGCTGCGGCAGAGCGTCGGTTCATCCGGATCATCGCTGTAAGGGCGGCGCACGATTGACGCTACCGATACGTCACCGTTCCCGGGCGGCCGGGATGTCTTCGGTAGCAGAAGCGGTGTCGCACCGTCCGCACAGACCGATTGTTTATCACACTCGTGTAGCTCGTGGTTGGAGCAGCGGCGAGAGGACGACTGCCCAACGTCCTCCTCCTCCTCCTCCTGTGTGTGGTGTGTGTCGTCGGCGGGGAGCGCATCGTAGGCGCGCTTGCGGCGCGATGCCAGCAGCTCGTCCTGGGCGACCACCGTATCGTACGAGGGCGGTGGACCGTTCGGGTACGGTGTGTACTGGTAATGATGTTGCTGCTGCTGCTGCTGATGATAATGCTGCTGCTGATGGTACGATGGATACTGTGCATGATGGTGGCCGGTGGTATGATTTATTGCGCTCGCGCTGGCGGTGATCATAGTCGGGAGCGACTGATAGTCGCCGGCCGTGCTGCTGCTGCCGTCCATAAAAAAGCCACCCGACGACGTCCCGTTCGGCGGTGGATCGTAGCACTGTGGTGGCGGGGAGGGGGGAAGATGAAAAGAGCAAGTAAAAAGGAGCTGAGTGAGATTCTTAATCTTTTTGCACGATGACAGACTCGGTGAGAGCTACCCGAGAAAAAAGGACAATAAAAGAGCGCCAACTTCAACAACTTTGTCTTCGCTTGTGCGCCCGCCAGCTGCTGCACTTAATGAAGAGTGTAAGGTGCAGCGTAGCGTAGATGCACCTTTCACCTCAATCTAACCCCCCCTCGACCCGTCCTACATCGGCAAGGTGCCCAAAGGAAGGTGCCAAATGACAGGGCGTTAAAAAGAAGGCGAAAGCAACCATCCAATGTAAGAGGCGGAAAGTAACCAACGGCTGGCGGTGCGGCGGTTTGGTGTGTTTGCGGACAGTTTCTGTGATGCACATAAATTAATTAAACTACTTTTTTCTTTTTTTGGTGTACTTGGTAAGACTCTCTGTTACGCTCCTCGCTTAGTGGGAAGGCGTTCTGAAGACGCGAGCTTAATGAAATACACCGGGACACTTGTCGTAAACAGGGCAATTAATTTTCATTACCCTCTCTCTCTTTGCTCTTGCCCTCTTATGCTCTTTGGAGGGATGAAGGATTTTTGTCTTTTTTTGGGGTGGCAAGAAAAAGAGAGTAGGAGATCTCGTTTGAGGACAAGAAACTAACCGCTAGAAGCTATGCGTCGTCTTAACTTCCTTGATTAAGATTATTCGATTACTTGATTGAATATTTAACCTACTGGCTGATTCCTGCTTTCCTGCCCGTTGACCGTTTTCCCGTTGACGTGTGCCATGTGTGTGTGTGTGTGTATTTGTGTGCTTCGATGGTAGTGATTTGTGTGCCGTTTCGTTGTTTGGAACTGTTTGGATTTATCGTCCATTTCGATCGAAATCACTTCGGAGAAGGGGAGGAGGGCCTTTTCCTGGTTTACAGGGTTTGCCAGGAGTTCTCATAGCTGTGGGACACTTTATTGGCTCCTTCTTACGTGAAATGAATTTAATGTAATGGGAATTGGACTCTACAGCACCCTTTTTGGAGAAATCCAATAGGGGTTTTTCAATGTCCAATGAGTCTGGCCATAGAGTCCAATTTCCAATCAAGGAAGTTCACTTCCCATAAGAAAAAGTCAAGGAAGTGTCCCACAACTATGAGAACACCTGGAAAACCCTGTATGGTTCTTATATTTACTTTGGCTGCACGCTATAACTGGGCTGCCTTCTTTTCAGGTTTTAGGTAGCGCTTTGATGGAAAGGGAAAAAAGGGATCACACACTGTTACGGTTTCGTGTGAAAAGGAAATTCCGCTCGCAAAATGAATCAATTCCAAGGAATGTTTCTTTGTTTTTTCTCCCCCGCGTTAATTGTATGCAACGTTAATTTTCTTTGATTTAAATAATGATGTATTTTGTTCTGTTTTATTTCCCTTTATGTGCCGAGTACCTCCATTTCGTGCTTGTGCTTTCTTAGCTTCCCTTTTTTATGCGATTTTAAATAGCTATTTTAGTTTTTGCTTTACGTCGCATACTCAATCAAAAGCACACTTAACTGTTCGGTTACATCACGCCAATCGTTTATAATGAATCGGGTCGGGTGCCTTCGTGTGGTAGAAAACTTTTCCCTTTTCCAGGAACGCAGCGCTCTCGCCGTCACAAAAGGCCAAGGGCAAACAACTACTGCTTAGTTCCCTTTGCTCGAAGCGTCTAAAGGAGGGTGGAGTTATGGGGCTGAGTAATGTAATCATCTGCAATTTTGTATCGATTTTTACACAATCAAACACACACACCTACACGCGCAGTTTGCACCCTTTTCAAGTCTTTTGATCGAAAGGAAAGCTTTCTTCCATCCTACTTTCTTGAATCTGTTCAAAAAGCGAGCAATCGGTTCCCCTTTCTCCATTGCCATTTTGCTATTTACTCGGGGGGCGGGGGAAGGGATAAGCTGGGGGTGTTCGATTCGGGCCTGCAGTGGCGATTATAAATGTTTAATGGATCCTAAAATATCACGCGCGCGCGATGCTGACCCAGTTAACCGCACGGTTTCTGGACGGTGGACGTGGTGGTGGTAGCCGGCATGTCGGAGACCGTCCATCTAGCGATTGATTTTATTCGATTCTGGCTAACGTCGACGACGATGTGGATGTTATTGCAACTACCGTGTCGGGAAAGGGCGAAGCGCAAATTGGCACTTTGGACAGTTTTCTCTGTAGCGTATTTTCACTTTTAAATAGAACCTCACGACCTCAGTTTGATCGTTGCTAGTGAGCGATTACTACTACTACCCAGAAAACCCCTTTGCTAGTTGCTACGCACCTGTTCCACGCTGTAGATTTCCATGTTAGTGTCCGCGTCGAGCCACTGCTGGCGGTAGAGAGAGTTGGAGCGCTTCTTTATGTTCCGATGGCAGCAGTAGCAGACGAAGCACACCACCGTGATGACCACCGATAGCATCGCTCTGGAAAGAGGAATTGGAGAAAACGAAAAAAGAGAAGCAAGATGCTTTAAAATGTGGCGTGATTTGACGGCGCCGCTTAAGTGATGACGTAATATATCCTGGTCACGGCACCGGCATCGTTCTTTCGGGGTGCGTAGTGACACTTTATTTAGAAACCATTCTAGCGACATTTACTATGGAATAAAGACTCCTTCAAACTGGTAGAGTGTGAAGCTCTTAAAATTTACTTCACTTCACTGTCGAAAGCCTTTAGAAATGGTCATAAAAATTGCAAGAAATCAATAAAGTGACACAACAAAAAAGAAGGATAAGATGCTTCTTGAGGGCGCAGTGAGGCAGATGGGGAAAACGATCAAGAAGCACAACTTTCCAGTGCTCGTAGTGTGAATAAAATAAAGTTTACAGCCGCGATAAGGATTTGTACCGTGAATCGTATCACCATTTTGCTTTTTGAGCCTTTTATCGGGACCTTTTTGGATGTTTTCTAGCTCCAAACCGAGCCGAACAAAGAGTAACAAAAAAAGGCGCTTTAAAAGGCGCATAATCCACAATCGTAGCAAGAATGTAGAAGGAAAAAAATGGCCACTGATGACCTCTTTTTTTCGCAGTGCGACTTGGCGCGTAATAAACCCTCCTCTCCACCCTCCCACTCCCCGAGAAGAGCCGGTCGTTTGTGGTATGTTTACGATTCGAAAAGCTCTAATCTTTACGAGTATTGTAACTGTGTAAACATGTCACCGCAAGTGCAAATGATGCGTTTATCGGTTTTCCTGGGTGGTGTGGGTGGTATGTGTGTGTGTGCGCATTCTGTCACGAACTGACAAAAATGGTCTAGCATTCTTATTGTTGTGCACCGCGAAGAATGTCGCAAGGTCGGGCACAAAAATGTACACAAGGTGAGTTTTATTATTTGTCACGACAATAACCAACCACCGTACTGCCGGCTGCCAGCGCCATGGAGAACGCGTCTATCATGTGCTGATGGTAGACCCTGTTGTATGGTAATGGTAGGAAAATGTACAATACATTTCTTTATGATTGTTTTGCAACTATGAATGGATTGCCATTGTGTGTGCCCGTGTTGCTATTTGTGGCTGAAACAACGGGGGTTGTGTTTAGCATTATTTTGCATCCCGTCTTGTTCAGTTGGCTTACTTTGAAAAGGGTTTGATGCTTCAAATAATAGAATAATTCTATGAGTTGTCTTTTTTGCTTAAAAGTATATTTTTGTAAGGTTTTTTACCCTTTAAAACACGTAGAATCTGCTTTAAAAAAATAAGAAGTAAAGGCTCTTCCAGCAGCTTTTGCTGGTTTTATTGTGACGACAGACAAATAACAATTATTTTTGCTATGAAACATGAATAAACCTCACTGCGAAGATGATGGGGCTGGCGTAGTATAATCTAAACTGCAGCATAAATTCATTACTGTTTGTGACAGGTAATAAGATTTTATTGTTTTCCCCTGCTTGCTCTAGGACAAGCCAGTGGCTGTAGCGGTCAAACGCGAGGTTGAGAAAAAGTAAGGGAAACGCTTGTTTTTGTTTTTCATATCGCTCGTTGCATTATATTGCTGTGAATGAGGATCTGGCAGGATGGAAATGAATCGCTACTTGCATTGTGAAATATAAAATAATGTTTTTAGAAATGAAATGTTTATTTTCCCTGTTGCAGTTTTGAATTTGTATCTAGCAACATAGTAATGTAATTCGTATCGTTTTGTGTTTAATACCAGTTTAACAAATGTCTGTCCCGTGTCTCTCCGACTCAACGATTCCAACTAAAGTCCTCAAGAAAGGAAAGGAAAGTGCTTTGTAAAGACCGCTGTCCAAACAATCTCACTATCGCTTTCCGCTCGCTTTTGTACGGTGCAAATAGTGCAGAACTAATCTGAAAGCGGAAGAACAACCCTCTCCTGTTAAGCGATACTTAGCAAAACAATTTTCGGTCAATCACACTCCAGTGCACTTGCGAATGGTGTGCGTCGTTCTTGTTTTCCTTATTTTAATTTCTTTGCACGGTCGGTTTCGTCAAACTTCTTTTTTTCATATTTTTTTTTCTGAAATTGCAATTGAGTTCGGTGTTGGGTCGTTCTTGAAGAGAAGGACATAAAGAAGGGAGAAGACAACACAAAAAAGCGCACAAACTTGTTGCAGAAACTTGGTTTTGAAGGGTTTTGTTTAACGAAAAAAAAAAACAAAACTGCGGTACAACATAATCCCTGCGACGCGGAAAGAGTGGAAACAATTTCTTTGCTGTTGTTGTCTTAATGTACAAAGCTTCTCGTTGGATTGCTTTGGTAAAATTGGTTAACAAATTTGTAACAGTAAACTTAGCTGGTGATGCAGCGTTCATGGCAGATAGTAAAAAAAAACAGAAAGAAAAAGGACATTAAATGATCTTCCCACAAGACAGGCCAATGTCAAATGCAGAAGTATAACCTTGAGGCTTGTTTTCCATTTTCTCTTCCACTGGTGGTGGTAATTGCTGGTGGAATTTCGGCCCCTTGAAAGAACCACACCTTCCCATTGGAAGGAATTTAGCAAAAGCAAGTAAAAAGGGAAGGAGCAGCTTTACTAAAAATAGCCAAAAATAGCCCTCAAAAACAAAACACCACTACTATACACACTTACACACGAGAAAATGTCGATTGCGTTGAAATAACTTCATTTCGCTTTTTTGGTGTGCCTCACTAGACGCTAAGCCGTTTTGGGGCAAGCTCTTCTTTTGTGAAGCCGTCCGAGATCCTTCTAATCGGAGGGTGCAAACACAACAATAAAAAACTTCCTCCAACTTGCACCAAAAGTTTTGAAAAACTTTTATTTTACAAGCGTGTCAAAGCTTTTACTTTCACTGCGGGTACGAGGGCACGGTCTCTTTGTTTGCTTGCGGGCAAAGCGTTTTAAAATTTGCACGAGACACGATACTTAATTGATTGAGGGAAACATTTCAAAACACTAGGGAAAATGTGTTTGGTTTTTTTATCATATCTGAGAGCATTTTATGGTGAGCTGTTGGCTTGTTTTTACTTGACTTATTTTGTTTAATTTTTATATTGTATTCGTCTCTACTGATTTTATGTTTTTTTGCTATGTTCATTTCGTATAAGAAATTAGCTTTTTTTTATTAATTTTATTGTTTGATTTGTTTTATTTGCTTTTGTATTATTGTTCTGTTATATGGCTGTTTTCTTTTGAATTTCATTTTTTTTTGTGTCTATTTATATCTGTTTTAAATATGATTTTGTTGTTATTTTCATTTACATTATTAACTTTTTGACTTTTACTTTTTCTTATTTGCTTCTTTTCATTCGTTTAATTTATTGAAAACTTGAAGCGAAGATATACTTCCAAATAATATACATAAATCATCGTTTGTGCTTATCCAGCTTATACAAACAACGATTAATACGCCTTCCTTCTACAGAACACCGTTCCTTCTCGCAGCAAAACTTCCAGCCACCGCTCCTGGCACTCTCTCGTGTGCTCTTTGTAAATGGAAGATAAATCACCTAATTGATAGCAAACGATCGGATAAACGCCCCAGCGCCAAAGCGGAAAGCAAATCGTTCGTGTGCAAACACACTAGTTCAATTATGTCTAATCGAATCGTTCGTGATTATCGTGTCGTGTAGCAGCCCTTGTGTCGACCTGTGCCGGCTGCAAGCAGAAGAAGCTGGTTTAATCCTTCCCCCCTTCCTTCTCTACCAGACCAAACACAGCGAGTGAGTTTGAAAAAGTGTTTGTGACGTGAAAATAAGTGGCAAAGTCTCTCTCTCTCTCTCTCTCTTGCTCTCGTACGGTACCTGGCTAGAGAGAGGTAGAGGTTGGTGCATTCCGTGTTTTCTAATTTTCATTTATTTCTTTCAAACCGACATGTTTGGCTCGTGTGACTTTTTGCTTCGCCTGTTCTCAGCAACTCTCTATAAACGAAGAGTTTTTACCGCGACGTTATCACTTCCGGGTGGGGGCAGGACACTGCACTAAATGAGAACGATTCTCGATTAGTTTTTTTTTGTCCTTTGTCCAATGATTGCAATATTTTCGTAATTCCTTTTGGCAATCTGCTTTTTTCACTCTATAGTAAGAATCTCCATCCGAATCTTTAGAAGGAAAAAAAAACTGTTGGAGGACAGAAAAAATCCTTTTCAGGAAACTCATGCTTGAAGGTGGAGCGACCCCCGACCCTTGACAACAAACTGCATACATCCGGGAGCGGGAGCGTTTTATCGGCCGGCGCTAGCCATAGGAGGCAAAACATAAACTTCAGCCACCACCCGTTTTCCCACTCATCACCTGCTTGCACTTATGGGCGATGAGTTGGGCGCTGGCAAGGCCACCGCCTGGGTGTGCTGCACTCAGTCACCAAAGGTGGTAACCGTGGTGAAATGCCAGGCAAACAGCCCGGGGCAATCGAAGCAAACCATAAACCATCGGCAAGCGGGCCGGGTCCCGATGGGCTGCGAGAGAACGGTGCAGGATGTGTTCTATATTTTCCTGTGCCCGCGCAATCCTCCCGCAGGATACGTTCCCGTCTTTGCTTTCTTTCCCCTTCCCTACCTGGTGGTGGGTCTTATCTGTACTTCTTCTTTTTTTTACTATTTCCGGGGAGTGAAAATGGGCGGGCGGATGTGAAAAATGTGTCGACCGGTCCTTAGCTAAATTACATGTCAAGAGAGTGTAATTATAAAGTTGCAGAGCGAAATCACTTCCTGTGCCGCTGCTTCGGTGACCTCGGCAAGCCTGGTCGGTCGTTCGGCTATTTTTTTTTTTTGCGTGGACGTGATGTGTGTGTGTGAAGGTAAAAAATGAAAATAATACAGCTTTTTCCAAAAATAATTTCAAATATCATGTGCAGTGTTTGGAAAAGTACTTGGAAAGGGAACATCATCAAAAGAAGGAATATTTTGACATTTTCCCCAAGCGTTTTGAAAAAGAGCTTTTCCTTGCTTCCTTTCCATACGACCCACCGGCAACACCGGCAAGCTTCTCATTAGTGGTACCAGTTACATTAAGCTGAAATCAGTTGTCGCCTCTACACAACACGCTCCTTCCGTGTTGGTGGCGTGTCACACCGGCGAGTGGCGGGATTGCGGTCGCACAAACCATCTCATCAGTTGGTTGCAGCCTTCCCGCAAGGAATCACTCAAGGATGATGTTGCATTCGCATTATGCAAATGTCGAGTCTGTGTTTGTGTGCGGGTTGCGGGGTGGGTGGTTCGCGCAGCTGGAATGCACAAAATGATGTCACCAGCAGTCAGCGCCAGCCCATCCGACAATATGCTTCCGATTTGTATAATTGTCAAGGGACGAGATGTCAAAGGCGACACCAGAAGGACACTGGCGGTAGGCGGAATGGGTGGTTTGATGGGTGTTAGATAGAGAGCGATAGAGATGGAGCAACGGTTTCCGGTGGTGAATGTGCGAAGGTGACTGCAATTTGCTGCGCTCATTCTGTGCCGTTGTTTTGCTGCTGTTACTTTACACAGGAAAAGAAAAAGCCACAAACACAAAGGTGTAGCTGTTTCCTAGCCTTCTCGGTGTGCTGCGATACGTTTGAATATTAAACTGAACAAAACAGGAAGCAGCAGAGACGAAAGCAAGAGGTAATGGGCTTCCCGGGGGAGGGCGAAAATTACTAGGCCTCTCTTTGAACTTTGGGGCCGTCTGGGAGCGTTGAGGTTCGTCGCCGCGTCTCAGTTGGTGGATTTCGGTGCAAGTATTACATCAACACCTCCCGAGTCATTAGGAAACGAGGCGGGTGGTATGCGTTCGATGCTACTGTGTCCTACAATCGGAAGAAGGACCTCATTGTGTGCCTCATTGTGTGCCGTTGTTGGACAGAGGTATCGTTAATCTTTTTTTTATGCAAAGGGGAAACAAAACAAACACAAAAAGATCTGTCCTTCCACCGCTTTTGAAGGAGTCGATTGCTTCCGTCCTGTTTTGTTTTTGTCTTCTTCTGGCGATACAAACTGCTGTCAGTTTTTTGGGGTGGGTTTGTGGAGAGGAAAGCAATCGTAATGGGAACGTTGATAGCTTTTATCAAAGCTTCGTGGTCGCTGCATCTCGTTGCAAAGATGCATTTCATTTACGGTGGTGCTTGCTGGGACCAACAATGGGATGGGGATGAAGTTGTGTGACAGTTTGGAGGGGGTGGGGACCGAGAAAAACAATTGCGCCTCGGATTAATGGCGCTGTAATGAGGGACGTCCTGGACAACTTCAAAGTGATTACTATGAGTCCAAAATGCTTTGAAATTTGTCACAATTTTGAAGGATTGGATAGACGAATTTGGTCTATGTCTGTATTGGATAGACAACAAGCCACTAGTAACTGTGAAAAACTAACTTAATCAGCGAGTAATTCGCCTTCATCATAATACAGACGACAAACGTATGATTTTAACTATTTGTCTCTCCTTGGATAGAAAGTCAATTGGAGAAAACGCTTCAAATTCTCCTTCAAAATGGAATAAAACGTCATGCAAACCCGTCTAATGCGTGCGTGTGATGCAAGCACTAGTTTTTGGATACCTTTCTGTGCTTAATTACCTATAGTTTTACTACAGTCTGTAGACAATTTTGCAAATTGTATCACTTTGCAAATTTTTACCTTTTTTATTTATTTTATTGTTTTATTGAAATTGTTTCTTTTTCCATTTACTTTTATTATATTTACTTTACTTTAACTTTACTTTATTTTACCATCGATTTACGTCTTTTTTATTACTGTATCTTAAACTGTTTTCTTTGTTCTTTTTTCTATTTATTTTTGTATCATCATTCTTTTTTCCGCTCCTTTTTCACACTGATTCTTATTCTTTTTCAACTCGTTTTTTTGTTATGCTTTTTGGGACTAGAGTTTTCATATTTGTTTTTTGTTTTCTTGTACAATTTCGTCTTCTATAATCTTCTCTGCGAATAAGGATACTTCTGGTATTAATTTTATCATACACTAGTATGACGTCTCGCTTCACTAAATCATGCTTAATAGTATCATCACATCGTAGACATCATGCTTTAGATATTTTTAACCTCGTTCCGTGTTATCATTATGACACCAATACGCAGAGAAAACGTGCCAGAAACCAGCTCAATCGAACGTAATCGAGCAGCGGTAATAACAAACTATGGTTTCCAATCTCGTTTTCCTTTCCACAAAACCGTGTGTTCGTTCTCGCCGACGCGCACTCGCGCGAAATGTTGCAATGCATTGCACCTCGCCCATGCTTCGCGAACAAAAGCAAAGCCCTATCCTCCCCCCTCCCCTCCCCGTGCTATCAAGCAAGACGATATTTCATTTCCGTTCTCATCATAATCACATTTATACACATATCTCTATGTTTACTATGCTGCCCCAGGCAGCAATGAATTGGAAATTTTCCGCGCGTACTTTCTTGCTCCTGCGTGTGTCCCGTTCTGTCGTTTCACCATTCCCGTCTCCCGTGTTTAATGTCTGATTTGCCGCGCCGTTCACGTATAGCTTTCTTGTTGTTCAGTGTGTGTGTGTGTGTTTGTGTGGCCTTAAAAGAGTGGTCCGGGAAAAGCGCGAGCGCGCGAGAAAACCGTATCATCGTCCCATTAACGCCCAATGGATCGGTTGTTGTGTGGCGATGACGACGACGACCACCATTGTGCCGATGACATGTCAATCTTACCCATTGCTTGTACCCGGGGAGAGGTGTGGGAAAATGTTCCCCATGGGTTTCCCCCCACTTTCTGCCCCTCAGTGTACGGGAGAAAGGGAACGGGATTTGGTTATTATCGGGACGTGCTACGAATGATCAAACTCACCTATTACTTTTTTCCGTTCGACTCCCGTTCGCATACGCAAGCACAGGAGGTGGTCGATTGGAAACGAAACCACCGAGCTGAAGATTTTTCTCACCGTAAAAAGGCTTCAACTTCTACAACCCCCTCTCGCGATCGAGACTGTTGGGGCGCGTCCGTATGGTAAAATCTGCGCCATTTCCATATCAACTATCAGCGAACTAAACGGGCAACGATTGCAGCGAACGCGCCGGTAGCAAGTTTATGCTTAAAGTTCACCCATTTTTGGCAACAGCCCGAAGGAGTAAACGGGGATGGGTGGTGACTTGTCAATGGGGGAATTGCCAACGGTTTGCCAAATCCAAATAATCCAGCCCCTGTTCGATTGAACGGCACTAGGAAAAAAAGGGAAATCCATAGAGAGCTTTTTCCAGTGAAAGTGTTGATGGCATCTTACTCCTTTTGTTGCTCATTTACATTCTGTCTGCAAACTTGCCAAACAACAGTATAGCGTGTGCTGGGCAAATTTGCATACTTCGCGACACGTACGTTCTTAGGTGTGGGGTTTTTTTGTTTGTGTTTGGCGTTGTTAGTTATTAGAAAAAAGAACAAGCTCAAACAAGCGAGACAGCTTATCGTGTATGTGTGTGTATGTGCTTTATGTACCGTCTTTGCGTTATGATAATCGTTTGAATATCACGCTTTTATTCATTTCTTAAGCAGCAGCAGCTACATTGCACAAATCGTCACATTTTGTAGCAGTAATTTAGATTCTAATCGGCATGATTTATCACCGTAGCTTAGTCGCTTGTTTCGTTTCGGTTCCAAGGAACGAAAAGGAGCTACTAACTGTGATACACTGATGCTGATTTATGCTTTACATGTGTAGCACTATTATTTGCACGCAATCGCCAATCAACGATCGCTCAGCGCGCCTGGCAAGCGAGAAGCGCGTGCAAGAATGTAAGACAAACCATAAATCCACGATCACAGCGCGAGCCTTAAAATGAGGCGGCATTCGGGGCCGACGTTAAGGGGGGAGCTTGCTGCAAGCCTTTAGACTAGCTGCCAGCAAAGACACTGCCACACTGTGGACGAAATGTAAATGTTCGCTAATTGGTGAAATTAAAAGTGAATAAATTACTTTAATACCTTACTATACCGGGGTCAAAGGGTGGCCTTTTGCCGCGGCACTGTTTAAAAGGTTGATTTGCGCGTGAACGCTGTGTTGGGTCGATATTTTATTACCAAATAGAGCGCGCCCATATAGTGTGTGTGTGCAAGGTATGGAGTGTGCTGGAGTGTAAACAAGAGAGAAGGGTACTGCAGGGGAAGCAAGGGAAGCAGCGATGGGTGTAGTGGTAAAAGTTGATTTCGTTTGATGGAAATCGAGTTAGCGTCGTGTCACGGTGGTTCGGGGTTTGGAGGTGCCTAGGCGTGTGCCATTATTTGGGCCGGGTGGTCGGGGTAAGTGAGGTGTGTTTTGTAGTAATTTACAACGGGCCTTTGGTAAAGTTCCGGACTGTTGTGCAGAGGAATGGCGCTGTCTTTTATAGGGGATTGGTATTACAATTATGGGCGTAATAAAAATGATGAATATCGACGTTATCATTTGCTTGTTGTTGGAAGAGGAGTAGTTCTTTAAGCTTATGCTTTTTGCATTTTTTCGTGTCAATTTTGAATAGTAATCTAAGACAAAAACATTGCAAATAAATAATTTAGTAAGAGGGTTCGTCACTTATCATGTTAAAGTCGTTTGAATAAAATGTGGAATTTAAGCCTACTAATGATGCAAAATTATTTTCTAACATTTTTACCCGTTAAAAATGTATCAAATACACACTTTTCACTTTCAATAACACATTTGCAAAGCAGCAGTAAAATATACTAATCATTTGTAGTAATAATGTCTAATCGATGAACAAAACTTACCCGCCGAGCATGATGTTAACATTGCCGTGCAGATTCGCCCCGGGGCGCATCGTCTGCAGTCCCTGGTGGTGGCCACCGGTGCGCAGACTGCCCGACCCGCCCGAACCGTGCCCAACGATGACGCCCTGCTCCACGCTCCCGCTCGCCCCACTGTACGAGCTGATGTACGAGATGGTCTGATTGTTGAAGCTGTTGTGCGAACCGACGGCCGATATGACGGCGAGCCGCTTCAAGGACATGCCCGACGAATTCAGCGTTTGCACTTTCGGTTCGATTTCGTCGTCCCGGCCCGGCGTCGTTACCGGCTCGCTACCCCTCGACACATTCCGTTCGGGATAGAGGGAAAAAATGGTGCTGCGCTGGCTTGCTCACTCACTTGTGCTTCACTTATCTCACTTGTGCACTCTGTGCGGTCTGCGTTGTTGGGCACTGTCACGGTTGGAAATCATTGCACTTTTCACCAATGTTTCACTGAACGGCTGGACAACTGCCTTATGCTTGGCGAGCGTAACACTGTCACTGTCACTGGAGCGAAGTAGAAAGGAAGGAAAATTGAAAAACTATCACCCCAAGACCAACGGGCCTTTTCTGACCTTTCTGCACTTCACGGTACGTGCTGTGGCGCTCCACTTTCACTTAGTACGCCACCTAGCACCGTTTGGCAGCGTAACGAGAAAATCCATCTGCTTCGAGGTCGGTCTGCCGTTCGGAGCAGCAAAATGGCATAAAAATGCTAATCACATTCATAGCTCCATTTACGATGCATAATGCACCCGATTGGGCAGCAAAACTGCCCGTGTGGCGTTCCTGTTGATCTTATCCGTGTCCGGGCGACACCGAAGAGACACAGCGTACCGGACGTGGGGCGAGGGTTACGGTGAATTTATTTGAGGCTAGGTGATAATAGATACGGATCGGAAAACGATTCGTTTAGATGAAAATCTTTCATGCTTTTATGTTAATGTTTGTTGTAGGGTTTAGCAAGTCATTTACTAGGTGCCAATGGGAGAGTGTATTCGTTGGTTAAACACTTATACGCTAGTCACTAAATGCAAAGCAAAACATGGAAGATTATTCTAATTAGAAATTTCAATCTTTATGATGATTTTAGATTATTAGATTTAGATTTTATTAATTTTAGAGCTTTTAAATCACTCTTGCTACTCTGAAAATCTGACCTCAATGACCTTAAAGTAGAACGTTATTCAAACTTATGATTGTCACTGTAGATTGATCCCAAAATCCAAAAGATTAACTCATAATGCTCCCCCCTATTCCGTTACTTCATGTTTGACAAAATTAAGCACTAATTACGACATCCTTCTGTCAAAATGAACAAATTACGACCATCAGGACCACCCGTTCTCTGCCCAATTTTCGATGCGTCACAAGGCAAAAGTAGCTACCACCCCGAAAATCCTTGACATAAACACCATTTCAAGTGCCAACAACTGGGTAAGACCTTTTGTTTTGAAGAATGTCGCTACGAAACCCATTATTTTCTCCCGTGATTTTGCCCATTTCGCCCCGTCCCGTGTGTGTAGAAGGTCCCCAAATAGATGGTCACTTTGGAGGTTCGTTCGCTTTTAATGCAGCAAGAAACACTACAGCAAGACTGATGTATGTCCGGCGTGTGGTCCGGCGGTGATGGTGGGCACTTACCAACGACGCCTTGCTCACAGCAATGCTATCCATCATATCAAACGGGTAGGAAAAATAGAGGTCACATACAGGAAGAAAGCACCCGCACCGCCGGAAGCCGGAAGCATTACGCCGCGGCGCGAGGCGGCCGGTGGTTTCGAGAAATTCGGAACATACTACATACCTCGCTATCGATAAGCGGCGCGATTTGTTTGGTTGGCAAAGAGTACACAGTAGCAGTAGTTATAAACCGCGGGTCCGTAAAGCTGCCTATAACTCACCGGTGCTGTAGTGTACTGGTTTTAATGCTTAGCTCTTGTTAGAAAAGCAGGTGTGGCACTGGCACGCGAAAAACAGATTAACGCGGAACGACGCGATTCGTTAGTGGATTGCTGTGGGCGCTCGGTACCAAGACACTACTTTGCCGCTTGGCTGTGCCGCTACAAGCCCTGGCGATTCGGAGCTTTCGGTTGCATTGCACGGTGAAACATTGGTGCAATTAAAATGCAAACTGCTTGATCGGTGGGAAATGAGGTTATTTTAATGATTAAAACATTCCCGAAATGGTTCAATCAAGTAGAGTAGTAACATCCACTTTCCTGCAGATAGACTGAGAAGAATGGGGAAGAGTTCTTTCTCTGTCGGTCAAAGTTATTATAACTCAATCAAACTACTTGTACTTCTTTTAAGCTGCTCTGGCAGGAGCTCCAGAGCACCCATGATATCTCTTTACGCCGAGAATTTTGATGTGAACACTTCCAAGGGGTCTAATTTCATTAGGATCTGGGATTTAGAAGGATTATCCCTGCTTACTTTGGCTCTATTTTTGGCCTCCAATAATAGTTTACTCGTCTATATCTCACTCATTGCACTTTTGTATTGAAGAAATGGAAAACAAATCAAACTGACAATGCAATCATCGACTCCTCGATAGTGTCGTATTCGACTCCACAAGACACACACCGACACAAGGCACACTGTCAGGCTCTTTTCGTGTCCCGCAAAACCGTTAGAAGTTTGTTGTTTGCTTCGTTTCACTTTCACTCAATCAATTCATCGTCTCCCCTAACATCACCGAACACGGATCAATCGAACAGTTTGTATCCATTAGAGGAAGAATAGACTCCTTTCTACACACACGAGATTTGCTGTCGCGGTGGTTTTGTTTTGCAAAGTGTTTGCAAAGAGCAAACAGCAGAAAACTTCCGCTCGCACGACGCTATATGCCCACACGCTGTCTGATCTGTCTTCGGCCCCGCTGGCAGCGTTACCAGCAGCACCACTATCTACGCAATAAAGGACCACACTTCCTTTTGTGTCAGCTGTGCTGCTCCATTGCACTATGATCGGTGGTGATCTGCCCTCGAGGGGTACCATCGGCAACCGCTATTTCCATTTCCCCCCTCTGCTGTTTACTGCCACTTCCACGCTAAAAGCCACAACACCCCGGAACCCGGAGCAAATGTTTGGTCTTACGCTTTCTTCGAACATCACTAACCAACACTACCACTACTACCGAATCGATTAAATGGCGCGAAAATGCTTTGATGATAGTGTGTAAGCAGGACCCCCAGGGCTAATGGTTAATCGCGTGTAGAAGGTTGCGCGCTGTCTTACGAGTCTTCGTTTTGCACCTCACTGTAGGAAAGACGGCGCGCACTGTCCGAAGCCCAATCAGCTAATGACGAGACGGAAGAGCGGACCGTCTCTTGGACCGACCGAAAAACGGCCAAATGGGGAGGGATGATGGTGGTGGTGTTATAACAGTGAACATTGCTTCCCCGTTCATTCAACTCAACCATTCAGTTGAAGGAGAAAGCGATGCGATTAAAGGCGCAAAGTCGCGCGGTACCCTCTTTGCCTTGAGCACTGTATAGCGGGTGAGCTAAAAGCTAAAAAGAAGCACAAATCAATGACTTCCTCTAATGGAATGGAATTGTCATCGATCGGCATTTGTATGTGTGTTTGTCAGCACTTCCAGTTTACCGGCAACTGACGCAAAGCTCGGTTAGGTTCTTGCATCGGGCCGCCGTGCTCCGTCCAGGGCTGGGGAAGGTCAAGTATACCCGCGAGAAAAGGCTCACGGTAGTATCATCGACGTTGGCGTGTCGCTTCTTCTACTCCAAAGGGACTCCCAGCTCGCGTGTGTGTGTGTTTTTTTTTCTCTCTGTTGGATGACGTAGTGTGACATTGTCCAATTGCAACGAATCATTGCTACTCAATCCCCGTTGGGATGGCAATCGCTAGCACCACAACAAACCTTCTAGGGCTTGTCCCATAGTGTACATCTTTTTTTTTATCTTTTTTTAAGCACCATAACCCCCAATCACGTTACACAGGCTTCCTGAATAAAGTATTAAAATTGGGCCTCACCAACGCTTTTATTAAATTTGTCATTACATACGCGATTGATTGTTATTTTTGTCGCAACGAAAGGCCTTTTGCTTTGGTATTAGATTCACAAAATCACTAAAAACTGCAACACAAAACACTTCTGCACGTTCTGAGCAACCATATACACTGTTGCTGCACATTCACGCGTGTAAACAATGTACTTTCCACCCAGCAAACGAACGCACCCGCACGTGGTCGCTGTTGTGTCGGAATGGTCGGCAACACCGCACGAGCGCGCACCACGGATTGCACACGAAAAACCGAACATGAAAACCGACTCTGGGAGAATATTTCTCGCTGTTGTTGTACGGCGCAGCACGCCTGCATGCGACACTTCCTACGAGCCGACTGAAAACACGCTGCTCCCGAGCGCGAGCTCCTGGCGGGAAATACGGTGTGTCTGCGCGTGGCCCGTAGTCGTCCGTGTCTTACCTCCGTCTTACCTTCACACTGTGTCCTTTTCCGGTGGAGCTTCAAGAGCAGTAGTGGAAGGAAAGGAGAGAAGCTTACACCTTTTCGTGCTTTCGACGTCCGACTCTCTACAGCTGTGTTGTGTAAGCTTTCCAGTGCAGCCGTTGTTCGTGAATGGTGAATGCTCTGGTGCGTTCGGCGGTGGGCAAAAACGTTCACAGCTGACGATGTGTGCAGTGTGTGTGCGTGTGTTGGAAAAGCTCGTACAAAACTCTAGCCTTTCCCTGTCCTTTTCTGGTCGGGTTTGCTTAGCCGCTGACATTTTGTACCATTATCCTCGGGCGATTTCGGTTCGATGTATCTTACCATCCTTTCTTTTTGGGCTGTTGTTGAATCCTTCTTGTCCTTTGGAATGTTCTCCTCCCTTTGCCCCGTTTTTTTTGCTGTTTTGAAATGATGTTTTCTTTTCACATTTCATTTGCCTTTTTAATATTTTCTTTACGGAGTTTTGGCTATTCTTTACTAAAATAACGTTCTTTAATGTTATTTTTTAATGTTGCAATAATTACAGCTTTACTTAAATCTTTGTATCTGATTTTGTGTATCTTTCATTTCATGTTTTGCTTTTATCTATGCTTTTTGTTTGTTTTTTGTTTGTTTCATGAAGGGTCTACTTGCTATGCTTTAAATCATTGTTCTATTTATCGTTTTGTATAGTTTGTTGTTACATATTTTCATCCGAGCTTATCAGTTTTTCTTTTATATTTGTTCTTCTTGTTCTTGTTTATATTAATTTTCTTTTTTTTGTATTTTCTCGCACCATCTTCTGGCAGTTTTGATAATTTTTAAACGTGTTTGATGTACTTTAGTATAGAATGAATATCTCATGTTCATTTAAAACATTTCAAGACATATTTCTTTTATAATATATTACCACATTAACATTTCTACCATTCACTACCTTTTCGTGACCTTCGCAAGAATTTAAAAGTCAGCAAGGTACACAAATAATAATGTGTTGAATAGACTTACCCTCCCCCTCATTTGCTGTTCAATGTTTCGAAACTTGGAAACTAAACTGAGCCAAGAACTTGCCACAAAAGAAACTAGCGAATCACCCTCATCCCTACATAGACAAAAACGGTAAGTGTAGTTTGGAAGAATCGACCGGTGCCGAATGAATGAGAAGGTTTGCGCCTGAAGGCATCGGAAAGGTAGAGCTTTTCACCCGCTTATCCACCCATGGACCATGCCGCGTAGCTTTTCCCACCGTTTGCCGTGATTTGTGTACTGCTCTTCACTTCCGTTTCAAAGTCCTCTTGTTCCCTTTCCCTCTTGCTCCATCTCTCTCCATCTCTCTCTATCTCTCTCTCTCTCTATCTCACTTCGAAGAAGCTTTACTGCTGCACCTGTATCTATTGGTTGTTCTTTTCCCTGGTTCTTCAACCTTCGGCTAGCTTCTGGTTACCGTGTGCGCCTAATTTTTCCTCTGCTCATATTGGGTCGTTCCTTTGCGCTTAAAAAGAAAGCTAAATGCGCCAGCGAACATAATGACACCGTGTGCGGGTGGGTGGGTTGTTAGGGTGGCGCTAGGCTGCAAACTATTTACCACCTTTTTGTGGGTGTGTGTGTCTGTGTTTGCGGGTTGTTAAGGTTGGTTAGGATGTGGGAAAGAGCGGGAATCATAAGAGGGAAGTCATGCAGCAGCAGAACAGCAGAGGGATCGGGTTAGGGTGTTATGCTCGTGCCCCGGTTGCTAGAGCCGATGTCGATGCTGTCGAGCGACGCTTTCTTTAGTTGGCCGCTCGGTATCGGTTCGGTTAGTTTGGTGTGATTTTTTGCCCATCATCTTGCCGCGTGCATTGGCGTAGAGCACGTGGTGGTTGCCCGGTGCGTGTACGGAACAGTTTCGAGTGCGTGCAAGTGAGCGTCAGTAAGAGAGAGAGAGAGAGAGAGAGAGAGAGAGAGAGAGAGAGAGAGAGAGAGAGAGAGAGAGAGAGAGAGAGAGAGAGAGAGAGAGAGAGAGAGAAAGAGAAGTGAACGATGATTGAGTGTTTTGTGGTAAGAAATACTATTTCCCCGCAACAATTTGTGTTGAAAATAAAGTTATTAACTAATTAGTAACTAGCAGCTCTTTCACAAAAAATGCAAATAATGCAAAAAAGCAGCAAATAAAGCAAGGAACAGCTTTCTCAACAGCAACGTACAGCCGTAAATAAATAAAACTAACAAAACCATCTAAATGTCAACCACTTCCGTTACCACTCTCCTGTCCCCTTTTCCCCTTCTCTCCCTGCTATTTGAATAACGGAAGCGAAGTATACCGCCGCTAGTGATTAAATAAGTGGAAAACCGAAATAACTGCATGGGCCGCTGCCGGTGGTGGTGCCCTTTTACTTACTACCCCCGTGTGGCTGGTAAACAATATTGATTGGATGCGTTAAAAATACACCCTCCCCGCCTCGAAATCCCCCCCCCCCCCCCACTTCCTTTTCTCGTACCACACAACCTTTCATTTCCGATAAGTTTTGTGGTAACGATAACTTACGTAATGGCGTCCCGGTTCCTGCTGCTGCCCGTCCGTTCGCTTCCTTCTTAATTAGATGAGCTTCGAAGCTTCGGTCACGATACGATACGCCCCCGGGGGTGGATGGGCCACACAGTTTTGGACACGTTTTATGCGTCAGTTTGCGGCAAATCATTTGCGGTTTTATTGCGGCCTTCCTTTGTGTGTTTGTGTGGTAGAGGAGGACCTCGTGTGGTGAGATCATCGTATAGGGATTTTAATTTTTGTCTGTTGACTCCAATATGCTGTACAGGATGGGCCAATGGTACGTCCAATATTGGCAATCGATGCGAATGTTATGAGAATTTTAAAATACACTGTCGTCTCGGTTACAGGATGCGGGATGGGCGTGACGCACAGTTTTAGCATCATGGATTCAGAATTGAGATGTTTCTATTCAAAATCCTCGGTATCTATTTCGGCTTCAGATCGACTGAGGTTCGGAGTTTTATTTTTGAGCTAGTAATCAGAAAGTTACTGACGTAGATACAGATTACTGTAGATATTATTCCTGAAGATCCTTTTACATGAAGTAGAGTTCTACCTTTCACAACTTAACAGTTTTCCTTTAGATTCTCTATATTTAAAACAGTTAAAGCTAATGAAACAACAAACCTTCATCTGTAACACATTCAAGAAAGGACTTGCCTTATTTCGGGGCAACGTCTATGATTTGTGTACAATGTAATTAGTTCCAACCGATCCAGCATTCAGCTTCATTTTGATAACCCACATGATCCCGTGCTTCGCCTGAAAGGATACAGTTGAGGCCTTTGCTTTGCTTGTATATCTGGTCGCACGTGTTATGAAATTACGCACGACAACTTAACCCCTGCAAGACGTTTCGGTTTCTCCGCCTGCGTTGCTCCATTCCATTCATTAGCAATTATGTTTAATAATTGTTTTAATGATAGTATTAAAATATCCTTTGCGTAGTGTACTATCCAGAAGATGTCTTAAAATAAACGCAACAACCGAAAATGCTCCTTCAACATATTACCAAAGGCAAAGCAGCAGGATACGCTGATATCTTACAATGCCTGACATTTGGAACTCCCTTTACACCAAGGAGACAACGGGGTCTACGTCATCAATTTTGTCCCCTTTCTCTCCGACTCCAAAAATCCGCAACTTCATCATCAGTATCATCATGATCAGAACGCAGCCGAACAGTACGATGGGATTTCCTCCTAGAACGCAAACATCCGGCGGATCCGTATGGTAAAAATAATCCCCACCCAGATGAATCACGCAGAGCGCAATATTTCGCGGTCATTGAGAATGTAGCGCGAGCCAGAAGAGTGATTCGTGGTTCGTTACTATACGTAAGCGCGCGCGTGTTGTTGAGGTCGGTCGTCCCTGCACGCCATTCCATCCTTTTGGTACTGTTGTACCGTTTCCTATGCTACGGATTTCGGTTTAAATTTCGGTCGGTCGGGTTTGTGCAAAGATATAACGAGCTTTTTCCCTCTTCCGTTGGTTTGGTTCGGTTTATAACGACGAGACGTCGTTCTGCTTTTGTCAGACCCGACAGGAGGGACGCATCTGTGTGAGGGGGGCATTTCGTAGGACTCCTACATTTCACAACCAGCAATAACAAAAACTGGAAGCGAATATTGCAACCATTCTCTGTGTTTTTTTCTGTGTGTTGTTCTAGTTGATGTTTTATTTCAAGTACAACCTCCAGTAGTGGCGCGCTAGTACGGGAGTGACTTACGGTGTGGACTAGTTTGCTACTACCACTACCACCACTACGACGGCTACGACTGTGCTACCTAATTCCAATTCAATTATTTCAGATAGATTGAAATTTCGCAATTCATTTCACCGGGGCCTGTGTGACACGGCAAAGATCTGCTTGTGGCGGTATTCTTTTGCTGAGCAAGGTCTCTCGCCCTCCCAAACCCCAGTACCAAACGCTACTACATCCTGAATAGGAAGCTCGCTCGTCCGGGCTGGTTTTGGTTTGCCAGTTGTGGAGAAAGGAAGTTGAGGCGCGGGAAGAATATTCGCAAATGCAGTTTTCCAGCTGTGAGAGCAGGTGTAGCAGTGTGTGTTTTGTTTGCCATGTAGATCAACCTTTCTTTAGGATGCAAATTTCCTCTGTCTTATATGTTGTCTTCCTGTTGGTAAATGAAGCGAATGCCGTAAAAGCTCGGTTGTAGAATAGGATAAGAGCTTTAACTAAATGCATACGTGCTTAAGTTGCCGCTTAACGTTAAATGTATGATAGTTAGGAGTATGTTTTCATTATAATAAAATAAAATAAACACATCTAGGTATTTTGCCTGCAATTGAGCTATTTAATAAACCTATTCTTTCAATTCTTCTCTTTGCAGGTATTGTAAATCCATGGTTGCGTACAGTTAAAACATGTTGCTCTCTCATGACTACAACAGTAGGGTAAGCAAACCGTCCGAACCTAAAAAAGAGATCTTTATTAGCGATCATGAAAACACACTAATGCAGCGGCAAAGTAATAAAGTTGTAAAGTAGCTCCAGTTCCCTTTCAATCACTCCCAAAAAAGCTTTCCGTTGCCTTCTTTTGTCTTTAAGTTCATTTTAAAGTCGTGTCCAACTGGTGTTCAGTGCGTCACCTCACAAACTGGTTAGAAAACTGTCCCTCTAAGTGATTTTACGTAACGTTTTGCGTGGACCTGCGCCACACTTTGGGAAGCTTCCGTGTAGTTCCGTACGAGTAGCTTCCGGCATAACAAAAAAAAACTCACTCTCCACGACGCTCCCTCACTGCTCGACAAAGCTACACTTAAGCCACACTTTCGCCCGTCGTCGGTGACGACAACGACGAAAACGACGACGGATGGACACCGTTTTTGGGGCGGTTCGCGATTCATTTTAAGTAAATTTAATTACCAGCCTCCCGTGGCCGTGGGGTTCAGCAACCGACGATGGCATCACTTTCGCCAAAAAATCTTTGCCTTCTAATGTCACATTGCCTTACCTGTGTCTTTTGGGGTTTTTTGTGGTCTGTTTCGTGAAGAGTCTTGCCCCGAAGAGTCTTGCCCCGTGAATCATGATGATGACCCTTCAATTTGGGGGAAACAGCAGAAGCGAAGGTGAAAGTTTTGCTGATGCTGTACTACGCGATGACCGTCCATTACCAGACAAGAGGCTAAAGGGGTTTCGTTACTTCCCGGTTAGGCTTTCAATTGTCCGGTCATTGTGCGCTTCGCGTATCGGTTTACTGTGCACTGTAACTCTTACCTTCATTCATGATTTGTTGGTGCACCTAACAGCTGGCAGTTATCTGCGATGGAGCTTGTAATAGTGGAATCTTTTAAAAAATGGACACCACAACGGTTGAATTTTGTATGGTTGGCCCCATACAAACCTTGCCCCATTCTAATGTTGCTCTAAAACGCATCTATTCATGCCCGACTGGGGGTACGAAACAAAGCCCTTTCAACCAAACAAAACAGCATCACATATATCAATCCCAGGCCCTACCTTTACATGCCATCATCTGCCCAACTCCTCCAGCAAGACTTTTCTCATTAGTGGGTTTATTTCTTTGTCTGGCTAATAATAATCACTCACCCATGTTAGTTAGTGTGAATGCACCCGTGAAGGACCTACTTCCCGGAGACGCGTCTTTTTCTCGCGTTGTCTCTGCCTGCATGTCGCAAACGTCCTTGAGTTCATTGGAACTTTGCCTATGGCTACGCTCTACTACTGGTTGGATTCACATTTTTGCCGCCAATTTAGTCTTGATTAGTTCTTACGGGCATAATCAGAAAACTTTCCATAGACTCTCACTCCACTGCGCGGGCGTGTGTGTGTTCTTTCCCAGTTCGCTGGCAGAATGTGTCGGATTATCACACACCTGGATATGTTAACTTGAATGAAAGATGGAACAAAGATGGAAGACAGTGGAGCTTTGCGCGCCTGCTAATGTGACATAAGTCATTCCTCTTAGCGGAAAGTTCTCTGTGACTGTGACACTACTGTGATGGTTATAGTTAGTTATTCAGGAAAGGGAATAGTTGCTGGTAGAAGACTTTTGCTTCAAGCCTGTACAATTTGGGTTAATTTAATTTGGATCATCTTTTATATTTCATTAGACCGTGAAGCTCGTTTTGCCGCTCCACTTTTAATCTAAATCATTTATAAATGCTGAAATGCATTTACAGGGTTTTCCAGGAGTTCTCATAGCTGTGGGATACCTTATTGACTCCTTCTTACGTGAAATGAACTTAATGTAAAGGGAATTGGACTCTATAGCATCCTTGTTGGACAACTCTAATAAGAATTTCCAAGGAGCCTGTCTAACAAGGTTGCCATACAGTACAATTTCCAACATACGAAATTAACTTCCCATAAGTTCAAGGAAGTGTCCCACAACTATGAGAACACCTGGAAAACCCTGCAATAATAGATATTCATTCATTCAACGAATGATTTCTCTCTCACCAGTACGACACTTCCAGTGACATCAGAATTCGTCCACCAGTCCATTCAAATCAGATCAAATCACTCTGTTATTTCCAAAAGGTGACACAATGCCGCAACTACGCACCCGAAAGTTCACCTGAGAGATGTCCTAATTTAATTAATTCCTAACAGCCTGATCTAACCCCAAAAATCCCATCCATTCCGGCCGTATTGTCGCATGCGGTAAAAGTGTGGTCAAACTGCTGCTGTGAGTCCTGAGAGTCCGGATGGATTTGCCATGCCGAATTTCCAGATTGACACATTTCTTCTTGCCTTTTATGCGGTGTCAGTTTTTGATTGATGTTGCTCGGTGTTGTAGTGAGAATGTGAGGGTGAACAATTTGACTATTTGATAATTCAGTTGTCGCAAGTTTTTGGTACCGATTTAGATTCGAATTTTGGATGGCTAATAGATATGGAAAATTAAAGTTATTTCCCCCATTTAGTGTAGTTTAGGTTTGCGTGCGCTGTAGTGTACTTATAAATAAACAATTATTTCATTCTTTCCTTTCTTGCAGCGCTCCTCGATAGCATCCACACAGTCGCGCAACATCCGTGTCACGGTGCTGAAAAACATGTTCAAAAAGATTGCCCTCACGAGGTCCGCCCTCAAGAAGGCGATCGTGGTAGTGTCCGTCTGTGCGCTGGCAAGCTTCCTGCTGCTGCTGTACTGGAATGACAGTTCCGAGTCGACCAAACCCTCCAGCACGATGGCGATGGGCATCTATAACACGCACATCGTCGATGGCAGCCTGGACGGCGGTCCGATGAGCGCTGGCGATAGCGTCCGGGACAGTGCCATCCCCGTAAAGTAAGTTGTTTCGTTTCCTGCGCATAAAAAGCAATCCAAGAAAAAAAGGACCAAAAAAGTAAATTACAATTATTGGAGTGAGGAATGTAATCGAATTTATTGTAACATTTGGTTTGAAGAATTACTTCCATTTTGCGGCAACGAATGAAGCACCAACCACGCCTTTCTCGTTATGCGGGGGGCGCAACTCCCTTTTTGGTTGTGTCTTCTCGCTCTACAATGATGTGGGTAGGAAGCAGCTACCCGGTAGCATACCTTCTCATCGACAAACGTGGGGGTCCCACTTCTACTGCCAACCAGATAATCAACGTTTCGGCACGACAGTTTATGATCCGTGTAAATGTCTCGGACCGAGCCAGTCCGTCACGAGGCTGCCCGTTAACGATTTTGCCTGCGACGATAAAACCATACTAATGAGCGGAAATGGAAGCATAAAGCACAATTAGCTTCCGAATGCGATTTTTTTCTGCTTGGTGTGGTCCGTTGGAAACTCCACAAGAGATGGATGAGGGGTTTACTTTGCTTAAGACCATAAAATTGGTCTGGTTCGGTATGGAAATGGATACATATTTGCTTTTGCATGCTTGAGTAAAGTGGTTTGAGCACATTGTAGACAGGGGGCGGGAAGAGATTATAATATTCTCACACACTCCAACGCTCCAACGATAAGCTACGACACTAACCAAAATACCTATATTTATTGATCGAATTACTTATTAATTTACTTTCTCTTTTCGTTTGCACAGTCCCATCGAGCGGCTGTGGACGTACCGGTGTGTCAACAATCGGTGCGTGCGGCACCATTTCGTGGATGGGGCGGAGGAGGACTTTGACACGAACAACGCGCACCAGCAGCAGCACGGAGGACAAGCGCCAGCCGGTGCCGGGAGCGCAAACACGGGCAGCAGCAGCAGCTCACCCGGCAAGCGTATCCCCTACCTAACCTGTACAATGACCTGTGGGCCGATCAATATTTGGCCGCAGCCGACCGGTGCCACCACGATCGGTAGCAAAACGTCCCGCTTTCGGCTGTCGGACATGCACGTGAAAATCGTGACCAAGTTCGAGCCGGTCGATAAGCTGCTGCACGACGCGTACGATGTGCTGCGGGCCGAGGTTCGTGCCGCGATGGTTTCGCACGGCGCGACGCTGGAAGAGATCGAGGGTGCGGTGCCGGCGGCGTCCGTCCCGGCTGGGGTGCAGCAGCTGCCCCGGGCGGAGGAACGGTCGCTCGCTACGGAGGTGAACGATGCGGCCACGGTTGGAAGGAGTGCCGGTGGGTCGGAAACGTCCGGCGTGGGGAAGATTCACTTCTTCAAGCTGGTCAGCGACAAGCGGTACGATGTGGACGCGTTCGAGGTGAACGTGCACGTGGAGAAGTCGGGCGATACGCACCTGACGTTGCACACGGACGAGAGCTACAACATGACGGTGACGCGTAAGTGATAGATGAGTGGATGATGTCCTAGAAATTCGAAATTTAAACCTTTTCCGTCCTTTCTCATAGACTCTGCACGTGTGTTGATCGTAAAAATAACTGCCAACACGTTCTTTGGCGCAAAGCATGGACTGACCACGCTGCAGCAGCTGATCTGGTTCGATGACGAGGAGCGTACGCTGAAGGTCCTCAACAAGGCGTCCATTGAAGATGTGCCAAAATTTAAGTGAGTCCTCAAAAACCTTGAAATCTCTTTGGGTGTCATATGGTAAGCTTTATTTCTCTCCCGCAGCTACCGTGGCCTTATGCTCGATACCTCCCGGCACTACTTTACGGTGGATGCGATCAAGCGCACCCTCGTCGGCATGTCCCACTCGAAGCTGAACCGGTTCCACTGGCACATCACGGACTCGCAGAGCTTCCCGTTCGTTTCGCGCCACTATCCCCAGCTCGCCCGGTACGGTGCCTACTCCGAGCGTGAGGTGTACACCGCAGACGACGTCCGGGAGCTGACCGCGTTCGCGAAGGTTCGCGGCATCCAGATCATACCGGAGATCGACGCACCGGCCCACGCCGGCAATGGGTGGGACTGGGGTCCCAAGCACGGGCTCGGGGAGCTGAGCCTGTGCATCAACCAGCAGCCGTGGAGCAACTACTGCGGCGAGCCACCGTGCGGACAGCTCAACCCGAAAAACAACAACACCTATCTGATCCTGCAGAAGCTGTACGAGGAGCTGCTGGAGATTGTCGGCCCACTGGATTACTTCCACATCGGCGGGGACGAGGTGAACCTGGAGTGCTGGCAGCAGCACTTTAACGACTCGGACATGCGCACGCTGTGGTGCGACTTTATGCTGCAGGCGTACCATCGGCTGCAGCTCGCCAGTGGACAGAACGCGACGGCACCGCGCCTGGTCGGCGTGTGGTCGAGCGGGCTTACCAGTGCGCCGTGCCTGTCGAAGAACACGTTCGCGGTGCAGGTGTGGGGCGGCAGCAAGTGGCCCGAAAACTTCCAGCTCATCAACAGCGGCTACAGTCTGGTGATATCGCACGTGGACGCGTGGTATCTGGACTGCGGGTTCGGCAGCTGGCGGTCAACGGGCGATGGGGCCTGCTCGCCGTACCGCAACTGGCAGACGGTGTACAAGCATCGGCCGTGGGAGGAGATGAAGCTTACCACGCTGCAGATGCGTCAGATTTTGGGCGGTGAGGCGTGCATGTGGACGGAGCAGGTGGACGAGTCGATACTGGACGCGCGGCTGTGGCCGCGCGCATCCGCCCTGGCCGAGCGGCTGTGGACCGACCCGACCGAGGAGCGGTACAGTGAGTCGGTACCGCTCGAGGTGTACAATCGGATGTCGGTGTTCCGGAACCATCTGCTCGAGCTGGGCCTGCGGGCGGAACCGATCTTCCCGAAGTACTGTGCGCAGAACCAGGACGAGTGTGTATGATATTACGCCAACCCGTTCTACTAGATTTTGTGATTTTTCGCTAGAGGAGGGGAGGGTACTGTGTGGTTGTGATAGTTTGACAAAAAAGAGGGCGCTTTGACCGATGTGCTACACGCAATTGTACACGACAAAGGGAAGCCTGGGCAAGACGACGCGAGAGGAAGGCACATATATTTAGAAAACGCTTGAAACTCATGATATTACTATGACCAACAATCATGTAGCAACAGGAATGGCGGGCGGGAAGAAGGATGAGATGAGGATAGAATTTTTGTTTGTTGTTAGATATTTATGACACGGCGCAGTAGTGTGATGCACAGTTGAACCTGTAGAACCGGGGAGCTGCGCAAAAGGTTTAAAACAAAACAAAAAAGGACACACGGTTGTACATAGTTTGTAAATGATTGACGTAGTGTTACGGTAGCTACTTATTCGGAGGTTTCAGCGTAGCGCTAGTAAAACGAGAAACATTGTAACCTGCACACCTACCGTAGCGTTTAATGATCATGATAACAGTACACACGACACCTAGCCGAACGGAAGGAGACAATTATGGTTTAATATGGTTTCTTACCAAGTTTAGTATAGTCTATGAAGAATTAGTAACAAAAAAAACACAACATTTTGCGCTTACAAACTTACAAAAAAACGTGCACACTCACACGGCAACGGAACCAGTAACACGGAAGGTTGTAACTTCTCTAGTAGCAGACGAGTCTAGCAGATAGGCACGAGATACTAACGAGCGATAGAATCATCAATGCAAAACACACGGACTCTTTCTGTAGAGGAGTATTTATATTTAATTTCCCACATACTCTTAGATACAATTCTTTATTTTCCTCCATTCACCATACCTCAAAATGGGAAAATTCTGAAAACGATTTGCACGGTAAACAGAACGTCACGAGGCGCCTGGTAGACGATAGGTGAATTGTATTGGTTCACGCGTACTTAAACGACCCGTGTGCATTGCGACGTTTGTGTTTTCTATGCTTTACTGGGTGAACAAATTTTCTATAAAATCGTGCATTCTTTTCCAAATTGTTACAAATGCCGATATGATGATGATGGTTGAAATTGTGGTACAGCAATTTTTCAGGATAATTAGTTAAAAAGGAAACGGTAAAGCTGCTTCGAAATGAGCTTTACTATGCGCGTGAAAGTGTGTGGAGCAAGTGCAAACAGAAAAGGTGAAGTAATTTCATGTAAACCCTCCCGATATACCTGCAGACGATTTCGCTAACATACGTAAGTGTTTAAGTATTTTCTTTATTTTTTTTGTGTCGCCTCCCGTTCATACACTTGTGCGTGTGGTTTGAGATTTGCGCAAGCGGTTAGCTGTATCTGTTTCGTGTTATTATGTTTGTTGTTAACTATTGCTTTAATTTAGCAGAAAAGAAAGCATACAGACAATTTGCAGGCGCGCGGCATTTCCGTTTTGCCAAATTGTAATATTAATATTTAACAAAATCCAACAGACACACAGTCGAAACACTTCTTTCCCACTAAACTAAGTGCACTGTAGGTTTAAGCGTAACGTAGCGGCGTAAGTTAGGTAAACAACTATCTAAAAACGGAAGCTCTAAGCAGCACTTGCAGGATGGAACACTTGTTGTTGTCATTGTCAAACGACCAAAATGCCTGATTGTGAGAAAAGAAAACGTGGGAACGAGAAATTAGGAAAAGCAAACAATATAGTATGTATAGAAACAGGTACACTTTCCTTTAAGAGATTACTGTGCAAAAGTTTGATTTTAAACAGTTAGACACATTTGTTTTAAAACCAACTAGTAGCACACAGACGAACCTTAAAGCGTCAGCGATGTTGATTAGATTAATTGATTTACTACAAAAAAGAGCGTGAAAGACACAGGAGAGCCATAAATGATTGCGGATATTAAACGCCGAACGAGCAATACACTCATCACCGTGAAAAGCGGGGGCAAAGTTTCGGTTGGATTTAATTGTGTAGCAGAACTTTAAATGGAAATGTATACCGATATGTATCACACGTTCGCGAACGCAAAACTGCGAACGCTTTTGGAAATGAACAAACTTGTAAAAGCAAGCAAGAGAAGAGAGACAAAGTGGGGAAGAGAAAACTAATCTAAGCCGTTTGCCTTTTGCTGTAATTGCATATTGTTAAGAACTGGAAAACAAAATTCGTGCAAGTGTCACGTGTTCCGTTGGACCCTGTTTCTGATTTCATGCTTGTTTGTTGCATTTTGGTTGTCGTTAGTGCAGTGTAATGAAAAGTACAAGCGAGAGGAGGGGCGGGAAAAAGCGCGCGGAAAACTGAGCTTTGCGTCGATAGTGTGAGGATAAGTTATTTACATGTTTTCTTGAGATTCGATCGTAGCGGGCTCTCTCTCTCTCTCTGTCTATCAGTTCCGATTCTTTTTTAAGTGGTAGTGTAATAAAATGAAAACAAATCATAACTACAACTCACCGGTAGAGGTTGGGTTAGTGGAGAGGATGTAGATAATATCACATAATGTTTGCAGGAGTTCAAATCCGAAATCTTGACGACAAGAACCCAAAAAAACGACTGATTGATTGACGACAGCGACAGTGGTTTGTCTCCAAGGAGTTCGAATCGTTTGTTGCAACCAGATTGGCTCCGTTACTGCAGCAGAAGCTGCACAAGCACATCCTGCCTCTTTAAATCAATAATGAGCTATTTAACAGCGCAGCGAACGTGTTTATTTGTATCGATTCACATTAAACATTAAACTGACCGCTTTGTAAACCCCACAGAAAGGGGGGGGGACAGGCATCACAATAGCGAAACCCCGTCGCAAAACATGGCTCCACAACACAATGTCATTCCGAGACGGGTCCATTCCGTTGTTGCTATTATTTGATTTTTCTGTTTTCACTGCCACCGTGGTGCACTATTGGCTTGCCCTTGCCCGCGTGTTTTTGCCGTTTTCCCACAGGGCACACACACCGGCTCGGTTCGGTTCAAGGTGAGATGGACATTAATTATAGATTTGCTTTCGCATCGTGCAAGGGGGGCGAGAATGAGGGATGATTTGGCCGCCGTTTAGCGTCGTTGCAAATACGTTGCAATTAAATGGCCCCACCCCACAGGTAGCGTTATTTAGCTTTAAATGCACAGAAGAGGGCAGTAACGAGGAAATTATGTTGCATTTTTAAGTGATTTTGTGCAATCCAATCGGTACGGTTGGACTGGGCACGGTATGTCAGCAGTGTATCGGTGACTTTTGAGAGAGTAAAATCTTATTTTTGTGTGTTCTTCGGCTTATGCGAAAAGTACTTGAGATGTTCTTATCAATTGCACGATTTTTCGTCCTTTTCCTATTTGGGTTTGTTCTGGTGCGTGCAGCAGCAGCAAGTGTCGTTAACAGTACAGAATGTGGAATGAGTATAGGATTTAATAGTGAGTATTAGAATTGCAGTGTGCATTGTTACATTTTATATGTAAGTTTCTGAAGCATCTCCTTAATGTTATTGTCCAACAATGTGTGAGAGAGGTAGATTCAGTCCTCACCTAAGGAACGTTCTTATTTCTGAATAACTTTTAATTTTTATGAAGAAACATTCTATGACAAGAATTGGGAAGTTTATGACATTCTATGCCAAGAGTTGAAAATATAAGAAATTATTATGATGTCCAGTTTGAGTATGGCTATTGAGAACTGGATCAATTCAATGGGATCATTGAAGAGGCTGAGAAACTGTGAAGTAGTTTTATATTTGCCTTATCCAAAAAAAACCGCAACCTACGCATTTCTTTTTCCAAGGTTCTCTTATACTCTATTTCTTTGTCTACATGACAGGTAAAGTCCTCCCAAAATGCTTTAAATTTTTAACTCAGAGCTTTTTCAACTTCTTCTTCTTCTTTGGCACAACAACCGTTGTCGGCCAAGATCCTGTGTGCTTTAGTTTTCAGTGACTTATTGATTCCCCCATAGCAGGATAGTCAGTCCTACGTATGGGGGCAAGGTCCTTTTGGGGGTTGAATCCATGATGGGTATGTTGTTAAGTCGTACGAGTTGACGACTTCATCACGAGACCGACCAAGACCTTTTAAAACATGGAAGAATTTATTGAAAGAAGCGTTATGGAATGATATATTTATTTTTGCAGTTCAGTTTCTAGGTTAGATAATTTTCAATAATTTTTAACGAATCCAATTCAAAACCTTTCTATCCAACCACGTGTTTTCGCTACACTCTCAACTTTACGAGAGTCATCGTAGTAATCTATGTTCCCCGTAGTAACCGTTTCTCCCTCCCGTTTCGCAACAACGCACCACAAACTCTCCAGTAACCGCTTACTATCAGATGCCACCGCTCTACCTCTACGATGACTACGATCGCTGTCTGGACGAGTTCCCCGAGCGGGCCACCTACTGCCTGGTGGACAGCTGGATCGTCCCAAACGACTCCGCACCGCTGTGGTCCGTGATAGAGCAATTTTCCGCCGACAGAAAGCGCAGCTTCCGCCACGATCGACTCCAGCGCGGTCTGTGCATGAACCGATGCCACCAGCTACTGACCAGGTTCGATCCACGCACGCAGATGAAGTACTTCCGCGCTCGCTTCGAACCTAACGATTCTCAGGTGGTAAAGCTGTGTGTAGAAAATGTTTCATTCTCTAGAACCTCAATTCTTTCGCCGCGCACACAGATCACGTTCGACCCGAACACGTTCCGCGGGGCGCTCGACTGGCGCAACCGATACCGCCGTTTAGCCAATCAATGTGTCAATTACGAGCTGAAACGTCAGTACTCCCTGATGGCCTACACAACGGTAGAATACTGCACGACGAACCGAGCGCAAACGGACCGGGACGTACGGGTGTCCGCGGTGCAAGCAGCACCGGAAGCATTAGGTGACGCGGGCCACATCCAAACGATGAAATATGTATCTTTTCCCTCCTTCACAACGTTGTTCCTGTTCCATTTTTTTCTTCTCAGATAAGATTGATGTTACGTTTCTGTTTGTCCTTGGTACACTACTCACCCTAACACTGCTGTCCACCGGGTACGATTGCTATCGATACCGGCAAGCGCGACCACACCACGGCGGCACGATTGTGGATGGATTAAGAGATTACTATCGATCCGGATTGGAGCGCCCGGGTGTAAGCCGTGGTAGGTGTTCAAAAGCCATCTCCTTGCCATGGTGGGAGCCTTTTTGTTTACATCCTTTGCCCTTCCAGCCACCGTACTGCTCGTTGCGTTTTCCCTTCCCCGGAACTGGCATCTACTAACGACGGCGCGTAGAAAGGTGTCCAGCACCGCCACGAAAGATTTGCGCTTCATACAGTCGGTCCGGTTTCTCATCATGTACCTCGTCATCGCCGGCCACTCAATGCTGTTTAATTGCATCTTTCCGCTACAGAACCCACAGTACGTCGAGCTGGTAAGATGACAAATGGTTGTTTGAAATGAAAAAAAAGAAAAGGTTTTTTTAAATTATTTGTTTGTTTTTATTACAAACAGAACTATCGCCGTGTCATTACGATGCTGATATTCAACGGCATTACGGTGGTGCAGACGTACTTCACCGTGAGTGGATTCCTGCTGGCCGTACACTTTGTGGATTTTGCCGAAAAGCAGCGCCGCTTCCGCTGCTGGGACTATCTGCAAAGTATTGTGTATCGATTTTTAAGGTAAATATCCTTTTTTTCTAATTAAAAACACGTCAAATCAAACCTTTTGTTTTGCTTGTAGATTAACACCAGTTTATGCGTTTATGCTGCTGCTCGACGCCACCTGGCTGATTCGGCTGCAGGACGGCCCGATCTGGAAGCGGGTGGCCGAAACGGAGCGCACCTACTGCCGCACGAACTGGTGGGCCAACGTGCTGTACGTCAACAACTACGTCACCGTATCGGAACCGGTACGTTTCGTTCGCGATTGGCCATCGAAGTAGGCCCGCAGCGTTGTATGCGGGCTTCCTATCACGTACCGTTAGCGCTAATTGTAGTGAATCGTTGAGGAGGGCTAAGTTGGCCATGCAGTTAGTACAATTTACACACCCTTGTTTTGTTGTTGTCATTTAATGGTTAGTTTAATGAGGTGATATCGGTTGTTTAACTGTGGCGGAACACATTCATTTAGCTATCATTTTAATGGTAGCACGGTGTAATTGATCATTATTATTATTACAACAGTGAAGGTAGCATTTAATAGATTAGGATATATAATTTCCGCGCTCTTTGCAGTGTTTACAACAGACCTGGTACCTTGCGACTGACTTTCAACTGTTCGCCATTGAGCTTGCCATTCTCGCGCTTACATGGCGCTATCCGAAGCTGCTTAAACCGTTGCTGGCCGTCGCCGTGCTGGGAGCACTTCTAATACCGGCCATCGTTACGTACGTCAATCGTTTCGAAGGCGTCGTCATCTTACGACCCGAGTAAGTGTGTGTGATCTGCCTCCCCAAAAACTCTTTCGTAATGATGTTTTTACAACTCCCCCAAGAGCGCTCAAGTATGTGCTGTGGTATGATCCGATGTACCGCAAGATGTACATTCCGACGCACACCAACTTTGGCAGCTATTTGGCCGGTCTCATCGCCGGCTTGCTGTATCACAGGCTGAAGCGCGCCAACTTTGATGCCGTTCGCCATCGGGTAAGGGAGAGACGGCGAAAGAAGAAAAAGGAGTTCAAAATGGTTTAATTCAAATTTTTTCTTTTTTTTTCAGGGCTTTCGCACGCTCTGGTACGTATCGCTTCCGACCGCAATCGTCCTGCTGCTGTCGGCGTACATATTTTATGCGTACGATTTTGAAAAGCCCGCGCTCTGGATAGCGGCCTACGCGGCACTGGCGAAGAATCTCTGGGGTGCACTTTTCGGCGTACTGTTCGTCGGGCTGGCGTTCGGTGTTGGGGGTGAGTGTACAGGAAAACGGTTCTGCTAGCGCCAGTGACTGGTGATAGCGATTGTCTTGTTTTTTTTCCTTTCCAAATTTTAAAGGCTTTCTACGAACGGCGCTGAATAATTCGATCTTTCGGCCACTCGGCAAGGTGACGTACTGTGTGTTCCTGTGCCATCTGTTTGTGATACGCGTCACGCTGGGCAACATCCGGCAGCCGATCTATGTGAGCGATATGCGAATTGTGAGTGATGACAGAGGGGAAGGGAACCACAAAGAAGGAAAGGATGTTAAATGTTTAATATTGTTTTTTTAAGCTTGTGTCTACCTCGTCGACGCTGGTACTGGCGTACATTATGGGGACGTTAATGTGCCTGCTGATCGAAATACCATTTTCCAACGTACAGAAAACGCTGTTCTTCTACAAGCCGGGTAAGTCTAGTTGTTAAAATAAGAGCCTTTTTAAACTTATTTCAATTATTCTTTTATTCTTCTTTAATTAGAAAACATCTACAAGGAAGAGATACAGCTGGTCTGCAATGGTTGCGCTAACGAATCAAATTCAACTGTAAAGAACACCAAAGAAATAGAACAAGAATCTTAAATTATAAGAATAACATTCTGAAAAGGTTTGTATTTTTGCAAAATTAAACAAATTTTGCCTTAAAAACTTACTAATTATAGTAAAATCATCAACCGATTCTAGCATCTTTTACATTCTATTCCCTAGCTATGCATCCAAGCAAATAGTACCCAACATTACAAAGTAATACACGCCTCCATGCAAACACGGACCCGCTAGTGACGCACACACGGGCCACTGTTTTAGTTAAATGATTACTATCGTTTTCTAGACCCCTTGTGCCCTTCACTGAGCGTTTGGAGTTGATAGGTTGATCCGATTTCTCTGCCTGGCTGGAGCAAATTAGCAACATGGAGAATCGATCATGGCTAAGCAGTTTCTAGGAAATGGTGCACCAGCACCAGGGAGGAAAGCAGTTTAGAGCTACGCACCACAGGAAATGGATACGATTTCAAAGCTACAAGCCTTTTGTAAGCTTATGTTTATGTCTAAGCTGACTTTAGAGTGGAGTTTTAAGTGAACCAGTTCCAGAATCAGGATAGAAGTGGACCGATTAGTCTGCGGAGTAGGTTGCTTTTGTTGGCTACGCATACGAATGTGCGTCCTATTCATGAGGGTCGTTAGTGAGCTTCGAGTACAGGCTGAGTGACTTCGACGGGATGTGAGCACGGAGCGGCTTTTTTTAAAGTAATACACTAAGGTACTGGTGTCAGGGGCAGCATTTTGAGGGAATTATTTATGCATAATATGTAGTGTAGCTAGATTCCAGACATTGTAGCAATTTAAAGAAGCATGGAAAGTTATTGTGAAATATGTAGAAATGCTCCAAAGATGAAATATTAAAGTAAACAACAAACCAATATTTTCCAAAATATGTATTTGATTGTCTTTTTTACTTCTTGGCGAACACACGTCTTCCTAGAGCATTTTTAGTACCTAGTAGCCATTTTTGTGCTATTTTTGCCAATAAACGTGCTTTATAATTGATTACATAGACCCAACGGGAAGATAAAAAATCAGCAATTCAAATTATGCAACGCGACCTCTTTTAATAACTATTTTGCTTCTACTGTGGGATAGAAATTATTCAAATGTTCCACAAGCTCAAACGCACAATTGTCTACTACCTTTAGTGTTGTGTCTACTGGAATCAACGGCAGTAAGCTCACTGCAGGCATTAGAAGACTTTTCTAGACCTTTGCAGTGCTTTGCAAAGGCAGCAAGGATACGGGAACAAGGTACTGGGTGGAAAATTCCACATCACACCCCATCAAGCTGTGCCGTATCATTTATCTTTTTGCCCGGACTGCAGCCTGTCATTGCAGTCTCACCTCCTAGGAGGCCTGGGAACCTATGTTATTACTGCCGGTGGAGGAATGTGCCGGACATCGGGGATGTAATTTAACTATAAACGTGAGATTCTTTCGCTCGCTGTGTGCGATATGGCGTCGTAGGAAGACAACGGGCGTGTTTGATTTTAAATGGTGCTTTCAATATCGATCATCTCCAATCAACGAACTCACCTTTGAGGGGTTAATTGATCAAGTCTAGGGTTATCGGGCAAGATGCAAACTTCTGGGTTAGTTCTGGCCAAAGTCGCAAATTCATTCCTCACATTCCTTTTGCCCACCTTGCCGCCTACTTTGATGAATGCGTTCCGCGCGCGCACGCAAACCGGTTTGCCTAACGCGACGTTAGTGCGTGACGCTACGCGATGCGCGACAGCCCCGCGCGTGAACTGCGCGCCCGACGTTGATGAACAGCTGATGACCTTGTAGGCGCGCGAAGGTTGACTGTGCTCAGGGTGTGTGAAATATGAGAGCTTTTCTAATGTGCACACTCCTTTTGATCCTCTTTAAGGGACCATTTAGTGTTCGTTGATTGATTTGGCAAGTGAAAAATGAACCGTTGATCATTGGCGTTCATTAAACAAAACCCTTCCATTATTACACTTAAAGCGCCATAATTTACACTAAAATTGCCAAAAAAAACCATACACTCACTACTTGTCGGACACTTTCGCTTTCTAACACTTACAATTACCGTGTATGTGGGCATGGCCGCTGGAGCTATTGTAGGGCAGTGTGTCAAATGATGCGAACGCGAGCTTCACGCAATCCCTGACGCAATGTGCAATAAATGCTCACCTGCGATAATTAATCATCTTTATGTTGCTGGAGAGAGAGAGCGAGATGGAGAAAAGAGAATGAAAGAGAAGCTGTTTGCAAATCACAATACAACAGGGCATTTCTTTGTAGTGGGCTGTACAGAGGGAGAGCGAGAGAGATCGTCTGTAACCGTTGTTCTCGTGATCGTGAAAATTCCTATCAGTCATTAATTTGGATTTTCAACTGTGGAGGCTTCCCTTGTTGATCAGAAAATATGAGAATTTTCCTAAATTTTGTTGAATGATAGTCATATTTATGGAAAACACTTTATGGAAAAATAACCCACATTGAACTCATTTCAGTATTGCTTTATGACTTCATTTCAACAGGATTCCAATCTAATCAGGAGTTCCTCCACTTTTGTGAGATATGTTTTCCCAATTTCTTATTAAAACATATTGTTTTCAGCTCACAGCATCTCCCTCAAAAACGATCCATTCTGCCTTGAACGATCTGATATGCTTCCATCATCACCACGGAAGCCGTGAAATTTGAAAATCCAAACCGAATAAACAACAAACTAAAACACTAGGTCAATGTTACGCAAAGTAGGGGAGCCCCCCTGCTTCCAAGCATTCATGATTAGAAACCGATTTGTCGATCTGTTTGCAAACGGCGAGATGAAATCGAAAGCCATTGAAGCATTGACGGAAAATGCGTGATGAATTAATGAAAAGAAGAGAGGGAGAGGGAGTGATCAAAATCTGTCCACTGATCACTGACTAAAAACGAAGAAAAGCTACCGAATGAACCGTAACACGATGCGGCCTCTAGACGGCTTTGGCTCCGTTGCTTGCAAGCATTAGAGAGAGAGAAAGGCTTTGAAGAGGTGTTTGCGTGTGTTGATTTGCAAATGAGGATAGAAATGAAATGAAATGCAGCTTTATGCGTGAATTATGACGCATGATCACCGACAAAGGATCACTTCCGCCTGGACGAACACGTACGCGGCTAGGAGAACAAAAATGAGAGTGGTGGGAAACGGAATGGCTGATGATAGAACGCATGCGACCGTACGTCATAAACACCTGCATAAATGTCGGCTAGCTTCCCCCGTTTGCTTGGCTGTGGGAGGTGGCCTGAGGTGGCCACCGGTTACAACACCTGCTCGAACCGAGCGTCCATGTCGATCAATTTCGCAGTCCAAGATCAGTCCAGCAGGCGCTGTTGAACGTTGAAGTGTGTCGCATCGCCCCGTGGTGGTTGAAGTCTGAGAGTGAAATTATTGATTTTAAAGTGCTATTCAGTTCTAAATGATTATAAATTTAAGTATTTTTGAAACAAATTATGAAATTTCCGTTTCTTCGAAATTCACCCTCCCCAATGATCAGCTTGGTTTGGCTTTCGGTGCTCTGTGTCGGTTGGCATCTAGCAACCGTAGATGCGTTCGATGTGTTGCTAGGATATAACAGTGAGTTTGGGACGTGTTAGGCAATTGTTCGATGTGATCGTTCATATCCCGTTTTCGTTTGTTTGTTTGCAGAAAGTGAATATTGGAAAATTCCGCAACTACAACTGTACGACAGTATTGAGCAGTGTCTGCACAACAAGCCCGAGGGTGTGTTCTGTGTCGCGAAGGTGGTGATCAAACCGGAAAGTCGGTCGGAAATATGGCGGCTTATTAAAGTAATTAAATAATGCGCTTTGTGGAATCATTTGAAGTATTTTAACGTCCTACTGATGTGGTGATGATCAGTCGATGTGTGTCGTTTCTGCGTGTGTGATAATGTGTTTGTTTGGGGTTTGTTCCAGAAATACTCCAAGTATACGTTCCAGTACAATCACGATGTGCTTACGCGTGGCGTGTGTCTTGACCGGTGTAAGAGCGTGGTGGAGCAATTGGGTCCCGAGGCAGAGAGGTTCTATGTGCCAAAGTTTAACGTTTCAAAACGGGTAAGTTTGAGATTCTTGTGCTCTTAGTCACTATCACTTAACGTTTTAACTAATATCATAACAAAAGACTGATCGAGATCAGAAAGAGGGTGTCATTAAGTATTAAGCCGGGATACAAAGCAAAGTTCCGGGTAATGTTTCAAATCTTGCAACAAGAACAAAGGTTATGAAAAAGGCGGTAACTGTTTAGGCTTTTAGATACCAGGACACAACACTTTCAATTTGAATTTCTCTTTTCTAAGAGAACGTCAAGAGTTGATTTGTTTGTTCATTTTTCAACATTTTTCTACATCCTCCAGTATGCCATTTCGGATTGGTTACTGCCAAATGTTACCCAATACCGCCGTGCCTACGGCTACCTTATCAATGTGTGCCAAAACTATGACCTTCGCACACGCTACAACCTGTCCGGGTATGCGGAAATCGAAGAATGTACTACCAATGAGAATTTGGACCGACCAATGGGTAATAGTTTCGCGTGTAACACTATGACCGTTAATTAATAAACATCCGTTTTTCATTTTCCAGACACTCTAGATATTTGCTACATAGTACTGCTTGCTTTGCTGCTCCTGCTTGCGATCAGCTCCCAGTGCTACGACAGTTGGCTTGCGCGTAGATCCAGCGACGACGAAAACTACTACCGAAAATCGCACAAAAGTCGTGGTACGATTTGCACTTTCTTAGCGTCACACCGCACCATACCACTCATCCAACTTTAGCCGATTGCTTACCTTCACAGTGGCAACCCTGGCGACTGCCTTTTCGCTGCGCCGTAACTGGGCCCGGCTAACGTACAAAGCGTCCCGCTGCCAGTACCAGCAGGATTTGGACTTTCTCGATCTGGTGCGCGTGCTGACGATGAGCTTCATACTGCTGCTGCACGTGTTTATCGGGATGGCCATGTTTACCGCCCAAAATCCCCTAGCGATGGAGCAGGTAAGGATGAAGATTGACCTTTAAGTTGAGACATTGTTTTGGTACATTCTCTCTGTGTTTTTTTCCTTCCAGTTTTCGGCCCATCCGTTGTCGCAGATGCTCTTCTCTATAGCCCCGTTCCAGGTGGACATGTTCTTCTGTGTTAGTGGCCTGCTGCTAACAGTGCAGTTTCTAGAACACACCGAAAACAAGCGCTTTCGAATTAGCATCCTATGGCAAGGGCTGATCAATCGTTATCTGAGGTAAAACGAATCCAATCTTCCATCGATCTTCGAGATAAGTCTTCAAACTCCATCTCCACTTCCAGATCTCTTCCCGTGTATGCCGTACTGATGCTCTTTACCGTATCTCGCTACGATACCTACCAGACGACACCGTCGGCGTACAAAATTATGCCCAAAGTACGACTGATCTGTCGCCGCAAGTGGTGGATCAACTTCCTGTACATCAACAACTACTATCAGCCGGAAGAACAGTGTCTCATACACACCTGGTATCTGGCCGCGGACTTTCAGCTGTTTGTGATCGGTTTGGCGGTGTTGACGTTACTGTGGCGCTTTCCCAAAGCCACCTTCTGGACGGCGGTAACGCTGGGTGTGGTAGGAGTCGTACTGCCCATGATCAACACGTACTTGCACGCCATGGATGCAATGATGCCACTAACAATGAAGTAAGTTTCTTAAAGCGTTTGAAGGTGATTTACACCCAAACTCACTGTCGAAATATTCACAGAGGCAACGAGTATCAGCTCTGGTACGATGAATACTTTGTGAAGACTTATCAGGCAACGGAGACGCACTGCTGTAGCTACTTTTGCGGCATGATCGCAGGGTTGCTGTATAACAAGATCACACGCAAGGAGCTTACACTTCCACTCGGTACGGTAATGTGTCGTTCTTGCTCAACGGCTACGAAGCTATCCGGTGCTAAAACGATCTCTCCTTCTATCATTCTAGCTAAAGAATGTATTCACATTGGCGTACATTTCCATCATTGGATTCGCCCTACAAGCGCCACTGTACAACATGATCCAGTTCAGCAAACCTTCGCTCTGGATGGCAATCCTGTCGGGCGTGCATAAGCTCTCGATCGGTTCGTTCTACTCGATGGCCTTCCTGTTGCTTACCTTTCACGATCGTACGTCAGCCGTGCGACGGTGGTTCAGTGGAAATGCGCTGAGCCGTGCGATGGCACGGCTCGGGTTCGGGTTTTACCTTGTGCAGATGTCCGTCCTGAAGGTTGTGTTTGGGAATTATCCAGAGGATACGCGCATCAATGTGCAACTTATTGTAAGTGAAATAGGGACAAAAACATATAAAAAGCAAAGCAATTTATTGTTATTCCTATCTTGTTAATTTTAGGTTTCAACGTTTTGCTCAACATTCATCCTGTCGTACAGTATCGCACTGGTTGCTTTCATTTTAATAGAAAAGCCGTTCGATGTTCTATTCAAACTGCTGCTAAGCTCTGGCAAACCACGGCGGTCCGAGCTTGAATCAGCGTCGGTTAGCAAGCAGTCAGCAATTAGTAGCATTTCGGTGATATCTTCGGCGAAAGAGAACGGAAACGCTAAAGGGAATGGCTTACAGGAGGAAGTGAAGTAGAAGCTATGTTCTCTTGAGAAGATGTTTTATTTAGCATTTAAAGTTAGTTTACTCTTAAAAGATATCATTAATTCGAGTGCCACCATGTCACCTATAGTAGTTTGAAAGCATTTTTAGACGTACGCAATCGATCGGGCTAGAAAATTGAACAAAATCACCACGATAACGTCCAAAATTGAACGTGAAAATGAGAGTATAGTTACGTTTTAGCGATCCTTATCTTAAGTAGCTCATAGAGGTCATATTAAGTTGATAATAACACCCAAGACGATTAAACTGAGCCCTCCTTTTCACTCCTTTTTTATAGCACATTGCTGCTCTGTTTTGTCTGTTTGTGAAGATTTGCGTGCTCCTAAGAAAGAAAGTAAAGAGCGTTAGGAATTAATTCAGTATTTGAGAGCTTTCCCTTCCTTACCTAATAATCGCTTGAAAATGGCTGCCGCTGGTAGCTCAACCACCAAGGCAAGCACAAGCGCCACCCCGTAACATACGATCCACGTGTACAGAACCGCTTCAAACTGAAAGGAATGGTAAAGGATCTATATGAGAGAATGTTTGCGCTCAATACACCACTCCACTTACGAAAATCTTCCAACTAAAGCCCGTTCCATTGCCGGATGCATTTTGTGTCAGGTTTTTCAGCACATTAAACTGCACCATAAACACACCGAACGAAAGCCGACTAAGCAGCTGCAGCGCTGGATGGAAGTGGATCCACGAGTGACGACCCTGCCACACCTTCGCACCGTACAGGATGCCCACCGCACACATGGCACCCCAGCAGCAACGATGAACCGCTCCGTACACAGCATTCCATAGCATTGGTTCGCTGTAGTCGAGGGCGTAGAACAGGGGAGAAGCGGCAGCTTGTAGCAGGACCATTGCTGGCGGTAGCCATTTCAGTAGTCGGGAAGAAGTTGTATCACCCGAAAGCCAGGGAATGGACGTTGTACGATAGCGATGGTATGCAAGGCCGGCAAACAGTCCGCTGAAGTAGCTGCAGGTGTGAGGATGCGAGAGCATGTAATCGTTCGTAAGAACAGGATGAACGTAGAAGATGAACCGGAGCTGTCTGAAAGAAAGAATGATTGTTTTGAGGAGAGAGTGATAGAAGATCTGTTGAGAGAAATTTAAAAGAGAAGTACGTACTTGAAGTTGGCAAGGATCACTCCAGGCAGTTTGTGGTGGTACAGATTCACGATGGGAGCTGCTATCGAGAAGATACTGGCAGTGGTTACCAACGGCCACAGCAGTCGTGGATGACGGTTGATCAGTATCAGCAAAGGTAGTCCGGCAAGAAAGAATTGAAAATCGGCTGCCAAATGCCATGATTGTTGCATACACTAACGTCACCGAAAAATTAGAGAAAACAGGTCCTTTAAATGATAGAAAGCATTAAGAATAGGTCGTATTTTTCCCTTACCATAGAGCTGGCTTTGAAGTAATTATTTAAGAATAGAAAGTTCAACCACCCGTTCGTCCGACAGTTGTCCCGCTCCAGTGCAAAGTACCGATAGTCACCCGGACCCCGAGCAAACCAATCGAGCCACGACACCTGATAAAGCCACACCACAAACAGGACGGGAAAGATGCGTACATAGCGCATCACCACACCCTTCCACAGGAACGACCAACCGACACGGGTTGCCCTTGAGGTGGCAAACTCGAGAAAGTGTACCGCCAGCATCACACCACTGATCGTGAAAAACGTATGCACCTGAAATGGAAACACGCTGACAGCGATCAACGATAGCGGAAGACCGTAAAACTCTTCCAACGGTCGCATGTTCGCTGTCGGCGCTGCCACATACGCCATGGACACGTGGATAGCCAGTATGATAAACACCGACAGCATGCGGAAGATCTCAACGAACGCAAAATCACGCTGCAGCTGCGTCCTGGGTGACGTTACGAGCTGTGACCAGGTTCTTTGGAGTGCAAACTCCATCCACAGCGCGTTGGTGATGGTGGTGGAGCGTCCTGCGCGGTTTGCTTTTGTAGTGGCGCTCGTTTCGTTATTGTTGTCCAATGACGGTGGTGGTGGTGATGGAGGCGTGTGCCGCCATTCGAGGTAACTTGCGTACCCAACCAAACCGCAAAGTGTTGCGATTAGTGATAGGAACAGCACATGATACGCATCGATCGAGGGGTGCTGTGTAGCCGCAGTTACACATCGTTCCAGCTCGGAGTGGCCGGACAGATTGTAGCGCTGTTTGAGCCGATGGTTGACGCAGATGTTGAGAATTCTTCCGTACTGGGTCCGATATTTGGGAAGCCCTGTTTCTGATGGGATCGAAAGAAGATGCTGCAATGTTGAAAATACAATCACACATGTTAAAACAAACACTTAACAGTGGTGGCCACTTCAAAGCTTAAGGCAAACACCTACGTAAGGTTTCACTGTGATTGGTTCCGTTTCAAGAGTGGCCTTGGCGGAAGAACTTAAACCATCGAGCAGGCGCACACACCGATCGACGCACAGTCCCCGATCGAGCAGGGAGTGTTCGTGGTAGGAAGGGTTCTTGGAGTATTGCTGTTATAAATACACAAAATTTAATTACTCTAAGTGCAGATAAAATTTTACCTTCACTGATCACACACTCACTGCTATTGCACGCCACACGTCGGAGCTTTCCTCCGGTTTAAGAACCGTTTTCACTACACAGTAAGCACTCGTGGGATACTTTTCGAAACATGCAGTAACATTTTCATAATGGAACAGCGCCGGCATCAGCTCATAATCATCTGTAAATGAGGATCTTTATAGTCCAATACCTGTGTTTGTGGCCAGATGCTTACCTGTGGCGTTCACAATTCTTCCAGAAATGTTTGCAACCAGGAAGTTTAGCACCAAAATCACACGAGTTAGCGCTACGGCTGGCAAGGCCATTGTTAGGGAAGAAGCACCGATGTGCATCGTTCGGACGTTGGAAGCTGTTTGAGCCGTACCGGGTTTGGACAAAACCCCGGAACTAAAGCGAATATATTCTTTCAGGGGGAGAACACACACACACACACATGTATGCTTTATTTATTTGCTGTGACCAGTGAAGATCACTTCGGGTATGAGTTGATCCACTTCACCTTTGGCTCTGAATAGTTTTGGGTGAACGAGAAGGAATGGGTGCGATATGATCGCTCTGTTTATGTGTTTATGACTGTTTCTCTTTCTCTCTCTTTCTCTATCTCTCTCTCTCTCTCTTTTGATTAGGTTTATCAATAAAACAAATAGGAAAAAAACCAATAAAATTATTAAATTTCTACAGAATGTTTCGGAAGCATGCAAAAAACCTTTTGAAACAACCAAAGCACCATGAGAGATGCTCTAAACGCAAAACAAATATGATTTTCATTCATAATTAACCCTAATTTGTTTTATGTTATGGTTCAATATCATATTTAAAATGCCGTAAAATATAAAAGAAAACATGTAAATTATAGTTTATTTTATCTTGAAATAAACGATCTTGTATAGAATAACAACCATACATTTAAAATATTACCCATTATACTTTCGTCACATACACTACCCATCGTTTTATTTCCCAGCTGTTAAATCGATTAAGCACTGCACTAAACCCCAAAGAAAGCTATTTAGTCGACATTTAGTATTATAGTTTTTGGTCGGTCTGTTCTACCTGTTTGCTGTTTTGCTCATAGCAACAGAACAACATATTTCTTTTTATGTGTTTTACTTCTATAAGTCCATTTTTTAAGCCCTTTTCTCTCTACAATCACATTGATTTGATATGTCTTTACAATTCTGAAAAGAAATGTGTGTTCTTAAACGATTCGCAAGCTAGTTTCCGCTTGTGCCTTGAGAATGCCGTCAGTCATCGTTTTCTACCAAAGAATATCCACTGCAGCCACTTGATTGCCGTGTTTTCATAGGTGTAATGCAGTACAACGGACAGTACGTACGTAATTCCAAACACCTTTACTGCTTTTCGAATCTAAAATACAGAATTGCATTAGTTTTTGGCTATGCTTTCAAATGCCAAACCATATTCATTTTACCAAAAACCATGGCATGATGATTGTCTCTACTGCGCTACTATAAACGATGCGCATGATTGGGAAATGTGTAAAGTAAATGCAATAGTAGAGCGCTGCACCAATGCGCACCACTCGTGGAATGTTGAAATTTGTTGCTAAAATAAAGTTGAAATTGAATTTAATATAAAAGTACCCTTAATATACGTTTTCAATCATACCTCTTTCTGTGAGTGAAATGCGCAAAAATGAAGCACTAATAAAGCATGCTCCGGAGAGTTTGTACGCTGAATAGCAGAGTGCTAACCACCATCGCGAGCTTGGCTGCGATTCTTCGTTCGAAGCAACGATCGTCGCGTATATCATTACGACAAGCATTACGAACGATAGCTTTATGGTAATAGTTATGTAGTGTAACAGCTGCTTCTGCTTCTTACCGCTGTCACCAATGCGCTGATAGCGGTCGTACACGATCCCAGCCATTAAGCCAGCTACGCTCCAGGAAAGATTGTTGTAGAAAGGTGTGTAAAGCTGCGACATAAAGTGGCTGCCGAGCAGGAAGAAACGCATTTCATGCAGGCTGGAAGGTCCTACCGGGTCAAAGTCAGTGTAAAGGATAGTAAGAAATGGTCCGAGAAAGGAACACACTGTTAGGAGTGCAAGAATTGCAAAGTTGTGCTTTGGAAATCTGAAAATGGATTGTTTTACGTTAATTCATGACCATTCTATTTTCGATTTACTACAAAACTACCTAAACATAATTTGAAGCGCAAGTGCGATCACAACGTACAGCTGCATATCGGCACTAACGTACCACGAGTCGGGAAGGCACTGTAAATGAACAATAACACAAAAAGAGATCGCAAACATCTCACAACTACACACACGCGCGCGCACACGAGCGTTAAGGTCATTTTACCGGCCGTTGCATGTTGAAGTTCGAAATGAACAGCACGTTCATCCACCAGTACGATCGGCAAAAGCCCTGCTCCACGATCAGCTGGCGCGAAAGGAGGGGCCCACCGCCGGCGAAGCGATCGTACACGAGCGCACCGAACGCGACCATGAGCAGATTCACGGGCATCAGTCTTATCAGCCGGTGGCTAATGATTGCACCGAGTGTGGGTCGTTTCGATGGGTCACCGTGCAATAGCTTGACCGTCAGCAGCATCGAGCTCATCACGAAGAACGCCAGCATGAGAAAGGGACAGAAGAGGCGCCAGAATTTTGCATACGGATGTGCAATTACCTGTGATCAGAGGGAGCAGTTTGAATGAATGAAATGAAGCTAGCGTTGTGTGACAGCAAGGCAGCAGTCTCACCTCCTCCAGCAACTCAATGTTTTTCATTGGCATTAGAAAGGACCCGAACAGGCAGCAATGTGCCAGAACCACACCAACCGCACCGAAGCATTTGTACAGATCGAACAGCACGATCTGCTTGATCGGTTGGGTTGACTTTGCAGGCGAACACTTTGGTAAGATCCAACGGCGTGCGTTTAGCGCTAGAACGGCAGCAAGTACAAGCGTTACAGCTAGCGTAACGCCTAACGCTTGCTCGTACACTGGTTTTGGATCACTTTGCAGGCAGTATTCTATCTCACTGTACGCCCGTAGATGGGGGTAGCGAGCTATTAGCCGGCTATTAATCAGCTCGCTTGCTACCAGCTCCGTCCGTACATCCGGGTGCATCGCCGGCGGGAAGTACGATCGGTTGAGTATGTAGCGATCGGACACATTCCAGCATTTGGAGGGAAATTTCACACTCACTGGCATTGTTTCAACTTCCACAGTCCTTTGGGCGTGTGACAAACAGATGCCCCTATCGAGAAGTGTCCTACGGAACCGTTTTACATCATTCACTGTCAGGCACTCCACTGCGTCCTCCCTTGTGAGTAGCACACGCACTACACAGTACCAGTCTTGCTCCGGGGCTATCTCACACTCGCGCCAATCCTCTAGCTCATACAGTGCCGGCAGCTCATTCTGTTCTACCGCTAACGTAGAATGCACTAACCGGGTAAGAACTACTTGTAACACCACCACTAGAACTGTTGCTCGCTGGCATCTCATCATACAGCTGGAAGCGTTCGAAGCACACTGATGCTGACCGTCGACCCGGCTCTCCGGCACACCGTACTATCAGACGGCGCTGGAAGCAAATAATTATCAGTTAGGTCGGATTCAGCGGTTCATAATGTGTCACGCCGGTTTGTGGCTGGAAGACTTACAAGTTATGATGCTTATTGATTTTTTGTCCCACTGACGCTGTTGCTGTTTCGTGTTCGGGAGGTTAGTGTCGTCTTAATGGCTGACTTGCGGATGGTCCGCGGCGAGCGTGGGTCACATTTGAATGCACCGTTTGCTTTGGCGACAGTTTTGTTTTTATTTGAATGCTGTGTTGGAAATAAAGTTCCTGCTTTGATTAAAATACGGAAAGCAAGCAAGGAACATTAAACGGAATAGGGACAGAGTGTGTCCAATTAAAAATGAAATGAGTTCAAGTTATGGTACTTTAAATGTTTTTTTTTTTCTCGTGCATCACATTAATAATGTTGCAAAATGTTGCGGCTAATAACTTTAACGCTTATCACAAAATTCTGTGCCTCGAAATAGTGTGCTAATTTGTTGAAATAAAGTGCACTTTGCCTGTCGACTTCAGTTCACCTTACTGATTGAAATTTCATTCTGTTAGCGTTAGTCATCAGAGTAGGTACTGTAACAGTTGTTGTATTGGGACAGGTTTGTGATCCGTTCCATGACTTCGACAGGTGTAGTTGTTGAACTGGAATAAAAAAGGAACTGTTTTAAAACCGATAAGAGTTTTGAGAGCTGTTCCAAGTTTAGGTACTCTATCAGTTCCAGGAACGATATGGACGGTCAGTTATAGGATCGATATGAGTTTCAGGATATCCGTTCCAGAGCAGGTATGGGTTTACGAACAGTTCCAGGAATGTTGTTGGTTCGAATTCAGTTCCTCGGCTGGTATGAGTTCAGTATCGGTGCCATGATCGACATTAGTTAAGAAACAGTTACACGACCAGTAGGACCATTAACCCCACATTATGTATTATGATTTATATTTAAAGAATTTGGAACTTATTTGGAATCGGGAACAGTTTCAGAACCGAGTTCAGATCAGCTATTAGACCATTAAACGTTAAAAACCTGGTCCAATATGGGTTCAGTATCTACTCCTGCAACCCATGATGATTTTAGGATATGGTACACAATCAGTAAACGATTAGGATAAGTTTCTCTGGATGCTCCACTTCGATAAAGCAATAAAAAAACGTTGATGAAAAAAAAAACAATTAAGTTATGCCTAAAATGATATGAAATTTGATATTATTCAATGATTCTTTTACATCCTTTGAAAGAAAAGAAAACGGTAGCAAACTATAATAAATTATATTTCAAATAAACCATTATCTGTATCTGTAACCTGTATCAGTACCATTGGCAAATGCATTTTCCTCTTCCACCGCGCGTTGACACATCTGCTTAACATATTAGTTATGCATACAGAACAGCGTTCTAATACCTACAACTAGTTTGATTGCATTCCTCCCTTTTGCTAGTGGGATAAGCATTCTGCCGCCAGTTTGTTTGTTTGAATTAATTCACTTACGTTTGCCGGCAAGCTGGTAGAATGATTTCTCCATAAATTTCTAGCGAGCTTATTATCGCATTAAAATCAGCAACAATCCCGCCCCATGCGAGCAAATCGACGATTTCACAAGCGTCCTGCGTCACACGCGAGCTATAAAATTGTCTGATTTAATGTTTTTTTCTTTTACTAACGCCTTCTGCCACGCTCACACACAGACTATAGTCAATCGAGACAGAATGATTCTAAGCCCACCGCGCAAGCGCACACCGGCGGAGACGGAGACGAAGGTTAAGTGCGAGTGTGTAAGGTGAAGGCATTACCTTGCTGACCCTTGGCTCTCACCAGCACGTGTCATGTACGGCGATGCCGTCGTCGTCGTCGTCTTTGGATTGCTCTCCCTTAAAAATGGGATTGCTTGTTTAATGCGACAATTGTTCGCAAGTGGCGCAACACTGTGTTTGGTCGTGCAGTTTTCAACCAACTTTTTACTTTTTATGATTTTCTGTATTACCACATTCATTCAATTGAAGAGTAATTCAATAAGAACACAGCTTTTTTATCGTTCCCAACACCCAAGCATTAGATGTAATGATAAGTTCCTCCGCGACAAGTACCAGATATCCTTGCTCGCTTTTGACACTTTTCAAATCGCATGGCGGTACGCTTATAATTACCACGCGTGCCTGAACCTATACACGCAGGCCTAGCCATAACCATATTCTCGGTGTCATGGTTACCACCAGCGCCACAACGCGCAACCACGTTCGAATCTGCGAGAGAGCGTAGCACGCCGATCGTGGCGTAGTAATTGAGAGAGGCAAGCGATCAATGAGCTTTACAGCCATTAGCTCCGATCGCCTGCGCCACGGGCAGGGAAGGCAAACAGATGATGTGAACTCACACTAGTAACAATGCTGCACGGCATTACGATTAACATTGTAAATTGATCGATGTACCACCTCCTCCTCCTCCTCGTACCTGGTTCGAGGCACACCAGGGGCACGTCAGCTTGTACCTAGCTCGCTCGGGATCTGACCGATCAGTTCATCGGTAGCACTTTCGTAGAGCAGGTTCGCTCTTCCCTTACCTCAACTGGGAATCCTTTGAAGAGATCGATCGATCCTGCTTGCTGTGATGGATTCAGTGCTCGTAGCGCTGCTGCTATTCACCTGCATCACTTTCGCCCATCCCCAGCAGCAGCATTCCGTTCCGTCCATCTTTATTTACGATGATTTTGAGCGGTGTGAAGCGACCGCATCGGTGTACTGCTATGCCCGCACCATACTCCGTGTCGATCAATTTCCGGCCGGATTCGTAGTGCCACAAACGGAAGTAAGTTTAGCGTTGGTGAAAGAGTTTTGGATGATTCTGTGGTGTTAGGATGATTCTGGACTCGTGACTTACGCGGTATCTTATCAATGTTTAGAGCACAGATCGAATTGTCCACAAGCATCGGGCGCAGTACCTCGAGCTGGGTGTCTGTTTGAGGGACTGTGAGCAGGAAGTGAAAAGCTTAAGTGCAGCCACCAGGAAGACACTCTTCCAGCCAGAAATTCCTGTGAATTTTACTGTAAGTATGCCGTGTGTACGAAAGTGAGCTGCTAGTGGTTAGGCAACCGAAATAGTGAAGAATATGAAGGTTTATGTTTAGGTTTACATCAGGAATGAACTCCAGGCCCGGTGTGGAACCGGTAGGGAACAATAGCATAACCGGTAGGGAACAATAGCATATACGAGTTCAATGTCAATTCAAAGACTGGTAAGGTGGGGTCTTAGGTATCTTTGCCGCATTGATAGTGGATCAGTAATAGTTGTGGAACAAGAATTGAACTACGAATGTAGATTCTGGAGCAATTACAAGAGCTGTATAGGTTCGGGATTAGTTCAACGATCGGCTATGGTTCAGAAGAAGTTTTAGTCTTTAAAAAATCCTTTGTACACACTCTGGAGTTATTAGAAAATTCCGGGCATTATATAACGCAGCACTGTAATCGGGCAACTAGTGAGCATACAATGTTAAAATGGAACATTTCGAGTCATTTGCAATACTCCACACACATCTACATTCTAAAAGTAGCTTGAATAATCTAATAGACGCCTGTTAGGTATGTTATCTAAAGTTATCACGCAACAGCAAATCTACGAAACGAAAGCTGCTCAGTATTCTCACCGTGTAGAACTTTCACGGCTGTTCCCGACCACACAACGTGAGAGCAAAGCACATTTACGACCATCCATTCAAGTATTTTTAGCATTAGTTTCCCCTCAATCTTTCACAAATGCACTCAGCCCTGGAGCCCCTAATTGCCCGTGAACTACAAATCTTGTTAAATTGTTTAATTCCTTCTCCCACTCCCACTTGTTTAGTTCCTAATTCCGAATGAGCTGTTTCCCACGATGCCGGCCGATAAGCGGCACTACGAAACGCTGGTGAATGTGTGCGTAAATCAGCGGCTGCGCACGCGTTACAACATTACCGGTTACACGGCCCTCGAGTACTGTCGACCCAAGCCCAAACAAACGGCCCGCCCGTACGGTGTGTACACATAGACGCCCGAACACTATCTGCCGGCTTGTTGTTGATCATTCCCTTTTGTTGTTTCTCCCCCTTCAAAAACAGATGCATTGGAGGTGATCTTTCTTGCCGTCTCGGGGACGCTTGTCAGTACGCTCATCCTCACAACGCTGCTGGACGTTTGTCGCGTTAACCAAGGTAAGGCGACATCACACCTTCCAAGATGACCTTTACAATTACTGACCACAATAAAGCTGACCCTTCTCATCGTACAGAAAATGCAATCGTCTCCGCTTTCTCCGTACGCCGCAATTGGATGCGCCTGCGGGCCGATGCCGACTCGCCCCTGCACCGCGATCTGCTGTACATCGATGGGCTGCGCGTGCTCGTCAACCATCTGGTGATTGTGCTGCACAGCTTTCTGATCGCGAGCGTTGCCCCGGCTCAGAACTACAGCGAACTGGAGGACCTGGCGAACAATGTGCCGATGCGCATCTACCTCTCCTCGAACGCGTACCTGGTGCAGATCTTCTTCACGATCGGTGGCTATCTGCTGAGCGTTAACTTTCTGCGCGATGCCGACCGCGGCCCGATCGATGCGCGCTACGCCGGCAACAAGATTCTCAACCGGCTGGTGCGCCTGGTGCCCGTGTATGCGTTCTTTCTACTGTTCTCCGTTAGCCTTAACGTACGGTTCGATGTGAATGTGAACGGGTTTCGGCTGTTTACGGCAGAGAATGCCATTTGCCGTCAGAATTGGTGGACCAATGTGTTGTTTGTGAATAATTTTCTGTGGCCAAAGGAGCTTTGTTTGATGCACACCTGGTACTTGGCGGCTGATTTGCAACTGTTCCTAATGGCGATGGGTGTGCTGGTGCTGGTGCACCGGAGGCCCAAAAGTGTTGGGGTGGTGTTTTTGGTCGGAGTGTTAGTGTCGTTTACTGTTCCCGGGTATATAACGCACCAGCATAAGTTGCACCCTGTGCTGCCGGGTAAGCTGAGGTAAGATGGAAGATCGCGATCGATGTGTTTAGAAAAAGATGAATTTGACTCATTTTTTTCTTACAGTGAAGCCAAGTTCCTGACCATGTACGAGCCATGGATAAGGCGCATTTATCTACCAAGCTATGCAAACACTGGCTGCTACCTGTACGGAGTCATTGCCGGGTATCTGTACCATCGCACAAAGAACTACAAGATGCAGCTTGAACGATTTTGGGTAAGCATTAGATGTTCTCAAATGATTACAGAAAGAGGCACTAATCTCTCCTTTCTAGCTCTATCGAATGATCAACGCATACGTAACACCGGTACTGGTCGCCGTGACGGTGTCTTCCTTCCTCTGGTACGTGATCGAAGTCCCAAAACCTAACCTCTGGGTATCGCTCTATAGTGCACTTTACAGAAACATAATCGGTATCTTTGTGGCTGTGTGCTTTCTGCGCTCCATCGACAAATCTCCTGGTAAGCTCTTTTGTAACACGAATTTAATGATCAACAAGTAACTTCTCCCTCTCTCTCTCTCTCTCTCTCTCTCTCTCTCTCTCTCTCTCTCTGCAGGCACTTTGCGTAGCATTCTCAGCTCCAAACTGCTAACCACACTCGGCAAGCTTACCTACAGTGCGTACGTACTGCACGATGTGGTGATGCGGTTTTTGCTGTTGCGCGAAAACTTCAACAGTGTGATCAACGTGCAAAAGTTTATAGCTTGGGTGTACATTGTGACGGGGGTAGCCTTTGCCGGTGGACTGGTCGTGTTTCTTGCCATTGAGCAGCCCATGATACAGCTGATTAAACCATACATAAGCCGAGTGTGCCCTGTAAGGGTAAAAGCAAAGCAGAAGTAATAACTAAACTAGGATAAGCTTTGTAGTATTGGGTGGGTTTTTTTTAAATGGAAAATGTGATTTTTAAGTAGCAGAAATCATGATAATAGACCGTTTGGTTATACTTTATTTAGATTGTACAATTATTTCAACTGATGACAAATGGAAGACTAGCAACATGTGAGTAGGTTTTTTTCTTATCCTCATACCGGACGCTGTTGTACATAAGCGAATGGTTTCAGATGCCTTCATGACGACATTGCAGGTGACAACAACTTTACTGCCTACGGGCCTTGCGGCAAACGTGGACGCACGTGGAAGGACAATTTGTGAGGTTTTATTTGGTTGTCGTCAAAAAAAAACCTCACAGAACACTTCACTCTTAAGCGTTTGAAGCTGTCCGAATTCTGTTAGTTTAGTTTCGGTTGTACAGTTGAAAGTGTCGCACTGAGTTGGATAAGGGGCTCAGGAGTAAAGCCAGTTTGTGTTGGTGCTGTGTGGTAGAGTGTAGATAATAGATCGATGAAATGGGGGATCTTCTATGGCTTTTAGGTTTACTCTGTGGTTCGCTCGTAGTATTAAGCAATGGAGAATTTATCGAGAGTGAGTTTTGTACTGAGATGTGAAATTATTAAGCCTCATTTTTTATACTGTGATGGAGCAAAGCTCACTGGTTTAATAATGTTGAGAGGAATAAAAGTTCAGTGGCATGATTTATAGAATATTAAATTAGAATGAATTATTAGATTAGATGAATTAGATAGCATCTTCATATTACTTTATGCTATATTAAGGCCGAAAAAAGTCTATCCGCGGCTAACCTCCTCCCAAAGATTAACCTTGAACCGCAGAAAAGTGTTTCTCACATCATACTGCCACAGTAAAACCACTTGTGTTTTGCTTCTTTAACTGATTCCATTACGACATTAATTGCTCTTTATTGCGGCTTTTGCTTGGCGTGACCTTCCTGCTGATAAACAAAAAACCAACTCACATTTCACCTTCTACCCAGTGTCACAGTATCATCGTATGCCGAAACTCTGGCAGATGGATGATTATGACGAATGTCTCGAGTCACCCGGACCGGATGAACCTTCGGGCGTGTTCTGTAGTTTGTCCGTCGTACTGAAGCCCAATAATCGGTCTGAGCTTTGGAAGCTGATTGAGGTATTGCCGTACTCTTGAAGATCTTTTTTTTTCAATCCAAGCCAATGCTATCCTTTTGCTTGCCTTTCAGGAATTTTCCAGCGACTATAAGCGCCACTATAACCATCAAGTGCTCAAATGGGGTGTTTGCATCAAAAGGTGTCAAAAGGCGATTGAAAAGCTCTCACCAGCGGAAAGAAATGCACTAACGGTGGAGCCATTCCCGATTGATGTTCGGGTATGATGAAGGTGTTGCGGTGGATAGGAATAGAAATGATAGCATAGAATGTAATTTCTTCTTTACGCTATGTTTTCTACAGTATAAATTCAATGATGGCATACTGGAAAACATTCCTACGTACCGAGAGGCCTATCACGATGTTCTGGAAATTTGCATCAACAAGGAGCTTAACGATACGTACGGTTTGGTCGCTCATACCGAGATACTTTCGTGTGACAAATCCGCCGATGAGGTTGTTATAGGTAAAAAAACGTTTAAAAATTTCTTAAAAAATATTTTATTTTAATCTAACGTATTATTAAAATTATAGATGCACTAGATATGTCCTTCCTCATCGTTCTATGCGCGCTTGTATGCTTTGTGACGCTTTCCTCCTGGTACGATAGCTCGATGAACTACAAACGAACCTCCGACCACTACCGACAACCGTTGGACAGTAAACGTATGCTATTTCCACAAAGCATATTCTTATTTTTAATCTGATAATTCTATCTGCTTTTCCAAAGGTAAAATGGTTTGGGTGTCCTTCTCTATTCAACGCAACTGGTACCGGCTAACGTCGCGATCGAGGGACGAACTAAACCAAAAGCTGCGCTTTTTCCAGGCGTTCCGATTTCTGACCATGTCGCTGGTCATTTTTGGTCATGCCGCTCTGCTACTTGCCGTCACACCGACCACCCATTCGGAGAAGCTTGAAAGGGTAAGTAAATTAAACAAAATGAATAATAAGTAAAGAATAAACTTGTAGTAGAATACCCCCTTGTAACGCTTTTGCGCCTTTGTTTATGCAAGATGATGCACAACGTGGGCAGCATGATACTCACGAACGGTGTGCAGATCACGCAAACGTTTCTTGGCATGAGTGGCGCACTGTTGGCGATACAGTTTTGTAGCTTTGCCGAGAAACGGAAGGGAAAAGTCAGCTTCCTTTACGTTCCATTTGCGATCCTCTATCGTTACGTCAGGTAAGGAGACGTTTTATTATTAAAGATATATTATTATAGTTTTGTTCATATTATCCAAAACCTTTCAGATTAACACCGGTGTATGCGTTCGTGATATTGCTTCATGCCACATGGCTGTTGAAGCTGCAAACTGGCCCTCTGTGGCGCTGGGGCGCCGAAACCGAACAAACATTCTGCCGCCGGAACTGGTGGACGAACCTACTGTACATCAACAACTACGTACATGCTGACGAGCCAGTAAGATTATCGTAGAAAAGCAAATACTCATTTTATTCCCTCTCTAAAAGTTCATCTAATTTTTCAGTGTGTCCAGCAAGGTTGGTACCTTGGTGCCGAGTTTCAAATATTCATCATCGCACTGATCGTGCTGGTTACGATCGTAAAGATCCCCCGTGCAAAGGTCCTTATACTGGGATTGATGCTACTTGCAGGCTACGTCATTCCCGCGCTCTTCATCTACTACCAAAAGCTTGAGGGAACGTTCGTTGTCACCTTAGAGTAAGATATTTATCAAAAGTCGGGGCAACTTACAACTCTAACTATATGTCAACTCATTCCACAACGCAGAGCTCAACGCTATATCCTTTGGTACGACAAGTTCTACCTGCACGCATACATCCCGACGCACATCAACTTCGGTAACTACATCCAAGGCGTTCTGACGGGCGTTATTTACAACGAGCTGCAGAAACGGTCGATCAATCTGGCCCAAAGTAAAGTATTTCGCGTCGTGTGGTATCTTACCTTCGCGATCATTCCTCTCTCCATGCTGCCGTCCTACATGTTCTACGTGAATGACTTCCCCACGCCATCGGTCTGGATGGCAGTGTACTTTGCCTTGTCGAAGAATCTGTACGGCATCGGTGTAGGGATCGTGATTCTTGGCTGCATTTACGGTGTGAACGGTGTGGTGAAGCGTATGCTTAACTATCCGTTCTTTGAACCGCTCGGCCGGTTGGCGTACGGTGCGTACTTGGTGCATCCGTTCGTGATGCGCTACATGTTTGTTAGTGTACGGGGTCCGGTTCACTACAGTGACTTACTGACGGTAAAGTAGACTGGCAGGCAGGCGGGCGAAGAAGATCAGTTTGATACTTACTATCGATCACTTTGCATTTACAGCTTTCTCTGGTGTTTGGAGCAACGGTTATGTCCTGCCTGATGGCATTGGTGCTTTGTCTGCTCATTGAGCTCCCCACTACTGCGCTGCAGAATCATCTCTTTGGAAGCTTTAAAGGTAAGAGGAAGATATTGTTTATTTATTGCCACTATATGTGCATTATTTATTACGTTTCCCATAGAGCAAAAGTCGAACCCCGTGGATCCAGAAACTGTCACCAATGGTAACATCAACCCAGGCTTTGAGGGGAAGAAAAGTGAACTATAAGCGACATGAGTGCATTTTGTAGGTCCAAAACCCAAAATAATTAAATAAATCGTTCAATTAGCAACATTCAATTAAATGATGAACTTTGTTTTTATTTCCCTGTTTTGGATTCAAAATAAAGCATTCTTATTGTGAATCATCAATAATCCTTTCTTTGCATTGTTATTTTCGAAATAAAAACAACACCATCATCAGAGATTTTTAGAGATCGTTCATATGAAAAGAATGAATATTAAGACATCATTGTCTCTTAATTTGCTAATCGAAGACGATTAACAAATGCTGCTTGAGATTTAAGATCAACAGGCGCTACGCGTTACGCGAGTTGAATTGATCCTTATTTTTGAGAAACCTGCTACCTTTTAAATCTGTCCGGATTATTTATTTATTTATTTATTTTATAATTTTATTGTTTTATTATTTTAAATTGTCCGCCAAAGTGGCTTAACAAAATATGTTCTTAATGCTAGTTTACGCGAGGACATAAGGTTGACGGGTACAGATTACATGGACTGGAATGAGGAAAAATCACGAAGATGTGAACGGAAACGGGACACTGGGACATTGAAGTCAAATAAGTGATAGAAGTTATTGAAAGCCGATAGAGCGTTTCTACATACACCGAGAATGCAGCTGAGAAAATAACTGACAGCATGCTTTGACAGCGACTGACAGCATTTTCGGTGAGAGAATTCTCCTCGGCATGCAAAGAACGATGGAGCTGAGAAAAAATTGAATTGGCAGTTTATAGCGATCGATCAATTATAGTTTGCATTTTTGCCGTCTAATAATCGTAGAAATATTATTAAAAAGTAAAAGAAACTTTTTTGATTTCATTTTAGCGATTAAAATGGATTTTTTCAACATCATTTTAAAAGTCTCATCTCGGCGCTTTTCAGAGCTTCTACACACACCAGCGTGAGAAACCGGTTGTCAATTCTCTCACAGCCATCTCTCAGCTGCAGTCTCGGTGTATGTAGAAACGCTCATAGAGCTCGGAGAAAAGGATCGTTCGAACCGTAGCGGGTCTGGCGGGATGGATAGGGGAGGTCTGTCACGAAGGCGACGAGAGGGCGCATAGAGAGGAATGGCGGATAAGAGGCATGGGACGTCAAGTTCATTTAACAGGAGAGCTGAACTTGCACGGATGTGGGAATGTCTTTCTTCGATGGGGAGTAACCCAAGAAAGCGACAGCGGATAGGATATGAAGGAAGGGATTGATGAGAAACGGGAAGGAAGCGTCGAACAGTTTGGAGATTACCACAGTCAAAAGACAAGGACACAGGGAGGAAAATCTTGAAGTTGTCGGCGTACAGCAGACAGCCATCGGGAGGGAGTACGGAGGTCCAATCATTCACAAATAAAAGGAAAAGAAGGGTGCTGAGAACGCTTCCTTGAGGTAGGCCAGAGAGGCCCGTGAAAGAATCTGACAAGCAGGACGAAACTCTAACTCTATACGTTAGAGCTAGACTCTCTAACTCTATTATGTTAGTTTAGTTTCGGTTATACGGTTTGTTGCGACGGGAAAGTTGAAGGCACCCTTAGTGGTAACTCAGGAGATGAGCGCCTGGGAAGGCAAGTGTGATCGGGTTTAAATAGTGATCGTCAGGAGACTCAGGACACTATCGAATAGACGGTCAAGCAAGTAGGACACGAATGTTGCAGTACAGTGCCTGGATAGCTGTAGTGATAAAACGCGTGTGTTTATTCATCATATTACGAACCACACGAAGACGTAACACCGCACTGAGTTGGATAGCGAGCTTAGTTTAAACCAGATTGTGTTGTGCTGTGAGGTTGAGTTAAGATCGGGAAAATGGGGAACCTTCTTTGGCTTTTCGGTTTGCTCTGTGGCTCGCTCGTGTTGCTGATCAATGGAGAATTTATAGAGAGTGAGTCTTAGAGTGAGATGCAATCTTATTAAGTCGTGTTTGGTGATTTCGTGATGAAACAGAGCATTCTGTCTTTGTATGAATTGTGTTTCGAGAAGTTATAGTTTAGTGAAAACATCATTCAAACATTTGAGAGAATATTCTAGCATTTATATTTAATTTTCAAGTACGTCCTCATAGGCTGGTAATGTTTTGTTATTTTGTCCAAACAAAAGACTGCGCAAAGTTAACCTCCTCACGAAGATTAACCTTGAACTGAATAAAAGTACCACGACAGTAAGGCAACATGTTTTGTCTCCTTTCACTTTCGATATTACTCCATTTCCATTGCTTTCACTTACAACATCGATTGCTCTCGATTGTGACCATCTGTTAGTGTGTCAATCATGCTGATAAACTAAAATTAAACTTCAATTTCACATTCTACACAGAATCACAGTATCACCGTATGCCGAAACTCTGGCAGATGGATGATTACGACGAATGTCTCGAGTCACCCGGTCTGGACGAACCTCCGGGCGTGTACTGTGGTTTGTCCGTCGTTCTGAAGCCCAATAATCGGTCTGAGCTTTGGAAGCTGATTGAGGTATTGTCGTACTCTTGAAGCACTTTTTTTCAATCCAAGCCAATGCTATCTTATTGCTTTCCTTTCAGGAGTTTTCCAGCGACTATAAGCGCCACTACAACCATCAAGTGCTCAAATGGGGTGTTTGCATCAAAAGGTGTCAAAAGGCGATTGAAAAGCTCTCACCAGCGGAAAGAAATGTATTAACGGTGGAGCCATTCCCGATTGATGTTCGGGTATGATGAAGGTGTTGCGATGGATTGGAATAGAAATGATAGGATTGGATGTAATTTCCTCTTTACGCTATGTTTTCTGCAGTACAAATTCAATGATGGCATACTGGAAAACATTCCTACGTACCGAGAGGCCTATCACGATGTTCTGGAAATTTGCGTCAACAAGGAGCTTAACGATACGTACGGTTTGGTCGCTCATACCGAGATACTTTCGTGTGACAAATCCACCGATGAGGTTGTTATAGGTAAGATAGCGTTTTAAAACCTCTTAAAAATTATGTTATTATAATATACCGTATTATTAAAATTACAGATGCACTCGATATGTCCTTCCTCATCGTTCTATGCGCGCTTGTATGCTTTGTGACGCTTTCCTCGTGGTACGATAGCTCGATCAACTATAAACGAACCTCCGACCACTACCGACAACCGTTGGACAGCAAACGTATGCTATTTCCACAAAGTAAATTCTTATTTTTAAACTGATAATTCAATCTGCTTTTCCAAAGGTAAAATGGTTTGGGTATCCTTCTCTATTCAACGCAACTGGTACCGACTAACGTCGCGATCGAAGGACGAACTAAACCAAAAACTGCGCTTCTTCCAGGCGTTCCGATTTATCACATTATGGTTTGTAATAGTTGGCCATGTCTCCATGCTGCTTTCTTTCACACCGACCACCGATTCAGAAAAGCTTGAAAAAGTAAGTATTTAAAAAAATAGAATAAAAAAATTAAAAAATTAAACCTTTTAGCACTCTTGCCACGCTTTTGCGCCTTTGTTTATGCAAGATAATGCACAACGTAGGCAGCATGATACTCACCAACGGTGTGCAGTTCACACAATCGTTTCTTGCGATGAGTGGCACACTGTTATCGATACAGTTTTGTAGCTTTGCCGAGAAGCGAAAGGGAAAAGTGAGCTTCCTTTACATTCCATTGGCGATCCTTTATCGTTACGTCAGGTAAGACGTTTTACGTTTTATTATTTTCAATGTATTATTATAGTTTTGTTCATAACATAATTTAATTTACAGATTAACTCCGGTGTATGCGTTCGTGATACTGCTGCATGCCACGTGGCTGCTGAAGCTGCAAACTGGCCCACTGTGGCGCTGGGGCGCCGAAACCGAACAAACATCATGCCGCCGGAACTGGTGGACGAACCTACTGTACATCAACAACTACGTACATGCTGATGAGCCAGTAAGCTCGTGTCTGGAGAAAAGCTCGTTTTGTGCCTACTTGAAAATTCCTTCCTCCTTCTCTAGTGTGTCCAGCAAGGTTGGTACCTTGGTGCCGAGTTTCAAATATTCATCATAGCACTGATCGTGCTGGTTACGATCGTAAGGATCCCCCGTGCAAAGGTCCCTATACTTGGATTGGTGCTACTTGCAGGCTACGTCATTCCCGCGCTGTTCATCTACTACCAAAAGCTTGAGGGAACGTACATTATCACTTTAGAGTAAGATGATCGTGTAATGCACTAGGATGTGAAACTAACCACTCAAATTATCTGTCCTCTTTTTTCTTATCGCAGAGCGCAACGGTATATCTTTTGGTACGACAAGTTCTACCTGCACGCATACATCCCGACTCACATCAACTTCGGTAACTACATCCAGGGCGTGCTGACGGGCGTTATCTACAACGAGCTGCAGAAACGGTCGATCAATCTGGCCCAAAGTAAAGCATTTAGCATCGTGTGGCATCTTACCTTCGTGATCGTATTCCTCTCGATGTTGCCGTCCTACATGTTCTACGTGAATGACTTCCCCACGCCATCGGTCTGGATGGCTGCGTACTTTGTCGTGTCGAAGAATCTGTACGGCATCGGTGCAGTGATCGTGATTCTTGGCTGCATTTACGGTGTGAACGGTGTGGTGAAGCGTATACTTAACTATCCATTCTTTGAACCACTGGGAAGATTGACGTACGGTGCGTACCTGGTGCATTTCTCCGTGATGCGCCTCATGTTTTTCAGTGTACGGGCACCGGTTCACTACAGTGACTTACTGGCGGTAATGCAGACGGGCAGGCGGGCGAATGAGGTCATGTTGATAGTTACTGTCGATCACTTTGCACTTACAGCTTTCTCTGGTGTTTGGCGCAACGGTTATGTCCCTCCTGATGGCATTGGTGCTTTGTCTGCTCATTGAGCTCCCCACTACTGCGCTGCAGAATCATATCTTTGGAAGCTTTAAAGGTAGCTGGAATTCATATGTTTATTTAAGGTCACTGATTGTGCATTGTTTATTGTGTCTCCCATAGATCAAAAGTCGAACCCCGTGGATCCAGAAACTGCCACCAATGGTAACATCAACCCAGGCTTTGAGGGGAAGAAAAGTGAACTATAAGCAACATGCGTGCATTTTGTAGGTCCAAAACCCAAAATAATTAAATAAATCGTCCAATAAGCAACATTCAATTAAATGATGAACTTTGCTTTTATTTCCTTCTTTTGGATTCAAAATAAAGCATTCTTTTTGGAAATCATCAATAATCATTTCTTTGCATTGTTATTTTCGAAATAAAAACAACACCATCATCAGAGATTTTTAGAGATCATTCATATAAAAAGAATAAATATTAAGACATCATTGTCTCTCAATTTGCTAATCGAAGACGATTAACAAATACTGCTTGAGATTTGAGATCAACAGACGCTACGTGTAACGCTACCATAACCTAGAAAGTTGATCCTTATTTTTGAGAAACCTGCGACCTTTTAAATCTGTCCGGATTATGTTAGTTTAGTTTCGGTTATACGGTTTGTTGCGACGGGAAAGTTGAAGGCACCCTTAGTGGTAACTCAGGAGATGAGCGCCTGGGAAGGCAAGTGTGATCGGGTTTAAATAGTGATCGTCAGGAGACTCAGGACACTATCGAATAAACGGTCAAGCAAGTAGGACACGAATGTTGCAGTACAGTGCCTGGATAGCTGTAGTGATAAAACGCGTGTGTTTATTCATCATATTACGAACCACACGAAGACGTAACACCGTTGAAAGTGTCGCACTGAGTTGGATAACGAGCTTACTTTAAACCAGATTGTGTTGTGCTGTGAGGTTGAGTTAAGATCGGGAAAATGGGGAATCTTCTTTGGCTTTTCGGTTTACTCTGTGGCTCGCTCGTAGTGCTGATCAATGGAGAATTTATAGAAAGTAAGTTTTAGAGTGAGATGCAATCTTATTAAGTCGTGTTTGGTGATTTAGTGATGAAACAGAGCATTCTGACTTTGTATGAATTGTGTTTCGAGAAGTTATAGTTTAGTGAAAACATCATTCAAACATTTGAGAGAATATTCTAGCATTTATATTTAATTTTCAAGTACGTCCTCATAGGCTGGTAATGTTTTGTTATTTTGTCCAAACAAAAGACTGCGCAAAGTTAACCTCCTCACGAAGATTAACCTTGAACTGAATAAAAGCACCACGACAGTAAAGCAACATGTTTTTTGCTCCTTTCACTTTCGATATTACTCCATTTCCATTACTTTCACTTACAACATCGATTGCTCTCCATTGTGACCATCTGTTAGTGTGTCAATCATGCTGATAAACTAAAATTAAACTTCAATTTCACATTCTACACAGAATCACAGTATCACCGTATGCCGAAACTCTGGCAGATGGATGATTACAACGAATGTCTCGAGTCACCCGGTCCTGGAGAACCGCCGGGCGTATACTGTGGTTTGTCCGTCGTTCTGAGGCCCAATAATCGGTCTGAGCTTTGGAAGCTGATTGAGGTATTGTTGTGCTCTTGAAGATCATTTTTTTTACAATCCAAGCCAATGCTATATTTTTGCTTTCCTTTCAGGAGTTTTCCAGTGACTATAAGCGCCACTACAACCATCAAGTGCTCAAATGGGGTGTTTGCATCAAAAGGTGTCAAAAAGCAATAGAAAAGCTCTCACCAGCGGAAAGAAATGCACTAACGGTGGAGCCATTCCCGATTGATGTTCGGGTATGATGAAGGTGTTGCGGTGGATTGGAATAGAAATGATAGGATAGAATGTAATTTCTTCTTTGCGCTATGTTTTCTGTAGTACAAACTCGATGATGGCATACTGGAAGACATTTCTACGTACCGGGAAGCCTATCAAGATGTCCTGGAAATTTGCGTCAACAAGAAGCTTAACGATACGTACGGTTTGGTCGCTCATACCGAGATACTTTCGTGTGACAAATCCACCGATGAGGTTGTTATAGGTAAAATAGCGTTTTAAAACCTCTTAAAAATTATGTTATTATAATAAACCGTATTATTAAAATTACAGATGCACTCGATATGTCCTTCCTCATCGTTCTATGTGCGCTTGTATGCTTTGTGACGCTTTCCTCCTGGTACGATAGCTCGATCAACTATAAACGAACCTCCGACCACTACCGACATCCGTTGGACAGCAAACGTATGCTATTTCCACAAAACATATTCTTATTTTTAAACTGATAATTCAATCTACTTTTCCAAAGGTAAAATGGTTTGGGTGTCCTTCTCTATTCAACGCAACTGGTACCGGCTAACGTCGCGATCGAGGGACGAACTAAACCAAAAGCTGCGCTTCTTCCAGGCGTTCCGATTTATCACAATAACGTTGATAATTTTTGGTCATTTCACTATGCTGCTTTCTGTTTCACCGACCACTGATACGGAGAAGCTCGAGAGAGTAAGTCTAAAAATAAAATAAAATTGAAAAAAAAAAAAACTTACATCCTCTTACGACGCTATTGCACATTCATTTATGCCAGATAATGCACAACGTAGGCAGCATGATACTCACCAACGGTGGACAGATCACACAAACGTTTCTTGGCATGAGTGGCGTACTGTTGGCTATAAAATTTTGCAGCTTTGTCGAGAAGCGAAAGGGAAAAGTGAGCTTCCTTTCCGTTCCATATGAGATCCTCTATCGTTACGTAAGGTGAGAATATTTTTTTATTAAATAACGTATATTTTTAATAATGTAGTTCATAATATAATTTAACATATAGATTAACACCGGTGTATGCGTTCGTGATATTGCTGCATGCCACGTGGCTGCTGAAGCTGCAAACTGGCCCTCTGTGGAGCTGGATTGCCAAAACGGAGCAAACATTCTGCCGCCGGAACTGGTGGACGAACCTACTGTACATCAACAACTACGTACATGCTGATGAGCCAGTAAGATTATCGTACAAAAGCAAATACTCGTTTCGTTCCCTCTCTAAAAGTTCATCTATATTTTCAGTGTGTCCAGCAGGCATGGTACCTTGGTGCCGAGTTTCAAATATTCATCATCGCACTGATCGTGCTGGTTACGATCGTAAAGATCCCCCGTGCAAAGGTCCTTATACTGGGATTGATGCTACTTGCAGGCTACGTCATTCCCGCGCTCTTCATCTACTACCAAAAGCTTGAGGGAACGTACCTTGTCACCTTAGAGTAAGATGATCTTGTAATGCGCTAGTTGGTGAAACTAACCACTCAAACTATCTGTCAACTCATTCCACAACGCAGAGCTCAACGTTATCTTCTTTGGTACGACAAGTACTACCTGCACGCATACATCCCGACGCACATCAACTTCGGGAACTACATCCAGGGCGTCCTGACGGGTCTTGTCTACTGCGAGCTGCAGAAACGATCGTTTAATCTGGCCCAAAGTAAAGTATTTAGCATCGTGTGGCATCTTACCATCGTGATCCTACCTCTCTCCTGGCTGCCGTCCTACATGTTCTACGAGAATGACTTCCCCACGCCATCGGTGTGGATGGCTGCGTATTTTATCATGTCAAAGAATCTGTACGGCTTCGGTATGGGAATCATCATTCTGGGCTGCATTTACGGTGTGAACGGTGTGGTGAAGCGTATGCTTAACTATCCGTTCTTTGAACCGCTCGGAAAATTGACGTACGGTGCATTTTTGGTGCATCCGTTCGTGATGCGCTTCATGTTTGCCAGTGTACGGGCACCGGTTCACTACAGTGACTTACTGACGGTAAAGTAGACAAGCAGGCGGGCGAGGAAGGTCAGTTTGATAGTTACTGTCGATCACTTTGCACTTACAGCTTTCTCTGGTGTTTGGCGCAACGGTTATGTCCCTCCTGATGGCATTGGTGCTTTGTCTGCTCATTGAGCTCCCCAGTACTGCGCTGCAGAATCATATCTTTGGAAGCTTTAAAGGTAGCTGGAATTTATATGTTTATTTAAGGTCACTGATTGTGCATTGTTGATTGCGTTTCTTATAGAGCTAAAGTCGAGCCCGGTGGATCCAGAAACTGTCACCAATGGTACCAATCAATCGCTACTAAACACAGGCCATGAGGGGAAAAAGGGGTAAACTGTAAGCGGCATGAGTACTTTTGGTAGGTCTCATATTTATATAAAATAATGAAATCGTTCAATTACCGAATTTAATTAAAATGATACGTCATTATGTTTTTTCTTGGCTATTTTGGACACAAATAAATCATAATAAGAGTGAATCATCAATAAACCGTTCTCTTTGCATTTATAAAACCGAAATAAACATGCATGATATTATAGGGACAAGATAGGGGGCGGTCCCGTGGTACAGTCGTCAACTCGAACAACTCAATAACATGTGGCCTGTCATGGGTTCAAGCCCAGAATGGATCGTCCCTCCGTAGCAAGGATTGAGTATCCGGCTACGTGGTAATGAAAATAGAATGTTTTCAAAACGGTACTGCTGCTCTCTCATGATGAAGAATCTTGCATAATCTCTCTTAGAGTAGTTCTGGGGCATTGCGTAGGGTCGGTATCGTTGAATCCGTTTCGAAAATTTCTTTGGCTTTCTGTAGTCAGTTGCTTCATGGGACTGGGTGATTGGCCCCGCGCTCACGTGACCGTTTTGTTTAGCGTCGGGTTGCCACCCCCCCCCCCCCCCCCCCCCCGACGTTCAGGCATCCAGTTACCCGGGAAACCCACCCCACCCACCATCCGCTCAAGGGGTTGGATCAAGCCCGTGTACCCAAGCTTGGATATGTGGTGGCACACGTTACCACTCTGCACGACGAGGACGTGTCGGAATAGGAGTTGGATGGGAGAGCCTGTATTATCCCTCGAGGGGCTTCGGATCCCATCCCATTGCATTGCATAATCAACTAAACGGTAATTAGATATGTTATCTAAGGCCATCACGCAACCGTAACTCAACATACTACAGATTCTCCGTGTTCGCGGCGTGTAAAACCAAACATTCAAAATTTGATTGAAATTTAACCAAAAGTAGAATATGTAACATTGTTTTAATGTATTCAATAAATTATTGAAAAGAGATATATTTTTTAAGTTTTCATTTCTATTGATACAACTTGTATCGATAATTATGTTTTATGAATTATTATAGTTGTTATATGCAATTCTTGAAAATAGTTTCACAACTATTCAATATTTGTGTTATTTTTATCAATCATGTGAACATACTAAATATTCAGAAATAATTGTCTATCAAATTCCCCATCGAGGAAGATTACAAAATGCCTTTAGTAGAACTGCTACTCGGGTTTGAGATAAACAGGCGTTATGAATAACACTACCGTAGCGTTAAGGGCTGATCCTTACTGTTGCCAACGATTGTACAGTTATACAATGTTATGACGGGTCGAAGGCACCCTTAGTGGTAACTCCTGAGATGAGCGCCTGGGAACGCGAGTGTGATCGGCTTTAAAGAGTGATCGTCAGGAGACTCAGGACACTATCGAATAGGCGGTCAAGCGAGTAGGACACGAATGTAGCAGTACAGTGCCCGGATAGTTGTTGTGATAAAACGCGTGTGTTTATTCATCATATTACGAACCACACGAAGACGTAACACCGTTGAAAGTGTCGCACTGAGTTGGATAACGAGCTTAATTTAAACCAGATTGTGTTGTGCTGTGAGGTTGAAATAAGATCGGGAAAATGGGGAATCTTCTTTGGCTTTTCGGTTTGCTCTGTGGCTCGCTCGTAGTGCTGATCAATGGAGAATTTATAGAAAGTAAGTTTTAGAGTGAGATGCAATCTTATTAAGTCGTGTTTGGTGATTCCGTGATGAAGCAAAGCTCTCTGACTTTGTATGAATTGTGTTTCGAGAAGTTATAGTTTAGTGAAAACATCATTCAAACATTTGAGAGAATATTCTAGCATTTATATTTAATTTTCAAGTACGTCCTCATAGGCTGGTAATGTTTTGTTATTTTGTCCAAACAAAAGTCTGAGCAAAGATAGCCTCCTCACGAAGATTAACCTTGAACTGAATAAAAGTACCACGACAGTAAAGCAACATGTTTTTTGCTCCTTTCACTTTCGATATTACTCCATTTCCATTACTTTCACTTACAACATCGATTGCTCTCCATTGTGACCATCTGTTAGTGTGTCAATCCAGCTGATAAACTAAAATTAAACTTCAATTTCACATTCTACACAGAATCACAGTATCACCGTATGCCGAAACTCTGGCAGATGGATGATTACGACGAATGTCTCGAGTCACCCGGTCCTGGAGAACCGCCGGGCGTATACTGTGGTTTGTCCGTCGTTCTGAGGCCCAATAATCGGTCTGAGCTTTGGAGGCTGATTGAGGTATTGCCGTACTCTTGAAGATCTTTTTTTTTTTTTCAATCCAAGCCAATGCTATCCTTTTGCTTGCCTTTCAGGAGTTTTCCAGCGACTATAAGCGCCACTATAACCATCAAGTGCTCAAATGGGGTGTTTGCATCAAAAGGTGTCAAAAAGCGATTGAAAAGCTATCACCAGCGGAAAGAAGTGCACTAACGGTGGAGCCATTCCCGATTGATGTTCGGGTATGATGAAGATGTTGAGGTTAAAATGATACGTTTGGATGTAATTTCTCTTTATGTTATGTTTTCTGCAGTACAAATTCAATGATGGCATACTGGAAAACATTCTTACATACCGAGAGGCCTATCAGCATGTCCTGGAAATTTGCATCAACAAGGAGCTTAACGATACGTACGGTTTGGTCGCTCATACCGAGATACTTTCGTGTGACAAATCCACCGGTGAGGTTGTTATAGGTAAGATATCGTTTAAAAAAGCTCTTAAAAAGCACTTTATTTTCAACAACTTAATCAATCAAATTACAGATGCACTCGATATGTGCTTCCTCATCGTTCTATGCGCGCTCGTATGCCTTGTGACGCTTTCCTCCTGGTACGATAGCTCGATCAACTACAAACGAACCTCCGACCACTACAGATATCCGTTGGACAACAAACGTAAGCTATTTCCTGTAAGCTCTTTTTTCTTTTTAAACTGATAAGACACTCTTTCTTCAAAGGCAAAATGGTTTGGGTGTCCTTCTCTATTCAACGCAACTGGTACCGGCTAACGTCGCGATCGCGCGACGAACTAAACCAAAAGCTTCGCTTCTTCCAGCCGTTTCGATTTCTCACCATGTCGCTGGTAATTTTTGGTCATGCCTCCCTGCTTCTTTCCGTCACACCGACCACCGATACGGAGAAGCTCGAAAGGGTAAGTTAAGAAAGTGGAGTGAAACCCCTCATAACGAGTAGCCCCTTTTTCGCATAACGAGCAAATCTAGAAGCTCAATAATATTTGTGTTCCTGATACACTTTTTTATGCCGATGTGAAATCGAAATCGCGATTGGCTAACGTTAAGCGTTTCTTTATTTTTGTTTATTGCGTAGACAGATGAGAATTCTGATACTAAAAATCGTTTTATTGGAGTTTTTGTGATAAGGTGAAGTGTCGTATAATTTTATGTTGTACATGTGTGTGGTATATTGACGAGTGTTGTAGATTTTGTTCTAATAATACTATCGTAATCTTTGAAAATTTCATTCGTGCAGAAGAACATTTAGTTAGCTTTTCTGGTGTGTGTTGATTGTGAATTGTGATGATAAAACATATGGATAACGTCAAATAGGTCAAATCAGCTGAGCAACAATCTGTTCTTAGACACAAACCGTTAAAAGATTGTTTAACATTGTGATAATTCGGCGATGAAAGTGGTGAATTAAATTTGTTTTCTTTCATTTGTGTAAGCATCATTCAGATGAAAATGTGACCTTACAAGCAAACCACGTGTACAAAACAGTATAAATTGGCAATTGCGGGAAATATTTACGAAAGCCTTAAATAATTACTCACTTTTTAAAGAAAATAGATCAATAGTAATGGCAAAAAAACCCTGTAATGAGTATGTTGAAGATTTTTTTCATTTGTTAGATGCATATACGTTCTTTATACCAGCACATTTGCGATAATGTAACCAATTATCGACATTTCGTACAAGTTATACGAAAAAGCGCCTCCCGCATAATGAGTGAGACACTGGAACGGATTAAACTCGTTATTCGAGGTTTCACTGTATTTTAATATAAAAAAAAAGTATATACAGGGGTTTCGAGGATTATATAGACGTGTTCAGCGAGTTGTAGGCTGGTATTATTGAATCCGTTCGTAGCGGGAACGTACGGCGCTCACATGAAATTCTAGGGATGGCAACACATTTCTTGAGCCCGCTCTTACAACGCCGCGATGAATAACTGTAGCAACCATCTAGTACGTTAGGAAAATGAGTGTCGGGACGTATTATTGAATCCGTCCGCCGCTACGAACGGATTCAATAATACCAGCCGTAGATTCGTTCAGGCATATAATAGACTCTTTCAGCGAGATATAGAATTGTTCGGAAGTAGGCGTTGACATGTTCAGCGATTCTGTAGAACTGTCATTTGTTTTGTTTACACACTGTGCCGCAGGGTTCAATTTTTCACTCTTAAAAGTCCTAAAAGTAGCTAATAATCATTCTCCAAGCTGCTTAATACATAAATTAGTCGAAAAAAGCATATTTTTTCGAAAACCGTTTGTTTACCTTCTGATGAGAATGATCCATCTTGCAGTCCAAGGAGTACGAAAGTGACAGCTCTACAGTATAACCGAACATGTCTACACCTACCTCCGAACAATTCTATGGCTGGTATTATTGAATCCGTTCGTAGCGGCGGCGTACGTCCCGACACTCATTTTCCTAACGTACTAGATGGTTGCTACAGTTATTCACCGCGGCGTTGTAGGGCCGGGCTGATGAGATGTGTTGCCATCCCTAGAATTTCATGTGAGCGCCGTACGTTCCCGCTACGAACGGATTCAATAATACCAGCCTATATCTCGCTGAAAGAGTCTATTATATGCCTGAACGAATCTACGGCTGGTATTATTGAATCCGTTCGTAGCGGGAACGTACGGCGCTCACATGGAATTCTTAGGATGGCAACACATTTCTTGAGCCCGCTCCTACAACGCCGCGGTGAATAACTGTAGCAACCATCTAGTACGTTAGGAAAATGAGTGTCGGGACGTACGCCGCCGCTACGAACGGATTCAATAATACCAGCCTACAACTCGCGAACATGTCTATATAATCCTCGAAAACCCTGTAATACAATACTCTCTTGCAACGCTTTTGCGCCTTTGTTTATGCAAGATAATGCATAACGTGGGCAGCATGATACTCACCAACGGTGCGCAGTTCACACAAACGTTTCTCGGCATAAGTGGCGCACTGTTGGCGATACAGTTTTGCAGTTTTGCCGAGAAGCGGAAGGGAAAGGTCAGCTTCCTTTACGTTCCATTCGCGATCCTCTATCGTTACGTCAGGTAAGGAGACGTTTTATTATTAAAGATATATTATTATAGTTTTGTTCATATTATCCAAAACCTTTCAGATTAACTCCGGTGTATGCGTTCGTGATATTGCTACATGCCACGTGGCTGTTGAAGCTGCAAACTGGCCCTCTGTGGCGCTGGGGCGCCGAAACGGAGCAAACATTCTGTCGCCGGAACTGGTGGACGAACCTACTGTACATCAACAACTACGTACATGCTGATGAGCCAGTAAGGTTATCGTACAAAAACAAATACTCGTTTCGTTCCCTCTCTAAAAGTTCATCTATATTTTCAGTGTGTCCAGCAGGCATGGTACCTAGGTGCCGAGTTTCAAATATTCATCATTGCACTTATTGTGCTGGTTATGATCGTAAAGTTCCCCCGTGCAAAGGTCCCCATACTGGGATTGGTGCTACTTGCAGGCTACGTCATTCCCGCGCTCTTCATCTACTACCAAAAGCTAGAGGGAACGTACATTATCACCTTAGAGTAAGATGATCTTGTAAAGCACTAGGAGATGAAACTAACCACTCAAACTATCTGTTCACTTTTTTCACATCGCAGAGCCCAACGGTATATCTTTTGGTACGACAAGTACTACCTGCACGCATACATCCCGACGCACATCAACTTCGGCAACTACATCCAGGGCGTCCTGACGGGCGTTATCTACAACGAGCTGCAGAAGCGGTCGATCAATCTGGCGCAAAGTAAAGTATTTAGCATCGTGTGGTATCTTACCTTCGCGATCGTATTCCTCTCGATGCTGCCGTCGTACATGTTCTACGTGAATGACTTCCCCACGCCATCGGTCTGGATGGCTGCGTACTTTGTCGTGTCGAAGAATCTGTATGGCATCGGTACAGGGATCGTGATTCTGGGCCTGATTTACGGTGTGAATGGGGTGTTCAAGCGTATGCTTAACTATCCGTTCTTTGAACCGCTTGGCCGGTTGGCGTACGGTGCGTACCTGGTGCATCCGTTCGTGATGCGTCTCATGTTTTTCACTGCACGCGGACCGGTTCATTACAGTGACTTACTGACGGTAAAGTAGTCTGGCAGGCAGGCGGGCGAAGGAGGTCATGTTGATACTTACTATCGATCACTTTGCATTTACAGCTTTCTCTGGTGTTTGGAGCAACGGTTATGTCCTGCCTGATGGCATTGGTGCTTTGTATGCTCATTGAGCTCCCCACTACTGCGCTGCAGAATCATCTTTTTGGAAGCTTTAAAGGTAAGTGGAAGAAATTGTTTGTTGATTGTCAATGAAATTGTTTTGTTTATTACGTCTCCCATAGAGCAAAAGTCGAACCATACAGATCGAGAAAGTGGAACCAATGGTACCAATCAAACGCTAATCAACGCAGGCCTTGCTGGGAGGCAAAGTGAACTATAAGCGGCATGAGTACATTTTGTAAACCTCATATTCATCAGAAACAATTCAAAATATCGTCCAATTATCAACACTTATTTAAATTGCATCATTTAGTTAAAAATAAATCATTCAATAACCCGTTCTCTTTGCATTTTTAAAACCAAAGCAAGATCATAACCATGGTAGGAGATTTTCAAAACCAAAATACCAACATAACCACGAAAGAAAACTGTCCCGATAAACATCGTAACTTTCACCCCGCTCCGTCTTTTCGTTTGACGTCACGGGCATCAAGTATCCCCGATTGGTTCGTTCCACGCGGAATGTGTGCGAGTGCAGTAATAAAATCCATAGCAGAGCGGCGCGCCGAAACCGAACCGAAAGACTTGAGCGCAGCGACACACGACGAACCTTTCCGCAGAAACCGAATCAAACGGGGATTTTTGTTTTTGTGTAGTTCTTTCTTATGTTGCAAAAATATTCGTACGGTGGGAAAACTGGTTCTGTTTTTTTTTCCTTCTTCCGTAAACAATATCATCCGGATCCTATGGGTGGCCGTTATGCCGGGCTTGAGTGAGCTCCTACGCACCATGCTGACTCAGTGATAGAACACACCACAAAGGTCAATTCTTAGCTGTAAACAATCAATCCTATTCTTCTATGTCCTCATTTGGGGAGCGAACTTCCGTGACGTGAATGAGCTTTATTGGGTATAAACGCGTACAGGACGAATAAGAATTTAAATTTATTTAAATTTGTTCTTACACTACACTTTATTAACGTTCTTTTCGTGTCCGATTATCAGCTAGGAGCGACGATCTCTGTTCGTTATCAAACACAATCTAACGACCAAACGCCGTCCCAAGGACGCGATCAGTATCAGGGTCAATCGTGCATCACCATTTCATCAATTAGCGTTCGTTACACTTTTCGAGCGGTGTTGTTGACGCTACTACTGTCAAACTGTGCATCCGATTTGAACCCTCTTGACCTTCTTTTGCATTACTTCTTCTTCAGTTGCAGAAAATTTGATGCTTACGGTATCAATTATCGCCTGAATTTATATCGCCGTACCGTACTGGACGTTGATATTATAGTGCAATTTCTAACCTACGAATGATCGCACGAACCATTTCAATTTGATCGGATGCTGCCGACCGTACGTTCAGTTTCATGCGGAGACTAAACATCGAAATAAAAAATACTCATCCTCAACACAAAGAAATTCATTCATTCTGCCTTTTTATTTATTTATTCAAATGTTTTTCTTTTCGCCGGATATTCCACTCATAAATTAGCACCAAATGTGCAAGTCATCGTAGTGACGATACAGCTGGCAAGCCCGGCGACTCGGTGTTAGCGGTTTGGTATGACGTGGAAAAGTAGGGAGTGCATTTTTAATTATTAATTATTCTTTACTAGTTCTTTGTAGCGTCATATTCTGATTGAATTGATCGACTAATTGATTATTCGATTATGTTATGCCGTATTTGGGGTATTCATAGTATATTTATCGGTTTGTAAAAACATTCTCAAAATCAACATTCAACTCATGAAATTATTTTCATTAGTTTAAAAAAAATCCCACAAATTTTTTTCGAATTGATAACATCCCATTCGTTGATACCTTTTCGGTTGAAACGAACCGTGCAACCACGCACTCACAAAACCATCTCACTGCTCACCACTCACACAGGGGCGAGCGTGAGAACCATCTCACCGTAGAGTCCGTACGTTTGAATTTCCACGCCTCACGATCGCTCAGCTCATGCGTACCGCAGCGCGTTGTCACTTGATCGTAACCCATCTTCATTGCGGCGGCGGGATCGGTTTCGCAACCGATGTATATAGCACACCGATAGGGATACGCGAAGGGTGATTCTAACCAAAACGCCACTGGAACGGATCGGCAAGCGTCAGTCGAGTCCGGAGCATTCGCACGATCGCACGTCGGGAGAAACTGAATGGTATTGGAGCTCGAGGGGCGAATAGTTTGATTTTGCTTGTAACCGTATGATTATAAATTGTTACATTACTGTGGCTGTGTGTGACAGTGGAATAATAAACAGTGAAGCGTTTGAGCGAATAGTGAGGTTGGGGCTCAGTTGGCATGGAATGTGATGTGGTGATGAGGGGAAAAATGTACAAAATTGTGATCCAATCGAAAATGGCTTCCCGATCTATCGTTTGGCTATTCGCTGTGTTGCTAATTGCAGCATTTGTACAACACAGTGAGGCTGAGTTCGTGCAATGTAAGTGTTCAAAAAAAATCTGTTCTAATATTACATTGTTTGTGCAAATATACTTGTGGTATGTGTCTATAAGTGAAGGAGAAACCCAATGCTAAAAGGAACGCAAAATAAATGCCAATAGCATCTAGAAATGTCTTCAAAGGATTGGAAAGTAAAGCATGACATTGGGAGTGAAAGCTGGCTCTTATACGTGCTATCAGTTTCTGATAGTCGTTAAAAGCAAATAAACATATTTAAATTTTGCACGCATTCGCTGAAACAGAGCTGACGTGGGAAACATGTTTGAAAACGTTAAATCTGTATTGAATATATTGAAAATGTATAATTATTCACTCAAACTAATGTCCAACCAAGAAAAACACATAGTAAATTTTTAAGAGCATTTGAAGTGTGTTTAGTGAATTATGAAGTAGACTAAAATTACCTTAAGTGGATCATTTCTTAAACTCAAAATTCATGAAAAGTATGATTTATTTTAATCACAAAGGTTCTGCATTTATGAAGAAAATATATTCAAAATTATTTTCATCTTTTGTATAAATCATTCAACCTTTTGTATATTTTTATAGCAATAACATTTTGCATTCATTTTAGGATCAAACAAAACACATAAAGCCAAGAGCTTTACATTTCAACCGAACGGCAAATTAACCAAATTTCGCCAGTTGAGCCGATTCTCGTGCAGATTCGCGGCCAGCGCTAATTCGTTTCCCTCGGTGCTAATGGAACCGGTGTCTCCCACAAGAGAAGGTTTTAATTTATTTCAAGCTCAAAACGATGTCAAACCATCAAGAAGAACCGATGTGTTTACGAAGATTTTGAGATGCTGTTTACTGTAAAGCGGCGAAAACGGGGGTTCATTCTGTTACGCTTTTACACGCGTAGAATATTCTAAACGTGGCGTTCTTTCGCTTTACATTTTCCACCCCAAATCGTGCTCCCGGGTGTGGTTGTTTACACCGCTTACGTTGGGTCTCGATATTAAGTTTCAATTCCGGATTAAGATAGCACACTTTTGCACACTAATGGATCAGTCGTTGGGTTTTCTTCATCTAGCTGTGATACGCAATTTGCTCTACCACAAGCATTACTCATACCGTTGTTTACTCGCCCGTCCAATTTTCCCATGTTGAGTATGCTTCTGTTTAGATAGCATATTTGTGGCGGAGGCTTTTTTTATAGTTCTGCATGAATCGCACTATCGCACCGGTCTTCTCTCTTGCCGGCACAGGAGAGACCTTCGCTTTACAGTCCTAATAAAACGGATCAATAGAGGAATGTGCCACTTCCTTACAGGTGATACAGAACGGGTTTTTAGGCTACGCGTTTCCGGAATCTCGGAATGCTTCATTAACATACAAATTGCAGTACTTCGCATTCGTTTGAGCCTTTTGTGTGATATACGGTTCCATTTTTATATTTTCATAATTTCCCACCATTGACTGTCAGCGAGAGTTCTTTCGATGCACAATTCGTTGTCGATTCTGAACTCACGAGCGAGATGTCTTCATTTTACGACTGATTGCACATCATCTCAACCATACCGCGCGGGCGAGAGTGTGTATGTGGGGAACGTGTTAATGACTTCGACCTGCGATTATAGGCCCCTTAAGGGCTCACAGTAGCCCGAACGGAACAGTGCTGTTGTGATAGATACAGTGGGCACAGCTATTTGCTGCTCATTAGCAAAGCAACACTACGGCACTGCAATCAGCATCAATCAGCTTGCATAAATCATAAATCAACAAACGAATAAACGTATCGTTTTTATATTTTTCTTCCGTTTTCGAAGTGAAGCGTCCAAAAACGAGAATACATTTACTTGAATTGGTGAGAAAATTGATAAACCGGGAAGGGTTTTGACAATGTAAATTATCACCCTTATGTGTAATGTGACCAACGCGGCGCTACGCAGCCAAGGTCAAGGGCGTCACGATCGAGTCGAATAAAGTTACAATTAGGTTAAGAGCGTGACTTTGTCGCATTAAAATAGTGGACCTCACACTCTTTCTCTTACGCACTAAATGCTAAAGAAGAGCAATATAATGCAACCGTTGACCTGCTTACTGATCCTCCACCCTTTCGAAGCCAGGTTTGATGCGTGCTCGGATTTATCGAGCTTTGTTAATTCCGGTCACACAGTGCCGCGTGGCGCTGGGACAGTCCTCCAAGCCCGAAACAATTGCCCAATATAAATGCCTATCTTGCCTATCTTTGGCACGTAGTTGCATGTAGGATGCCAATGCTGTGTTGAGCTGTGCTGTCTGCATTGCTCATCGATTACGGCACGGTTCATCGCTAGACAATGATTGTGGGCAGCAAATCACCTACGGCCCCAGACATGATTGGTTTCATTGATGGAATTGATGAGAGGGGAAAAAATTCCACCCATTTTTTAATTGGCGGGAGCTAAAATTATAGACAAGGATCCCCGGAACCTTATCCGATTGCCGCCGGTTTGTTTGGCTAGAATGGGGTTCTCCCTTAGGGATGCTGTTTGACTATGCTGCATGAGTGGTTTCTACTGACGTGCAGATGAGAAATCATTTAATTAACGGATTTTACACTGATGCGTTTAGACACGAAAACGATTTGTGGCTAATGTTGCAATCGCTAACAAGCACCTGTGAGAGTAATTTGTTTGGAAAACGGGCTATGATTCAGAAAGTTTCTACATTCATTACAACAAGTCATATTATATTTTTTAGTATTTTGTGTTATTGGTTGGTTTATTTCATCCGTTATTTGATTTTGGTTATGTTTTTTTCTATTCTGTTTAACTGCTTCAGGTCTTTATTCATTGTGATTGTGTTGATGATGTTATTCTTCGCTATATATCATCTAACACTTGATCTTTATTGTGGTTTTTTTCTGTTGTATTTTACTGTTCTAGGCATTTATTTATTGTGATTACTTTATCATAGACTTAATATCGTTTTATAAAAAAATAAATCAAAATAAGCATGAGAGCAAACAACCTTCCTATTATAAAATCCAACAACTTGGAAGAGGTCCATTTTGAACACGAGTTAATGTTAAAGTAACTGTGTCAAATTGCTATTCAAACCCTTATCACCTTTAACCATTAGTTACTCGGAGCCCTTTTAAAAACAAACACATTTTCTTAAGCTATTCACCACCTCTTAAGCAACGCATTATATTATGCTAGCAAATTACAATGCATATCAGCAGCCGGAAGCAAACCAACCGGCAACCGTCGTGATCGGTCACCACCATGAGTGAGTGATTCACACACTTCCCCTTTCGCAACATTATGCCCGCGTTCGTATCACCTACTCACGGCTTTGGTTTACAAAAAGTGTCGCCACAGTTTTAGGATTTCGGTTCAAACTAAATCACATCGGATCACACCGGACCACACACGGCACCTAACGGCACGGTTGAATTCGGCGCGCGTTTTCCCCATTAAGGTGTGGAGTTATTTAATTCCTGTTCTGCTGTTCTGACTCCCCATCCCCCTTCTGGTTTTGCGCCGCATTTGTGCTTTTCGAAGTGTTTTCAACGTGCGTTGTTTTAAGCGCATCGTGTTTACCTTCCAAAATAATAAAACAAAAGCGGGGTAGGGTATTGTTTAGAAGACACGATATCAACGTTCAAGAATCATCCATCAATGGGACGTGCGGAGATTGGTGAGAAGATTTTATGTGTTTTCATTTGCACATCAAACGGTATACCATACGATCAGTCCGTTGTGTGTGGAATGATCATCCAATGAGGAAACGCACATCGACCACCTTAACCACGATGTTCTAATTAGCAGTGGGATGGAAGCTTCTACAGCGCTTTTTGCCGGCTAAGCTAACGTAGTAGAAGCTTCCACTAGCGGGCCATTCCTTCCATTCTTGGGATGGATGAGTTATGTCACACAGGCTCGCACCCGGCAGGTGTTAAAAACGTTTCCCAAACCGACTCCATCCGGATATTGGAAATTCAAATGGTAAAATGAGGATCTTTCCTAAAAAAGAGACATACTGGTGATAGCTACTGAGACGCTTTGTTTTGTCTCTAAAACAATTAGCATTTTGCAGAGAGGGTTGTAAGTTCATTGACATCTCAGCTTGTTCCAGAATCGATCCAGTGTGACGTGGAATGATCACTTCACCAGAGTCACACATAGTCGTTAAGTCAAATAATGAAAGCCATCCAAACTATGGGCGTCGTTGGCTAGCGGAACGGCTTCTGTAGTGATTGATGGTTAAGGGTTGCTATTAAAAAGTGCTGTAAGACTTGTCACTTCATTACAATTCTTAAACGGGAAATTGTAGACTTTTTGAAGATAAGAAAAAAGTACCTCAGTAGAACGGAGTTGAAGTCTCCGGCGTGAAGAGGGAAACCCGGAAAGCAAGCGCTGTAATAAATCTAACTAACCTCAGTAGAACCGGTTTCAACCATGAAGATGCTTTCAAAGTGAAATTAATGATGGGATACTCCCTCGTGCAATTACACTGGAAGATGTACTTTGCGCCCTAGTTTGTGTGCTCCTACACGCAAATAAAACGGTTTTCCCAGCTCGTGGAACATACGTTTGCAATTTGCAAAGCAGGGGAAAAAATTAAGATCCTCTTTCTCTAATACCAACACCGACAGGTTGATGGCGACATGTGGTCCAAGCTGACCACGTGTAGATGCTGTAGAAAGAGTGGAAAGAAGAACCATCACCAGAACCAGTTCAGACCAGACTGATCCAGGTGATCATGCTGGTAAAGATATGCAAAACCATGGTTAGCCCTTAAGAGATCACCTGCGGAACAGGAACATTTCTGGGCAGAATTGTGTCTTTTGAATTTGGGGAAAAAGAGAGTCAAACGCTTTAGGCGAAAGATGGTGAAGCGAATTAAACCTGTTTTGCGAGCGAATCACATTCACTGACTCGTGGGTCATAAAATTCACGTGGACGGTTCCACCTGGTAACAGATAAACCTATATCTGAGGGGGATCTGTTTTTGGGCGTTTTTAGGTATGTAGATTGCCTGTCCAGGCTAAGGGATGGCTTTAGTTACAAAAATGGCAACGAAGCAACGATTACCACACCCAAGTTTGTCTAGAAGGTTCTAGAAGCAGGAAAAAAATGTATGAAGCGGGTTGTATGTCGATCGTGCAGTGTTTTAAATTTCAGATTGACGATCATTACTCAACTGGGGTGGTCGTAAAACGCTAATAACCACCAGCTGAAGCTGCAATTACTCCGGCTACTGTATGGTGGTAATAAACACCATCCTGACAGTTAAACCACACAGATGTATGCAAATGTTATGCGAAATAGTCACAATGAAACTATTGTTTTAGGTTTTAGAACGTAGTTCAGGGAAAAGATTTGCTGAGTGTTTAAAGTATTAGGAGATCGTTGGAATGCAGGATGCTCAAAATGTAAATAATATTGTCAAAATTAGGAAAAAATATCTTATATTATGACTTGAAACGCCCTTGAAAGTAAAACGAATAATAGTAATTCCTGCTGGAATAAACTACATCGTCATTTAAAATATGTGCCTTTGTTCTATAACTTCCATTTACCTTCCGATCGATCGATTAACCCATAACCAACCCTATCTAACCGCGATTACCGCCGGTCACTGCTGGTTAAATGGATCCCATTTCAACGCATCACATCACAGCCACGGTTCGTCTTTGTTATGCACAGTGTAAACAAGATAAATCACCTTCCATAGATGCGCCGAGATATCTTCCTTGTGCACAAACCGTCAACAAGGAACAGGTTTTCCGACCAAACCAGAGTGAAACTAATTCCAGCGACGATACCTTTTTGCTGCATCCCGGGGAACTCCCCAAATGGTCTAGAATGATGCATGATGAAACAACGGGGGGAGGCGAATAGACAAACAAACACCTACCAGGTTCAAGTGGGGATGTCAGTGGATTAAGTTATTCTAAATGGTATGGATGCAGGGGGGAAAAACAAACGATCGTGGATGGGATTCATTAATCAATTAAGTGATATAAAGGGTAAATTGTTCGACACCGGTGTCGGTGTAATTATTCGCTTAATGCTTCAATGAGATCATCTTTAGGTGATGAGTACGTGATCTTTTACTTACTCGCAATAACATTGTCTTATAGAAAGACTTTTTGTTTAGATATACGGAGAATAACAACAAATCTTTAAGGAAATAGCAATCGATCTCACGGTCTCTTCAAGGATATTTGCATCAAAATCCCATATCCTCAACAATTGCATTCCTTCGAAGCAATAGACATCTGAGCACGATCATGTCAAACCCTTTCCAAAAGTAAATAAATGTACTTTTCCTTTGCAAACACTACAAGAGGCAGGCCCTTCTCTTCGAACGAGAAGAAAAGATGATCGTGACCCTGCAGTCGTGATGGGTTACAAAACTGGTTTAACAGCCGGCACGCGCGCGTGGCAGAGACGTGTTTATGCCCTGGAGAGTCATGTGAGGGGTCTGATATGCGCTGTCTGGTAGACCTGCGTCTACTCAGGACAGTTTGCGATAGCCTAGCGGGACTTGGTTGCATCATCATAGTAAGACCCACAAACCTAGTTCGGTTTGTAGAGGAGATTCATGAGATGTAGTACAAGGAAGTTGTCGCTCCACTTGAATTTGTGTACCGCATGGGGATTGTAACACTTTTGAACTTCAACCTTGAACTCGTGTGCTTGTAGCTTCCGCGCACTCCGTCACACTCTGTTTTACACTATCAATCATCGCTGCGCGAATCAATTAGTACAATATCGTGAGATTAGCGAACGTCCCTCTTAATGATCACACTGCACGCTTGTTTGCATATCTTGAATTCATCTATTAACTCCTCCTATCCTTCTCCTCTCTCTCTCTCTTCTCCTCGCAGTGGATGAATACTATCGTATGCCAAAGATTTACGAGTACGATGACTACGACCGGTGCGTGGCGCAGGCCCCACTCGCCCTAGCAGACGATGCCGTTTACTGTGTCGCACGAACGGTCATCAAACCGGATCAAGAGTCGAGCCTATGGCGACTCATCGAGGTATGTCGCCGGTGCGAGAGGGCAAGGATAGCAACCTTATGGATCTAATTCACCACCCACAAGAAAAAAAAAACCAGACCAACCATCCGGTTACGCTTGAACTTGACCGCGCGCAGCAGCTGGTTGATAGCGAAATCATTTACATACCATTATGATTCTTTTTTTTTTGTCTATTTCTGGAATTTATGTAGACTTTCTCAAACGATACCAGGCGACACTTTCGTCACGATCATCTGGATCGCGGCTTTTGCATCGAACGCTGCCGCCAGCTGGTACAGTCGCTGGACGGGCAGGCGGCGGATGCGCTGTACGTCGACAAGTTTGACATTCCCTTTCCGGTGAGTATCGCTGCGGCGCGGTGTTATTAGTCAGCAACAGGTGGTGGTTTGACGCCCAAACGTTTCGTCAAATAATTCATTCATCTTGAACAAATTACAGCAGCTCTGATAGGCGTCTGGTTTGTTTACTAGCCAAACAAGCTGGTCGGATTCTGTTGACGTTCGGGAAAGTACCATGCTGACGGTCTGTTTGCACGTCACCATGACATGGTATACAATTAATCAATTTACGGTTCATTTGTTTGTGTAAAAATCGCACATGATCGCCACTTCATAGTCTGTTTTTCAAATAATAATATTATCTGATACGCGTACATTCTATTTTTTATAAAATCGGATTAGTCTCACCACTTCATCGTAATACTCATACTTCATTCATAAAACGATAATCTTCAAGACTCGTTCATCTCAGCCTCTCCATTCATTGCGCCGGCTCCAGTCAGTCTGTTACAGCTTGTTCATTTTCTATTCCATCCTTAACACTACTTTATCCACAGTACATCATTAACGCGGACGCATTCAACAATGTGAGCGGCGATCGTGAGCGGTACGGACGGTTGATTAACATCTGTCAGAATTATGCGCTTCGGCAGCAGTACAATCTGTCCGGCTACACCGAAATCGAGTACTGCACCGGTCCCAAGCGTACCGTGCCGATGGATGGGCTGGACATTAGCTTCCTGATCATCACGGCCCTGATCGCGCTGCTTGTGATCAGCTCAACGTGGTACGATCACTACACAAGCCAGCAGCTTGGTAACGAGCACTACAAAAAGGATCTACCGTGTCGAAGTAAGTTTACTCTTGCTACAAGCATTTATCTCAACCATACTAACGAGGCCCTCTTCTTCGTCGTAGAAACGATGGTTCTTACCTCATTCTCGCTCGTCCGCAACTGGTACCGGCTTGTGTCCCGCTCGAAGGATCAGCTGAACGAGGATTTGAAGTTTTTCCAAGCGATCCGATTCTTCACCTTCTGCCTGGTGGTGGTCGGCCATTGTGGTGATCTGTTTACGGCTAGCTCGTTCGCCAACACACAGGACCGGGAAGCCGAATACTACTCCCCACTTGGCCACGTGCTAATTAATGGGTCGATCATCGTGCAGTCGTTCTTCGAGATGAGCGGTTTCCTGCTCAGCATACACTTCTGCACCACGCAGGCGAAGATGAAGCGCATCAGCTGGATTGCCATCTTAGTGACGGTTGGCTATCGTTACATCCGGTAGGTAGTGGTGGGAGTAGATAGCATAACCATTTATCATATCGAGTCGCGAAGGCAGTTCAAGCATATTCTGTGTTGTCTTTTGTTGAACAGGCTTACACCTGCGTACGCATTTATTCTTCTGCTCCATGCAACCTGGTTGCCGAAGCTACAGGATGGTCCGCTGTGGCCACGTGGGGCCGAAGTGGAGCGTAACTTTTGCCGACGGAACTGGTGGACCAATCTGCTGTACGTGAACAACTACGTTCACGCCGACGAACCGGTAGGTGGGGATGAATGCTAACGATGAGTCATTGTGTGGGAATTTCCTGGGCAATTCGTACCTGGAGTTTATTAGCCTTTTGTAGTATAAAACACACCAGAAGTGTCTTGTTAATGATCGTATCATTTTTCGTCTTGGGAAACATCCAATCCTAGCAAAGTGATGAGAATTACTTCGTGAATAATTATTTCAACCTTTTTTATATTCCTTCTACAGTGTCTTCAGCAAGCGTGGTATCTGGCCTGTGACTATCAGCTGTTCACTGTGGGGCTTATTATTCTCGTGGCTGTGACGAAGTATGTGGACGGATGGATTGTTGAATTAAAAGATTATATTTGATTAAAAGCGCATCCTTTGAACAACAATGTTTATTACAGATACAAAAAGTATGTCGTACACATCTTTAGCGTTTCCGGTGTGGTGGCCATCCTGATACCGGCGCTGGTCGTTTACTTCAACCACTTCGATGGAGTGTTTGTTGTCACTTTGCAGTAAGTAGTGTGGTGTTTTATGAGGTATTCATTTGTGCTAAACTTAATATGATAAATTTCACAGGGCAGAACGATTTATCTATTGGTTCGATGAGATGTACCACAAGATCTACATACCGTTCCACACGAACATTGGCTGCTACATCGGTGGCGTAGTTTACGGATATCTGTACTACCGCGTGCGCACCTCCGACAACAAGGGCAATCGATCTGGCGTAAGTATCGAAGATACCGATTGTGCTAACTTTTTCATTAATCAAATCTATTTCTTCCTCAAAAGTTCCTTAAGTTCCTCTGGTACATGACGGTGCCGTGCGGCATTCTTACGCTCATGCTCAGCATGATCTTCTACTCGTACAACTTTGAAAAACCCTCACTGTGGATTGCGCTGTTCTTCCCGCTGCACAAAAACGCCTGGGCACTGTTTGGTGCGATCATTCTGTACGGTATCATCTACAACTACAATCGGTTCATAAAGAGTGTGGTCAATTTCCCGCTCTTCGTCCCGCTGGGGCGCCTGACGTACTGTGCGTACATCAGTCACGTGTTCTTCCTGAAGAACTTCTTCTACGGCACGCGTGACATTGCGTACTTCAGCCACGTGTCTATGGTGAGCTAGGGGAAAGGCAATAATCAATCGAACGCTCTAGTAAACAGTTTTGCTTTTGTCTTTTCAGTACACAAAAGTAATTTCGGTAATAGTGGCATCGTACATTCTAGGAGCAATTGTTGCTCTCACGCTAGAATTTCCCATCTCCGCCCTACAAAAGCACTTGCTATCGAAACAGTTGGGTAAGTAATGGGATAAAGTGAAGTTAAATTGATGAAAAAATTTAACACATTTTACATATCTTTTACAGAAAAACATTCGAAACCTGAACCACCGCGAGAGAACAATAATGTTAGTCCACCGTCCGCCTAACGACACCAAATACGCTTCACTTCGCAACTATTTTAGAGACTCTAATTTAACTTTAGAGGCGATATTTTAACGCTGAATTTATAGCAATACTCAAAACACATGCTCCTTGTGAACGTAGCCTAAGAAATAATAATTAAAATAAAGGATTTTGGTACAAATATGAAAACTGAAAAGCTGTTCAATTTTTTTGGTAAAAGTATTTTTAAGACGCCCCTATGGCAATCGAAGCAGCCCTGACAAGAAAAACGAAAGCTACGCGCTCACACCAAAATCCGCTATATTTAAGGTGCCGTCATCGCCGAGCAGAATAATGTTCACCTTGATGTCCACCAAATAAGTACTACGGAATGTGCATCTTATTTTGTTCGAGGGGTCACGTCGGTTTGTCGGTGGTTGTAAATCACGGGGGCTACCGTTCGCTTCAAATTGTAAACAAACTTTATTTTTGCAATATTTAACAGATTGCATGACCGATCAATCGCACACTATCTCGTTTTTCTTGTCAGGGCTGCCTCGATTGCCATAGGGGAATCTTTTACCAAGAACCCTACCCCTAACGTGCGCTTACCTGTGTGAAGGCATTTTGAAAAAAGAAACCTTGCTGCACCCGTGACGGTGTTACCATCGCCGTAGCCATAATTTATCACCGGGTGAAAGTCATCCAAAATTATCAACAGCACGCTGGGCTGATGCGGCGGTCGTTGTGTTGCGGTTGTGCTTATCAAAAAAATTAAACTTTGCAACGCCGCATTGTTTACGCTCTGACTGCGCAACTTGATGCAACGGAAGTGGAAACAAAAGTGATAACAATTTCGTCAACCGAGCTTGTTGAAGGAGTGCAAGAGTAATCACAACCGAAACATGTTTTTTATACGTCACATAACCGAAATAGGTTTACTCGATTTACGATACGGTTCACGTTAATAAAAGTCTACTAGAGAGTCGATAAAACTATTGCTGCTGATAGTTTCAAACTAAACGTAACGGATCATTTTCGAATCTGACAATCTCATTTTGAATTGTCAAACGATTCGAGCAGTTGGGCATCTGTCAGCTGATCCAACAGAAGTTGTTTACGTTTGGACGCGCGTCTGCTATTTGTGTCCGCTTCTTCGGCAACCGATAGAATGTCTGCGTTTGTGAAGCGAAATATAAAAAATAAAGGCGCCAGAAAGCGCCAAAAATCGTCCGAATCAGGTAGTTTGTGGGATTTGTGTTTGTAACAGGCAGTTGCTTAATTTTGAACCCACTCTCTCTCTCTCTCTCGTCCTAGATGAAGCGGAAGAGGAATCTAGCTCCGTCGTCGTTGTGCAGGATAAGCGCAAGAAGGCGAACCCGAACGTGCAGAGCACGTCGGCGCTAAGGAAAAAGCAGGCCCGCTCGTCGAACGCCGACTCGTCGCACTCGAGCGACGATGAGGAGAGTGCCGGCTTGAGCTACAAATCGAAACGATCGGCCCAACCGGAAGGTCCGCGCGACCAGGGCGCAACGGCCGAGCTGGAGATCGAAACGGAAAAGGACCGCGATGCGCAAGCGATCTATCAGAAGAGCATCGACATCAACAAGGAGCTGGAGGGCAAGGAGGACGATAAGGTGTACCGGGGGTTGAACAATTACACCCAGTTCTTCAAGAAGAAGGACAGTGCGCAGGGCAACGCGGCGTCGGGCATGGTGCGGAAGGGGCCGATACGGGCACCGGCCAACATTCGGTCGACCGTGCGGTGGGACTATCAGCCGGACATTTGCAAAGACTACAAAGAGACGGGATACTGTGGGTTCGGGGATAGCTGTAAGTTTTTGCACGACCGTAGCGATTACAAGCACGGATGGCAGATGGAGCAGGAGGGTGCGGGCTCGGGGCACAATCACGGGGGCGATGATTCGGACGGGGACGATACCAAGTACGAGATCCATTCAGACGATGAGGAGCTACCGTTCAAGTGTTACGTCTGTCGGGAAAGTTTCGTCGATCCGATTGTAACGAAGTAAGTGTGGGAGCGAAATCGAACAGGGGGATGAGTTTTATAAATGGTGTATCTTCTATTTCAGATGCAAACATTACTTCTGCGAACGATGTGCTTTGGCGCAGTACAAGAAATCGTCCCGTTGTGCGATATGTGGCGTACAGACGAATGGTATGTTCAACCCGGCGAAGGAGCTAATAGCACGCCTGAAGAGCAGAGAACTGGAAGAGCACGAATCGGATAGTGATTAATATTGTGTATTATGAACACGGAGCCCGTGTTTTCGTTTCCAGTAGCAATAGTGTGAAAGAAAGCAAGGTAACTCGTGTAAAATTTCGTCTTGGGTTCACCTCTTATAAACCAAGGCCCTCATGGGCTGGATTGACTTTCCCGCTATGGATAAAACAGTAGTAAACTTAACACTTTGAAATGGAAACAAATATAATTATTATACGACAAATTTAATAAATCTTAAATAAGATATAGACAAGATCCCAAGCGCCACAGATAAGTCAGTCGTTATAAGCTTAAAACGACTGAAAAATAAAAAATAACCGTAGAAAAAAAAGAAAGCACCATAGCTTCACTGGTTTGCTCAATAGATGGCGTTTTATAACTCATCATTATATAGCTATCCTTTTCTTACAATGTGTCTCGCCTAGCTTCATCTAATCATGGCCTATATACCCTTCTAACTTTCCGAGCAAATGTGTATGGTCGTGTGGTCAGATACGTGGGTATCAACACCAACAACCATTGCTCAAATCTCACTTGTTTCAGTACTGGTGGTTCATATTGGAGTATTAGTATTCAAAAAATCGTTCATCGTTCTAGTGCTAGCGGTGCATAACTTCAATGCGAAACCATACAACAGTACAGAGGGAAGAAGAAAGCTCTCAAAGCGAGGAAAACTCCACTGTGTGGCTAACCCACCAAGCGCCACAGATTAAGCTTAAACGACTGGAAAATTGAATATCCATAGAAAAAAAATGAAAGCTCCACAGTTTCAATGGTTTGATCAATAGATGGCGTATTAAAACTGATTATTATATTGCTATCCTTTTCTTGCAATGTATTTCGACAAGTTTCATCTTATCATGACCTATATAGCCTTCTAACTTTCCGAGCAAAAATCTATATGAATGGTCGTGTGGTCAGATACGTGGGTACCGACACCAACGACCATTACTTAAATCTCACTTGCTTCAGTGCTGGTGGTTTCCGTTGGAGTTTAGTATTTAAACAATCGTATCGCCGTTCTATTTCCAGCGATGCATAACTTCAATGCGAAACCATACAACAGTACAGAGGAAATGAGAAAGCTCTCCTCCAAGCGATGAAGCTCAACTGGTTGGGGTATCCCACCAACAGAAAGCGCCACCAGCTTTTTTGCTATTTTTAGAATGCATGAGTCGTTTGCCGTCTGCTAAACGAAGTCTTTCTATATTCCGTTTAGGTAGAGTGCTTGAGTAGTTTAGAAGCCGTTTAGTGGTCGTTTAGTGGATTTGTGGCACTTGGGCCACCAACAGATGGCGCCGCTAGCTTTTTTATTGCTTTTTTTAGAATACATGAGTCGTCTACTAAACGAAATAATTTTAGATTCCCTTTAGGTTGAAAGCTTGAGCCATTTAGAACTCGTTTAGTGGTCGTTTATTGGATTTGTGGTAATTGGGGTTAAGTCGTACGAGTTGACGACTGTACCACGAAACCGGCCTTAAGAACCATTGATTTATTTTAAATTATGGGTACGAGTTCTCGAGCGTAGACAACCCTGAGAAACCCTCGGAGAAACCCTCAAAATGTTTTTAAATTATTTATTTTTCCACAAAATAAAACTTCTGTACAATTCTATCCTGTATCTAGCCCATAGTGATTCGAGCTCGAAAAAACGCGTCAAATCAAAACACACCCCACAACTGTCAAAACGTGTTCTGATAACAACAACAGAGCCAGCAAGAAAAAAACGCAAAACGTCAACTAAAACCATATGTAAAAATAGCCGCGTAATACGATCGTACAATACGCACCGCGATCGTCCTAATTGTTTCCCATCGCCCGCCCTCCCACCAATCCTTGTTTTTATCTATCGCCTAATGGCATATCCAAAATTGTGCATGTGTGTGTGTAAGTGTGCAAGAAACAGTTTAATGTGTTGATGGCGTATGATAGAATGTCCAACGCCGAAACCCCGTTTCCGGTAAGTGTTTCTGCCTTGGTCGCTCTTATCGCCTTTGTTTTGGATTCTTTTCCTCGTGCGTGGCTAATATGTGTGCGTGTGTGTGTATCTGTACCGCTCAATCTCGGTACGCAATACGGGTGGCGCAAATACGCATCAACAAATCATGCACACGCACACGCTCTATCGTTCTGTGCGTATCGTAAACAATAGTGCAAGATCGACACCTCCACAACGGTTTTGTTGGCAATAGTGGTAGTGGTGGTGGTGGTGGTAGTGCATATTAGTAAGATTAGGATGCACCGTGCAGCAAATTCCGATGACCTTCAGCATCCCACGAACAGTTTCCACGCACACACGCACACACCCTTACCGCTTACGTAGGGGGTGGAAGGCGCAGGTATCCCCACTCCGCTCACATAACACTTGCGCGAGAAGCAAGAGAAAAAGAAGGGGTGAAGGGGAAGAGGGAGTGAACGTCACCAACATTCCTTCCTAGTAGCGAACGGTTGCTGCGTTGCTATCCGAAAATGTTGCTCCGCGCCGGAGACCTTCGCGCAAACATTAAACTCACCCCCTGTTTCGGCGAAGTAGTAGGCAATGCTTTTCCGTTCCTTTTGCCTGTGTGAGTGTAGGGTTGTTGTGTTGTGTTGTAGTGGGGAGTGTCGTCAATCGGCGGTGGGGGGGGGGGGGGGAAGTGATTCGCGATCAACCGCAAACGCCTATACGCACACAGCTTGCCATGATTCCGGCAAGAAATGGCCGTGTGTTGGTAGCGGCGCACGGCGAAGAGAAGGACACACAACAGCACGCCGCGTTTGCGCTGCGCGATTGCTAATGAATCGGGAATTGATTCAAATTGGCCTCGGCTGTTAATTGGTGCCACCCGAGCATGCCCCCCCTTTCGCCCTTTACACCCGGTGCGGCCTGGTAGGCTAAGTCAACGAACCTCACACGCAGGATACGCGCAAGTGCGTGGTATGAGGATAGAGAGATACAGATAATACGCAAGCGAGAAAGAAACGCGAATTGTTACTTGGTTCGGGGTCAGTTTTTGATCAGTTAAATGGTATTTATTAAAAAATAATTTTCATATAATTTTACATCACAATAGTGCACTTTACACAAGCAATTGACAATTTTTCGGAACGTTTAAAGAACAGTCGGTAAATATGCGAACCATCTCACAGGTGGCTCGTTTGTCGCTGTTTATTCCTTGACCTAATTTCATCCCCATCTACTATTATCTTCAGCGAGCTAGCCTTGATGTGGGCCGCCCCAATTCACCCACCGGGACCCACGAGTCCCCACGAGTGGGCACCACCAACTCCCCAAGAGCAGGGCGGTGAATGGATTGTCACGCGCCTCCATGCATGATGGCGGTTGATCCACCGTCGTCTCCCCTCGTATCAAAAGCTCCTGTCCATTGTAAGCCCACCCACCCCATCAATCTTGGGCGATAAATATTTGCACATTTTCAATGAAAAGCTCCAGCCGATAACGCCCCCGGGGTGGTAGGATTAGAAGGCGGCTTTCGGTATCGGTAGCACGCCGCCATACTATCATAGGTGTCAAACTAGACGTTAACTGTGCGATAGAGGGAAAGTTCGGGCTTTAGGAAACCCGGAATAGATAGGCTGGCGTGTAATAGCCACTTCCCGGTACGTAAGCCTTCGTTTGAAGGAGGGTTTGGCCGTTTGGAGTTTCTTTGACGAAACGCTGTGTACTGTATTATTTATTGCTTAATCTAGGGATCCTGGGAGGTTCCAAAATATCATATTTACTTCTAAAATTATAAAAAAGTAAAAGAATTAATATTTTGGGAATTGAAGATGTAGCAACATTCAGTGCTCCCCGTCGTCCCAAGCAATTCAAACAACCTTTTTTGAGCCTTTCGCCTTGTACTTGCCACGGTATTGGCATTCAAATCCTTACTATAGGGATCGGAGCCAATCCTTTGAAGTCATCAATTATTAATTCATTATTAATTATTCATTACAATATTGTTTTCATTTTTTTCATATCTGACGGATGGTCCATTCCTAATTCTAAGTATATGCAGATGGTATACTTTGCACATCAAAAGCATCTCAAATATCTCCTATTTCATCTGGACGTTTCTTTCCGCTCGGTTGACTGTAAAATGGATTCACAAAATGTTGCAAAATTATTGGAAAAAAGTCAATCGCTCAAACAGTTTAGAATACAGCATTTGGGTCTGAAATGTATAGGGAAGATGAAAATATAAATCTTTTTGAATGTGTAACATACTTTGTCGGTGGACACGTTTTCTTATGGTAAAATCTACATAAAATCTACAGACTCGGACAGATTATTTAACTGATACTGGTGTAACTTGTGATGTGGTTTACGAACTTTTCACTGTGTTTTGTACCAATATCAGTATCTGTTACTTGAACTGCAGTTTCTAACAAACACTAGTTTTCAGTACGTTGGGACAAATGACGAAAATCCATTCGTCGCTCACGAGTTTGCGTAACCGTAGTTACAAAAAATCCTATATAACATATTTTCTTATAAGAATGAATGGTGCTTTTTCTGAAAGTTTAGTCTACGAGCAGTTCATCCCGGCCCATGTTTTTTTCTTCTTTTTAACCGAGAGAGACCACCTTCATTACCACCGGCAATAAAGCTTACAGTGTGTGCAAATCAATCCGGTGAAAACTCCCCCGTACACAAAAACAAATGAACTACCTACCTCCTACCTCTCTCTACCACCAGTCGGATCACCCGCGAGGGTATTACTTCAACTGAAAAAAGGATTTCCCGATAGCAGAACGTAGTTTCGATCTACGGACCTCTGGGTTATGGGCCCAGCACGCTTCCACTGCGCCACTCTGCTCTTCGTTCCTGGTTCATGTTGGAAGTAAATGGAATAGCTCCAGCACCAAGACCGTTTCTTTTTTACATGTAACTGTAATTGTTTCCAAGATATTCTTCCTATGTGCTGGCGGCACAAATAGTATTTAAGCAAAATCCACCAGAAATTCATCATTGCTTATTGAAATTAGTTTATGTGTCTACGCTAGTGGCCTAAAAGTGTAATTAGATATTATTCACCATTAGATAACTTACTTATCCGGCGCTACAAGCGTTTTGCTTTTAGTCTTGGCCTATCGATATTCTCCATTCCATATATATTCAAGCAAAGAAACAATAGAGTGGTTTAGTTTGACTTTGATTTTTTTTATGGGAACTTTCTGGATACAAAAAGAAATCCATATTGTTGGTGATTTTTGGTCGATGAACATCGTAAAGATCTGTGAAAGTAAATAACTGCATGGTGAGGTGTGACCCTCCATAAGGTTTCTTCAGAGCTCGGTTTTGCTCATTTCCTAATTGACTTTGCAGCAAGAATATGTTGCAACAGGTCCACTCCAAACCAGCAAGAAATTCTTAAAAACACAAACCAAACCTAATTCTTCGTCGGAAACCGATGAATTGCAACTGACTATCCTTTTATGAGTGCACCAACAAGTGAGTCATATCCAAGCTTCTCACTAGTGGCGTAGACAGGTCTAGATCGACGACCGGTTGTTGTGCGAAGAATAGAATAGAAACATTTTTTACATTATTTTAAGGTGCAAAAAAAAACATTGCAATGTTTTATGTGGCATTGAAAACATAAGGTTAGCGAAGGATCATTTCTGGTTGCAAAATAAAGCATCATCTCTGTGCTAGACAACCATTAGGCATTACGGTCGTTATTTCTGAAAAAAAAACCAACATATCGAAGAAAGTTGGTGGAAGAAGGTGCCCTCTATTAATAGATCAAACCGTGTCTTGAGTACATATGACTTTGGCCACATCCCGCTATTTGCGATTACAGTACAGGAACAATGTCTAGCCAAAGCGGTAACTGTTAACAACTTCAAAATGTTTAGCAATTAAAAATTGAAGCGAATGAATTGAACCAATTCCCCCAGATGAAGCATTAATGTAATTTATTGGACAAAGCCAAAACCATGACTCTTAAAAAGACGCTTTCTTTCCCACGTTTCCAATTGGTACAAAGCATTTTGGCATGATCTAGTGACAACCAGCTGGAAGTAGTTTTCTTTTAAATTCTCTCCAATTTCTACATCGTCTCTGAAAGACTTAATTACTCTGAAATGTTCCACTCTTTTCTCGCTCCTTCATCACTCCATCATGAATGTCCATCTATGTTGGGGATATTATCTAAGGTAGTGGAATGGGCCATTCCCTATCATAGTCAGGCCCCTATGACACAAAACCGATGTAAGCTATGGTGGCGTATACTTACGATCTTCAGGCCAGAATGGTCCTACCATTGAAAGGCGCCCACATATGCACCGAGGGCTCACAGCAGTAACAATTAAACAGGAACGGGGGAAAAACATAAACAGGCAATGTTACATGTTCATGCAAGTGTGTTACATTTCCGATAATAAGGTTCAAATGAATATTTCCTCTCGTTACTGTTTACAGTGGTACAAGAAAAAAGGTTTTTTTTAATTCTAAATATATAAAAGCAACGCTTCAAATAGATGGTAGTTAGTATTCGTATGTGTGTTGTACGCCGATTGGAAACCATTCCCGATCATATGGGGCGTGATCAAGATCATCAAATGTGTTGAAGCTGTGTTCCTTCTAATTTTGTGTTATTGCAGATACCGTACTCATCTGATTGTGTGAGTAAAGCATCGAAACAAGTGTTAAACAACAGTGAACATTACTAAAGTTACAGCAACGATGTCAACCGAACCGGATACTAAGCGACCCAAGCTGATGGTAGAAAGTGTTGAACCACCGTCCAAAATACGATCGATTCTGGGGGACGAATTTACGCAACCAACACCAGTGATCGAGGTTTACATCGGGCGTGTGGCAGAAAATCGACAGCTCTCCCAGCTGGTACCGGCCCTGGCACGCATTCTTCCCATCGGTACGCTGCAGCATCTGAAGCGAGTGAATCGCGATGGAACGATCATCTTGGCGCCGGTTGCTCAGTTGCTGGAGAAGCTACCGGTAGAGTCTGCGGTGTGTGAAGAGGGGCAAGCAAATTCTATCGAATCACGCCTCTCAAGGTTCCTGCTCTCCGAAGGCATTGATCGTACCATTGTCGATGGACTTTGCGAGCAGCGGTTGAAGGTCATGCCGGTGCCCGCCACCCAGCCACTGCTCCGGTGGCAGTATGAGGCAGCAAATAAGCTCTGGCCGTGCAAATTCCATCCCAATCGGCACCACGAAGCACTGTACGCGGACACGCTGTTCGGGGCGCAGGAAGCCGTGGCCCACCGCAGGTTCATGGAGATCTGTCTGCAGCTGTCGGCGCACTACGAAAGCCGACCGTTCGGGGTGTGCGTTCATCCTCGGCCTGCTGGCAGCCGAATAGTGGCCATCGCTGGGGGTAACAGCGACCGTCATCCGATCTGGCACTGCCCAATGGTGCTGATCGATATGGTTGCCGTATCGCAGAACGGGGGCATATGGCACCGAAAGCAGGACGACGAGCAAAGCGATGCCATGCCGGTGGAGGACGGGTTCCAACTCGGTGGAATTGACCCACAGTATAGGCGCTTCGTTCGCGAGCGCTACGGTGACACGGTTTGCCTTGGTGCGGAACCGACGCGAACCGGAACGGCAGCAGAAGTAGAAGCGGCAGTCGCTGCGGACGATAATCTTGCCAAATACGGCCCCTATCTCTGCACCGGGTATGACGTGTACCTGACGCACGAACCCTGCATAATGTGCGCGATGGCCCTGGTGCACAGCCGCGTTCGGCGCGTATTCTTTCACCGGCCGACACCGGGACGCGGTGCACTGGGGACGCTGGTGAAGCTGCACACAGTGAAGGAGCTGAACCATCACTACGAGGTGTTCCGGATTGTTTAATGGGTCTGATACCGCGGGACCAGAAATTGGCAGAAAAATACACAAAGAGGAAATAAAGAAAGAAAGAAGAAAAAAACAGAACCCCAAAAAAGTTGTTTGTTGCTTTGTTCGAACCACGCTTAACCTTGTGATCTCTCTCGCCTCCGCACGATCGCCCAGATGATCTCTTCGTCGATCGAATGGAATGATCTTTGCAGTTTCTAAACCTGTTTGCGCGGGGATTTTTCTGAGCTTCTGAGCGTAATGACAGTCGCGTAAAATATCAATCGAAACGATCGGTGGTAGTTAGTGGTGTTGAACACACGCACGCAAGCGATCTCTGGCCGAGAATGGGTCCACTATCGAAAGGCGTCCATATACACGAACTCCCAGAAACTCTCCACCCCACAAACAAAACAACACGCAACCGAAAAGCAAAAAAAAAAGAACCAGGCTTCGATCGCGGCTCTGTCATCATCACGCGTCCTTTTCTGATTGAGGTCAATTGGACGGGGCAGGTCCGTATCCCACGTTCGTGGGGGCTCGCGGCGGTGGCTGGTGGTCCTCCCTACGTTCATCAGCGTTTATTTTATTGAGACTCTTCAACTTCTCAGCTTCTGAGCACTTCTGAGGCGAGCAGAAGCTGCTGAGGGAGCAGATCATACGCTAGCAGCAAACGATGCACGAAGTGCACAGTACAGCGCGCTACTTGCGCAAGAGGTGATAATTGCCAACAAAAAAAAAGGTTCATTTGTTTACCTTTTTTTCGAAATCCAATTAATCCGCGTACAAAACACACTGGAATGTGCGTTTTTACATGACGCTTTGTTTGCGGATGCTGCTTGCTGAGGATATCGAAATGATGATCCGCACTGTGTTACCATGTTGATCGTCCTCATCCATAGCAACCACCAATTGGGGCACGTTGTACGAACGGCGGCCAACAAAAGTGTATTGAAATTTATTTGACAACGCACAAATGTGCCTGTCAGCGCTTCCGTGGAGGGTGGAGACAGTGGATTGATGAAAGAGAAACATCCCCAAGACCCATGGGGGAGCACCTACAGCAAAGTCTGCGCTATAGTAGGGGCTGATCGATAAGATCTCTGCCGGCCGTACTGAACTTGGCCGTTGTGGAATTCTTGAGGTTTGGTGCTTTTCGTTTGAAGTTGTGAGATAAAATCTCAAGTCAGAAGTGGCATCATGGCACTGGCACATGCATTGATAACATTACAATGCCAATCGATTTATGGCGCCGGGTACGGGTGGTATGCCATCATTTTTCATTTTTCATTTATTTTGTTTGTTTGGGAAATGGTGAAATGAATGCGATTTGAGATGGTACCCTGAAGATATTTAATAAAGACATTTGGAGTCGTTTGACGGAGATTCAGTAATATACGGGAGTTGTGGACATGTTAAGAGTTTCGAGTTTTAAGTAAGTTGTTTCATTTTGAAAATAATCGAAATATGAACTCCGTCAAGTTATCCGCTTTTTGTAATCGGTTCAGTATGATGTTACTTAACTAACCATATGGCTCCAATACATGAATTCACGTGTATATTTTGCAAATATTGCAAATTAATGATTCAACATGATGTTTTTAGTTAATCTTTCAATTGAAAGTTGCTGTTAAAACATGAACATTTGTGTAATTAAAGGTAGTAAGAATGACTCTGACCATCCCTAATTCCCAGGCATGGAAACCCAGGATGAAAATGAAAGTAATATTGCTATCTTCAAGATTCCAGCCAATGGGGATGGCCTTGTCTGACACCTATTAAACATGGCGCTAGAGCGACCCTTCTGAGACGCAAGGGTAGTTACTTTGGTAACTGTCTTCTGTAAGTCAACCCAGATCCTAGCATACGATAAACACCATTGGTCTGCGGCACTCCTGTGTATCCAAATCCTGATTGAGCAAGTGATTGAGCAGGCGGCGGAGAACTTTGGATGGCAGATAAACGAGGCCAAGGCTAAACTGATGGCGGCACCATCGGTGGCGTGCTACTCTCCAATCCAGACCTTTTGACGTCATTCAGGATTACGCCTATCTCGGGTCAAAGGTCAGCGCCAAGAACAGCATGAGAGTTCCGATGCGCGCAAGAAATATCGTTCTAACGGCCTGACGTAGTAGTCCGTCTAAAAGAACGTCTCGCTTTTACAGTACCAGTGCTCTTATTAATTACTTATTAATACTACTGGGGCGGTCCCGTGGTACAGTCGCCAACTCGAAGGACTCAATAACATGCCCATCATGGGTTCATGGGTTCAAGCCTAGAAATGATCGTCCCCTCGTAGCAAGGACTGACTATCTGGAAACGTGGTAATGGATTAAGTCTCGAAAGCCTCTATAGGCCGGCATGTCCGCGTAGGACGTCACACTAAAGACTCTTATTAATTAAATACGTCCAATTTGGACTTAAAACCATGTTAGCTGCGTTTTAACGCATGATGTTCTCAAGAATCTTTTACGTTAGTGTTTAGGCCGTCCACAAGGACAGAGGGGGCTTAGTAGGTCCAAAATTTGAGGAAATGTTCAACGGTCAGCGGTTTCGGACACAACTGCAACAGACCAAGACCGTGAAGCCAAATAAGTTGCCAAGTAATAGAAAATTATGATAAAATGTGGTGTATCTTAAAACTTCAATATGGTTAATCTGGTGTATCGTGGTGTATCTGAACCAAGAGCAAAAGACGTATACTGAATAACAAAGATTAAAGATGAGGCTGCGCTTCATATAGCTCTATGTTGTCTATGGACCACCTCAATGTAGCTCCGTATGCGCAATATAGCTCCAGGCATTCAATATGGTACTCTATGCGTAATTGAACTACAGTTTAGCTGCAGATTAGCTGTACAAAGTAGCTGTTCAAGCGTAATCTAACTAGAGCTATTCCCTAACAACCAGAACTGTACAATTCTTCCAGTTCAGCATGTAACGAAACTCCAGGAGCTTAAAGGAGCTCTCTGTGCACAATTTGAACTGAACGCGCCTAATGTGTAGTTCCGAATGTGTAATGTAACATTCCATGAGGCCAATGTAGCTCTCTATGCGCAACGGAACCCCATGGGGTCTCTACGTTACGCGGTGAGTTTACTGACGCTTTCGAAGCTCAATACACCTCCGCACACTCAATGAGGTTCCGTAGACTCAACGTACACACCAAAACTTTCCAATCTCTTTCCAAGTGTGCCTGTTTTTGTCGATCAAATATGGGTTTTATTTTTACTGAAATGAATAAATTCAGAGCTTCAACAGCTACATAATCGTGGACCGAGCTCAGAGTGCACACTCTTAAGAAATGATACCTTTGCTAGTCTATCTAGCTGTTTGAATTCAAATTGGTTTTAATTTATTCAGATTTATGGTAAACTTGATAGTTCAAAAACAGATGATTCACCGTATATAAAATGTTCGTTCAATATATCGGGGAGTGAAAAAATAAAGCCTATATCGAATAGAAAGCATCGTGTTTCTGTTGCCAACCACCATCACCATCACCACCATCACCGACACATCACATTACAACCCTGCTCACTTACACGCATGATGCAATGCAATATTTCGATAATTACGGACCAAAAATAGAGGTAGCGCAAATGGTCTGGAGCTTTTATAGAACAAGTTCTGTCGTCGATTCGAAAAACACCACCAGACCAACGACGATGTCGCAGTATGGTGAAAGCCTTCGCTTGTTAGCCTTCGTCGCTTCTCCCCCAAGCATGATAACCACGTTACCACCACTTGCCAATGTGCAGGAGCGCCTACGCGCCTCTATAAAGGGTTCATTTCATCCGGGCAAAAGATGTCCGTCCGTCCCCGTAAATGAGGGTGTTTTAGGCGTGCCACGGTGTATATATATGACGCACGTCGTGATGCGGGATCATGAAAGCCTAAAGAGGTGCCTAGCGATTCATTTCGAACCGGTCGTCAGGGGTGTTCAACAAGCCGGACGGATGTTCAGCCTCGGCGACCCAATATTCAGATGCACTGCGCCACCATGGCCAAAACCACTAGGGTGGTGTGGACAGGGGGGGGGGGGGGGGGTGGTTGGTTTGGGCGGGGAACTTGAAAGCTGGTATTTCCCGCCCCGTGTTTTTGTGTCGTACGCGCAACAGGTTCCGAGCGATATCGGTTCGTCGCCACCCCGTGTGTGTGTTGTGCTCTTCGCTTCCAGGTTCAGGCCCGTCGTGGCAGCCGGTTTTTGCCTCGTCCCGGCCGCGTAAAGTGAGTTGTTTTTCTCGTTTCCAATACAAACTTTGCTGACTTTGTAGCGCGGCTTGATGTGGCGGTGCTTGTTGGTGGTATACGATGAGAAGGTTTCAGGGTATGAAATTCGGGCTCTGTAGCAAAGGGCATTTCAGGAGGGCATACACACAGTCGGACGGACCAAGTCGGACAACGGAAGCGGACAGCCTGATAATATATTACAAATCATTTTCGAAAGTTCTTTTTTTCCTCCCTCTTCTTCCTCTCTCCTCCTCCGGCTCATTACCGAGGTCCAGTCCAGTCGTTCGGCTCATTACCTATTCCAATCAAAAGCCTCAACATTGCCGAGGGGCTGGAATTGGTAAGCCAGGAGTATGGATGGATGGAACGGGTACATCATTATGACATGAATCATCATCATTGAAATCGAATTAGTATGCTCTACCTAAATGACATTACAGAATTGTCTCTTTTTTTTCGGGGGAGTTCGAGGTGTGTAGGCAAATCACGTGACTGCCGCGCGGCTAACGCGCTGCCACTGATGACGCGGCCAAACACATCGAAGCTTGTAGAACTGAGCTGTTTTGTTTGGTACGTGTACGTTCACCTGTCCACTGTTTTCGGTTGTTCCGCCATTCGGTTGGCCGTGTAATGAATGATGTGTAATAAACGGCACCGCTCGCCGTGGAACCGGCGAACGATGGCAAACTTTGTGTGGCATTTGTGTGGTGGCACACTGTGTGCGAGATAAAAAAAAGTAACTAACAGCTGACAAACAGCTGGTGGTTGAGACGTACCGGGTGAGGGACCAGGAGCGGTGCTAATTGGAGATGTTTGGCTGGGAAGAGTTGGTAGACTAAACTCGCGCGTTATCAACACAGCCGTCGCTATCAGTCGCCTGGCGAGATGTTTGAGAAGTTCGGCTAGCGCGAGGAGCTGGCTGGCCACGTTAAGCTGGTCGCGCAAACGCAAATCATTACGAGATGAGCCGTTGCAGCTCGGGGCGTTTCGGTGCGTAGCTTGGTGTTGTTGTTACTGCCGCTGAGAGAGGTAAATAAACTTATCAATTTATTGGAAATCGATGGAAAGATGTTCCGGCAGCACTGCGCTAAAGCTTATCTCGCGCGCCGGGCGCTTGGCCTGCGCTTGGTAGTGTGTGCGGGTCACGTTGATCCGCTGGACGCGCGGGGAATAGGATCATTAGTAGTGTGCCGGTGACGTCTTTCACAGGCAGTAGGGGCAGTATGGCAGTAGCCAGCCCCTGTTTTACAACTCCGTCCGCTTATGCGGCAAACAAATTAATACTAATTTTCATTTCAATTTACTCAATTGATTGAATGCGCGAGATGTTGAGATGGGCTGGAAATTAGTTAGAGAGAGAGAATAGACCTCCGTAAATTAATTAGAGCTTTTTCTGTATTTGTTCTCTCTCGTTCACAGCCCAACGATGGGGAGAGATGGTGATTCTGGCTTATGGGGACGGCGTGGAGGTGAAAACGTGTGCACTTTGTGACAGTGACAGTGTAGAAATGTGATGTGTAGAAGCGCATCAGAAAAAAACTCAATCGAACCACAACCAGATGAATGATTGATCGAGAAAAGCGGCCTGTGACATTGACGCATGGACCCATACAAACCTAAACGGGCGGGGTTGGGAAAAGAGTGTAGCAAACGTGGCAGATAAGGTTTGCGAATTAAACAAAAAATGTGGAGTTTGTGAGGATGTAACCCACACTGACAACAACAAAAAAGAGTGTTCGTGTGTGTGTATGTGTGGGTTTGATTGTCCAGTTAAATGTGATTTAGATGGTGCGATTTGCAAACGAGATGGCGCCACGTGCAGTCACGTGGCTACAACACGCCACGAACCCTGCTGCTACTGTGTACTGCCGGGAAGTGAAGGATTACTACCGCAGGGCAGGATTTACAGGACTTACCCAGTGCACAAACAGACACACCGCTCCGTGATGACCGTGCGGTCGTTACCGTGGACAGACTCAGTCAGTCTCAGTGAAAGAACAGCAAGCGACAAACCCTGCACTCTTCTCCAAAAAGAGTCCAACTACACCGCCAGAGGGAGGGAACACTTTCCTTCCAGCAGTTGTTGCCGGGGAGGAGAGCGGACTTGGCACACCACAACAGACGCGCGGGCATGTTTATTGGGTTCAATAAATTTCAATTTAAAGCAAAACAACGCGCTTGATTGTTGACCGACGCGTCGTCGCAAACGATCCTCTGGCAGGCAGCAGTAGCAACCGCGCACTAATTCCCGCCTCTCCGCTCACGGCTGCTAATAGTAGTAGCAGCAGTGAGTGCCGCTGGGACACACCATCGCTGACAGTGCTGCCTCACTTGTGGCGAGGCAGACAAATTAGCAACTCCAGCAAACGAAACGGGTGTTGCGGGGTGGAAGGGCCAACACGACCGCCCTTCGCGTGTCGCCTCGCCTCTGGACTAGTTGGTGACCGATGGTTGTCGTCGGCTCACGCGCGCTCGAAACGAGCCCCGGGGGCCCATTGTGTGCTGCGTTCTGGACGAGATAACATGCCCGAAAATATCGTCGACGTCGTCGTCGTCGTCGCCGCCGTTGCCTGCTGCTATCGTTTGTCAGTTTAGGGTTTAGGACAAACCGTACCGTACCGTCGCCGTGACGAGACACGCGGGTGTCTGAGTGCTGAGTGAAATACCGAAATTGTGCCGCTCCGGTGACGAACAAAAAAGATAAACTCAAGTGAACGACTGTTTGCGGTCAAAAACAATTCAACAATTCGGAACTCGGCTACCTTGTAGGAAGAGTTGCCACTGGCTCCTTAACTCCGGTGAAGAGTTTAGGGGAGTGAGAGCCTGCCCTCAGCCGGTTGAGGAGCTCTTATTTTGATCGCACATTTCGTGTCTCGTGTCTCATTCTGTTATTGGCGTGGCCGTCAACGGCCCCACCAACGACTGTGATTATGGATAGTGACAGCCCGGTGCAGGAGTACTACATCAACGACTGAGCCTGGCCACCGCCCTGGGTGCGTGGCGGCAGCCGGTGTGGAAACTGCAGACACACACCTTCCTCTCTCGACCCCTCACCAACCTAGTGTGTAGTTTAGTTTTTAAGTGAAACGGACTTTTACATCCCGCCCAAAGAAAAAAAAAACACTGCACTTCCGGAAGCAGTGCACGAGTGCTTCCCCTCCGCCTAGTAGACGAGCGTGAGTCTGCTTCTGGCGCAAAAAAAAACTCTGGGGCGAAGGGCCCTTTGCCCTGGTGGCCGGGTGAGTGGCGCACCGTCCTGCGCTCTTATCGCGCTCCTTTGCGCGCAAAACATCCCAAATTACACCCGTGAGTGTGTGTGTGTGTGTGTGGTGCGTTAAGAAGCAAAATACGCTTGGCTCGGACCGCGCGTAAACCCGCGCAACCGATTTGCGCTAATCTTCGCGCACGCGTCCCTGTTTTGGCGCAGATTTCTCTCACGTCGAGCCCCAAGGTACCTGTGTTGGTGAGCCGCGCCGTTTACAGCGATTATCGGGTGTAAGTAGTCGGGAAAGATTTTGGTAGGAATGTGGACATCCAATCCCCCCCTCCCTCCCCTCTCCCCGCTTGCTGTGACGTGTACGCGCACCGTGTTACATATCCCGCTAATGCTGTCTTTCTTTTGCGTGTGTCTCTTTCATTGCAGCCGTTACAGGAGGAAGAGAGCAAAAAACATTTATAAAAAAATACCCCACCAGCCGTGCCTGTTTGTGTGTGTGTGTGTTTGTGCGTGAAAAAGAGATCGCGCGTGTGTGTGTACAACAGGCGTGTTAATTTCGATCGCGTTCGACCGCTTTTTTTCTTTCGACAAACGCGCATAACGCGGGGTGAGGACTCACGATCACGACGACTCTTCGACGTGTGTGTCTTTCATTCGTGTTTGTCGCTTCACAGCGGGCAGTAGCAGCAGCAGCAGCAGCAGCAAGTTTTTCAACCCGATTAGCGCGCGCGCTCTCGAGATACCCCTCAGCGCCATCACCTCCCCTTCGTCGCAACAACTAGCAGAGGGTCTCTGGTGGCCACCACACTTCGTTCGAACCGAGTCTTCAGTCGTTCAGTTACGAAACAAACGCTGTGCAGGCCGCAGGCTTTTCACGACCGTTCCCTCTCTCTCTTGCCGTGCTCTCGTCGTTGCGTGCTGGTGCCGGTGTGTGCGCGTCTTGTGTGTCGAATGTTTGCCCTCGACGGTGGTCGCAAGCGGGTTAAGGAAAAGCAGTGTACCGCGACAGGATCCGCCAAGGTGCTCCCGGGTCGGTGAAAGGTGCATTGTATGTGTGTGTGCGTGTGCGTGTGTGTCACGTAGTGAAAGTTTTGTGAGAAGAAAACAAAAATCGTGCGCGTGTGTGTCGGTTGGGCGTGTTAGGGCGTTTCGGTGACACGTGGCATTATTAGTGCGTGTGCGTAACGCTAACGGCGGCTACGAAAATTGCGCCCGCAGTAACGCTTGGAAAGTGGAGCCCAACGGACGGGCGGCTAGTAACGCTTTAGTGACGGCCAGTTCCTGTTAGAGCCCCTTAGAAGAAAAAAAAAACCCACAAAAACTCTCCCTGCGTCTGTGCCTTATGGAGCAGGATATCATTAAGCGCCCGTGCAGTATCGTACCATCGTACATGGTCAACAAGATGCGGATAGACATTGAGAATCCGCTGCTCCAGAGTCACCGCCAGCGCGAAACCACCGGCATCAAGAAGCTGTACAATTCGTTCTTCGTTATGTTCTAACTGACTCGCCGCCGCCGAAGGAAAGCCTGCACGACGCGCCCCTGGGTTCGCGCGTGTTGGGTGTGTGTGTGTGTCGGGTGTGTGCGTGTGTGTGTGTGTCGTCAGATTGGAAAAAGCGTGTGCGTGCGTGCGTGTTTTTTTTGTGCAGTGCATCCGCTTGCCTCGCCGGTTCTGGGCCCATCTTTACCTTCCCTTTTGGCCGCGCGAATGAAGCGCCGCAGTGCACACACAGGCAAACACAAGGCGCTGCCGTTAGAGAAATAGAGGAAAGAGGGGAGAAAGTACCACTTAGAATTTACCAACCCGTCGCGCTAAACGGCATGATAAAGAAACAATCGTAGTGCGGGCAACTTCTGCGTAATTCGGCCTTGTTTTTTGTTGCTGTTCGGCTTTAGTGTGTAAAACTGTATTTTTCTTTAAGTCTACACCACCCACACCATCTCACTTGCAAAAGCACCGACCAAAACGGTCGAATGTTCGAGCAACCGTGTGTCCCGCTATACTGCCGTGTGACATTGTCTGCCCCATAGTGCGTGTGCGTTACGCCCGGTTACGTTGCGTTACTCGGTCGCCGACCGAGTTTAGTGCCTAGCAGAACGCAACCTTGCTGCGTGTGCTGATGATGTAGGTGCCATTGCCATTGGTTGTGCCAATTTTGCTACATACGAGCCGCCCTCCCAGAGATACTAATCTCGGGGTCTGCACGCCTGCTGGAACCGAAACTGCTGCCTGTTGCAACATCCTTTGCGGGTCGCGTTCGTTTTCAAAAGCCACCGGAGAAGAGACTTGCGCGTAGAATTACGCGAATGGCGACGGTCATCTCACTGTTGGCTAACCACTGCAACAGTCCCTTCGAGCAGCATCACCAGCAGCAGCAGCCGCTACTCCAGTGTCCAGTGTACGAGCCGGGACCGGTAACGCTTCAGCAGCGATACAGCGGTACCGGCGGCGGTGGTGGTCGTAACCGATCCGAACCGGCGGCGACGTATCAGCAGCAGCAGCTGGACGCGTTAGATTTTCATCTGTTCAGCCGAACGCTCGAGCAAGAGTTCGAACAAATGGAATACTCCGGAAGTCCCGGTCCTTACCAACAGTACCAGCAGCACGATCAGCAGCAGCAGCAGCAGCAGCAACAGCAAGCATCAGCAAGACGTCAAGGGCAGCAAGATTTCGAGCAGGTAATCGAACGCGTTCACTTTGGGATCTCGCTGTCCTTCTCGAGATAGTGGAGGGGAGGGTGTTCATAACACGACCGATGGCCCCATTTCGGGGTTGGAGATGCTCATCGCGGCTGCATTTGGATCGAGGGGACATTATCTTTGCATGCGAATGTACCCCGGTCGTCTCAAGGTTGGCACAAACACGCACACAGAGCTGATTAATATTCCTGTGACCCTGCCGCTGCGTTCATGCTGGCTTTCTTCATTCGTTTCTTCTCGGCGTGAGCCTTCCACACTCACAAAAAAAAAAAGAAGTGCAAATCTTGGCACACATTTAAATCGATCATGATACTCTCTTGTACAAGGTTTTGGATGGGTCGACAGCCAGAAGGTTCGGCCCTGGGTGCTTCTTCCCAATTGCTTGCACACTGTTGCTCATCTGCTGCCATCGCCGCCTAGCGATTGGGGTGGGTTTTCTTACGGGTGTCAACCGTATCTTATCTTGTTTGCGCGCCCTATTATTTGCTGGCAAGATTACGTCCCGACCTGTCAACCCGCGCTCTCGCTGTGGCCGTGCTGGAGGACACAATGTTGAAGAATGCACTGCTTGTGCGGTAAGTTTTTCTGGAACTTCTCGGTTGAAGATTGGCTGCTTCACCGGGATGCGGACCACTTTGTCGGTCGGAAGGCAAAAGCGCTCAACACAACAATGATCAGATACCGAACGCAGTGGAGCGGGGAGAATGTGTACACCGTGCGCCGTGTAGGAGGTGGGAAAGACCCTAGAGACGGGGAAGTACTTGGAGTGCATGTTTCCGGCTTGTTTGCACAATCTTCACTCCGCGGTGGAGCTTGCTGGGAGAGGCGAAGGCGAGACGAAAATGAATCGATCCTCGTTCGATTAGTTGACATCATTGCTATCACATACCCGCCCCTGCGGGGGCTTGACAGACAGTACGACTAGGGCACTACAACACTTCGTGATTCATTAGATTTGTTGAGCGACATTTAAGCAGCCATTGAAAATATTGCACTTCATCTTTTAGATCCGTCGATGGCTTCGTTTCCCATTTTACTCTTTTTGTGACACTTTGCCAATGCACTAAAATTACCTCGCCGAGATATCTTGACAGTTTGATGATCTCCTCCTTCTCCTCTCCGGTACATTTTATTGATAAGTTTTGTGCGATATGTCTATCTCTCTAAGCTTGTACGTGTTCGTACTTTGGAAAATTGGCAAACAGCGAACCGGGTCAACAGACTCGGTTCAGCGTGTCATAAATTAGGCGTGCTTATCAGCTTTCTGTCGGATCAGGCTCTCGATACGGCCTAGCCTCAGCCCCGAACAATATGGGCATTGTGCTGTCGGGCTGTCGCCATTTGTTTTGGGGAAAGGCTATTTTTGTACGATGTGTAATAAAAGTATGCAAAAACGGTGTGGCAAAGATTGCTTTCTTTTCGTTCTTTTTAGTTCAATATTTAGATAACTTTGACAAATGAACGAATAGTTGCGGTTTTTTTTTATTTTTATTTCGGACGGATCCATCCGACCACTTTGTTTTCAATTATCTCACCCCTCTCAATACTATACGCGGCCAGAATTCGATAGCATTTGATGGATAGTCTTTTAAAGCATCAGAAGCATTCTGAAAGTACCAAATTATTTAAAGTATTTTTATGCTTATCTTTTATTAGTTTACTAGATTTGGCAACAAACAGATGAGGCTGGCCTTGTGGTCGCAAGATTCATTAAAGGATAATGAAAACAAACTGACCATCTAAACAATTATAGCTGACCAGTTTAACTTCTATGCAAAGAACATGACAAGAAAGCAAAGTAAAGAACACTGCTCAAAATCGCGATCATCCTTTAATGTCCACTATTAAATGTGTGATCTGCGTGTCACATTCCGTAGCCTGTTGATGTATGAAATATGTTAATGTTAGGAAATAAATGAGCAATCGATATTCCTTCTTTGGAGATCAATGATCACAATTTGTCTGTACAATTTGTGACGCGTAATCATAAAACAATATATTTTGGTTAATTTCAAAAGATCACTTAACGATCACCTTAAATAGTATCCTGTTCCTTCCTTTTTTATTGAATATTTACATGTGTGTTTGGAGGTAATCCGATGGTCCAACGATAGCAACGCTGACTCTAGCAAGACCGGCCGTAGATCGTCTCCCATGTCGACTTGGAATTTGCAGGCGCGCAAAGATTGGTGTGGTTCGCGCTATATATTTTTAAATGTTTATTGTCCGTACAACTTTAACAGCGAACACGTCAGTCAATTGTCGAAATTGAATGAAGTTCAAGTTCGGATTAGTTCGATCGATCAGTTTTCCATCGCGTACAGGGTTATGAAATAGCTCAGATTCGAAAGAGAATCACAACGATTATTACAATCTCATTCTAGTTTATAGCATCAAAAACTTATTTATTTTTTTTTTATTTTTTTTTATTATTTTTATTTTAAAAAACTTATTTATAAAAAGTTTGAAATGGAAATTTTTGCTAAAAAATATTGACTTGAAAAAATGGTTATAACACATACTGAAAGACTTCTTCTGTGTCCACCCACTGATAGATCTCCCCCGGCTACAACCTGGATAGCGAAGACACGTACAGCGGTTCGCCGAACAACTTCCAGGACTACCAGAACAACTTTGTCGATTCGCCGCCCGATTCGAAGGAACCGTGGCCGATCGACTACAACAAGATGCACACCGTGATCGCGTCGAGCAGCGGTGCCAACGATACGACGAACGCATCGCCGACCGTCACGTCGGTCGCGGTTGCTACGGTGGCCGGTCCCACGATTGCTGCCGTAACCTCTCTCCATCATCAGCAACAGCAGCAGCAGCAGCAGCCGCAGCAGGATAATGGTGGAATATTCTTAAACAACGCCATACTTCCCAGTCGAAAGCGACGGGTGGAATGGATGTCACCACAGGAGGAGGACACCGACGGCACCGAGACAAAGATTGCCAACATCGATAAGGAGCGTGACGCACGTCGCAAGGGTAAGTGTCACGTCCAGCAGGCATATGTGTGTCCGTGTTTGCAGCTGTTTTGATTCGTTCTAATTAAGCAATGGTCCGGAAAAGTGTGATAAACGATAAATAAAGCCACCGTGAACGACTTCTTCTTGGTGCGCGGGGGTTGGTGGTGATTGGGATGTGTTTATCAAACTGACTGCTGAGTTGATTAGATGAGCAAACCTCAGCTCTTGGGTTTTTAGAATAGATACTCTATTTGTTTTGTAAAATTGCATTGATATAGGTTGCATATATAATACGTCAGGTTCTTCAATATTGCTATACTTGTAGTTGTATTAGGTCTCGCGTTTGAAATCTCTACAATGAGTCAGCATGTTGACTTGAGCTAAACGATATTGATACATCAAAGTTGTTTGTCTGCTTCCAACCAAGGTTTGAATAATTAGTACCACCATTAATTTGACGTCAGTTTTGCGCATTCGCTATCCAACCAGACTACATTTCTTTTTTTTTATAAACCGGTTGGTTGAAAAATGTTAACCTATCGAAATGCAATTTTAAAGTAAACAAGTGCCTTTGGGGTGACAACACGCCTAGCACTATGGGCTTAGAAGGTTTCATCCCTCCTACGAATTATGTATGACCCTTCAGTGTATGATCAATGATCAAAGAAATCATTGGATAAAGAAAGAGAAAGAGAGATCGAGAGCGATCGAGTAAGGATGACACACTGGGAATTAACAGTTGAATGATTTTTAGTTGTTATGCTTTTAAGCTTGGTGTTTGATATCAATATCAATATCCTCCCTCAATGATTTCGTTATTTGAATCAGAGTAGAAGAGTGGCTAAAGAGATTAAAATGTTAACTAGAAACTTAATGTTTCAAGATTCATACAAAATACTTCCTTTTACTACTGATTTGCGATCCAACTCACTCGACACTCTCTGTGCTGCCTAACGACACACTCACTCTCTGTTCCGACTGTTCAACTCGTTTTGGACTCAACTCACTCCCACTGTGGGCCTTCTAGAGAATCACTCTTGTTATGTCGACTGACCTGACTAGATATTCCATATCTTGGGATTCAACTCACTGATTCCTTTCACCGCCAAGTAACCTACCATTTGGGAATTCAACTCCTTGAAACGGTGTGAATGAAGTTCGAAAAGATTAACTCATAAAAATAGAAGATATAGCGAAGAGATTCATATAAACTCTCCGTGCTGAGTTGCTTCCATACCTTTACTTTTATGATTCAACTCGCAGACTCATACTTAGTGTGCACATCTCTGATGTTTGAGTCAAACCAATCTCATGGTCCTATTAAGAAGAAATGTATTTTTTTTTGTTTCCAAAAATCAATGAGCACAAACTCAACAGTTGGCAGGCAGTCCGAAGTTCAACTGTGGTTGAACTCTGGCTGTATTTCACTAGAAGGACGGATTAACGGATGACCATGATCCACCGTGCCCACCAGAATGAGTTGCCATTATGGTCTTCTCGACCTCTCGGTGTGGTGGTCAGCCATCTTTAATCTACTTCCCTCTGATAAGCCTCGGTTGTGTGGAACTTTTCCTCTCCCGCTTCGCTGAAGGTTACGCGCTCATGTACTCTGTGTTTGTGCTCTAGCTAGGTGTTTCTGTGTGTTTAAGAATCTCGATCAGGATGTAGTGGAAGCAATAGGGAGCAGAGAGACAACACCATACAAGCAAAGGATGATGGAGCGCCCGCACGCCTCACGGTTGTCGTTTGATGCAAAAGGTCAACTTTACGTCACGGGCAGCAGGCACCTCCCCGGTTATAGTGCCGGTTGGTGGTGCCGAGAGCAGCTGATAAGCAGGGCCGGATGGCAGAGTGTGATGATGAATTTGCTCTTACACACTGGCCACTCGAACCAGCGTTGCGTCGGGAGTGCGAACCACTCGAGTGCTACTGCGCCGGTGGGCAGCAGTATGTTCGTCTAGACACGGAAAAGTGTACAAACAACGACGCAAGTGAACGGAAGAAGCCGAAGAAGAGGAAGAAGCTATTCAAAACGGTGTACCTTTAGGGTCTATTGGTTAAGTGTGTGCAGGCGTGTCTCGGAATTAAGCGAAATTGTTGCAACACAATTGCGAAGGAACAAACCCGCCTCATCTTCCTACCACTGGCCGAGCACCAAAAGGAAGCCATTTTCTCAAACAAACTCACCCCAAACGTAGAGGGAGAGAGAGAGAGTGGGGTTGGAACGGTTCAAGGGAAGCGTGCCCCTTGTTCCCGTTCCCGGCGTCCATAAGTGTATGTGTGCCTGCGAGTGTGTTTTGATTTATTTATTGCCGTGTTGATAAAGTGTAAATTTATCAAGATAAGTATTTGGACAAACAGGTGCCCCGAGACCTGGTGGCCCCCCCGCTTTGGGCGCAAATTGTCTAACAGCTTGTGGCCGGTCGGTGGATGTGAGGGAGGATGTCCCACACATACACCTTACAAGCTACGGAGGTGAACAACAACGTGTAACCGTTTGGACGACAAGACCGGAGCGTCCGGTTCACCGCTTTTGTGCTTCTTGGTTCTGGCCCATTGATAGTGCAAACGCTTGTGTGCGTGCGTTGTTAATCGGAGCATCATCATCACCGTGTGCTCTGCCTCATTTTGTGTGATCGCAGGCAGGCTCTGTGTATGATCGCGTACGATCGATAAGCGGGTAAAGCGGTGTAGTAGAGGAGGGCCATCCACTCTTCCCCAGAGTGTTAGAATTGGGCGGAAATACCTAACAACTTCATCTAGAAGATGTGAGTGACAGTGGTGGGCTGGTACGTGAAAGTGATCAGATGTTCAGCCGGATCAGCTGGGGACTCTTCCAGATAGCAAGATCTATGAGAACGTGAGTGCTTCAGAGTTCCAAGAAGTGATTTGGATGCTTCAATAACACTGATAGTTAGCTATGCTACTCCGAGAAGTCATCCGATAGTGGTTTATATGCTTACCCAAGGGGATTTAATCTCAACCGCAACCGCTCGGCTGTGTACGCTCATCCACCGAGGAGCACAAGCGGCACCATATCAACACACGGAGTTCAGGAATCGCGTCATCGCATCTGCCGGGGGCCATAATAATGATGATGATGATGTTGATGGCGGACGGCGAAAGTGGGTGATACGGCATGCACGCGTAGATGATAGACTGTGGTGAATGTAGTGGTGGATTAACAGCGGGAGAGCCCCTTTAGGCCTAAACGAGCCTCAGTCCCTATCTAGTGTGCCGTGCCGTGGATTGAGTGGTTGACGAAAGCGAACCGCTCCACAACACTGTCTGTTGCTGAGCGGTGAGTTGTGTTCCCTTACACCCTCTGTGTCTGTGTGTGTGTGTGTTTGTGGCCAGTGCGTCTCCATCGACGTCATTATCAGCTTCACCTATCATCGCGGTAGAAACGCGCGCCCCAGATGAGTGTGTGTGTGAGAGCCTCCTTACCACCACGATCTTGCGAAAGCATAGAGTGAAAACTCTCGTAAGAGGGTGTGAGTTACTTCTGGAGGAGACCATTTCGGTCCCACCTGCCAGGAGTAGAACGTTGAAACACCCTCCCCCCGTTGCATCCTCTCTCGCTACGGAGTCGTCCTGGGTTACGGAAATGTGTGAAACGTACGGGTTCGGTGGCGACACGATGGACAAAGATTATGTCCGGAAGCGGTTAAAGTGCTTCAACAACAGCAACAGCAATGGCAACGAAATCGGCAATAGTAATAGTCTCGGCCCAAATGCGCACACCAACAACGCCAGCAACAACGGCACAGCCAACAACAATGAACTAGGTGATAATTCCTTTCCCAATACTTCCGTGACACCGTACTAGGGAGCGTTACACTTTGCAACGTGAAGAGGGCATCAATGGTGATGGTAGTAATTAATGTTGTGTTTCATGAATTTTTCGACGAATCTCCAAACATTCATGAATCCGTATGGATTCATGAATCTCTGAAGTTACATGAATCTCTGAAAATTGAATTTCTGAAGATTCATTCAACTCCATAGATTGAATCTCGGAAGATCCATGAATCTTTGTAGATTCAAGCCTGGCATTGACTGTCCCTGCGTACTAAGGTCTACTTATCCGGATGCGTGAACGTTTCGCAATGTAGAATCGCTTAGAAAGTCAAGAAGAAGGTTAATAAGAAGAAAAAGCTCAAGGTGTATGAATCTTTTGAGATAAATGATTTGTTCATGGTTCACAAATCTTTCGAGATTATTGATTTTTTTCATTCGAGTTTCAGATTCATTGAATCTTTTCGAAGATTCCTTCTTACGCATAGAATCATTTGAAAGGTTCATGAATTGGAGAATTCGAATCAGATACATCCAACACTACTATTATCAATGTACTGGTTCGGTTTTTTTTTTAATGAAAATGGATAACTTAATTATACTAATCGTTTCGCTTGTTTGTTTTTCTTTTCTTTTTTGTTTGTCTGCTACAGGAAGCATGCGTTGGGCCGATGATCTTGATTTGGACCTCAGCAATGAGCTCTCCAGCAACGGATACATTAGGTAGGGCTTCAAAATCATGGCTTGTTTTGGTGTTAAGTGTGTTAGTATCTAATGTGTCTTTCTCTTCATCTTTGCAGTGATTCGCTGTTGAATTTCCCTGTGTTCAAGCAAGAACTTCCATCTCCTCCTCAGAAGGTAAGTTTTCTCAAAGGATCATTCGGTGCTGGTCTGATTTGGAGCAATATTCTTAGTTTTTTTTTGCTTTTCTAGCATTCTCAGCATCAGCAACACTCCCAACAACAACAACAACAGCAACAACAACATCAACTCCATCAACAACAGCAGCAAAGTTTGCACCAGCAGGCAGCTGCAGCAGCAGCAGCAGCAGCGGCGGCAGGCAGCTCACAGGATCATTCGCAACCATCCCAACACACCACCCCGTCCGGTTTGCAACCATCGCTGAGTGGAAATGTTCCCAACTCTCACCAACAGCAGCAACAACAACAGGTTGCCCAACAACAATATCACCAGCAACAGCAGGGTCAAAACTCGATGAACGGTCCCGGTTTGATGAACAATGCGACTCATCAGCAAGCGGTAGGAGCGATCGGTGCCGGGCTGAGCAATCTGCAGAGCTTTCTGCAGAGCAACCGGCTGGACACTGATCCAAGTGGAGGTAATTGAACGGCGCCCCATATTGACGTAGATTTGCGGGGGGTTTGGAGATATTTCCAAATCCATATCCAAACTCATGAATTCCGGTGGCCTGTTATCGAGCAGATGCAAATTATCGTTCAAGCGGGATCGGTGAGCCGGTTTTTCTCGCCTCACCTTCATTTGCTGTGCGTGATTGAAGTCGGCTTTTGTCAGGCGTTAGCCTTTACCTATGAATAGTTCTCCCCGCCCCCCCCCCCTCTCCCGGTCGGGCATATTATGTGGCTTCACGAGGGCCTGTGTACATTACGCATTAGGGCCTTCGAGGCCGTGTAGAAGCAACGGGTGGATTTTAATGTGTGTTTGTTTCTGCTTTTACATTTCACAGGCATTTTGCAGATGCAGCAGGATGGCACGCTGACAGCGGCACGTGGTGACAAAACACATGACGATCATAATCGGTAAGGGCCACTCCAACAAACACACCTTGACACACAATAGCGACAGCAGCATTCTAACACCCCGTGTCTTCTTGCTTTAAATAAAAAAACAGGTTCCAGTACGTGCTGGCGGCCGCAACCTCGATCGCGACGAAGAACAATGAAGAATCTCTCACCTACCTTAACCAGGGCCAGAGCTACGAGATCAAGCTGAAGAAGCTTGGCGATCTGTCCCCGTTCCGGGGGAAGATTCTGAAGAGTATTATCAAGATATGCTTCCACGAGCGCCGGCTGCAGTACATGGAGCGGGAGCAGATGCAGCTCTGGCAGGCGTCCCGGCCCGGCGAGCGCATCCTGGACGTGGACATCCCGCTGTCGTACGGGTTGATGCAGGTGCAGCCGACCAGCAGCAACCTGCTCAACACGATCGAGGTGTTCTGGGACCCGATGAAGGAGGTCGGTGTGTACGTGAAGGTGAACTGCATTTCCACCGAATTTACGCCCAAAAAGCATGGCGGCGAGAAGGGTGTACCGTTCCGGATTCAGGTAGAAACGTACATCGACACCAACGGTGGGCTGCACAATGGTGGTGGCGGCGGCGGCGGTGCTAATGCGACGGCGGTCGGCGCAGTGGACGATAAGGACGGCATACGACCGCTCCATGCGGCTGCTTGCCAGATAAAGGTAAGGGTGTTTGGTGTGGGTAGGGAAAGCGACCGAGAACGTGTTACTGATTGCCGATCGTTTTGCTTTCCCGGACCGCCGGTCCACAGGTGTTTAAATTGAAGGGAGCCGACCGGAAGCACAAACAGGATCGGGAGAAAATACTCAAGCGTCCGGTGGCGGAGCAGGAGAAGTACCAGCGCAGCTGCGACTGCACGATACTGACCGACATTACGACCGACTCCGTCATCCAGCCGCTCGGTGGCAGCTTTAGCCCCGAACAGTAAGTGTTGCTTCCCGCAGTAAGCGAGCCTAACCTTTTGCGTGTGCATTGCTAACGAGTTTCTTCTTTCCTTCCTTTTGTAGCATTAAACGTAACGTGTCACCGCTGCTGACCGGTGGACCCACCTCACCTGGGCAGCTGAACAAGTTCGAAAACATCATGTCGAGCGTGCTGGGCGGTGGCGGTGTTGCCCCGAACGGGCTTAGCCCGGGGGTGAAACCGACCCCGACGACGACCGCAGCGACGGCGGCGATGGTTGTAGCGGCGGCCGCCGCCGCCGTTGCCGGCGTACAGGCCAACCATCCGATCGGCATCAGCAACGTGAGCTCCACGAACGGGCTGTGCAAAGCGTCCCCGCTCGGTGGCGAGCAGCCGATTGGCGGTGTACTGTCGCCCCAGCAACCGAGCGAGCTGGACGATTACGTGCCGACCATTACGAAGGAAACGAGCCCGGGCTCGCTGGCGCAGTGGCTGGCCGTGCACCGGCTGTCCGCGTACACGAAAACGTTCGCCCAATTTTCCGGCTCGGATCTATTAAGGTGAGGGGTCGCGATCGAAGGCGATCGTGAGGCGTGTTTTTTTTTGTTCGAAAAGAGAGAGACGAATTCAAAATAACGAACTTTTCTTCGTTTTGCAGAATGTCCAAGGAAGATCTTTGCAAAATCTGTGGCCTTGCGGATGGGATTCGAATGTTCAACATTCTCCATTCAAAGTGAGTGTTGCAAGAACAACCGTACGGCTATTGCTAGATACTAAATACTTACCTTCTTGTAACGCAGAGCCATCACGCCACGCCTGACGATCTACGTGAGTTTCGAAGCAAACATCTACCACGCGATCTATCTGCACTCCAACACGATCCCGGAGCTGGTGCAGAATCTGTCGAAAATTCCCGGCTTCCTAGAGGCGATCAACGCACTCAACACGCCCAAATCGTCCGACGGGGGGCTCTGGAATGGTGGGAGCACTTTCGGGGCGGCGGGCCGTTCGTCGCTTAACGCCGGTGGCGTCGTTGCCGCTTCCAGCAGTGGTGGAGCTGGCGGCAATGGTGGTGGTGGTCTTGGTGGTAAATTTTCCACCCCCGGTGCCATATCACTGTCCGTGCCGTCCCCTTCGTCCCCGCCGATCTCGTCCTCGTGCGGCATTGCCAAGCTGCAGCTGCTGATTAATGGCCCGAACGGCATCCAGGTGCTGCTGACCGAGGATGTGCTGAACAACGTGAAGGACGAGACACTGTTCCAGCTGGAGCTAAAATCGAACGGAAATATACTGATGAAAGCGGTCCACAGTGTTACGGCGGCCGGTGGCCCAGACTGCTCGATCGACGACGATGCGAACTGAATGCGGTTGGGAAGGGGCATTTTTAGTTGCATCAAAGGGTGACACGATGGGGGTGCGATTGAGGGGTTGTGGTACCTCACTTTTTTATGTTGTTGTTACGTACAATAGTTTTATACTTTATGCTTTTGCTGTACTTTTTTTATCACACAAACGATGTTTTCGGTTACGGAGTCGGGTTTAGGTACGGCAGCGCTAGTGATAGTGTGCTTGTGTGTGTGTGCGTGTATGTGTGTATGGTGTGTTGTAAGGTGTATTCGCCTTTTTGCCCGTCAAATAACATCTGGAGCAAGTAAAAAACAACAGGAACTTATCCGTCGAAGGAGAATGATATTGGCACAATGTGATTTGGGATAGGATGATGGGCAGAACCGGAAGGATAGGGATGCAATGTTGGGATGTGCAGGGGGAGTTATTTGAAGGAAGGACAAACAAGCATGTCCTTATTCCCCTGCCTTTCACACTCACCGCCTCCGCGCTTCCGACAGACACCACTCTCAGGGTTTTGTTCTGTATACATGGTTGCTTCACAAGGGCGCGATGATTCAGTAACAACGGCGTGGCTGTGGAGAGGTAAAATGGAAGAAAGATCTTACGACTGGTTCGTATACTCAAAGCATTTAGCACAGCTGTGTGAGAATGGAATCGAGAGAAAAAGAGAGAAATGTCGAAAGAGAGAGAGAGAGAGAAAATACACCTGTGGCCACGGTAAAGTGCAATGAACAGTAAAGTGATTGACTTTTTTGTCATTGTTGTTTTTTGTTTCTGCATCGGTATTCAGCTACAAGAATGCGATATTGAATGCTCCGTTTTTTGCGTGGGGAAAGTAAATATATACACAAACAAAATCCATAAACACTACATTAGTACAAAGCAGCATTAGGTTAAGGCGTTAGTGTTATTTTAAAACGTTTTAGACTTAAATGTACGCAATCATGTACCACGCGTCGTACGCCATCGGATGATTGTTAATAATATGCTTTTTTAGGGTACATGTACACACACAACACTCTGTTCTTAATTGTCTGTTTTATATACATTATAGTTTTTTTTACAAAAAAAAAGAAAGAAGAAAGGCAAGTACGTGTTCCAAGAACGTACATACTTTTTTGTTATGTTTTTAGCTAAGCTGTGCAGAAAATTTGTATTGTAAATTAATAATTTGATTTAAATATTAACATATTTTAAACTGAAATCGGGAGATGAAATAAGGTTTGGCGCGGTTTTTACGCGGTGATGATGATGATACAGGGTTTTCCAGGAGTTATCATAGTAGTGGGACACTTCATTGACTCTTTCTTAAGTCAAATGAACTCAATGTAATAGGAATTAGAATCCCATTGAACAAATCCAATAGGAATTTCCAAGGAGCCTGTCTAACAAGGTTGCCATAGAGTCCAATTTCCACCGTATGAAGTTCACTTCCAATAAGAAAGAATCAAGGAAGTGTCCCGTAACTATGGGAACCCCTGAAAAACCCTTTAATGGACGTGCGTGTGACTGTTTGCTTTTGCAAAGTCTTTGCGGTGGTACTATGTGTCTTAATAGAATTGTGTTAGAATGTGCCTTAATGCTATTACGAATAGTTAAATGAAAAAAATTAAGGAAACAAAATGTTTTTTTTGTAGTGAAAGAAAGGTTAAGGAAAGATGTTTCGATAGATGTATGTAAATAAATGATAGCGTTGTTTATCATACAAAAACAAATTGTTGCATGAATTTCTTTCACCATCAACCTCAGCGGTTAGAGAAATGGTAAGTAAGCTCTAAATGATAAGATTGAATTGATTTGAAACATTATTTATATTCTTTTCAATATAAACGTAGTTGTCCGGCTCCCTCTGTTCGCCTTTGTCCATCATCAACTTCTTCTATAAAATATATTATCTTGCACATAAACGAGAAAATAAACTTCTTTGCGTGTACCGTGTGTGTGTTGTGTGTCTGGATGTGGCTGTTATCGTCTGTTTCACCTTCCTGCTAATTGAAGTATCGCCTTTCTGTCCCTTGCGTAATAGCTATTGCGAACAAAACTGGATTATCCTCGACTATTGTTTTCAACTGATCGTAAAAAAGACATACACACACACGTACGGTCGCTCTAGATAAGAAAAGTCTTGCAATCTGTGCTACGTCCTCTGTAAATGAAGCTGAAGAAGGTAATACGTTCCTCTACCGGTTTGTATAATCGGAAACTGTGAACACACTATATAGCTGCTACCCTTATACTGTTGCGTCGCGGGGGGAGGGAAATGGAAACGAATCAAGTTACTGATGCTAAGAGCAGTGCCCGGAAAATTGTAACAGTCGAGAGTCTCTTTAATAGCTATTCAATTGTTGGGGAGGGTAAATATACACTTATCTGTTCTGCAAAAATTGGTGATTAACGGGGTTTCTGATATATCCCATAAATATACCTCATCTCTCTCTCTCTCTCTATCGCTCTCTTCCATCCTATCTGTGTTGTCGTGTAATTATTACGTGGTATGGATTCGCTAGGCCTTGCCAAGTTTTTTTCCTCTGGAATGTTTGTGCTGTGCTGGCGGCGACGACGACGACAACGACGGCTGCTGCTGCTGTCTCTGGTGAGTTCGATGCGATGAGTGATCACCGGTGCCGCCGCCAGCGGTGGTGCCACTGCCCCTCCCGGCAGGGAATCATTTCTTCTTTTTGCTCTTCTCCTGCTTCGCCTTTAGCTTCTCTTCGCGCTTGCGTTCCTTCTCCGTGAGCGACAGGTACAGCTTGTAGCCGAAGAATGCTGTAACGAAAGGAAAGCGAGTACAATTAAGTATTTATATTTTTTTTGTTTGATTATTATGTGTTAATTTGAAAACTGTTCCTGAACGTGTTTCTTGTTTATAATCGCGTCCAAAACCTCAACCCCCCAGGCGAAGAGAGACAAAACTCACCGACGATCGTTACCACCACACCAGCCAACAGCCCGTACCCGATCGGTGTCGGTTGGAACTGTTCCGTCCAAAGCATACCCACGCCGGGCATACGTTTGGCGAGCGTATCCATCAACCTCGAACCTTCCGGTTCCTCTTCCCTTCCCGGTGCACTTGTTTGAACGATTTTCTTCTGCTTGGAAAATTCATTCAGCTGAGCTAACGATTTCACAAACTTGCCCTTGAAATCCCTCGCAAACTGGCGCTTCTCCTCGTCCGACAGGTTGACGAACATGTCGGACAGGGCGCGCAGATTGTCCTGGAACTGTTGCGCCAGCGAGCGCTTCTCAGCGTCCTGCAGCAGTTCGCCCAGGGCGGCCGAGTTGAGCGCCTCCACGAATGGGTTCTCTTCATGTTCGGTGGCCATTTTTTTGTTTTGTTCTGTTTCGCGATACGCGATTATCGTTGAAGCGACGTTCGATCGGGAGCCTCAAAGCGGTAGCATTCCCGGCTGTACACTAATAAAACACAGGTGGCAAAATGCACTGCGCAGGAAAGGGTCCATCGGTCACATCGATTCGCTCGCTGTCCCCCATTGAGTGGGCTGATGGGTGTGTGTGTTTTGAGATGAGATAAAATCGTGTGCACGATAGTGAAATCGAGTAACAAATAGCAGAGGGAACGAAGAAGACAAAAAATCAAGCCGCTTATCTCCACCGATAAGTCCGCGGAGCACCGCCGCTTCGTCGTCTGTGAGTGACGTGGCAAAAGCGATGGAATACGTTGGCAGTGATGATGATAACGCGTTCTCGCGCGAAGGAGGGATTGGGGATTTCCTTCACCACAATAAAACCCAATTGACCAACAAGGTAGCCCAAAAAGGTGCTAACGTGTCACCAAACGACGCGTTAAGAACTTTGCCACACACTTTGCCAGGCGAGAAATGGCGAGAAGTACGGAGACGCAGCACGCACTCGAAACACGAAGCCCAACCAGTACAGAAGACACCCACCGGAAGCATCGGAAGGCAACACAAATTAGCGAATGGGTTCACATTTCACAGGTTTCCCTTGTATGATGATGATGATGTTGTTGTCGCCCGCTGGTTGTGTTGATGGGTTTTCCGCTTTTGCCGTTTCACTGTCGCGCTTCTTACCGAACAGGCTTAGTACGAGGAGCACGGCGACAGCGAAGCTAATTTGCCGGTAAAGAGTAGCCTTAAAAACGGTCTCCCTTCGCAACGCTTGCACCACTTGCGGGAGATGTGGCAACTGCTGCAACAATGCCAGCAGCTTGGCCTGCTCTTCGGGCGATGCGTCGGCAAGCACCTCGAGCAGTTGTTCCTCGCTCGGTAGGTCGAAAGATGGGTCCATGGTTTGACGGGGGCAGTCAAAGCGGGTTCGATTCTAAAATCAGACTAATTTGTGTGCTGCAGAGACGTTGAACTCTCTTCTCGAGTTTTTAATGTTGTCTGAAGAGATTCAACTGTTTAAACAAATGTGTTTAAACAAACAACCCAGTTAAGTTGTGTATCGAACGAGAGGGAAGCAAAATCTCACGAAAAAGGGTTCTCGAAACCTTAAAAGGCAACAAAGTGCGTACGCGTGTGTGTGTGTGTGTCTTACCGAACACGGCCAGCATAATTGCCAGCATCACGAGAAACACGAGATAGTCCGACAATCCGGCCTGCATCTTGCGGCGCATCGCGTTCTGCAGCACGCCCGCCTTTAGCTCTTCCTTTTCCTCGTCGGACAGATTGTCCATGCCCTCCAGCATGCTCAGGAAGTCTTCCATCGTGGGCATCTTGAAGTCTTCCGGATTGAACGGATTCTCCGCACCGGGTGCACTTTCGGCCGCAGCACCAGCACCACCCTCCGGACCGCCGCCCATCGCGTTAAACAGCTCCTCTGCCACGTCGCCCATTTTGCGTTGCGCACACCACCACACGGGGGAGTAATAAAGATCCGGACGCTGTTTCGGCGCTAACCCACCACGCCGCCACGAGAAGCAGCAGATTGCAATGGATGGATCGAACGGCAAACGGTTACTGACCAGATAAGCGGCCCAGACGGTGGTCGAAAGGCCTTCTAGGCGCGATGGTGGCGGCTGTGCCCGGTGCGATGCTGATAACAGTTACCTTCTGGAGGGCGGCTGGGTTTGCCACACGATTGCAGATGAGTTTGATGCCATTTATTGCATCACAAGGGCCACTAATCAAGGTAAGGCGTGTGTGTGTGTGGATGAAAATGAGCGTGTTCTTCCACTTCTAAAGCAGATCTTCTTGAAGGAGGTACCATACGGACAATATGTTACGTATTCAAGGCCATGTTTTTTGGTTGTAACCTTCATCGGCACTAAGATCAAAGGTGAGCACGTGTAATGAATTGAGTTTTGATGTTTAAGGGGAGATTACGGCTTAGACAGATTATAATTTTAGCAAATAATTCCTAATTTTACGTGCCCATAAAGGTATAACTAGTACTTAAAACTGGATCCGGGATGGTTCGACGGTCTAGTTGTGCCGATAGGGAGACGCAAATGCCTAACGAGCCTCATTTATCATCAGGGTAGCCCAACGTACCAAGGGTATGTTCTCCGGTTACTTGGTAAAGTCAAGCTCCAGCTCATGCCAAATGCTTCTAAGAACCACATCTTGGACACAACGGTACACTGAAAAGAACCCTCCCTTGTCGGCTTTCGTTAGGACCATAGGGAAGCGTCCTGACAGAACAAACCCTCCCTCAAACGTACCCCCACAACTCATCCTACTCCGTACATACCACCGAGGCCAATCACGACGATTGCCGGGATGATGAAGACCGCGTTCGGGAATCCGTGCTGGAACGGGTCGTTGCTGGAGCTGAGTTCAACCATTTTTTTCACGCGGTGCTTCCGGCGGAGCGCTTGCTAGGGGCTGGGAGGGCGTCACGAATCAAAAGCTAAAGGAGGGAACAGGAAACATTCCATTACTTTCCAGCGTTCTGCATTGCAAACATAGAAAGCCGGCAAATTCGCGTTTAAGCACGTATGTGTGTTTGTGTGTGTTTGTGGGGGTCTTTACCTTGCTGTAATATTGTTTACGGTACGATATTTCTTCGATTGATATTGTCGTTATCGATAAGATTACGGTTTCAAAACACGTAGGCAAAATGTTTTCTTTTTGCTGTTTTTTTGTTTCTGCTGCGTTGGCTGTCAGATGTCAGTGTGGCCAGATTATTTTGGCGGTTTTCGGTAGGCGCATCAAAATTTTATCGGTAGTTTTCGGTAGGTTAGGGCGGTGGCAACGCTTTTTCGCATGCGATTTTATCGAACAAGATTTGTATGAGCGTTTCTACATACACCGAGACTGCAGCTGAGAAAAAAGCTGACAGCATGCTTTGACAGCGACTGACAGCATTTTCGGTGAGAGAAATCTCCTCAGCATGCAAAGAACGATGGAGCTGAGAAAAAATTAAATTGGCAGTTTATAGCGAACGATCAATTATAGTTTGCATTTTTGCAGTCTAATAATCGTAGAAATATTACTAACAAGTCAAAGAATTTTTTTACTTCATTTTAGCGATTCAAATGGATTTTTACAACATAATTTTAAAAGTCTCATCTCGGCGCTTTCCGGAGCTTCTGCACACACCGGCGTGAGAAACCGGTTGTCAATTCTCTCACAGCCATCTCTCAGCTGCAGTCTCGGTGTATGTAGAAACGCTCTATGGGATTTGACAGATAACGTCGGACGTGCGATTTCGTCGCCCGACGTTATCTGTCAAATCCCATATAAAAATTTGACAGGCCGTCCGATAAAATCGCATGCGAAAAAGCGTTGCCACCGCCCCAAGTAACAAATGAGGATAGCGATTCTTGAAACAGTATCCCAAGCGCCACATATTAAGCTTAAACGACTGAAAAATCGAATATCTGTAGTTTTCGGTAGGACAAATGGAAAATCGGTAGTTTTAGGGCGGTCATCTGTGAATCGGTAGGCATATAAAAAATCGGTAGGAATACAGATAAATCGTTATTTCTGGTCACTCTGGTCAGATGCCAGTGTGTTTAGCAGGGTAGGTTGAAGGCTGGACTGCGACAGTTGGGTTTGACAGAAAACATCGCACAACATCGCTCACAATTCGAGAAAGTTTCAAGATGTTTTATTTTATTTTTTAATTTTTTCAATTCTGGAGCAGAAATTATACAAAATCTTAAAACTTTGTTGATGATTTTGATCTAAAAATGCAAAAACAATACAACATCGTGCACGAAACATTCAAAACTTAACGAACAACAGCTTGAACGAAACTACGCTTTTGGCGCCAAACGTCACGAGTTGTTTACCTTTCGGTGGTGGCGTGCGGCACAAGCAAAACTGTGATAAAATCATTTAAAAAGAACTTAACTGACTGACTAAAAAGAAAATACGAACCATGCCGGACGGCTGCAGTGATTTGGACAGCACGCGCAGGTTCCTCAAAGTCCGTCTGCTCACCGATCGTGCGTCGTTTCACGGGTACGAAGCGGAGCGGCAACAAATCCACGATCTGCTCGAGCGCACCGCGGAACATGGTGAATCAAACAGTGCGCTGCTGCTGGGACCGAGAGGGATCGGGAAAACCACCGTAAGTTGTCCTTAGAATGATTATTTTACTACTTAATAAACACGTTGGTACGCGTATCTACTTCTAGCTGGTAACATCCGTGCTGGTCCAACTGCTGTCCAAAGAAACATTCCACCGCAACAGTTTGGTCGTGTACCTGAACGGTTTGATACACATCGACGATCGGATTGCCCTGAAATCAGCAACCGCCCAAATGAATCTCGAAAATGCGGTCGACGGTAAAGTGTTCGGTTCGTTCGCAGAAAATCTTGCCTTCCTGCTGGAATGCCTCAAGGCGGGCGATCGGAAGAAATCCAAGAGCGTCATCTTTCTGCTGGAAGAGTTCGATCTGTTCTGCTCGCACCACAACCAGACGCTGCTGTACAACCTGTTCGACGTGGCCCAGTCCGCTCAGGCACCGATCTGTGTGCTGGGCCTGACCGCCCGCCTGGACGTGATCGAGCTGCTCGAGAAGCGCGTAAAGTCACGCTTCTCCCATCGGCAAATCTTTCTGCTCCCGCGGGAGGACGGGTTCGAGGAACGGTTGGAGCTGTTCGGCAGCTTGCTGAAGCTGCCCACCGAGCAGGAGGTACGCACGTTCGCTGCCACCCATCCCACCATCCCGCCGGACGTGCTCAACAACGACGAGCTAGCGCTGCTGCGCAATCTGTTCAATCCACGCCAGTACAACCTGCCCTCCAAATGGGTCACACAGTGGAATCGGACCATCGACAAGCTGCTCAAGAGTGCGGAAGTGCAAACGGTGCTGCAGAACATGTACGAGTACGATGTGCTGGAAGGGCCGTTCCGGATGCAGCTGTTTGAGCTGGTGAACGGGCTGGACGATGAACATGGGGCCATTACGATCGAGTCCATTCAGCAGCTGGGCGAACGGTACGAATCGGACGACAAGGTAAAGCTGCTGGCCGGATCCTCCGTGCTCGAGATCTGTCTCGTCATCGCGATCAAGCACCATTCGGAGATTTACGATCGCGATCCGTTCAACTTCGAGATGATACTGACGCGCTTCAGCAAGTGGGCCAACAGCAGCTCCAGCATGCAGGGCATCGAGCGGCCGGTCGTGCTGAAAGCGTTCGAGCATCTGAAGCAGCTGGAGTTTGTCGCACCGCTTACCGGGGGCGGGCTGGCGAAGGTCCAGAAGGAGTACCAGCTGCATCGGTTGCTGCTAACGTACGGCCAGATACGTCAGGCCGTTCAGCGGATGCAGTTTCTACCGACCGAAATCAGCCAGTGGGAGCAGAGCTCGCTGGTGTGAGGATCGGCGGCGGGGGTGTGTTGGAACAGGTTGCGGAATAAATTATACTCACTTATTTATTACGAATCAGAAAAAGGGGGACAAATTTGCTTTGAAGAGATGACAAAGGCGAGTTAAAGAGAAATAACGACCAGTTTGGAGGAAAAGTTTGAATTCGCGTCGCCAATAAGCCTCTCTAACACTCAATCGAAGGTCAATTCACCTGTTGTAGGAACGCTTCTAAGGGCGGCAATCCACTGAAAGATTCAATCCGCCACTCAATTTTGTTGTAGAGTGGACGTTTCGCGTAATAGTTGGTTCCATTTTAAGTGAAAAAAGCTACTTTCGCTCTTCAACGAATCTTTCCATATTGGACGACCTTTGAATAGCGAGAAGAAGCTAACTTTTTGGACGGGAAATATCGCTCTGGATGAGTAAAAATCAATAAAAACAGACATAGATGAAAACAAACCATCCGTCTGGGAAGGCGGCACCCCGCACGAGGCAAGCGACCTCATTTGCATTTGCATAATCCGATAGGGGCGCTGTGAATAAAACCGTTCCCTGTGTGAGAAAAAACCAACCGTATAAATAAAGATTCGAATGTTAGGTTGAACAAACAGTCCCATCCAGAAGGCCACCGTGAAAAGAAAGCATCACCCGCCGATCCCCAACGATAGACGATGAAGTTGGTTGTGTTTTTTGCCCTCATCTGCTACGCAATCGGTAGCGAATCGCCCGGCTTCTTTATCAAGCTGTCCAAGAGTGTGCCCCGCATTGGACGGCGGGGCGATTTGGAGAACTTTTTCCTCAAGCAGTCGAAAAGTGTGCCCCGTATAGGACGGCGTGCCGGTGGATTTCACGTGAGTCGGCTTGAGAGGCTATTTTTAGATCATAAATTTTAAAAACTTTATCTCTTTTCTACTTCATTCAGATGGCAGCAGTGGCCCCGCAAGAGGCCCACGGCTCGAGCTGGTTCGAGCGGTACATGAAAACGGCCAAGCGTCCCAACGGTGGCGGTTCGCTCGTACCGGACGATTTCGGCAAATCCTACAAGAAAATTCGCCCGCTCGATCTCAACCACATCATCGACATCCTGTCGGACGATCTGTTCTTCGGGTCCGATCTGAAGTTTATCTCCTGGGAGGTGCTGGACGAAGCGCTGGAGGAAGATCCGGAACTGCTGCAGAAGCTGGCGTCGCTCGCACGCGACAAGGAGGTGCAGCAGCTGAAGAAGCTGCTCGGCGAGCAGGACGATGAGCTGGTAAAGTATGTGCCGATCGATCGGAACGAGATCAATGGGGCCAGCAGCCGGGCGTACATGTACCGGTTGGATCGTACCGATCCGAACAAGGAGCGGCTTGAGTATCAGCAGTAAAGTTTTGGGGCGCTTTTTTATATCACGCGCTTCTTCTGTCTACTGCCCTATGCTAAATGAGGATAATATATAAAACGGGGACGCAGAATGGATGGAGCGGAATCACTACCGGATTGGGGCGTACGGAACAACGGGTGTAGTCTTTCAACTGTATCTGTATGTGTGCGTGTGTTACATGAATAAAGTTGTGTCGTGTGTTTTTTCAGTGCAAGAACATTGTTTGTGCGAAACCTATTAAGTACCGCGCAGACTGTCTTTGCTGCCGGGGGACGGTCTTTACAAAGCTTGAACAAAGGTGGCTTTACCTACCCGATACCGATTCCGCGATCGGATTCGACTCCGGAGCCGATTTTGGAGTTGATGCTGGAGCCAATTCCGAAGTTGAATACGAATCCTAATCAGATTCGTAATCAGCTCTGGAATCCGAATCGGCTCCGGATTCAGAATCGACTTGGGAATAGCAAATTTGCTCCGGAAACGGAATCAGAATGGCTTCCAATATTGGAATTTGCTCCGGAATGAGAACCAGTTCTTGAATTGAAATAAGATGTTTCAGAAACGAAATATATCGGAAATTTTCCATGAGAAAGGATCGTTTGCAAGTAAATCTGGATTCTTTGCGGCTATCAATACGTAGCATCATTGGATGGAAATACCTTATCTTTTGGATATGCCGAAACTGATTCTGATTTCCGACCCAATTCCTAAGCCTCCTAAGTCGATTAAGATTCCGAAGCCGATTCTGGAATCGATTCCGGGAACTATTTCCGGACCTACTATTTCGAATCGATTCCAGAAAACTTCGGAGCTAGCCGGAATCGATTCCGATGAAAACTTCATTTTTCTCATCACTAGAACCAACGACGGGCATCATGTTAATTCGTGCAAGTTGGCGATTGTACCATGGGACTACCCGTCTGCCGTAGCAAGGTGAAATATGTAAGCCTACCGAAAGCTGGTGTGACTTCTAGAAGTAGAAGATGGTAATTATAACCTTCGTAAAGAAGGGTTCGTGCGAAATGGGATTTGAACCCCGCATAGGGCATTTATATATGAAATATTCCGTATTAGTATGATTGTACTTCAAATTTGCTTTTCGGCGATTCTGATACTTTAGGCACACTTTGTGGATGTTATTTCCTACGGAAGGTGATTCATATTGGAAATGTTTCTGTCCAAAAAGGGTGCCATTGAATCCATCAGAAGGTATGCCAGAAGTATTAGAACCCCTGAGAAGATTACTAATTTCATATATCATTCCATTTCATTCTAATACTGCGACCTTCTCCTTGTTTTTCCTTGTTACGATTGATTTTGTGTGCCTTTTTTGTATCCAATGCCAATCGGAACATGATTCCAATTGGGACACCAATAATGATTACAGTCTCGTTGGGTTTGATGCGCCTTTTAATTATTCCACCGGATCGTCTCGACTAACCCCAACACAATGAGCTGAAAGATTAATCCAATGTAAAAATGTTGCAGCTTTGAATTGTAAAATGTTATTGATTGTGTTTATTCTATTATCGGTTTATTTATTTCATCACAATAGCTCATGTTTATTTTTACATTTATTGATGAACAGAATCTCATAATACTAGCGTAATAATATAATAATAATTTAACACAAATGATGCCTTCAAACAGGATTAAGTAATCCATCGCAGTAATTATCAATTGGAAATTTATCCTTTAAAGTAGCTTTAATCTAATGTAAAATTAATTGTTTATTAAAACTAATTGCGTAGCGTGCGCAGGAGCTTTTGCCATTCTTAAAAATAAAACTTAAGATAACATAATTACCTGTTTGTTTGAACGTTAGAGTCAAAACAGCAGTGAATCTTATTGAAAGCTTTGCACATTAACATAAATGCGTCAAGTCATGGCTTTCTTGTTCACTTTTCTGAATACGCTCAATACGCAGTGGCGTATTTAACGGTAAGCAAAGTAAGCAATTGCGGGGGGCCCCGTCAATGAGGGGCCCCGGAATCTTTAGTACATAATCCATAACAGTTGATAGAATATGGCACTGTATTAGCAAGGAGGGCCCCGCGCTAGACGAACTATAAGCACCCCCCCCCCCCGGCAGCAACAAAATTTAAGTTAAAATGTTACATAATGGGGGGTGCCGAGTACCCCCGGTAATCATGTAAAAAGGGGCCTCAACAACTCTTACTGCTTAGGGCCTCCGAGACTTTAAACCCGCTACTGTCAATACGTGTGTTAATCAAACTTTAGTGTTCTGGACACAAGGTATTGGAAGCGTTCAGAATTAGGTCTCTCTGGTCTTAGGTCGTAGTAGGCCCTAAGCTCTGTCGAGTGAAGAAGAGACGGGGCGTCAACCGATCACGGGGCTCAAACTGAACACGGGGCTCCAACCCGGAGCCTGATCTTTTGCCAGTTTGAAACGAATCAACCTTCTACTTCTATTCAGTGATCCTAAAATATGTGTCGAACTTACCACCCTGGGGGCTCCCAAAACAGAGCATTCAGTCTGCTTAAACTTAGGTTTAAACTGTCAGGTCGTGATTGCAGTACCATGGACTGATAATCTGAACTGATTATGAATTTCACTCTACTTAATATATAGACTTTAAATCAAGCTTTTCAAAACAAAAACACAATGTACAAAGCATTTGAATAGTGTTTTAATGAAAACTTAAGGAGCAACAATGTATTGTTTTAGTTGATGTTTGAAGAAAAAAGAATTGATTAAATTTGAGTATACAAATTGTTTTGAGAATGCCTTTCATTGAAAGTTGTTGGTGAGGATCACTCTTTGACAAATATTTATCGAATCTATTCTAAATGATCGTCACGTAACATCACCACATATGAATTATACCTTAGTAGATAAATTATTCCACAAGACCTGCAACCGCAAACAGTGTTATGAAACCGCACTGTGCCAATCATTCCTTACCTCATTTGCAAATGCTGATTGATTGTTCTGCTATTTGCGTGATTTCAATCCGTTTCTCATGTTGTGATGCGATAAATGGCAAAACTTCTGTCAACACAAAATAATGCATAAGCACCGAATGAGGCTTTATTGCCATTTTCTTGCCAACATTTCCCACTTATCTAATCAATAGCCATTTATCGTGCGGTTTAACACATCCGGTTTGAAGAACAGAAAAAGAGGGTATTAAAATGAATTTTGCATAAACTTCAAACGAAAGGATGTGGCCTTTCTGGACCAGCCGGCGGGGCGGTATGTGGCCGGCAGAATGGGGAAGTAAAAACTGGCTCGCTTTGTGCAGAAAATTGGCCCGTCGAACGCATCGAAAGCTCCCTCCCCCTCCTCCCCCTCTTCTCTCAACCGCCCTCCGATTGTCGTTGGCCTCGACCCAGCGAAATGACACGATCGCCCAAGTGTCACTGTCATCGGTGCCGTGTCGATTCGTTGCCCCCGTGAAAACGTAACGCGAGACGCAGGCCTCGTAGACACCGCACGACGCACACACCGTTCTGACCGCAGGCCTTCTTTTCTTTGTTCTGAGCTTTTGTTTTCCTGTTTTGCCTTCCGTGCCAGAGCCTAGCCGGGAGAAGTAAAGATGGAGGTTCTGTCCGTATGTTCCGGTTAGCGTACAACCGTTTGGGGATATTTTTTTTCCCAACCCCGGAGGCCAAACATTGGACGGACAGAGCGGTCTGGCTACCGACGACGACAACGCAGTCACCAGACGACCAGCCGATGCGGTCTATAATTGGTCCGATATCTCGTACGGCGCGTTTGGGTCTGGGGCGACCTCGGTTCTCGGTACTCTCTGGTGCCCGGGGGGCACTGATTTTGCAATTACCCGCGGTTGGGCACAGTCGCCGACGGTTGGTAGTTCCGTGCAACCGTGAAATGTGACAGCTGGCGAGGGCAATGGTGACCAATTGCCTTGCAGTGACCCGGGCTCCATGTTCTCCCCTCCTTTTGTTTAGCAGACATCAGACAACTCGGCTACCACGTTGGGACATTTTTCTATACGGGCTATGAATGTAAGCGTAAATTGTGATGATTTTGTATTCTTTACATATTTAGGACGTGAAGGATGTAAATGGCGTTGTAAAACAATATATAATTGTTAGTTTTATTCTACCTTTAAGACAACTTAAGAGCTTTTTTAATTATAATAAATTAATTACTATTTTCGATCTATAATTTTCAATTAAATTAAAAAAAAAACAGCAAAAGTTTTGTTTTAGTTTTCGAAAAAGGTTTATCAATGGAAACAATCACTATCAAAATCGGATTCAAAAGGGCGTACAAAGGGTAAATGGTTACCTGGAAAAGAGGGCGTGGCTATCGGTGTTGATTCATTACCATAAAAGATGAACTACTCTGCTACAGTGATGGTCAAAAATGTAAGGTTGTTGCAATAGAAAGCTCTTGAAGCGTTTGATTATTATTGTATTGGACTAAAGTCTAAACTAAAACAATATTGATTATTCACAGTGTAATAGTTTCCTAAACTCCTTAAGAGGAAAAGGTCATTTAGCGTGGAGTAGATGCTGAAGCATGCATCAATATTCAATAAGTATGATGTTGATTACCTTGGACAGGTTAATTTTAATTTGCTTGATTACAATGTATTATAAAGTTATAAACTTTACCTTAAACACGCCAATCAATGTAGATTGAATGTAAAATGCATAATTTCTCTTTATGAATGAATTTGCCTTCAACTGATGAGCGTATTGCAGAGTACCGCCGACGGCGGCGGCTACTGAAATGGATGAGCGAATAAGGGTGCGAAACCATTTTAAACCGATATGGTTAATAATTTAATTGGTACAGTGTTTGCAATGATGTGGTATGGCATTAAAGTTTTGATGTATCGATATGAAGTTATTAGTCTGATGTGTGATTCATTTTATCGTTTCACATAATCATTTTATAACAAAACTACGTTTATGTGATGCCAATATTGCGTTGAAAATTTGGTGATAAATTTAGAACCATTTTCATTTAAAGATTCTTTTAAATTAAGAATGATACATAATTTGAGTATTAAATTTCTTTTTTTTAAGTACAGGTAGTCCCCGAAATACACGGTACCTCTTATACGCGGATTCGGAGATACGCGGTTTTCTAAATTTGAGCAGTTCTTTGAGCAAATTGTGCTGATTTGACTCATCCATTGTCAAATGCCATATAAATTCTCTTTTAATCAAATGTCTAAAACCATTTTTAATGGTTTAAAACTGTAATATACAGTCAGAATCATATCTAATAGTTAATTAAGTAGCAAAAACCACCCTCTACTTGAAAAATTACACGAATATTAGTGATAATCTTGAGATAAGACTTACGCGGAAATTCGAAATACGTGGTATTTTGCGGTCCCCATTGGCCGTGTATCTCGGAGACCGCCTGTATTGCTTTTAGCAAATGGGCAATTTTTAACCTTAACGTATGACGCATGACATACCATCATATAAAAAATCAAAACACAAACTTATTAAGTTTTGATTATTATGTCATTCATTATAATGATTTTATTCTTAATTATCATGTTATTTCTTGTCTTAATTAAATTAAACCAAATTGACCTGGTACAAGTAATTTACACCCTAACCCACAATTAAATTACGCCAATGGAGACGCCTGGCCTTTCTGTAATTAGAATGATAAGAATGGAAGGAATTTGGAAGGTGTCTTCTAACATCTGGAACCTTAACTTGGAAAAATTGTATTATAAACTAAAAAAGAAAGAAATTTTTAGGGCTGGAGAAATAAAATTGATACTAATTATGATAAATTTTAGTATGAATTGTCCTTTTCGGACCAGAAAGACTTAAGCGACGAACCCAGAATTAATCGCGGATCGTAATGAAAATAATGCAACTTTAACAATTAAATAACCATTGTGGTTGCATGAGAAGTTCATCAAAGATGGCTTATTTGCTTACTAAAACATTCAAAATTATACATCTGAAATGCATTCAACATGAAGATCTCAACTCAGTACCACTGATGAGTAGAAATGATACAATCTATGTTGATACGACAGTAGCCTTCAATTACATTACCCATTGAGTCGTGCGGTTTTGACGCCCTACCGAGTGATTCAATTAATTTACAACTGTTTTGCCTTTTTTTAGTTCACAAACCGAATAACACTTTTCACCACAAAACCCACAACGCAACATTGGCAGCTGGGTGTAGAAATATAAAAAGAAGCTAAACCAACACACTTCATCAAAAACCATTCCGTCGCATCTACCGGCAAAACAACTGTATTTACCGCCCTGACATTTGAGCGGTTTCGGTTGTATTTAAAAATGCATTTTACAATGCAATATTGGTCATTCCGTGACCGTACGATTAATGTGCGGCTTGGTAGAGCCCTTTCGTATGAATACTTCTTCAAACCCTTCTCCCCGTCCTTCTATATCGTGCGCCTTTTACCGCGTCGATCGTAAAATGGTAAATGGTTTACCGCAAATGTTTAATGGTTTGCTACACGGCACCACAAACACACCACGCTTACAACTACCGTTTAATGCAAAAACGATCGACATTTATTAGTGGACGAAATTGAATGTGATTACGCGCGGGATGTGAGCGCGGCTGTGTACCACGGCTGATGATTGCTTACGGCTAAACGATGACGGGTTTATGCTTCATCAGGATGCACAATGATAGTTGTTGCGCGTAGCGCTGGACGAGCAGACAGAGTGGTGTGCCTTAGCGGTAAACGGGTCGATCATTACCGATCGTGATGGTGATGATGATGATGGTGATGGTAGGGTGGATGGTATTTGGTGTTTTGGGGCATTGTCGTTCGCATTGTTGATCCATTCTCATTATCTGTAGGCACGTGGTAAGGCAGTTTTGAATACGGAAAACGAGAAACACGTGTCAATTCGTGCGGAAGTGTTTTGCGAGTGATTAAACGATCAAATTACACGCACTGAAATGAAGACGAAATGCCATATGGCGTTTGTTATTGTGCGAGAGACATTCAAGAAGAGAAAGAGAGAGAATGAAGGGAAGGAATGTGATTGAACAGAGCTGAACTTGTTGCCAAAATTACGGTTTAAAGGAAGAGGTAAATAACTGTTAAGAAAGACAACAACGGCAACGCTAAAAGCTATCATAATCCTGTTCAAAACTACGTTTTCGTTAAGAAGGGCAATAAAATTTGAATGAAAATCCCATAATCCTTGCATAAAACATACCGCATTTCAATCTAATTGGCTTAACCTTCTCGTCATCGACCACACAACTCCTCTCGGCGTTGTTTATTCATATTTGTTCGTTTCTAAAGAAAGCGTTCATGCAAATTCTTTCCCAACATGCTACCAAAAACCCTCTTTCTAGTCTAGACACCGATCTCACCGGTGTTCTCGTGAAAGGTGTTTTTTTGGGTAACATTTTTCGGTGGAATTATTCCTCCCCCTCTCCTGTTCCAAAACGGGTCAAACATTCCACCAGAACTGCTGCTGGTGCATTCGAAAGATGAGACCGAGGCAGGCCAAAAATGAGTAGCACACGCAGACAGTCCCGCTGTAAACCGGTGCCATGCTCTATGCAGCATATCATTATCGTTTCGTTTCGATTTCGGTATATTCCGGGAAAACCGGCAGCGGCAGCAAACCCTTAAATTGGCGTGTTCCGCATTTGACGTGAGCTGCCGATGAATGTACAACCAATCCAGGCGGTTGGTGGCTTTCTTTCTGTCCCACACCGTTTGAACGAGTCGTGTGCGTTTTTTTTATTGCTGCTCAAGGTGAAGCATCATCGGGAAGGTTGTTTTGTGGTTGGTCTGGTGTTGAAAGCCTGTTTTTTTGTCTTGTTTATTTGCATTTATTGTCTCGAGGAGAAGATGGCAACGGAACGGAAGCCTTGCGTTGCTGAATATTGATGCGGATTGCTGGAGGAGAAAACGTGCCGAGATGAAGGGATAAGCTACCTTTTGAAGGTGTAGCCTTAATAGGAATATGTCTATGCTATTAGTGTCGAAAGTGAAAGCAAAATGGGAGAGGATTATTCATGCAGGTGAAGGAATGAGCAAAAGGGGATAGAAATTTTGGCTATATGGGTTGTAAAGCAAAGGAAACATTATTAAAAAATTAAGCAAAACCATCACTTAATGAGCAGCTCACAGATTATGCCAAATATGTTTGGACCTAAAGATGCCTTCGCGTTAATCTCTGACCAACTTCGAATTTCAAACGAAAGGATGTCGAATTTTAAACATTGTATGGTAAATAATGAAAAAAATTGATGGGATTCACTCAAAGACGATTGTAAGCGACCATGCCTAGGTACATTAGCTTCTCCTGCCTCTGAAGGAAGTCCTATAGAATCACCTATGGAACCAGTGGAGCTGGCCGTTAGTTTATAGGGAGTTTGAGTGAGAGTAAGACTCACTTTTGGCTTCTTGTGGGTTCTAATATTGATGGGATAGCTTGTTCGTACATTTTTCTACTTTAAAATTATCATTAGTTTCATAATACCGCAAAGAACTTTCCGTCCACGTTCATCCTATGTTAGGATGAAACTTATCATCACCGCCAATGATTCTGCTAAGTTCCTTGCTCCCAAGCTTACCAATTTTTGATACTTTCTTTGTCGTAATCATCTTAAAAGTAATAACAATTAAAAGTTGGAGCACTGAATATCAGCTGAAAGGATGTTCTATTCCCCAGGTAATTGCTACGAAATCTATCATTAAATGTTATATTATTCATATTTTTGCGCCATTCCATGCTGACAGAATTGTAGCAGAATATTTCTGATTTATAGTAAGATAAGCATGTAATTTTAGTGTGGCTGGATGAGGAGTGTAGTGTTTTTGTTGCTGTGAAGAAAACGCCACACTCTGATTAATGCGTATGTTAAATGTATTTAAAAATCTAAAAAAAATTATTGGTCGGTTTCGTGGTAGAGTCGTGAACTCGAACGAGTTAACAACATGCCCGTCATGGATTCAAACCCCAGAAGTCACTCAAAGCCAAGCCCACTAGTGGCACAGGCCTTGGCAGACAACGGTTATTGAGCCAAAGGGGAAGAAAAACTTAATATTTACTTTCAATCGATCACGATGTATCGATTATCTTAAAGAGATACGATGGACAGTAATATCATATTAATAACATATAAAAAATATGTTTAATGTCTTTGCTGGCCATTCTCGCTAGTGACATCATTATTAGGATTTCTGTCGCGACGCTTCGATCCTTCAACCAACGCAACATATCGTTTTCCCGGCGGCTAGTCACTTTTCAAAACTCGATCGAAGCGGGAACTATCGAAGTGACTGTCAAAAGTGACATAAAATGGTAGTTTCCTTGACTATTTTTATACAACATTATGCTAAACTATTAGCAAAACTGAGCAGGATCTAGGCGTATCTAGGCAACAGCAACTATCGTTTCTCTTCAATCGAGTTTGAGTGTTCAAAATTCTTAAAATTCTAGGCGAAGAAGTTCTGTTTAATTTCTATTTTGGCTCTAAGCCTAATCGCGATGACTATCCGCCAACGTAGGTGATCACCCCAAAGAAAAATGATATTTTAAATTAAAAATAATGTAACGAGTATCAACTCAGCCGGTCATTATACTACTGTATACCTTGTTGAGTAAATGCTAGGATTGCCAACTTTGAAACCGTAAGAGAAGCTTTAGTTACACTTCTAGGCTTAATCATTGTATATTACCTTGAGTCTGCCATAGTTGTCTTCTTATTCTTCAGTTGACTAAACAACCGTTGTCGGACAAGGCCTGCCTGTACCAATTATGGGGTTGGCTTTCTGCGACTTATGGGTTATTCCCTCATAGCAGGATAGTCATAGTTCTACGTATGGGGGCACAGTCCATTTGCGACTTGAGCCCATGACGGTTATGATGTTAAGTCGTACGAGTTTACGACTGTACCTCGATACCGGCTCACATAGTTGGCACATAGTTTTAAAACAGAAATTTGAAATTAAGTATTTTTGAATTTTTATTATTTGTTTGGTCAGAAAAGTCCAGTCCAGGCTAATAAACTAGATAAGCGCATCTTAGAGCGACTTGTTCAAGTAAAATATAGCAATTTAAAACTTTTTTTGTTTTTTGTTTTGCTTCGCTAGATTAGATTACACTAGATCATTATGTAGTTTAATGGGAACAAAGGGAGTTTGGTTTCATTTATTCCGTACCCTTCCTATGATAATTTGTGTTACATTGTTTTCTTTCGTGCAACATTTGTCGGTTAATTTTTCAGATATCGATTCATTCACAGTCATTTACTGATTAGCTTGTAGCAAACCCAAGTCAAGTAAGAGCTTTTAATATTTTTTACATGTATAATTAATTACAATGAAGTACTTTTTTGCTTTTTACGACTTGCTTTTTACCACAACATCGCATTAACATATTTCTGCCGCACTAAAACAAAAGTACCCATGTCAGGGGGGGCCTTTTTCCAGTTTTTGTTATCAAATCTAATCAGCACCATCTTATCTTTCCCAAAGTATGATAAAAAATGCAACCATTTTGCAAGCCCTCCTGGAGTACAGCCATTAATGGTAAAACACTCCACCTGATGGTAATACATTCCGTTTCTCTGCCTGTTTTTACTACGCGGCCTTTTTATGTCTTTTCTGTTTCGATTTCATTCGCCATGGCCATGGCTCCGGGAGAGTCACCAGCGAGAATATAAAACCCCCTAGAACGACCCCCATAGCATGTGCTGTATGTGTGTGTGCGTGTATGTGAGTGTGAATACATGCATGCAATTGCACGCTACCCAAGAAAGCAGAAAAGGTCTTATCAAATATGTAAATGATACGCTATCGTGCCTGAGCCCCCCTCCCCCATGTTGCTGAAGGTGCTGGAGCGGGAAAACTGGCCATTCCGTACCGTTCGCCAAACGCGCGTCTATATAGCCTTCAGCTACTGGACGCTGTGCGAGTACCCGCCCAATGGCAAAGCGGGGGCTTTGGCGCACAATCGCCCCCTCCCCCTGCCTTCCTCATTTCCGTCGTCGATAGTGGAGAGAAATTAGCATATCGCCTCCTTTTGCAAAAAGCGGTTAGTTTGTGTGTGTGTGTGGTTGTGCGCCTTGAGGAAAACTGCGAAGCGTACGTGTACGCATTCGGCCCTTTACGGTGTACGCGCTTCCCTGCTCGCTTGACCCGTTCGTGGCTCCGGAGGCTTTGCGTGCTGATGGAGGCGGGTGGAAAGATTTGCGGCCATTTTCAAAGATGGAAACCAGCCTGTGTGTGCGTGGTGAGTTGCGCAGTGCGAGACGTCGTTTCCATGTCGTGGGGCTGGGGTTAGGGGCTTGAAATTGAAAATATAAAAACGCGTCACGCCTAATCATAACGTTAAAGGGTCGGAAGCATATGCATTTGCTTTGGGTGTTTTATTTTTTGCGACCAGGACGTACAAGTTGAGCAAGCAGATAGGATTGTAGAGTAGTTGAAGGAACGCATGTTGCATTAAATGTAAAAATGAACAGATTACGCAGATTTTGTTGCACCGTATTTTATGAATTTAAATAACAGTTGGCTTTAACAGAAATAAGAAGAAAATGCACATATCTAAATATAAGTAAAACATAAATTATTTTCATGAAGAGAAAGTTTGGCAAATATAAAGAAATTTTAATTAATTTAATGAATTACATACAAAAATGGAAATTTACATAGAAAATTGCATTGCTTCGCAAATAACGCTGTTGAAGCGTCAACTTTCAGTTAATGGTAGAACGTTTTAATCTCGTGTTGATAATTAAAATGTAACTACATCTATAAAATTATTTTTATTAATTGCAAATTATTATTGAAGCACGATTTTCGTCTTGAATTGACCAATATTATTATTTTGATTTAAATTGTCACTCTTCTTCTATTTCTATCTGGCGTAACGACCCCCTGGGACATTTGTTTACTTATATATTTTTTTATTTGTAACATTCAAGGGATAACAAAGATCCCGGAGAATGGCCATAGTTCTAACCTAATTGTATGTAGGACGGCACGTATCAATAATATATTCTGCATCAATTTTCAATGTCAACAACATTCATTGCTTCATTAGCGAGATGTTTTTTTTTTACAGATGTCAATTGTTAAATGTGAAGAATCATGTGGAAGAAGTAAAAAATATTGTGATGCAAATACAACATTTGACAGCTGTTGAAAAACATCTCGCAAGCAACAAAAACTGTTGTAGACATTGGAAATTCAGTCGCAAAACCCTGTAGTGCTGTGCATATTGGAGATTTGATTGAAACACCTTGTAAATATGTATTCACGGTAAGAACCTAAGTTTATAGCAAAACGGCCTTTTTGGACCATTACTCCTGAACAAAAAGTAGTACATCATTGTAGCCGTAGTCAATTCGCCATCAAGTCACAGTAAGCGATGGCTAAGAATGCAGGGATGTAGTGGGCGCATATAGGTTCAGGTGCTCGAGTAGGCCGGCCTATACAGGCTTTCGAGACTTATTGAGTACAATGCAGCCGGAAAGTCAGTCCTTGCTGGGGTTGGTCCATCTTAGGCATGTTACTCTCGACGGGAATGTTGTTAAGTCGTGCGAGCTGACTACAGTACCCAATTGCCATAACAATAAATTATTTATTGTAACCTTTACAAAGGCTCCACAAACCAGTGTATTTTAGGCTCTATAATGCCCAGGAACATTGTTTGTAAACTCTTGGGTCGAACACAGATTCGTTCCAATACGTTCGACAGGATGAACGATTCCAAACGGACGTAATATATATCGATTACAAGCCAGCATTCGACAGCATCGACTATAATATTTTACTAAAAAAAGTTGTCAAAATTAGGGCTCGGAACTAAAATATTGTGTTGACTGAAGTGATACTTAGTTATGCTGTGACACTCGAGCAATGTATATCCCAATCGTTTGGGATATGATTTATATGATCAATTTGCTATCTATTTAATGTACCAAATTAATAATCATATAAATAAATAAATAAAACGAGTGGGTAAACATTAAATTAAAGATCATGACGATTAAATGCCCTTATGACGAGCCCTTACTACGATGGATCGGTTTTGATAAACACACCTTTGAATTAAACCAGAATCTATCGGACTGAACTAAAACTATTGTATCCTTTTGGTTTGAATTGAATTTTTAGAATATTTTCAGATTTTTTAAAACTATATTAAATCTGTTTAAAGCTGTCTGTTTGAAGCTTGTTAATGTATGCGTCCTTGTTCTCCTATCGTCCTATCCAAAATTACCTCATTCCCTAGTTAGTATGATTATTGTTTTGTTAAACCCATTGTGACAGACAATTTACTGACAAATAAATAAACAAAATTAATAAAAATGTTACTAACACGGTTTCATGTTCTTAGAGGGTTATTTTTTTCTATTTAATTAGCTTTAAAATCTATTTTAAATGTCTTTTCCAGAAATTACCGCAGATGTTTCTGAAACAAGAAAATACAATTGAAATAATACATCTACATGAACATTTGAGCGTAGCCAGTAATATTCAATTTCGTGTTTGAAAACATGCAGAGGAACGCAAAACTATGCTACTTGCGGCTCAGCATAAAAGATGGCCGCCCGTTGCTCAAATGCTCTGGCCGAAGTCAACCGACAACCGGAGCGCCATTGCTTTCGCGATGCAATCGAACCGATCACGAGGTCCCATGTGCGTAGGACACGGTTGCAAGGTAACATGCATTTACGCTGCACCACGATTCCGCACGATAAGAAACACCCTTGGTCGTCCACGGTGCGTCACACGGGTTTGGTGTAGGTCGTCGCGGGCAACTCATGGTGTATCCCCCGAAAGGATGGTGGTGATGGTGGTGGCGGTGCGATAATAATAATTATGTTCAACGTCATTCCCCCCGCGTCATGCGAGTGCTTCGGAAACTGGCGCACTCTGGTACAGGATCCGACTCCAACTCGGCTTCCTCCTGTGTGGGTAAGGTTTGGTGTAATGGTGGAGTCATATGGGAACGGTTTCAGTATCGCTGAACGAACGTTTCAAACTGAGTAATGGATGGTTTGAAGAAGAGCGGAAACGGGCGAGAGTGGAGTTGAGTACAGGAAGGTTTCGCGCTGGTCGTTTCGCGGTATCTATCGTATCAGTGGCAGCCCGGTGGAAAGGAACCGGTTCCTTGGATCGAGATGGAAAACGACGTCCATCGCCTCTGTGCTCCCGTAAAGGCTCCAGAAGGGCCCACGGTCAGGCACCAACATCTGGGCCGACGCGTCGACGCGGCAACCAATATTAGTAACGTGAAGAAGCGTGTGGTGTGTGTGCTTTTTTTCGTTTCCGTTGTTCGTTTTAATTTGATTGGTATTGAATAGCCCGACGGCGGAAAAGCAGCGTGTCTGCCGTTCTGCTGCATTAGAGAAAGGATTCGATTTTTTTCTGTTGTTATTGCCTCTATTCAGGTTCAGGAGCAGCAAGCAAGGGACGGCATTCAAACGGTAGGCTGGCTTTACGGGCACATATCACGCAAGGTGAACGGTAAGCTCGTTTTTTTTTACGTATATCGTGATTGAACGTGCTGCTTTACGTTGGCAGGAAAGGAATGTTGCACCTAGAGTTGGAAATAACGCCAATCGATCAGCGGGAAGGAGGGAATAATTGCCATTTCTGTTGCTAGAATGCAGATCACCTCATTGCGGACACTTAGCTGCAACGTTGCATGTATTGATTAGCTTTACTTTACACAATTACTAATGGAAGTGAATAGAGTAGAAAATTTTATTGCTCATTTGGTGCAAACTTTCAAATTAATTTTAGCAAAATAAATTGAAAACAAAAATTCGAACATTTTCAAATTCGAACAGTGTTCAGTTTAAGTAAACGTCTAACAGATGGCGCTAGACAGTTGAACTACTCACCGCTAGAGGGATGTCGTTTGATTTCCACCGCGATGTGCCGTTTCTTTCATGGGTGGCAAACAACGGCAAAGCAAACTGAAGGAAAAATTGATTCTAAACCAGTCCCAATTAAATGCAGGCAGGGGAAATTAAAGCAACCTGTATCCTTCGCTGCGCATTGCCGACTTCCCGTTTAAACTAAAAAGAAAAAATCTCCTTCAACAAAATTGAATTTTCATTCGCCATCTTTATTCGAAACGCATAAACGCAATGGGTTGAGCATGAAAGATGAAAAGTGTGGGGGTTTTCGCACTTTCCCACCCCCCACTCCATCTCTATCCTGACCTCCCTGATGCTTCCTTCACCTTCCCAATTAGGCCTCTGATCGGACACTGATTGGCTGCATGTAGTGATGTTGTAAAATTTAAATAAGATCGTTTATATGCACACAACGGTACGCTTATTATTTTCCGTAGCATGTACATTTTAATTGAAAAAGCTTAAACGACCGGGCTAGAAATCTGTGAACGGGCCCTTGCTAGAAGCAAACAGAGATAGAGGGGAGGGACCCGTATCCAGGCTCCAGTTGGACGCGGGGACGAGAGCGCTGGGGTGTCTTCGGTCTTGAACGATCAACGTTAAATCGATTAAGGAGCTCGCTGCGGCAGGAGATCGAGCGTTCGTGCGCTCAAGACCAAGCGCGGCCTTTTTGCGATAGAATAAAATTAAATAACAACACTGCAACGCGCCTTGCAGGGTAGGATGAGCATCTTGCTGCCAGGGGAAAATCGGTTCCCGACGAAATTTGATGGGCAAATGATCATTTTTAATTCGGATCTTTTTGGACATAATCGATCGTTTCGCGTTACCGAGCGTTCGGGTGATAATGATGATGATGATGATGACGGCCGATGCGGGGTTGTTAATTTTGCATATTTATTTGATTACTTAACCCCCTTCCGAAACAGGATGAGCGTACAGGAGGAAGGGGGTACATGGTGGAGGCTCGAACATGTTCACTCTTCCTCCATTAATCCTATTCTTCCCGCACGCTCAAATCCTACAACAACTGAAATGACTTTTGCTTTCTCTGCGTTAAGGCACGAAGGCGAAAAGGCAACTATGGGAATGTGCGGAGAGAACCCATTTATGCCCATCAGCATCATCATCCTCATCGTCATGGTCGTCGTCGTCGTCGTCGCCGGTCAAGCCTTTATGGAAAGGGAGCTAAAACATATGACGCCGTGACGCCATCCTTGAACAGGACTCGATCTCAAGTGCGGATTAACGTCGGCCCTTATCGGGCGCACACAAACACCTATGGCCATCCGGTCGCTGTTCATTAGACACAAATGAAGAGAGACAGAGAGAGAAAAAGAGAGAGAGCGTGCAGCATCTTTGCAGCATCGACGAAGCTTTGCGGCAACGGCCCCGGCACTCTCAAGAGGGGCAAGTGTTGTTGTTTATGGTCCGCTCAGCATACGGTCGCACAATATACACTCAGGACAAGGCGGGCACAGGTACGGTTACGGATTGTTATTGCAAAACCCATGCCCTGCACTTGAAGTTGGTGTTGGACTTCCAACGCAAAAAACCAAAGAACAAAATCAGTCCAATCCTTGGCCGGCTGATGCAAAACCCGAACGAAATGGGATTGATTGATTGACAGGACTAATTTACCGGCGACGCAGGATTCGGGTTGTGTCCTTTCGGGCAGGATGTGCGTTTGAAGCGGCACACACATACACAAAATGAGTCTCCTTACGAACGCTCAACTCGGTTTTGATGGTTGGCGCCTCTTCACACCGTCGGCATTTATCGGTGCGTTCTGAGGACGGCCGTTTGACATTTTATTTGTTACAATTCGTCGTAACGAGCGCTTTTCCCTGCCCGAAAGGCGAAATTGTACGTGATGGTTTTTAATTGTTATTTAGCTCCTTTCTTCCTTTTGTTCCTTGTTTGGTTGGCCGCGGGAAGCTTCTTTGACGATCAGGTGATTGATGTCGGTGCAGTTCAAACAAGTGGCAGTCGGTTGATCGTGCCTGTGTGTGTGTGTGTGTGTGGATCGTGATCTGGATAAAGGATGTTAAAAACCACGCGGGTGGCAGTTGACGACGGTTTACAGTCAAAGAAATTAGGGGGAAGCTAATATTGTAGTCTTTAATCGGAGGCATTATTAGTTTGGCCCTTGTCTTCTGTTGGTTGATGCGTAGCTGAGCAGAAGGATGTGATTGTATGGGGGAAGTCCGATGCCCGACTGACAGGTGAAAATCGTATCGTAGCAGGCGCCAAGGTAACGAATTATGCCAATGAGCACTTTGATTGGGTGGGACAGAAATAAAGCTTTTTTAATTGCCTTTTCTTTATTTCGTTGTGTCATTTTTTCGTTTAGTTTGTTTCTTTTTTCCCTTTCCTTGCTATTTTGGCATACAGTTTACTCATGCTTGCCTTAAATCGTTTCATAGTATATTTTTATTACATCAATACATTGTTTATAATTGTCTACAATTAATGATTTAAGGTTGTTCTCAAATTTATTATTACGAGTTTTTATTGATATGTTGAGATTATTTTGGTATTTTTTTCACTTTATGTAAACCAATCCAATTAATGAGCCATTTGCAAAAGTAAAGTAAATGACAAAACTTCAAAATTACAAAATTTTAGCAATAGTGAGTATTTTTTAGGAAATTCTATTCTATTCTATTCTATATATTGTGATAAATCTATAAAGGTGAAAATATACCAAAAATAATACATTAAAAATGTTGGATGATTGCAAGTCTTCAAACTATGGACAAATAATTAATAAAAGAATGGCCAATGAATAACTTAATACTACTTGCGACTTACAGCTATGCATTATAATGGCAATTACCCATTCAAATTGTCAAAGTTTCTGTGTGAATGAACGTAAAAGAATGAAAATTAGCAAAAGTCTTTAATTTACTTCATTTGAACTCGAGTCTAGCTCTTCGAGATTGCAACAATATAAAAACTTATTCTATACTACTTCAGCCTTATTACGAAACCATAAAAAAAAAAGTTCAATGCTGTGTGAGGTCCAACCTAAATTTAACATCCCTAAGAAAAAGGTGACATTTGCAAAAAAACCCCGATCAACCTCCGTGTCTCTCTTTCTTTCCGTTCCGTGTTGTTTTGCTTCAATGCAATCGACAACTTCGCCGCGCAAAATCCTGAAAAACAGCACTAATCCGATTAAAGTGTTGTTGGAACCAGCGGGTTCCTTTCTGTTTTGCTCCCATTCCCTTGCTTCGTGCGTCTTAAGATACGTTCGGTTGTAATCGAAAAATCTACTTTTCGATCATCATGCCTCACCGTACCGACTGGGAAGGATGCGTCCGGCGACCTGCTATCGGAAAACCGAGATGTCTCAAGTACGCACGCAGCCACAGGCCGGTGAGAACTTTGGTTTTGTTATTGTTTTTTTTTCTCTTTTTCCGTCTCTTGTGTGTGTACGAGTCTACCAACAGTTTGAAGCTAATCTTCCTTTTCCTCCCCAGAGAGACTTTACCACTACAAGCAGGTAGAATGGACAGGAGATGAAAAAAAAAAAACGAGTCCACGAGGTTCGTCGCTTGCGAAGGATTCTAGAGACAAAGCAAATTTTTTTAATATCCGTAAAATATTGTATTATGTTTATTCCCCCAGAAAAAAAAAAACACAAACGAATAAAGCTCGCTTTCTTCTAGGCGATATATTTATGATGGATCGCTGACACTTTCGTTTCCTTCCCAGGGGCCTTGCGCTATGGGAAGGCGTGGAAAGGGCAAGAGAATAAGCTCGTTTGGGAATGGGCCATAAAAAGGATAAATCTGTCCATTCTCTCTCCCTCTCTGCAACGTCAAGTAAAATATTACATTCTCAATACAGTTTATGACTAGCTGGGTGGCTACGGTCGATAATTTGTAATCGATGAGATTACCTTCTCGAGTTGTTCCGCGCGCTTCGGGGTGTGACGACTGTCCGCCTCTTCCGTTGCGTGAGCCTTTCCTTTGTCCTTTTGCCCGCGATCGTTCGCAACGCGGTGGAAGAGGAGGGTGAAAGCAGTGTAAGGTGTGTAAGGCAGCCGGGCATGGGATGTAAGAGGGGACATGGGCGTTAGAATTTGTCACGCATGCAGCGTACATCACTCGCAATACCTCCCGTGAACAAAGGATCCCGATCGTTTCACTTTCCACCACTTTCGTCGGGTGGGTTTGAGATTTTTTGTTCATTCCTTCTGCCCTTACAAATGCCTTGTTTATTAGAGCACCTGCGATCGTCGATCCTGTGAGCCCACGGGCACTGCCGGGTCAAACGGGCGAAAGTCATCGGTTTCACGAGATCATTAAAGTGCTATTTACGATTGTAAATAGGCTTCCTTTCGTCCGCTCTCGCTCCATTCGATTCGTTACCGTGTAGCAGCTAGTCGGTCGGTCGGTTTTGCTCGGGCTGGTTCAAATTGGCCCATAAAACGGTGTCGGTAATGGGATCGTTTACGATTTGTTGTTATACCCAATGGCCACTAGACGCAATGGTTTGTTGTTAGCTGGCAGCTTGCCACCAGGCGTATGATCGGAACCGGGTTTATGATTAATCAATAAGGTGAAAAATGAAGGGTTAGTGGTGATGTTCTGCAATCCTAAACTGCTACTTGCAAGAATTGTAAAGATTGGCTGCAATAAGCAAGTGTCGATGGCACGATTAACAGAGCATTTTTAGGGGATATAAGTAGTTCGGGATAACACAAAATAGTTAGTTGCATACTAGTGTATCACAACTTAACACCATAGGCTGAATTTTCGACCCGTAAAACATCAATTCTAAATTTTCAAACTTGTATCATTGATCATACTGTTGATATGTGTTTAATAGATTTAAAATATTATTTTATGTTATTGAAGTAGGTAGAAAAGCTGTGTACGTTATGTTTATTCCAGTCATATAATTGTAATGCATCTCTCTCTCTATATCTCTCTCTCGCTCTATCTCTCTCTCGCTTGATGGCCTGCTCACGATAGAGCACACGTGATATGACGTGGTTAATAATAATTCTCCAGGATGACTGCAACCTCCCATCCATGCAGATACCCGATCTCCGACAGGTTTCGCTTCATCTGATCCAGCCATCGAGTTTGCTGTACTCCCCTGCGCCTTATGCCGAACTGGGATTTGCTGTCGAACAAGATGGTGGGGTATGAGTCCGGCATCGTTATGACATACCCCAGCCATAATATCCTGCCAGCCGTCAGGATACTCGGTTCGCCGTACAGCTCAGCAAGATCGTAGTTCATCCTTCTCCTCCACGCTCCTTGCTCAAACACGCCCAGAGCGTTTGCATTCTCCACTCGAACAGTCAAACACTCTTGTCCATAGAGGACCACCGGACGAATCAATGTGCGATATATCTCACATTTCGTGCGGGCTCGAAGTCTTCTGGATCTGAGCAGTCGGTGAAGCCCATAGTATGTACGATTCCCCTGCACAATGCGTCTCCGGATTTCGGTACTCTGGCTGAGTATCTGGCAATCAGGTACTTCGTCTTCATGGCATTGATTCTCAATCCAATTATTGTTGGTTCGCGTTTGTGTGGGGGGTACGCCTCACACACCTTCGCTGTTGTCCTACCGATGATGTCGATCATCCACAAAGCCAAGCAATTGGAGAGACCGATGGATGTAGATTTACATATAAAATGATTTGAGGTTACTTAGTTCACCATTGGTCAATCAGTTTTTTATGATTTTTTTTCTAAATATATGTCATTATTATTTGAACTGTGTTTTAGCATTCATTTGTGTGAATTTATCGTTAAATGTGATTAATGACTATCAACATAGTTTTGCTGGAAAATTATGGGTAGACAATTGTATTTTGTTTTATGCATAAAGCATACTAATTTGACTAAATAAAAAAAAACTTACAAGCTCAAGCTAAATTCATGATCCAGTTTTTACGATCGAGCTGGGCGCAGTAGTATCAGAACGCTCATTACGGCTTCTAATCTACGAGCCAGCTGCTTAGTGTGCTAAAATACGCCCAGCTACAATGAAAAGATCAGTTCGTGAGTACAAAACCTAATTGTCAAAAAATAAAACAGAGACACCACCCCAAAGAACCACACCCCCAAACAGCGAGAGATAGAGGAGGTAGAACACACACAATAAGGAAGAGCACAAATTACACACATCTAATAAACAAAAATCGCGAAAACGAAAGATAATTTGCCATCCTCCGTCATAAAAATGCGCGCGTGTTCTTGGCGGGAGTAATAAAATCGCTACGCCGGTGGCGCGACAGCACCCCTTCCCGATAATAGGACGGCCGGTTTTTGTGTTTTAAAAAATAATTCTGATTTATTCCCTCTGCTGACCGTCGTTCTGTGACGTTTGTGCGCGGGACTTGGAGGTTTGTAATTTTTTAATTAGGATTCGTTCCGTCGCGAGGATGCTCTCATTTCGGATGTGTGTGTGTGTTTGATTCGGGTATTTGGTGAAGGTAACACTCACCCAAGCGGAAGCTTCGAACGATTCGCGTTGTGCGTTCTGCGCTTTTGCACACCTTTTCTCACATCGTTAGCGGCTTTGGAGGTGGAGCTCAGCTTAAAAAATGCCGTGTCGAATTATCGAAATATCATGTGTGTTTTTTAATGGCTATACCCAGCAAGGTGATGGTGTCTGTGAGCTGAATTTCATTGATAAAACCGAGTTTACGATTTCTTCACCACCGATACCGGAAATTGGTCCAACACTTTCGACCACCGCTTCAGCTAACGGTACACAGACAGGACGGGCACGGCATCTTTAGAGGGTCCTGAATATGCAGGCCCCATTAAGAGCCGATCGGTTGGTGCGAAACTAAGCCCGCTAAACCCCCCCCCCCCCCCCCAATCGAATCCGCGGTAAGTCAAAGTCCAATCGCCAGCAAAGCGAAGGCACGATCATTAAGAACACCCGTAGACTTGCGCCGTCACATTGTAGAGGGATTGGTTTGCCTGGTTACGCCGGAGGCGGCCACGAATTCGTCTGCCCCGGGACAGCTCGAGGCCACTCGAGGGGAGAAGGCTTTTCTAGGTGATCGGCCCGCCACCGCCGCCGCCCCTGATGGTGCGCGCTTTCGGGAAGCGGCAGCCAAAGCCTCCGGGAGCGCCGACGCGAAAGCCCTTTTGCGCTGGCGCCACTGGGCGTGACGGGACATTCGCGCGGAGCGGCATTCGGGCTTCATGCTTATAATGGACACAGAAGGCACATCAGAGGTAGGGGGCGATTTGAAGAACAAGTTTTGGAGTCTCCCTACCTGAAGAGAAATTCAGAAACATGCCCTCGAGAGTCAACCATGCTTTGGGGAGGGCCGATAGCTAAACATCATGTCTGTTCTGGGAAATGAAGAAAAGCAAGGATGAAGCTGGACCTAATACGAACTAGAACATGAAACGCTTTTTTATGTACAACAATTTATGCAGTTGCATTTTTAACAATAAAAAAGTGAAAATAATAACCAAAATTTGCTGGGCTTCCAGACCCATCAAAAATCTCGAAATTTTATTAGCTTACAAAATCAGAAAAGTCCTAAAAGTTTGCTCTGTTTTCATTTTCCTCGCTTGCAGGAAACGAACACCGACAAACGGTGACTGTTTATGATCTTTCCTTTTCGGCATCGGATTTTAATGGCAACACCGAGAACCATCTCCACCCTACTGTCGTAAAGACTGCTCCGGGACGGTTAAGGTGATAAAATGTAATTCTTTTAAACGGCTTTTGTTCGGCTGGACGTGTTTTTGGACAACTGTCATTGGGTGGCAAAGACGGCGATGGAAATTGGACTTAGCACGATGCACCTCTAATGAGCATTTGAAGCCCCCAAGGCGTGGGGGAACTGCAGGATACAATTTACGGATGCCCCGAAGCCGATAGTCGAGGTAGGTCTGCTGTCTGCGCTCGGTTTTTCGGTTGCTTTTATCCAAACTCGTTGCAATTTATTGAAAATAAAATCGTCCATTAAATGCAAACCCGCAAGCGTTAGCAGTTGGTACCGATTTTAATTATCCATAAATATTCATAGCAATATAAATTAGCCTGCAACTCCTAACGCTGCAACGCGCACCACAATGCGATGAATGGATGAACGTGCGCGTACACGGCTAACGACACCGAGGCGGACGAACGGCCACTTTTAGTGCGCAACGCTTAACACGCCGGGCGCTGGCTACCGTGTTTGGCTACTGTGTATTCCCCTCCCGCTCGGTATAGTACCTACGGTCCTAAGCGCTTAGCAAATCACGTTACTGTGGCTCGATGCTGAAAGGTTCGTCGCTTGGCGACGGTGGGATGAAATCGTTCGTTTCTGGGCACGATCTAGGGGCTTGCTAGACGAGCGTGGCGAAGGAAGCTGCTCGGCCGGTCGGTGCTTGATTCGATCGTGATCCGATCGTGAAATCTGGTGCTGCCACCACGGTAATGGAACGGTTGGCCTCGCGTAGGTCCGACTCGCGCGTCTTGCGCGATCGATTGATCGATACCATCGATCGCGAGAGTGGGCGGTCAGGTTGAGCCTAGGCGCACCATGTTCCCCTTTGCATGTGTTTTCTCATGTGTTCTCTAGCTCTCTCTCTCTCTTTCCCTGTCTTTCTTTTGGATGTGGATGGGAAGTTAGTTTGGGGTGGACGGGTAAAGAGCACCCGGAGCTTTTACATGCATGCATGACTAAGCGATATTTGGCTGCGCCTGCTTCCATCCCGCACACAGCAAAAGGTGCTTTTAGGTTTTACGCTGTGCTTGCTTCTTCTTGGGGACGGGGTACCGGGGAGCAATGTTGGGATGAAAGCCGCAGAACCAGTAGCACTCTACAGATACAATTAAATCTAGTAAATTACTGTGATTAGTAAGTATCATATAAATTACAACATATGGAAATTTATGCTGATGAGACGTGGTGCCTCTCGCGCCACTGTGCACCCGCACAAACGTTCTTGTCGTCTCGCCTTCTTCTCTCCCTCTCTTTAGGGGAAGCTATCTTTCTCCGGCTGGCTGGCTTGTGGACAGTGTCCATTATCGGGCCAACTAGATCGATGCGCGTTTGCATACGCTTTGCAGGCTATCTTGGGACTTCTCTCTTACTCTTTCTATCTCTGTCTCTATTTGGTGCTGGATTGAGAGATTTTCGATTTCGTTGACGCGATGCAAGGGTATTCTTATGGGCGCGATATGCGAAGGGAAGCAGGCAAGAAAGAGTGCGCAAAAACACGTTCTTGCATAGTCCGTTTCATGATCTCTTAATCAGATTAGCCGTCATTAGCCTGGCTAATAGTGGATGGTGTGCATAAATGTTGCAAAAAGTAGGAGGAGAAGAAGCGAAAGATTTCAAGAAGTAAAGCAATATTTATGTTCTTCTTTTTATGTTGGCTGTGGTGTTATTCAAGGTCACCAGTAAATGGTGATTGAATATCTCTTTAAAATGTTCAACTTTGTTGCTTTTATTGTAGTTTGGTTTTGAAGGAAGCTTTTATTATATTATTAAATGATTAACAACATCTTTCTTTGCAATTTTTTCTTGCTCAATTGGATAAAAATGTCAATCGAATTACGTCCAATAATACCATTTGGGCCTCGCCACAGAAAATGTAATACAATCTTTCCGGTTCGGATAATCGGGTTCGTCACTTTTATTGGGCTTAATGTTCCGCCTGCTCTGTTCTGTGGTTCGGCATGTTAAACCGAAAGCCCCGAGGGGAGGTTCTTGAAAAAAAGAGAGAGATAGAGAGACAGAGAGAAAAAAAAAAACACAAAGAAGACAATGTTGATCAGTCGGCCTTTCTCCCGCTGTACACTAACTCATCCACGTCCCAATTCGTGCGGGAGTAAAAGGGCAAGGCAGGGCAGGGTGAATGGCGTAAAGATTTATCAAAGAAACAAAAGCCGGCGCCTGGCGCCATCGGCTTAGGACACACCGGGTCTCGGGACCAAACGGGGTTGGCTTAAGGCGACCAGGGCAAGTATGAGAACGAGAGCAAGGGACGGGGGCGAGAATCAAGAAGACGAAGGTGCTAGCTTGCGCGGGACCATCAAGGAACGCGGCTTGCCTAGTGATCGGGCAGAATTCATCGTTTTCTCTTCCGCTTGCCGCGTGAACGTTTGCGTTATGATTTGTGGCCGCGCCCGAGTATGGTTGCGGAAGATTTAGGACGATCTTTGGCCGGTATTGTTGGGCGTCGGAGTTCGGTGAGGCCGGTGCGGGTGCGATGTAAATCATGTGCTGCGGGATTTATATTTTTCTCTTTTACTATTATTTTATGCTTGCACCGACGCGAAAGGAAGTCTCGTTGGAGCGTCGAAAATAAATGATGCCTTTTTCTCCGACGCTCGGCGACGGAACTGCGTGCTGTATCAATCGTTTGAAGTCGTATCCTCCGAGCGACCTCTGAGCTGTAGTGCTGAACGGCGCGAGACATCCATGGCGAGCAGGAGCGTTTGTTTCGTCCATTCACATTTTACGAGCGTAATTATGATGATCGCAACCAGATGATTGAGTAATTTCTTCGGCTGTTATAGAGCAGGCTGTAATATGGCCGATAGGAAGAGAAGGATAGATTTAAGAAATTGTGTGGAATTATTTAATATATGCTAATGTACAAATGACTGTATTTAGTACATTACTTTAATGATAGTGTTGACAAAGGTTTTAGAAACAAATAAACCGCTTCTTATTCCACTTGGGTGTATTTACTAACATGTTTAGCTTAAATCAACACATTTGTGTAACTCAGACATCTTCATATTATTTACTTTACTATCCTTTATCAAAAGTAAATCTTATAAAAGATTCAAGCACCTAATATGAAGTTCTTTTTAAGACATCTTGGACATTTTGTTAATTGCAACTTTGCCTCCGATTGCGAAGTTCATACATTTTTTCTGAAAGCAAGTGCTAGCTTTTTGTTTGCATGTTGATATAATTTTATCTGAGACACTTACATGAGCAAGTATTGGCGTCAAACACTGAAATATACTGTCGAAATCTGAATAAATAGACACCAGAAGACATTTGTACAAGAAAAAATATCTAATCAAACCAATAAAAATAGACAAAACCTCAAACATTAGTCGTTACAAGCTGATCACTCAATTAAGATTACGGTGGGCCTTAAGACGAACCTTGTGGTCGGTGCCAACGACCGCGTTGTTGAGTCGTAGAGCATGATCAAACGACACGCCGTACACTAAGCCCTCTGGACGAAATATATATTATACGAAGAGACATTCGTGTGCAGAGGAAGAAACGTGTTTTAGCTTCTCTAGAGCAAATACACTCCGACTCATTAATCTTTTCATAGTTTGTTAAAAGCTAATTTATCATCACAGCATCGCACGACTTCAGAATGGAAGAGATACCAGACCGACCCGAGGTCGTACCCTGATCGGTTTCGACGAAAGACGATACAGCGGAGTGATATACAAAGAACGAGAGAGAGAGAGAGAGCACTGGCGCAGCCTGTGCCGACGTATAGATTGATCTACATTTGCGCACTGGTAGGAGGATTTTAGAGGATCGTTTCCGTCTGGTGCGGTTCGGTGTATGCCACAGCTGAATGAAGCCATGCGTTTGATGTTCCTCCGAATCCTTTTAGGATCGACCCACCGGGAAGGGAGGCAGTGAAGCTACAACCAATTGACCTGTGATTTGAAGGGATTGCCCAAGCACGAGCTCACACATAGATCCCGTGGGATAGGGCGGCGATTAGTGTGTACCGCTTCCTGGCCGTGCCTTGTAATCTGCTTGAATCTTCCGCGTCCGAAAAAGGATGAAGGTTTCCGCAAAAGGTTTTTGGTTCTTTCTTTTGCTTGTTTTAGCAACATTCAATCTAGATAGATCGGGAACAGTATTGGACATTTGGTTTTTCGTTTTGTTCCGATTTCGGGAATAAGGTCAAACGGAACATTTCAACTGTCCTAAAATCATTCACCCATAACGAAGTGTTGATGCTCCTTGTGGAAAGGATCTCCGTTATTGGATAAAGACTCTAGTGGACGCACTAGAAGCACTCGCATTCGAATCGTGAAGTCGTCGGTCAGGTGCTCAACTCAACAACGCTTCTCGCCGTGCTGCCAAGTGACACAAGACAAACAATGTGACCGATCAAGACCCAACTCCAGAAGCACTCTTCAGTCGCATTGTTTTCCACCGATGAACGAGCTTTAGGTGTACACGCAATCCAACAGACGAGCCTGAAGTAGGAGGGTACTAACGGGTTTTTACTCCTCGGCGAGATGAGATGTTTCAATCTTTCAACGAGTTCACACATGCGTCACTCACCGGGTGTCAAGTGGCCTCTTCAGAGACAGGGTTGTTTTTGGACTTCTTTTTTATTTGGAAGGAGATGTTTGCTAACAAGATAGAGACATCAGGCATGCTGTAGTGTCGGGTCGGTTTATATCGAGAAGATCTTTATGAGTGCTTGATCGTGTAATCGAATTGGGTGAAGTGTGTGTTTAACGTGAAAGAACTCAACTGAGCTGTAGCCCCTTCTGCTTATCGGTCACGGCGCTCAAGTGTTTACCGACTCGCAATAGGGCATTGATTAACAGGTTTGAGGTTAGGTAGAAAGTGGAATATCATATTTATTCCACACTCTACGTAGTCTATATAACTTTAGTGCAAATTTGAAAAAAAATCCACTCTTGTGCTAACGAACTGCAGACGATCGAGCAATCATGCCCGGCTGTCTGGGTGTCCTAAGACCATTCGCATTCTACCACGCTGTATCGATCGGTCGCGTCATCATAATTATGTCCGATCGTAAAACTTTATGCACCATAAAACTGCCAGCTTTCATTCCGCCGGTTTGCCATCATTAACTGAGAAGCTTTTCCTTTGATGAATGTCCGGTGGCGTGTGCATGTGTGTGTTCTTGTGATCACACAAATCAATTTCTGTCCGCGCAGGAAGGTAATTTGAGGTATCGTTTGAAGACAAAAGCACCGACCGGCTAGCTCCTGCACCGTCATCGGCGTAGTTCAGGAGCGCTCGAGTTGATTAAGCCTGTTTCGCGTTCCTTCGGTCGCAGTAGCAGCAGTAGTAATCCTGCAGTCAAAACACACCCGTTAGGGCTGTTTGATTGATTTATAACTTCCAGCGCACGCTAGATGTTTCGATCGATCGGTCAACGTCACGATGGGGCTTCGGTGTGAAATCGGATCGGGGGTTTTGGGATGGGATCCGTGTGTGTTTTTACACTGTCATCCGATCGTCATTTGTCATACCGGCAACTGATTAGGGCGAAGGTCCGTAGGCGCCTTCGTACGACCTTGCACATCAGAGCAGGAGGTTCACCTGTTACCCAGCGACGGGTCGTGTGCCTTGTACGAACCCTTTTCCCAAGCTCATGCACAGGGCACACGACTTCACACCGCCGGGCTAGGGTCGTTTGGGTGAAAAATTGTATTTTAATGGACACTTCACACTGATTTTATTGCACCGGGGTCGGGTTTGCAGCCCCGAATGGTTGTACTGCAATAGGTGACGCTGACATAGCACGCTGAGGAGCTGCCTTTCGGTCCTGACCGGGAGGCGAACCTATAATGTGGGTACCATAAACTAGACAACCGGTAAGTGTGGCAGAGGTTTACAATTTGTTTACGAGATAATTCCTGACCATAATGTTTATGGCCGGTGTAGGATTGGTGCTTTAGTAGGGCTATTGGACGATCTTCTCCTGAGGCTGGTTAATGGAGGTCTGAAGAAGGATTGAGCGCCGTATCGTGTGAACATGAGGTTGCATAAAAGAAGAAGTTGTGAGGAATAGGCTCTGCTGTTATGTGACAAAGAGTTGTAAGAATCCCATCTACACGATCGCTACGAGGTGATTGAAATCTTAAGAAGTGCTGCACTTCTGGAGAAATAGGAACAAAAAAGTGAATTATTTCACAATAATTAAAGTAAATGCTCAATGATCTGCGATCTTAGAATATACATAGCTGTAGTTTCAGTAACACAAAGAGTAAATAATTGCAAATATTCCCTCAAAACTTGTCAGATGAAGAGCATCAAATATGTAGCAAACTGTAAAGTTTCTAAATCGAACCCAACTCTATCTCCCAAATATTTGCTAATAGTTCCTTTGAACGCACCTTCACGGACAAACAATACGATAGCTGCGATCAGCAAAGACATCCTTGACACAGCCCTGATTGAACGTCAGACAGCAAACAAATCCAATGTTTTGATATCCATCTTCGCATCCATTTGCCTACACAGCGGACAGGATGACACGGACGTTTTCTAGTCAAACTAGAAGATCTCCTCCTCGATCACATCACATCTTGTCAGGTGATTGATATCTCGGTACGACAAAGTATCTCGAATGTCACTCCAATACCTCGTGAAGGATCGTGATCGTACGCCTTCGCACCAAAACCATCGCTGCTTGTTGTCATTTGAAAGTGATTTGCTTACAGCTCGCCGAATACCATCGAGCATTGTGGCTTCCGTGCTACAGACTTAACGATGGTGCAACATTGTACATAAAAATCAACAACAAAAAAGTAGGCTGGAAACGGTACCGATCACGACTTGTTCCAAAATGGTGCAGAGTGGATGTGGAGTGAAGAAAACAAAATTGCTCCACGATGGCGCAACGTTTTCAGTATTGTTGTGGGATGTCACTGAAGAAGATTTCATGCCCGATGGGATTCGAGTTGATGGATTGAAATCATAAGCGACCGGTGCTCCAAAGACGGCTTCGTTGGGACGGTGCGTCGTTGCCGTTTGATGAGCTCGACTTGATGGGCCTCAGCAAATGGAGTGGAAGCCGTTACCAAACCGACAAAGTACTTGCGCGATTGAGGAAGCCTTGAGCCGGTTAGATTTGTGGTGAAACATTTCTATTCTACTGCCAAGAGAGGAGAGGTTTGGTTTGAACTAGGACGTACGTTTAATTGCTTATCGTAAGGATGAAATATAGATACGATTAACAAATCACACACACATACGCACTTGAGAGTGAAATTATTCTCTCGATCGTTTCGAGTTGTATCATTAGCCCGGTTCAGTTCGATGCTCGACATCTTCTAATGAAGCTCAGTGGAGACGTAACCGCAAAAAGGTTCTTTAGCGTTGGGTAGAAAATGAAGCCACGATCGCGAACGGAGGCAGAACGAATTTCCCCTTTCATTGTACACTTTATGAATGAACGAAATGAATGAACGATCGCTACTCGTACGGCTCCCCCTTCCCCCCGAACCCCCCTGGTAAGGGCTCGGTATTGCGTTTCCTGAATGGAACGAATAATTACCTTTTAATATCCATGTTTGATTATGACAAAAACTTACGAGCTCCGGCTCGTCTATTCGCGCATTAATAGCGTGTCTCGTTCCAGCGCGCAGGTTGGGAGGTTTTTTTCTTCTGTTGTTGCTCCCTATAGTTGTATTGTAAACGCTTTTCTTGCCCATCTGTATTGATGGGTTTTTCGTTTTTTAGTCAAGAGTTTTCCCCGCACAGTATTCGTCGGGTCTGTTTCTAGAAAATTTCATTGATGAAGATTTGCGCTTCAGGGGTGACGGAAGCGAATGAATAGTTGATGAATAATGATCGGGAATGTTTGCAGTTTGGAGTTGAAGGAGGTAAGAAAAACGAAAATAAAATGAAAATCATCGACTACGGAATGAGACATAATTTGCGGTTAAAGTCTATTTTTCTTTCTAGAAGCAAATTTTCAGGCGAAAGAACTCCGTTGAAGCCAAAGCCTCTATAAACTATTCAAACAACATAGAAGCAAATTTCAAGCATCAAACAACGATCCAAATAAACCGTGAGAAGCATCTGACACTTCTGTTCTTATAATAAGTGCACATCAATGTCCAATGTTTACCGCCTATAATTGCTTTTTAGTTATTGTTGAATTCTACTGTTCATAAATTAAGCTGAAGATTAACGACAAACAAAAGTCCCCTGTTTTGCTTGCATGTTAGATTCCCTGCTTCTTGTTCACCTGCTCTTGTATAATTTGTTCCAGCTTTTACTGCCCCCAAATGCTCGATTCAGCAGCCTGCTGAATGCTTACACGCACGACAGTTAAACCGGGAGCCCAAACAAGACGGCTCAACGAGTCGCTCAAACTATAATACACCCAGATTTACTCTGCTTCATTATTTCAAACATTGTTGTGTTCTCACCGGAAGCTGTAATTTACGGTTTCTTTTCACTGACCGTTGCCCGTCGTCAGTGCAATGTTTTTCATTGGAATTTGAGATGAAAAAAATCTCGTGTTGAAGAGCATTGAGGAGTTAAAATTGAGCTTTCGTCCCGAGGAGCTACGAAACCCCCCATTCTCATGTGTTGGAGGTAGAACATTTCGTGTGGCGTGACTGACCCCACGGCGTTGTACCCCAACGGCGAAAAGTGATGTGGGTTTTTCGTGCGCCAACTGCTAGGCCTCTTGTTGCATGGTGAAGAGAATGGAGCTTGGCAACAACGGCAGCAGCACTCGAAAACATCTCCCCCAAAATCCCTCTAAGAAACAGGGAGTCGCTAGGTAAGGAAACATTTCCCCTTTAAATTGAAGGAAGCTCAGAGGAAACCCCGATGTGTGCGGCGTTTGCGGGAGCGAAAGAGGAACCGAGGACAAGCCTGAGGGAGTCTTGTCCAGAGCTGATCCAACCCGGAGGCTGGCCGCCACGGGGCGCAAAAAGATAATTTGATTTCCTTTTGGAGCACTTGGGGCGATAAGTAAAAACAAATCGGCACACCCGGATGCGGTGCGGGCAATAGCACCTCCTCCCCAGGAACTGTCGAATGGCTGGACGCTGGGCAGCCTATTATAACTGGGGAAAGGGAAGAATGGAAAAGCTATCGCGGGGTAAAGCGACTCGAAAAAGATCACCACCGGCCGATAGACGAATATCTTCAGGACTGGTTAGGAATGGACACCCCCCGTTGGACGCGGGTACGAGGTCCCGAAGGCATGGTCTCGGTTTTTTTTTAATCCCCCAGTACCGAGGGCGTAAACGGAAGCCTTCAGCAAACGTGAGGCAAGGTACTTCGGGTTTGATCATTAATAATGGTTTGAAACTTTTGTACTCAAAATTTCACGCTTTTCAGGAAGTTTATTATCGCACCAGCTGCTGGTACGATCGCGATCTCCGTGCAAGATACCATGGAGGTGATAGGCGTAGCGGAGAGCACGGATAGAGCGAACGTCACGGGCATTTCCCACTCTGCTCGGTTGGAGTGAGGTTTGGTGTTGTTGTTGTTGTTGTTATCCAGCATTACTTTTCTACGATCGATTGATCCCGCGGGGAAGGAAATACAGATTTCCAGAAGTCAAATCAATCAACACGTGCAATTCGTCGCGGATCGGTGCACCCGGGCTATGTGAGTTTGGGACGCGATCGCTGCTTAATCCTTTGAACGAACGGACGGTATCGGCACGAAGGTGCGATGGGGTGAGAGCAAACGAAAAATTTGTTTGGACAAAGCCAAATCTTCATTAATCTTTTGTTCAATGAATAGACTGGCCCGGTTGCTGCGGTAGTCGAGGGTGCAAATCGGAACGGTGCTGTGTACCGAGATTCATTAGTGAGAGTTTGAGTGGCTTTTCGGTGGGGAAGAATAGTGTTTTTCGGGTGTGAATCATTCTCGCTGCATTGTTGATGATCAATCATATTCGATGGACGATTCGATTTGCTTTTTATTAGGTAGCAAAGCGAAGCAGTGTGATGAAATGTGAGGCAAGCGTTTGGAAGCGATTTGGAAGCATGAAGGGATCGTGATTGCAGTGTTCTACATTTCTGTAGCAAAGTTCTAGAGCTTTCATATGTGAACTCTTAAATGTGAATTTTGCTTAAAGAATAGTATTATAAAGTAATTGGATTAATTTTAAAGGAATGTTATTATTTCCCAACGTTATTTCTCTCAATCTGTAGGAAAGTATAGAATGCGCATTTTCTTTCATTTAGAACTTGGAAATTACAATTTTTTTCATCGACAACCTAATTAAATGAACAAATGATAACCTAAATGTGCTAATGGGACATTAGCATCCTAAAGAAACCCCTTTTCTTTTTCTTGAGCACATTCAGCTGATATGTTTATGTCATCAACCAGTTTTCGGGAAGCTCATTTCAGGACTCTAGATCTCCGAAAGATTGAATTTCAATTGACAAGTCTTGCTCAAAGTCAAAGTTGCTTAGTCTCTCTACAAATCGTAACATCTTCTGAGATGAGTTCCTCGAACTTCTACTTAGGGAGTCAGACATCCTGATCCTGATCTAGTGTCCCAATGTATTGATCAGAATTGATCGGTCAGCTAGTGGCTCATCGTACTTTCCCTACGATATATACTGTATATTACATTTCGTAGTTTGATTCATAAGAGTTTGTGGAGCTCATTGTATACACAATTCCCTGTAATAAAGTTTGTCTGGATTTTGCTGCTTATTTATCAATGAAGAACCTCAATGACTGTAAGATCGTCGCAGTCAATTTATGCCTTACTTTCCAGACGGTCAGATGCAGCGGGGGGACATTATGGTCAGGTTCACACAGGAAATGCTTCGTAATTTCAACTAACTTGAAAGTTTTGCTTTGAGATCAGTTGAAGAATGCTGCGTAGCTGCTTAAAACGAAAATACTGCGTTAAAGGTATGCTCCAAGCTGTAAAGTAACACATCCTATTGGGCATATCTTTCGAAATCAAATTACATTTCTTGATGTTGGTCATCCTGGATCAACAATAGTTTGCCACAAGAAGGCTTAAACACAACTATCAATCGTTTTCAATGCTAGGAAGTAGAAGAATTTAAAAAAAAGCATCACAGCCTGCAGCAAATGTACAGTCAATGAATCGTACAGTAGTAGCACATCAAACTGAAAGAGGCAAGTAAGAAAACATAACAATAAGAGGAAAGGTACGAAGAGAAACAACAACACAACACCAAAACACGCTACAGACGAAAGAGCAGCATTATTGGAAACACTTTTCCATGGCGCCAGTGTGCGCGCACTGGGCAATTGTGCGAAGTGTGGTCCCATTCGAAAATTGCTCGAAAGCGAACCATCCGGAGGCGCAACAATGCCCGGTTTGCGCTGCTGCCCAGGGAACACCGAGAACCAAATGACGATTGCGACGTCGACGGCGCAAGGCTCGGGCTGGTGCTGGTACCGTGAACGTGTGAAAATCCAAATCGGGTACGGAACTGCCACCGTCAGCAGGCAAAGCTTGCCCACTGCGAAGAATGACTCTTGTTTCTTTTCTCTTGCTGCCTCGCGCGGTCCCCTTCGATACCATTCTGGACCGTGTTCCGTGCGTCCGCTTGCTGCTTCACCGGTCGCTGCTGCTCTTGTGTCGATTGGAAAACAAATCGTTGCCCCTGACCAATGCCGGTCGGTGTGCCCCAGTGCTCGGTCGCCATTATCGTCGCCGAGGCACTTCAAGCTACCAACCGAAAGCGAGCCATTTGAAATCTTGAAACGTCGTGGAGAGTTACTTGCGTTTTGTTGGTTGATTTGACTTTTCAATCACTATCGGTTCTCTTGACCCTTTTTTCCTTCTCTTCCTCCATCCACACGTCTTCGCAAGCTTGATGTGTCTACCCCTTTTACCTTTTAACCCCTACCTTCACACAAACCCCTCCACAAAGCACATCTTATTCTCTCATTTTCACAAGTCACAAGTCAGTGGAAAGCATCCAACACAGCTTCTGTGTGCATGTTCTGCTCTCCGGAGTACTCTGCCTCCTCCTCCTCTTTCTTCTGCTTTACTCCGGCTTCGGCCGATGGTAAAAACATCTTCGAATGTCTCTCCATTTCGGCTAGGCGCACACCTACCAGCACTGGCACTGTGCAGTGGTAGCGCCAAAACGCAAATCGGGACGCAGCACGGAACAGGGGCCTAAGAAAGCGATGGGGTAATTTACCCTGGGGGTCGTCCACCAGCCGATCGCGACCATGAAGGGGATGCGTGAGAAAATGTTTCCCACTCGTTCGTCGTTTGAAAATTGATTTAATTAGCGAATTTTTGTTCTTGTGCTTCCGAAGAGAAACCTCCCTAGAGACGGTACGATTTTGGCTTTGGTTGTGTTGGTGGTTGGGTTCCCTGCAATAGCTGCACAGCTTCTTGTGTTTGAGTTTGGAAATCTGCACACTCTCTGGTCTATGTTGGCAACGAGACGAACGTCTTTCTATATGCTTGAGTTTGGAGCTCGAGCTTTAGGAATCGTGCAGACACGAAACCTTGGCCAACTAGGTTTTGCCTAACCATATTCTTTACCTCTCATGTTCACAGAAGGAGGTTCTCTTGCCGTTGGAGCTTGTGAGGGAAGTCTGGTGATTTTTTTTCTTTTGCACCTACCACCAAACAAATCAACTGGATAACATTGTAACGAGGCACGAAAGTTTCAAACGAAAGTCGTGCACCGAAAGTTGGGCCCCACGATGCGTGCGCAAGCCTGTGAGAGTGTGCAAGCTCTCCACTCGCCAGCCGGCGATTGTTGTTCGATTGTCATGAATTATTTATTAGCGATTTTCTGCACCAATTCGATCAATTAGGTTAAATCTGTTGCTTCCGTTGTTGATAGGCCCCCTCGCGCCCATTTTTGCACGATCAGCGAGAGTTGTTGCAAAAAGAAAAGCACGTTTGATGATGCAGTCGTACGCTTGTCTAGTAGTACGTTGCTCGTATACCATCTGTGAGTATGGTCGTGGTGGGAGGAGAGGGTAGTAATCACAGTGAGACACCAGCAAAGACTGATCCTCTTCTTCTTAATGCCACTCCAGCATGTGTTTATGTGCGTACACACTTAAAAGTAGCAGCAACGACATGCGTTCCAGTGGCAGATGATTTTCGGGTGAGAAATGGTTGCCTCCAGATGCGGTCTAACTCCTCCCCTTCCACCTTCCAAGTGGTCCACGATCATCGATCGAGCTTACCGAGGGATAGACTTTCCTTTCCGACTAACGGCTCAGCCCACGAGCTCGCACGGTACGCATCGAACAGTTGGCCCCCGAGCCGCGCACCAATTAGTGATGTCGGGAAAAACTGGGAACCAGCCGCGGATGGGAAAACTATGGCTGAAGGGAGAAATTTCCACCTCCTGTTCTTCGCCCGCTTCGCGGGAGCAGATTTTGGGCAGCCACAGACCCCCGTGTCGATCGATAATTTCGGTGTTTTTCGGAAGGTACCGATTTAGTTCGACGCAGTTTTCAGCCCCCTTCTCTCGAAAGATCGGACCGGACTGGACCGCGGATTGTGCCGGACGGCCTCAAATTCAGAGGCATTTTCCCACGCTTTGCACCCGTTTAGTTGCTGGCGCAATCGATCGATTGGCGGGTTGGTGGGGAGAGGTTTGGCTGGTTTGCTGTGGGTTCCAGCAATCGCAATTTGCTGATTGCACGCCCGAACACCCGTTGCTCGCGAACGGGACTTTTGTTCCGAAAAAGGTACTTTTTCGATGGTTTTGCCACTGCTACTGGTGGACCGGCTGTTACTTCCGGGGCTTCCGAGCGAACGGTTTTGTGGTGGCGGTGGGTTCGAGAAGTTCAATGATCCAGCGGTCTAGGGCCAGCGGTTCCCTGGGAGAAGGTAAGGAGGATAATTTGCGATGCTTGATAAATGATTTGCCGGGATCAATTGGTCTTGGGAGCTTCGGTCATTAGGTCAGGCGAGTGACGAGAGCTAGGCGAGAGGTTGGCATGAGTGTGTGCATCAAAACAAACTAAATAATGACCTCTCGAGTAAGAAGCATCTCCACATTTTAATTTATGAGGTAGTCTTTTGGGCAAATCTGGTAGTCAACCGTCAACTCCCATCGAATCGAATTCATCGAATGTATCACCATAAGTGTACGAGAGGATTGTGAGTTTTTGAGATTTTTTGACAAGAGGGCAAATAAATTAGATTGATAGATAGATTAGATTGCAGTAGAGATCGAATGAAAAATCGATATTATAAAGAGGACATCGGAGAATTTTCAGTGTGTAGCGTTTATCGTTCACCATTTCAGAGTCTGTAATGAACATGGACTTCCTAGGTTCAAAGGACTGGTCTCATGGTACAGTCATCAACTCGTACGACTTAACATCATGCCCGTCATGGGTCATGGGATGACTGGGTCATGGGCTCCTGTGAATTTAATTTCTTTCTAGCATTTATTGTTGCATTGGAAAATATTTCATGATCCATAAGGATTAGGTTTAGCAAACTACTTGAATGTAGCAAACTGAAGAATGTCTTGATTATGAATGATATTAGAATGATATAGGATTATGAGAAACATTGAAAATCATTAAATCGTAATGGGTCATAACAGGATATATGAATAGGAAACTAGGTTAGAATAGGTTTATTTGAAGAGAGAATAGCAGATAGCAGATGCCAGATAGCAAATAGCAGATTAGGGAGTTAATTGTACGCTTCTTCTGAGTCTGTAATAAAAATAGAGTAATCTCAAAATCTATGGTCTGTTGTTAGAGTTAACTTAAGTCTTGCTAGGTTAAAAATTACTGTTTGTCTGTTGTCAATTTAAATTCACTGTATCTTTTAGTAAATGCTTTAGTGGGGCTAATCATTAATCACTATTAGTCATTCAATGCGATATTGGTCCATGTAGCAGAGCGTGATAGGTGTTGTAACGAGTGCAGTTTAGTAAGCACATAACACTCGTTTGTTTGATTTAGTTTCATTATGACTCCTTAATACATTTGGGAGAGTCGTCCATGTTTTATTTGAGTTCTGAGATAGTTATGAATGTATGTAGTACATTGATGAGTTACGACATGATCACCTAAGCTCACTATGTATCTTTGTACACAACAGTTTCTTCATGGATCTTTGCCAAACAAGAACTCAAATACACATTAAGGTTTCATTATTAAAAACAAATAAAATGACACAGTAAATTATTGACATATTCTTTGTATATTTCTTTCAATTGAATCAATCTTTTTTTCCTTCTAATTACCCTTTGGTTAAAGATCAGAATTATTGGCTGGATCTAACGCAATTGGATATTAAAGCAGAATTGTGCAAGAATCGTGGTCCTAGATGCTTGCTTAATTATCATTGTTTTTCCCTTCCACAGCGTGACTCCTGGGAGTTGCAGTTGCGTACTGCTCCACTACTACTGCTGTTAGTCCACTATGAATGGGGCTTCTTCTTCGCGATCGAGACCACCACAGACACCGTCGACAGATGCTGACCATCTTAGCTAACCCACAAGTCCGGCAAGAGGCAAGAAAGGGGTTGGCCCGAAAGCGAGCCCAAGGTCCGCAGCAAGTAGCGCAAGAGAAAACCGACCAGCGCCACCGGCCTAGTCCGGCCGGCTAGGATCGCCAGTGTGCTCACAGGCTCGGACGCAGATGTGCTACGGCAAATCGGCCCAAACGTGGAACACCGGGAGTCGAAGTTTTCTTTTAATCAATTAAATATGATGATGAGCCAAAGTCGATATATTTTGATTCAGAAGTTTAAAGTTAATGATAATGCATAAAACTACGGGCGGATCGGCGGATCGGCGGGTGCGCAGACTGCTACTGCCTGGTCACGCTGGGAAGGCGGGAGCATGGGCTTTTTTTTCTTTGCTGTTTCCAGTCTGTGGAAGCTTGTGTGAACTGGTGTGTTCTTGGCGTTCGGGGGGCTTTGCTTCCCGTGGGGCAGCAGCAACAATTCGTGAGGTGATCTGGCTGGTGGCTGGAAGAGCTCTTATTTCTGTTTGCTATTTCCGGACCACGGATGGGCTAAGGATAAAGAATGGGCAGGCAAAATGGGCAGAAAAGAAGACACAGAAGCCATCCCTTGGATGGTGGCTGGTGATATCACAGAGAGCGTTGTAGGCAAAAATGGCCAATCGAGTCATTGTGTTTCCATTCAATTGCATTGCATTCGATTGGTTCATAGCTTTTGGTTGCCTTTTTGCCTTTGCCGTTCCAACAAAATCACCTTCGTCGTCAAGGATAGAGGGGCAAAGCGTTTGAGTGACGTTTGGCAGATCCGTCCGCGAGCGAAGGTTACACACGCTCACTCGCCTGATACGCCATATGGATTCGGGGCGAAGCTGGGTGGGAATGGGAAGCCTGTGTGGATCGAGCTCCAAGCATGGTGAGGCCGCACGGGTACAGCACAGCTTCAGGCCAACCGAAGGCTGGGGTAGAATGAATGAAAGGAAAAATAATGAACTTGAAATTCAGTAAAATTACACTTAATTGATTTCAGCTGAGCAGAGGCAGCAGCAATAGCACCCGCAGCATTACGCCGGAAGTCAAATCGTACTGACTGAGCGTACTGGCTTTTGCTTTTCTTTCTTTCGATCTTTTTTCAGGTTATTTCTCGAAGCTTAGCTGTTGCATATGCTTATCGTTTCCGCCTTCCTTACAATTCTTTCGATCTGAGAATATTTCACTCATCAATGCCAAACATACTTTCAGAACTGTGCGACCACTTGCGACGACCTCAAGAAGCATGCAAATGAAATTATTTTAAAAGCCCAGAATTGTTGATAGCATTACATATAGTTCTACTAATCCTGTTTGTGAAGTAAAATAAGACACTTTCAATCTTTCACACCGGAAGAAAGGACTCGAACGCTTTATCCTCTCCTTAACACCGTCAGAAAAGCGAAAGAAAAGCCCTAAGATTGCTCAATTATGACCGAGAAAGGGATAAAAAAGTGGCTCCGTTCTTTTTGTTGTTGTTGGTCTGCGAAAACGTCAACTCACGCAGTTCGTGATCTTTGCCCATCTTGGTCCATCTACGATCAGATCTCACCATGGCCGATGCTGCCACCACAATCTTGATGCGGCAGTACCAAGTTGCACCAACACTCCAGCAAGTTGACGACGACCAATGACGCCGTCGACAACGGGAGACGGCGACGATTTCCGGTCACTTAACGACCTCGCCCATCAGTCCTCGCAGGGATGGCGGTGGGCTGCCATTAATACGAACAAAAAGCAAGATGCAAGAGAGAAAAAAAACCTTTAGCAAAGGTAAATAAAATGTAACACGTACAGGCACGCAAACAGTCGTGGAAAAGAAAGAAATCCCCAGTCGCCAAACCAATCGCTGTGCCCGATCGACCGGGCTTCATTCACCAAAAGGCAGGCTCGTTACGATCGCGCGCAGGGCTCTGGTAGCGCTATCGTCCAAACGCGATCTTCGTCTGCCGGGGCAACGGGAAAGGTGAGCTGCAGAAGGTACTACGCTCATTCATGTTTGATTCGATGTTCAGTGGGGCAAGACGCAACGACGGAGAGAGGAACCAAAAAGAAAGCCGTAGGAGTAGGTGCGGGTTTTGATGGGGTTGCGATGATAAATCATCGTCCTCGAGACGAGAAAGTATTGACGCTGCAATGGCGTTGGTCGAAGGGCTGGTTGTGGGGTCGTATGGGGAGGAAATGGGGTGTGATGGATTTATATTGCTAGGAGAGGAATGGGGGTTTTAAGTGGAGGTGTGCACTCCCACCACAAGAAAGCAAGGACGCTAGCCCGGTCTGATTCGGTAATTGATTGAGGGTGCTGTAGTGAGCGTAGCGAAGCCTGGTTGTCCAGAACGCCCGTGCTTTGTGCGAGCTGGTTCGAGCTTTCGAGCGGGCAGGCCGGTCGAATGAGTCGACAGAAAATGATGGACGGTTTGAGGGTGATGGTGGTTGACGGTGAAGAGACGCCATCGTCGGGACCGCACTCCTTTTGTTTGGCCGAGTGTCCGTTTGTTCGACAGGGACATAAGGTCGGTTGACGACCCATCTGGCTACTGTTGCAAACGGGTCACTTTGGGTTGGATCTAATCCACCAAGGAGCAATAAATTGATGAACTCTTTATAATTTGATTGTAAAATACTTTCTTTGAAAGAATAAGACATGAAGTCTGCGAATCACGTTAGATGTTAGTTAATTTAATTCAATTTTTCTATGGTAAAAGTTGACGTCATAATTAAGTCATAATATCTAGTTAACGTGGCTTTATATGTCCTTGTGTACTTATTTATTTCTATTTTTTATTTGAAGTTATATCTCATCTCATCTCATCTCATCAGACTCATCATCTGAATGACAAGAACCTTACTGTGGCCTTTTAAAATGCTCAATGCGCTTTAGCACTGCTGCAAACCCGTCTTCCATCTTTCCAGCAAAAGTGTTTTGAGATCGAAAAGAAAGAAAGAACGGTAGTCAACATGCACTACCAGCCTGGCCAGCATCCACATAGCCCCTAATCCCTAATGGAGTCTCTTTGATTTGATGATGGATTTCGATTACCGAACGATAAAACATTAGACCCCAAACGAAAACGGTAGCTACTCGGACGGGGGAAAATTACAACCTTCCCTCTTGCTCCTAACTCTTCTCTAGTGCCTTCCACCTCTCTGTCTCTCTCTCTCTCTCTTTGCCCTAGCTCCCGTGGTCCATTTAATAGTAGCCTGCGAGCCCGCGGCGCGTTCTTGTAAACGCGCAAGTTCTATTCTTCTTCTCCCCAAATTCTCCTCCCGTGCCCGTAGTTTGCATCGTGACGATGTGGACGATGATGATGATGATGATGGTGATGAACATTGAACGCCTAGGAATAAGGGACGACGCCTATAATCGGGCCCGAAGTGGCACGGCCCATGCTCAATGGTTGGCTTCAGGACAGTTGAACATTTATCGCGAGCGTCGCCCGTTTCTACACCGTTTCAAACTCCCTCATCTCATTGGAGCAGAGGGTTTTTTTTTGTTGCGTGTGGTTTGTGTACTGCTTTGTTTGAGTGTGTTGTGTATGTTCAAACTGTGTTGACGATTCACGGACATCCATTATGTGTGGCTAGGAGCAGTGCAAGAGGTGAACGAATCGGTTGTCCAAGGGATGTCCAATCAAGAGTAAAACATGCAACACAACAACAATAAAAAATCTCCAGAAAGCGTCAGAAATGCTTGATTCCATTCTTCGATGGTCCTTCCTATCAAACACAGAAGAAAAAAGCACACATCATTTCCTTCGGTTCTGATGGTGAAATCGTTTGGATGAAGAATGGAGGGGTGGGGTAAAATTCGCACAACTTTTTTTGTGTGTATATTTAATGCTCAGCGTTCAGGATCTAATATCTTCATTGCGACAGGAAAGCACATAATCTCATAATAATATTAGCCTTTATTCCAAGAAAGTGTACATTTTCATTTGTAATTTACAAGCAAGATGTCCAAAAGCTCAAAAGTTGGCATATTTCCGACTCTTTGGGGTATTTAAATTTTCAATTATTATTTAATTAAAAAATAGACGGAGAAATTCTATTTGATGACATATCCCAATGTTTCGTATAGTATCATTCGAAGAAGATGAAAACACACTCACATAGATCTATTATGGCTTGAAATAGTCTTTATAGAAAAGCGATTAAAAACATTGATATTTTACAAATATACAAAACTGGATGAAATTTTATCAATAAACTAGTGCTTAGATATTCAAGAAATTTGTAATTTTATTATTTAAAAAAAAAAAACAAATTAATTTAAAAATAAAAAAAAAGAGTTTTTGGAACAACATCCTTCTTATTTGGGACGTACAATATTCATAGATGGTATAGGTCTGCCATAAGTCAATAATACACTTGTTTTTTGTTTTATCTTATTGGTTTACCCATAGAATGATCAGTCTATTCAAGACTTTAATACATGACGAGCATTTTGTTAAGGCATACGCCTTGACGACTATCCCATTTGCTTTAGAAGAAAGAAAAACAAACATCACAATCACGAGATAACATATTGCAACTGCAAGCAAAGTCCTTCAGATGTCATATAAAATAAAGAAATAATTTGACTTAAAGCCTAACACAGCTAGAACAATTTCCTGCTTGCCATACCGTACCAGGAACTGCTGCCGCACAGGTTTCCTAATCCGAGAGATAATTAGTAGCAGATGCTTATGATGGTTTTTTTGCTTTGTTTTGCTCCCATGGCATTACTCAAGCACGCGTCTGCATTCATTAAACCGCACACACACACGACGGCTTTGTTCGCGTACCGTACCGAAAATAGAACTACCGCGTTTGCGGGACATATACATACCTAACATCGTGACACCTTCACAGCTTGCTGCTTCCTTGCCGGCGTCCGGCTCGTGTGTACGCCAGTCGCATTTTATTTACAAACAGCCCGGTGCGTATTGTTTTTGTAGGGCGCGTAATATCGCGCACCGAGCGCGTCCATTCGAGCGCGCGATTCTCGATGGCTAATTGATCAACAAAAATGTATCACTGTCGACGCACAATTTCGCTAAAAATTGTAGCACGCCAAAAAGGTCAACGATTCGGACAGGGCGATTCGGTGAAGCGGCGGACGAAGCGTGAGGTTTGGCGCACGTCCACCAGAAAATGTCTCTGTTGCAGTTTGTGGCCAGTTTTCGTAACGCGTCGCTTGCTGTACCGTACGGCGCCGTACTTTCACCGCAACCCGGGCGTGTCTCGCCCTTGCTTTAGCGTATGATAGAGATTTGAAATGAGCATTAAACAGCGAGGGAAGGGGAGGTGTGAAGAAATGAAGGGGATACGATTAAAATAAAATCCGGCATTACCCAGCTGTGCGGTATTCTATTGTCGGTGTGTGTCTCGTTCCGTCCACGGGATGGGTGACAGAATCTGTTGCTACAATGCAGGCTCAAATTGTCTCCGACCGCTCAGTTCCGTTCTGATGCTCGGCTAAGGAGCATCGTAAAATTTGCCAAATTAGAAAGTTAGTGTTCTAGAAGTTGTTTTTCTCATTTTATAGTGTGTGATATTATCAATTATTGTTTGCTGTAAGCAGTTTACTATGAGTGGATAAGGATGAAGCTGAATCAAAAGTACGTTGAAAGGTGAAATAATCAAATGGAAGGAACGTTTGTTGACTAGAGTTTATTTTAATTTTTTTACTATTTTGTTACAAAATGTTACTGGATAATTAGTGATGAGCGTGATTTTACATAAGAAGTGACGTGACAATCTCTTAGAAGCATCGAGGCTCCTTAAACATTTCAATTAACCGATGATTATTAACTGTACTGTGAAAATCTGAAATAGAGTCCCCCGTACCTGGTGAAATGTCACGCAAGTGAGAAAAACGAATTGGCCCAAAAATATGTGCCCGCTTTTCATTTCCGTGTGGTGCAACGAGCGGGAAAGAAATTCACCTCAACGAAATAGCTTTCTATTTTTACCCATTTTGCTACCTCTCGTTGCAGTATCTCGGCAGCATCTGCAGGGCTGCTGGCGCTGGGGCTACTGCTGCTCGCCACCACCGTGTCAGCGGCTCTCCCGGGTCAGCAGTACACCTTCAGCTGCCATCGACATGGGCGCGAGTGCAAGCTGTGGAATCTGTTCCTGGACACACCGGACGAGGTGTCGGAAGCGATCATCAACACCGGCGGTGACGGAAGCGGATCGTTCGTTGAGGTCGAGATAGCTTACTCATCTCTCCCGATCATCCCACCGTCGCTGTTCGCCGACAACGAGAATGTGGTCTCGCTCAAGATGGAGGACTGCGACGTGGAGCTGCTCGAATCGAGCACGTTCGATGATGCGCACGAGCTGAAGTACCTGCAGCTGCAGAAGAATCACCTGACCGCGCTACACGACGATGGGTTTGTGCGCGCGACCAAGCTGCTGCGGCTCAACCTTGGCAGCAATCGGATCGTCACGGTCGGGGAGTTTGCCTTCCGCGGGCTGGACAATCTGGAGACGCTACGGCTGTCCCGGAACAAGATTGCACAGTTCGCGAGCAAAACGTTCGCCGGGTTGTACCAGCTGACGGAGCTGAACCTCGACCACAACCATGCGGAGGAGCTGCCCGATCGGCTGTTCGAGGAGCTGGGGCAGCTGCGGGAGCTGCATCTGGATCACAACTATCTGTCGGTGTTGTCGCGTAACACCTTTCTCGGACTGACAGGATTGCGCAAGTTGATACTGAAGGAGAACGAGCTGGTGTCGATTGATCCGCAAGCGTTCGCACCGCTGACCGCGCTGACTGAGCTCGATTTGGAGGGCAACAATCTGAAGTTGATGTCGCCGAACACGTTCCTGCCGCTGGGACATCTGAGAGAGTTGGTGCTGGCTGACAACTACATCGAACGGTTGGACGATGGCATGTTTGCGGGCAATGTAAATCTGGAGATACTGAAGCTGAACAACAACTCAATCGAGGAGCTGCAGCCGGCCGTGCTAGCTAGCTTGAAAAACTTGGAAGATCTATCCCTGCAGCATAACGAAATTCGAGTGCTGGAGAAATCACTGCTGAAACACGCGACCAGCCTGAGGGTACTGCGGCTGGAGGGAAACGTTCTGCACAAGATTAGCCCCGGTACTTTCGATACGTTGCGACGCCTGGAGACGCTCGACCTGGAGGACAACAGTTTGTCGTCGATCGAGGGAGGCATCTTTAGCGGTTTGTCGTCGTTGGAAAAGTTGTTCATCAACGAGAATCAGCTCGAGGAACTGAAAGCCGGCTCGCTGAAGGGGTTGGAGCGGTTGCGAAAGCTGGAGCTGGAGCAAAACATCATCCGCCGGGTAGATGAACGGTTCCTAGACGATACGACGCAGCTGCGTACGCTTTCGCTGGCCGAGAATCTGATCGAAGAGATACCGGTCAAGCTGTTTGCAAATCAGAAAAGCCTGAAGGAGATTTCGCTCGAGAACAACAACATTCAGCAGCTACCGGAAGGAGTGTTTGCGGCGATCGCGACCTGCCTGGAAGAGCTGTACCTTGCTGATAATGATCTGTCCGAACTTTCGCCGGGCGTGCTGGATCTGCCCCGGCTCGAGCTGCTCGACATCTCCGACAACAAGTTCCGCGACCTGCCGGACGATATGTTCAGCAAGGCGAAGCAACTGCACGAACTGTACGCGGACGGTAACATGATCGACGGCATACCGGACGCGCTGCGTTCGTTGCTGCGCCTGTCGACGCTTTCGCTCACACGCAATCGACTGCACGAGATCGACCCGCAGAGCTGGAGCATGATGCAGCGCCTGAAGGAGCTGTACCTGTCCGAGAACTTCATCCAGGAGCTGACGCCGCAAAGCTTCGAGCGACTGGAATCGCTGAAGGAGCTTCATCTTGACCGAAACCATCTGCATAGTATCCCGCAAAATACGTTCGCGCGAAATGGTAATCTGGAGAAGTTGAACCTATCGAGCAATCATCTAGTGGGCCCGCTGGCGAACAGCTTCGCGGGGCTGTGGAAGCTCAAGGAGCTACAACTTTCGGATAATCCACTGGTCGACATGGAGGCGAACAGTTTCCGCGATCTACGCAAGGTGGAAAAGCTGTCGCTCGAGAACGTTAGCCTGGCGGACGTCAGTGGCAGCGCGTTTTACGGTATGTCATCGCTCGAGAAACTTGACCTGGACGAGAACCGCGTGCACCGGCTCGAAGGATCCTCCCTGCGAGGGCTCGAGATGCTCGAAACATTGTCCATCAACCACAACCCGGTCTCGCGCATCGATGCAAACACGTTCAAGCATTTGGGCAATCTGAAAACTATCTCGCTCGGTCCGGGCTCGATCGACTTCACCGAGGATCTGCTGTCTAACAATCAGAGGCTGAAGGAGCTGTATCTGTTTAACTGTGTGGCAAGTCCGTTGCCGCCCCGATTCTTCCACTTCAACAAGAAGCTGCAAACGCTGGCGATCGTCAACAACGCCAAGCTGGGCGGGTTGAACAAGCAGTGGTTTAAGGATCTTTCCAACCTGCAAACGCTGGTGCTTACGCGCAACGGGTTAACGCAGTTCGAGAAGGGCATATTCGATGCGCTCGATGGGCTGGACGCACTATATTTGTCGGGCAATCCGGTCGGTGAGCTGGATCGGGACGTGTTTTCCCACGTCGTTGGGCTAGAGGTGCTGGATCTTTCCAGCATGAAGTTGCGCACACTACCGATGGGCATATTCGACAATTTGTACGACCTGGAGCTGCTGGATTTGGGTGAAAACGAGCTTGCGAACGGGCTGACGAATGGTGTGTTTAGAAATCTGTACTCGCTCAAGACACTGTCGCTCGATAACAATCATCTAAAAACGCTCGACACGGTGCTGTTCGACGATCTGAAGAACCTTCGCACGATCGACCTGAGCGGCAACGAGCTGAGCAGTCTCGATCCGCAGCTCTTCCACGATTCGCTCGATCTCGAGCTGCTTGATCTTTCCTCCAACAAGTTCACCACCTTCGACTTACAACAGACGACCTTCTTCAAAACGCTGATTGAGCTCGATCTGGACGACAATCAGCTCGTTTCGATCCGCATCACGGAAGACCTGGAGGAGCTGTACGTGGAGAACAATCAGCTGACGGCGATCGAGGTCGACAACTCACCGTCGTACAATCTGCGCAGCCTGTCGATCGCAAACAACAAATTCACCGAGCTGGATTCGCTGTACCGGTTCAACAATCTGGAGGAGCTGGACGCGTCCGAGAACGACGAGCTGCGCGTGCTAGAGTTGGGGCGGATATCGAAAGCCATGTCGGTGCTGGAAGTGCTGAACGTGTCGCACTGCAACATTGAGCAGCTGAATTTGGCAGAGATAGAGATGCACGCGTTCCTGGAGCGGTTGGATGTGTCAGGCAATCGGTTGGCTAGTTTGGAGATGGATGCGTACCGGTACTTCCCGGCGGTGGAAAGCTTCCTGTTCGGTGGCAACGCGTTCCAGCAGTTCTCGATCGAGGAGGTGCTCGGTAGCTTTAAGGATTTGGAAATAATCGGCCTGGAGGGGACGGAATGGGAGCCCGCCTTTCTGGACGAGCTGGAGCGCTACATCGAGGATAGAGATGTACGGTTTTGGCAGCAGGGACAGGTGGAAACACCGACCTGTACGATCGGGCGCGTCAGTCGGCTGTTCTGTTGAGCGAAGCGAGCGTGCTGAATGTGTGTTGTGGTTGTGTTGAACAGATTGAATAAATTACGAAAGCCGAACGAAACGAGAATGAACGGAAATGGGAATCCACGAGAGCAGCGTAATCTTTGAAAACACATGATCACAACCCGTTGGTAGACAAATGTCAGAGGGTACTGGATTCTGGTGAGTAACGTTTCTTCTCTGCAGGCACAATATCACAAACAGGTTAGAGGTGATCGTCTGGAGGCAGCATAATCTTTGCAAAAAGGTTGTAAACACATTTGATAGATTGCGTATGGCAGAGCATAAGCAATAAAAAAACAACAAACCAGTTACACCAAAAAACCAGTTGCTAATCGCGTGCAAATGCTTCTCTTAACAAAAAGACATCCTGATACCGAGTTCAAGGTCATTCGAACGACTGTAAATTTTGGGTATTTATGGCATTGCTGTGGCTGGCAGACGGTTCAGTTCCGTTTCGGCCGCGAGCCGACAACTTCAAGTGTCAGTGTGTGATAGTCCCGAGTGTGATAGGATGGGAAGCTTCAGGCGAAGGTATTATTGCATAATAATCATTCCCGAGACGGTTCAATAACATTGATACGAGCGTTTTGTTGTGGTTTTTCTTGTTTTTTAGTGTTTTGCAAGCACTTCCACTGGTGCTGCTGCTGATTGTAATTGTGCGTGGCGAACCTTCCTTCAAATGTGCTGAGAATTATTGCGAATTTGTCGTAAATGAGCAGCTTCTGGGCGGTGATGTGCAGGCGTACAAGTTCAATCTCTCCGCCGAGTATGGTACGGTTGAGGTGCAGTTCGAAAAGTCGCTCGTGTCGATTGTACCGCCATCGCTGTTCGAGGACAATGGGCAGAAAGTGGATACGCTCGTAATGCGTGAAGTTGACGTGCAGCGTGTTGATGCGGACACGTTCACGAAGGCGGTCGCACTGAAATCACTGCAGATGCACAGAAATCGCATCCCGAAGCTGTTCAACCGCATGTTCCGCAATGCCACGAATCTGCGGCGTATCAACTTTGGCGGCAACCGTATCGATGCGGTAGAGGAGTACACGTTCGAGGGGTTGGCAAATTTGAGCGTGATTCGGCTGTCGCGCAACAAGATTCCAGTGCTGCCAAGGAAGCTGTTTGCTGGATTGAGCTCACTCACGAGCCTGCTACTCGATCACAATCGAATTCTTGAGCTACCTGAAGGGATATTTGAGGATCTCACGATACTTGATGAGCTGTACCTGAGCTTCAACTTCTTGGAGAGACTGACCAGGAATAGCTTTAAGGGCTTAGTTGAGCTAGATAATCTGGCACTACACAACAATCGTATCAGCACGATCGAACCGGACACGTTCGCCTCGCTGGCGACGCTACAGTATTTAACTTTGGGATCGAACCGTCTGACCAGCCTGGCACCGGAAACGTTCATTGCGCAGACGAAGCTGGCCAAACTGGACCTGAGCGTGAACCAGCTGGCCGAGCTGCCGAAGGATCTGTTCCGCTACACCACCGCGCTGAAAGAGCTGAAGATGAGCAACAATTCGCTGAAGGAGTTGCATTCGGATCTGTTCGCAAACACAGCCAAGCTGGAGGATCTTGTCATTTCTCACAACGAGGTGGAGTCGTTGGATGCGGCACTGTTTAGAAATCTGCGGAAGCTGGAGATGCTATTGCTGGAGAACAACAATATCGGTCATATCTTCCCTGGTACGTTTGATGCGCTACAATCGCTGAGGGCGTTAGATTTGAACCAAAACGGTATCATGACGATCGAGGGAGGCTTATTCCGTGCGCTGAGGGTATTGGATAAGCTATATTTGCAGAATAATCTTATCAGCATGGTAAGCGGAGACAGTCTCGAAGGTGCCGTACAGCTTTCTGAGCTGTATCTGAATAAAAATCCGCTCCAATCAATTGACGACGATTTCCTGCGCATACCCTCCCTGATGGCACTCGCAATGGATTTCTGTGGCTTAAAAACGCTACCGAAAGGTTTGTTCGCTAAGCAGCAGTCGTTGAAACTGCTTTTCCTGGAAGGTAACAAACTGACCGACCTAGATCCGGACCTGTTTGCACCGCTGGTGGAGCTGGAAGAGTTGGATCTGAGCGCTAATTTGCTGTACAACATTTCGAATGCGCTGGCGAACCTTACCAGCCTCAAATTACTGGACCTGTCGGACAATCGGTTGCGCTCGCTGCAGGATAATGCGTTCGCAAACATGACTACGTTGAAAAAGCTTAATTTGAAACAAAACAAGCTGACGGAAATCCCTCGTGCCTTGGCAAAGCTTCCGAACCTGAGCACACTGACGCTGGAGACAAATAAGATCAAGTCTACCGTTGTCGGCGAGCCGCTGGCAAATCTGGAGGATCTGTACATGGGGGAAAACGAAATCACCAAACTTCGCTTGAACGACTTCCCGGCCGTGGAGGAACTGTACGTGGAGCGGAACCAAATTCATAGTCTATCGGTGGACACGTTCGTCGGCAACAGAAAGCTGAAAACGGTGGATCTGACGGATAACCGTCTGACCGGTCCGCTGGAGGGCATCTTCACTCCGCTGCGGAAGCTGGTCACGCTAACGCTGAGCGGCAACCCGTTGGGACGCGTGACTCGGGCCACCTTTGAAGGGTTGCTTAAGCTGGAGGATCTCACGCTAAGGAACATAAAGCTTACCGAGCTGACGGGCGCACCGTTTGCATCGCTTTCGGAGCTGGAGAAGCTGGACCTATCGGAGAACCGGTTGGCAGCGGTGGACGAGGCATCGGTGCGCGGCATTGGTAAGCTCAGGGAATTCTATATCAATGATAATGAGATCGGCATTGATGGTTTGAGCGGACTGGACATACTGAACCGCGTGCAAACTGTTTCTCTCTCCAATCAAAGCATTGTTGTGCCGGACACATTGCTGGCCAACAAATCATGGATGGTGGAATTTTACGTGCAGGGCGGTACATTTGCCTCCCTTCCGGCTCAGTTCTTCCGCTCTACTATAGCGCTGGAAAAGCTCTCCCTGTCCGATAACAAGCAGTTGGTGAAGCTGCCGAAAGACTTCTTCCAGTACGTGCCGTACCTAGAGGAGTTGGTGCTGCTGAATAACAGTCTGTCTGTGCTGGAGCCGGGAGTGTTCGATCCGCTCGGACTTTTGAGAGAGTTGGATATTTCGGAAAATCCGCTTAAATCACTGCCGGGCGGCTTGTTTGCTCAAACGTTCCTGCTGGAAAGTTTGAGGATGGCGGATGCCAACCTTACCACCCTTCCCGCCGGTATCTTCGATAAACTTTACGTCTTGGCCAAGTTGGATCTGGCCAACAATCAGCTACGAACGCTGCCGGAAGGTGTTTTTAACCGGCTCTACTCCCTGGAAACACTTTCACTCGAGAACAATCAGCTGGAAGCTTTGCAGCCGGCCATGTTCAAGAGTTTGGAGAAGCTTAATATTGTCATCCTGTCTCACAACAAGCTTGCCGCGATAGATCCTCAGCTGTTTGCTGGATTGCCCGTTACGGCGATTGATCTTTCGTACAACCGTTTGACCACGTTTGATGAGAGTGCGATGGCATTCGCCGGCCGTTTGCTTATGCTGTCGCTGGAAAGCAATAAACTGACCTCGTTGAAGATCCATTCCACCCTGGAGAAGCTGTTCGTTGACGATAACAAACTATCCTCCATTGAGGTGAAGCTCGAAGACTCGTACAGCCACATCACGTCCCTTTCGGTGGTGCGTAACAATTTCACAGCTCTTGATGCTTTCTACCAGTTCAAGATGCTAACCGAACTGGACGCGTCGTACAATGCGTTCACGGAGCTGAATTTGGCCAAACTTTTCAACGAAATAGTACCGCTCTACACACTGAACGTGTCGAACAGCTTCGTGGAGCGCGTCCAGTTCGGGAAGATTGAGCATACGCCCACCCTGGTCCATCTGGACATCTCTAACAACAATCTGACCGCGTTGGACGTGCGTGCATTTGCCGTGTTCCGGCAGTTGCAGAACTTTGTTTTCGGTGGCAACAGGTTCGATACGTTTGTGGTGGAAGATTTGCTCCGTGCGTTCGACGATCTGCAAACGATCGGGCTGGAGGGTACGGTGTGGAAGTGTGATTTCCTGAAAAGCTTGAAGGCGTCGATGGAAGAAGCGGATGTAACGTTTGCGTACAAGGAGAAGGAAACGTTACACGAAATGTTGGAGAGTGTTTGTTCCAAGCAACTGTATGGCATCTGTTGTGTGTGAAGAGGGACGAATGAAACTTTTAGAAAGAATAAAAGATTAAATTTTGACAATGCAGTGTTTTGCTTGTTTTGATTGACTGGTTTTGTGTTGTTTTGTTGTGTATAGTCGAAATACTAACATAGCATTAAAAAGCATGTGATAAGCAGTAGAACCTGCAGCAAAGCTGTTAATCATACACGTTTGAAAAGGCCACATGGTTGAGTGAGAATCGTTCTAAGAATTACAATCACCGAACTGCATTGGTTAAGTAATAATCATTTCATTATCATTACCACGTTGACCCGGGGTGATTCCGTCCCAAAAAAGTAATTTGTTTATATGCCTTATCGCTACTGATTGTAGGATTCCCCGCCCTCCCATCTACCCCGTAGGCAATCAATACAACTGTAGTTTGCAAATTTTGGCAAACAGCTTGTGGGGCAGATGTTCGTGTGTGTTTCTTGTTGCATAATACAATTCACGCCTGATAAGACTTTTTCATAGTGATGGTATTGGTTAAGAATAAAAAGTTACTGTGTAACTAGTTTCTTTTCGATGAGGAACTAGTTACAGTAACCAGTTTTTAATAACTTATCGTTGGTTTGAATTACCAGAATAGATTGGAAGAATTTTAAGTAAGAAGTCTGTAGAACCAATAGTTACTAGTAATTATAAGGAGTACCAAGTAATCGTGACTAGTTACAAGCAATTGGATCTCAGAATTCACTGAATGTATTGGGTAAAAGTAACAAATACAAATTAAATTAAAAAAGCTGTGAAACAAGGTTTGAGGCACTGACAATAATCAGAGTATGGGTTCCTGAACTGGGACTGTTTTGTGATCCGTTCCATGACAGAGACACAAAAAGGTACAGTTTTTGTAGCAAAATATATTAAAGAGAAGTTTAAGCACCAACATAGTACCAGAGATAATACCGAAAGGGCTGATTCATGACATGTTTTACGATTGTTATGGGATCTACATTATTTACCGTTATGTATTCAGGACCAGTTTGAGAATTGTTATACAATTGGATTTGTACTAATATCAGAATGAGTTCCAGGATTGAAATATAATTCAATACTTATTTCAGGTGATATTGAAAATGGGATTGGTTCTAGAACCGGTATAGCCAAACCTTGGTTCATTTTCAAGATTGGTATGGGTTCAGGACAAATTGCAGGAGCGATATGGATTCGAGATCAGTTCCGATATGAGTATTAGATCTGTTACAGGACTGGTTTGTTTGTAGGGTGCCTATTCATGGCTAGTTATGGGTTTGGGAATAGTTCAAACACCTGTGTGGGTTCTGGACCGTTTCCAGTATCGGTATGGGTTGAAGAACAGTTCCAGGATAAGTATGGGGAAATATTTATGATTTTTATATTTTGTCGTACAAATTTTGAGCTAAATGTTTAAAGTGAGCTATAAGAGTAATTAGTTGCGAATACTGATGCTATGGAGTTAGTAACTAATTTCTTTAAAAAAAAAGATCATTTTACCAGTTACTGAAGACCATTCACATCTCTAATCCATTAGCTCAGCTGAGGTATGCGAATTAACATTGAAAGAATCAAAATTGCAGGTCATTGAAGGTGAATCCAAAATCCGAATTCTGTAATCTTTTGTGCACAAAGATGACCCAATGACCCACCAAAAGCGAGGAGCCGTGCGGAATAAAATCTGCCATCGCGCGGCCGTGATTCCTCAGTGTAGCCGAGTGTCTCCCAGCAGTTGGTTCAATTGGTGTCTTGTGCTTAAGATGGGGCTCTGGCCTAGGTAAGTACCAAAAAGCAAGGTGAAAAGTTTGTTTGATTGTACGCGAAAAAAGTAAACCGTGTGTATGTCTGTTTTTAGTGTGTGGTCCTTGCTACTGCTGTTGGTGGCCCACCAGCAAGTATGCAGGTCTGAATCGCCAATCTCTCTAACGTGCGAACCGCCTACATGTCGATACAGTGGCCTTCGTTTTGCCACTCCGTCCGATACCGCCTCACTATCGATTACCTTCGATTCGGACTACTACAGCCATGTGACCTTCGAAAACTCATCCCTTTCGGCCATACCGCAAACAGTGTTCGCGAAATCCAGTGGCGTGGAAACGTTCAACGCATCGGGGTGCGATATTTACGAGTTGTTGCCCAAAACGTTCCGTCACGCAACTGACTTGAAGTATCTGTATCTCGACAACAACAGGCTGCGCAAGACATACGGTAGTATGTTTTTGGGAGCAAGAAGTTTGGAACTCCTTAGCCTGTCTAAAAACCAACTCGAAACGATCGATCCGCAGACGTTCAGGGGAATTTCGTACGTGCAGGAAATAGATTTTAGTGGCAACCTGTTGCGCACGCTACCGGATCTGTTTTTCGCGGAAAAGCCAAAGCTAAAAAAGTTGTCGTTAGCGGACAACTTCTTGCAGGAGCTCAAGAAGGAGACGTTCGGTGAAATGACGGCACTGCAGGAGCTGGATCTGAGTGGAAACATGCTGCGAACGCTTGTGGCCGGCACGTTCGATGGGCCGTGGCAACTGGAACAGCTCCTCCTGCAGAACAACCGGCTGGAAGTGATAGAAGCAACGGCATTTGAGAACCTGGTCAAGCTGAGGGGATTGAACTTAAGCAACAACAATTTGAAAGTCCTACCGGCAACGGTCTTTAACTCGATGGGTGTTTTAAGGGAGTTGGAACTACAACAGAACTATCTGTCGCACCTGGACAGTGCCACGTTCGAGGAGAATCTCAGATTGGTGATGATCAATCTGGACAACAATACGATCGCAACGCTCCAGCCCGCGTTGATACAGAATCTGACCGATCTGCAGCGTTTCTCTATCGAGTATAATCAATTGCAGGAGCTGGATGTGCAGCTGTTCGCGCACAGTACCGATCTGAAGCGGCTGTGGTTGAGTGGAAACTTCCTGCGGCACATCAATCCCGGTACGTTTGACACGTTGGAACAGTTGGAAGATTTGTACCTTGCAGGTAACTTGCTTAGCACGTTCGAGGGAGGTTTGTTCCGTAATTGTAGCGAACTGAAGGAGCTTGATTTGGGTGGCAATCGTATCAAACGTTTGGTGGCCGGTTCGCTAGAAGGGGCTTCAAAGCTTCAAAAGCTAACGATCGACAAGAACGAGGTGACGGAGATTGAAGAACACTTCCTGAACGATACACCGCTGCTAGATACCTTTTCGGCAGAGGACAACTTTATTCGGAACATTCCAGTGGGTCTGTTTGGCAAGCTAACTAACCTAACGACGAAGGAGCTTGATTTGGGTGGCAATCGTATCAAACGTTTGGTGGCCGGTTCGCTAGAAGGGGCTTCAAAGCTTCAAAAGCTAACGATCGACAAGAACGAGGTGACGGAGATTGAAGAACACTTCCTGAACGATACACCGCTGCTAGATACCTTTTCGGCAGAGGACAACTTTATTCGGAACATTCCAGTGGGTCTGTTTGGCAAGCTAACTAACCTAACGACGATCATTCTGTCGGATAATCAGATCAAAGAACTAGCGCCTGGTACATTTGAAGGGCTGGAAAGTGTTATAAATTTGCATCTTAACCGAAACCAGCTTAAACACATCGATGCAAGCCTTTTAAATCTAACCAATCTGGAGTATTTGGATTTGTCGTACAATTTCATTCGAGAATTGGATGAAACTGCACTTGAGGGCGTCCCGAATCTGGTGACCTTAGATCTTGAGTCGAACCGCCTCGATCGCATTCCATCGGCCATCAACAAAACCATCAAACTGGACTACCTTGGGTTGCAGCGGAATAGGATCAGCCGATTAGAGTCGGGACAGTTCAATCAGCTGTCCAGCCTGCTTACGTTGAACCTGGACGGCAACAAGATAGCAACGATGGAGCAGGGTTGTTTCCGTGGGTTGCAATCTCTGACAATGCTGGCATTCGTGAATGCCACACCGGAATACGAATCACTCGATCTTTTCAATGATTTACAAAATCTCACTCAACTTTTCATGGAAGAAACGAACTATACAGGGCTAAACAGTGTTCGGCTCGATTCGTTGCAAAGCCTGGACATCCTATCGTTCGATACCAACTCTCTGATTGGTGTGGATCCGGGATTCCTATCCGGCTTGAAAAACCTCACACGAATCTCGCTGAAAAAGAGTTCTATCAGATTTAAAGCGAGCTACTTTGGATCACTCCCAAACCTGGAATACTTAGCCTTTACCAGCAACGAAAGCATAGCCCTTGATGAGACGTTCTTTGCGGGAGCGCCAAGCTTACAAACGGTTGAAATTCAGGACACAGTGCTCGAATCGATTAGCGTAAATGCGTTCCGACGGTTAGCCAATCTGACCGAACTGTATATTGGCCCATTCAAGGGCGAGCTGAAGGACATCTTCACCGGAAACGAAGCACTGAAAACATTGAGGATGAAGCAGATGAGCTTTACCACCCTGCCGGATCACTTCTTCTGGGCAAACCGTAGGCTGGACACGCTGACGATCGATGGCAACCCCAACCTTTGCGAGCTGAAACCGGCTTGGTTTAAGCATATGGCGTATCTCGACTATCTGGACGTATCGTCCAACAACATTTCGGAGCTTTCGGCGGACTTGTTCGATAACACTCCCGTGCTGCATCAACTGTACCTGGCGGAAAATCCACTCCGTGTGCTTGATGTCGGCGTGTTCCGAAAGGTGGGCGCTCTGACAGTGCTCGATCTCGAGGACACGCTGCTGACCGACCTACCGGTAGGAATATTTGATGGGCTGTTCAAGCTAGAGGAGCTGTTCCTGGGCAACAATAAGCTGTCGAACCTGCCGAACGGTACCTTCCGGGAGCTGTACTCGTTGCGGATGCTCTGGTTGTCCAACAACTCGATCGAACATGTCGATCCATTCCTGTTTGCGGATATGCCCAGGCTGAAGGAGATCTCGCTAGACGACAACCGGTTGACCAGTCTTGATGATCGACTGTTTGCTGCTCAGCTGGCATTGCAAAATTTACACCTTTCTGGCAATCGGTTCGTTGCATTCGATCTCACCACAATGCCCTATGCCAGTACGCTGATTTACCTTGCGCTCGATACTAACCAGCTACGATCGGTGAAGATTACACCTGGTTTGGAGTTTCTTACCGCCGATGACAACCAACTGTCCGTCGTGGAGTCATCCGACTCGGACTACTACCGGCTGGCGACACTCTCGGTGCAAAACAATAGCTTCAGCTCGCTGGATTCGATCTACCGGTTTGATCGATTGCAGGAGCTTAACGTCACGTTGAACCGCATTGCTGTGCTGGATTTCGCCATGATCGCTACCAAGTTCCCGCGGTTGACCGTTTTGAATGCGTCGGTGTGTGCTGTCGAGTCATTGGGACGTACGGATAATCCGTACGAGCTGAAGGAGCTGCAGCATTTGGACTTGTCGAACAATACGCTGACGAAGGCGGAAATGAGCAAGATGGGCAAGATGCCGAGATTGAAGACCTTATTCAGTGCTGATAATCGTATCCATGGCGTGTTGCGACTGTTGGATCGATTGTCAAAGTTTTAGGGTCGACTTCTAAAGGTCAATGGTGAGTTTGGAAGACTGTGAAAAGCAATGTTAATTTGATATGACAAACATAAATGAATAAATATGGTATCTTTTGATTATCCTATTTTTTACATTTAAATAAGAAAACAAAGAATAAAGGTTTGTTTGTAACATGGAGTATTGGTGGGTATGTATGCGCTTTCGTTATCGTAATCTGAATCACGTAATGAAATAGGTATAATTGATAAAACTATCTGTTTACATATGAAAAGAGCTACAAGAGTTAAAAACACAAACTTCTTCATTTATGTTTTGTTTCGGTTCATAGAGCTAGTAAAACTAATTGAAAATGAAATATTAAAATCAAACTGTTGTAGCTATTATTTTACAGGCATCCCGGAAGCATGGGACACCGTGATGAATGAGATTCTCATCTCCTTCTTTCGCTAACGTGACTGCCAACCGTGGCGCAAGCACACAGCACCAACACTTTCCAACCATTCATACACACACAGCCCAAACCGCACGCTGGTGTGCTTAATTATCGATCCGATCATTATTGCTGCCGCTTGATCGGTTTCGTCCGACGTAAGAGTTGGTCACAGTACCATCAGTAAACTTACAGCGCTCGAAAAATATCTTCCATTCTTCGCTCTTTCATTCTCGGTCTCCAAAAAAACTACAGCAAAAACGCTACGAAAGCAAGATCCCCAAACAACTGGGCAACCATTCGGGCTTCCCGCTGCTTTCGATGATCGGTTACCATTCGTGTGGTCCATCTTATATTTTTTTCATGAATGGCGATCTCGGAACGATCTCACTTCCAGTAGCTAGCGATGGGGAGGTAGAAAACAAGAACAGTACAAACCCAAACTTCATGAAACAATTGATTTTGGTACGGTGCTGTGAATGAGTGTTGGTCAGATTGATCGACCACCTCCTGGTGGGGTAAGATTGCACCATTTGCCACGTTTGCCTAGGACGGCAAAGGTGTGGTGTTTGCGAGCTGGCAAAACGACGGCAGGTGTCCCGGATACGCAACGGTGGCCATCACTGCATGGCCTAGGTGAGGAGATTTGGCATGCTGCTGGTTAGCAGTCCCGCAGCACGTAAATAACCATTCCAGAGCCGAGGGGGGATGCGATCTGTGCGACGGATCAAAAATAGACCCTACATAAGCTACCGGAGAAGGTGTAGAAGAGGGAGGCAGCCACAAAATGCCCGTCCAAAGCCCCCGGAAGGAAAATGTTCGGTTTGGGAAATTCGATAATAATTCATCTATTTATTATACGATTATCGACGGACAATTATGAGCAGTGCGTGGTGAAGGATTTAGTTTTTTTTTTCGGTGTTTCTATTCACACAGCACCCCATCTCGATAGCTTTCGACACGTTGGACCCAGCTGGGAGTTGACTTTACCTCCTCTCTCCCTGAGGTAGCTTCTGGTTCTCGATGTTACATTCACCTTGTTTGCTGTATGGGATGGTCTTGTTGGTTGCGGGTTGGTGTAAAATTCACACAACGAAGCTTTGTTTGCTGTTTCGGTGCATATACACGTAACGTATGGTTAGGATGTGGCTTGGAAAACATTATCTATGGCTTTCTAGAGACCGTAGCCAAACGAAAATCATCCTGTTTGGGATGTCTTTCGGGAAAGGTATCCCACAGATTTTGGATAATGATGGAATCATGGGTATCTGTAGAAGGTGCAAATGCCACACGAAGAGGTGTAACATTTAGATGAATTTTATTTTGATAGTAGAGCAGAGTATATGGAAGTAAGTACAAGAACGGTTGGAGTAGTAGATACACTAATTCTATCTATGCTTTCCTTCAATGCATGAATATATCGGAGTGACAAAGTGAGCTTTTATTTTTATGAGTGTGAAATTGCTGTTAATTTATTTTGATATTATGAACTGTTTAGCACTAGCATTATAAATAAATGTAGTAAAAAAAGACGTAGTATTAAATTACCATTAAGAGATCTTATTAAACATAATATTTATAACAAAAATAAGAAAAATATGAAAGACTATGTTTGTATCTGTATTATCTAGTACATCTCATATGCTTTGCTGTAGTAAGAGTTGTAATTGAATTCGATTGAACTACGTGGCAGATTTGTTGCAAAGATATTAACTTCAACTTTTACTTTAAGAAAAATATGTATTGCACTTTAACGATTCAAATCATTCTGTTGAATATGAACCAATTGCTTGCATGATTAGAAGCTTCAATAAACATATTCGAGTATTTCGAATTCCAATGTAGTGTAGAAAGTTTAAAAGAATCTTCTAGCAATTAGTATACATTATGTCGTGTTTTTTCTCAATTATTGCGGGTATTGTGGGGAGTCCTCTTAGATCCCGTGGAATTTGTAAAGTAGTATCAAATAAATAAATTCACTGTTCACTCACCACAGATAACAAAAGTCAGATGTACCTATTTACAATATATAATCTTACTATGCTTCTTCTATTTGGCGTAACGTCCTACGTGGACATGCCGGCCTATACAGGTTTTGGAGACTTAATTCATTACCACGTAGTCGGACTGTTAATCCTTGCTACGGGGGGACGGTCCATTCTGGGCTTGAACCCATGACGGGCATGTTATTGAGTCGTTAGAGTTGACGACTGTACCACGGGACTGCCCCTTACCGGGTGATGTTGCTTGACCGCGAGTTTGACTTTTGAAGGCCGGGCTACATTGATCGTACTCGCACGCGTAATTTTGATTTTCACTAGCGCATCTGGCGGCGGCTGACCGAAGCATTTTGCCAAACAATTTGGAGCCGCTCCAGAAAATACGTTAATTTTCCATGTTTTTTACTTAAATCGGAGGAGAAAAGTTTTGTAAAACGTAGATGCACATGTCTTGTACGCATTGCATCCATTTTTGCAATGGAAAACGATGGAAAAACTACTAAATTTTGAGATCCGGCAGGTCCATTCCCTCGATGACCAAAAAAAGCTTCCACCAGCCGCCGCCAGATGCGCTAGTGAAAATCGAAATTACGCTTGCGAGTACGATCAATGTAGCCCGGCCTTGATGTTGTTGGAGCCATACAACAGCAGTATCCAACTACCTGAATTAAGCGGGGAATTGAAACAAACAGGCATTAAACACAAAGCTGAACAGAGGAAAAACAGTTAAAAAGGTCGCAAGATAGCAATGCAACAGTATGAGGAAATGATATTCAACCCAGCGTTTGTATGGCCGGTCCCCAATGTGTAATGATATGTTTAAAGGCCGGGCTACATTGATCGTACTCGCAAGCGTAATTTCCATTTTCACTAGCGCATCTGGCGGCGGCTGACCGAAGCATTTTGATAAACAATGTGGAGCCGCTCCAGACAATATGTTATTTTTCCATGTTTTTACTTTAACTGGACTGGAAACGCTTTGTAATTGACAGATAAATATGTTGTGCAAGTATTTCAGCAGTTTTCACATCAAAAAACGGTGATAAAACTAATTAATTTTGAGATCCAACACGACCATTCCCCCGACGACCAAAAAAAGCTTCCACCAGCCGCCGCCAGATGCGCTAGTGAAAATCGAAATTACGCTTGCGAGTACGATCAATGTAGCCCGGCCTTAATGTTGAATATGACATTTGCTCAAAATGAATTGGGTGAGTAAATAAGATTTGTCGACCAAGCAAACCTTTAAATAAATCACAAAAATTGGCAACAATAAGATACATAAGGAGTACATAAGCAAACAACTGTGTTGAACAGAGAAATTTCGTCACAAAACTGTCGACTAAACGAAAGAAATGAATGTAATATCACTTCCAAACGTCACTGATGATTTCTCCATGCTCCCCATCTTCCATGAATGAAACCCACCCCTTATTGTGAACCATTCCATCCGCCCCTTGCTCCATCCCTCCTTCATCCCAGAAGCAGATGGCTAGCTCATTTGGCTAGCTCAATCTCGCAGGTTTTCCACTCGAGCGCAATTCGAGAAAACACACGAAACCCAGACGCCTTTATTTTGGTCCAGCGGATGTTACAGTAAGAGCATGCCCGGTACAGCCCCCTCTTACTCTACTACTCCGCCTCTGGTGCTGCAAGGCGTACGCGTAAGGGGTCAGTTAAAAAGGGGTCTGAGCTTGATCGCGTATCGCTTCTGCTCACCCTTACCCTGCGCTGCGTACAGTGTTCCATTTCGAGCTCCCAAGCCTCCAGGGGTGCGGAGCGAGGGCGGTCCACTCTGAGAGCCCGGCGTCTGCGAGTGACCGCTTTCCTGGGTGATGGTGGTAGTGGTGTAGCGGGAGGAAGGCAGTAGAGGGAGTGCGCTCGTCGGCAAAGGGAAGACGGTTACGTAGTCATTATACCTTCCGGGTTCATTCATGGTTTTCGTTAGCTGCGTCCACTACTCTACGCCAGTGTAGTGGCGCGTCTATCCGCGCACCCATTTCGTGTTCGTTTCCCTCTTTTTGCCTACCCCCTTTTTTGGTGTGCGTTTGCAGTAGATGGAGGTTCGAGTTCGACGTCGAAAGATGCCGCGAACCGATTCCGTGTGTAAATGTAGAATCAAGGTTATGTGGGATTTGTGGTTGAGACAAAGGCAGGGGGAATGGGATGCAACAAGGGTAGATGGAGCTTGAGGAAGATGCTGTACAGCAGATATCAAAGTCAGTGGAAAACTCTACTCTTGCTGGTGTGTTGGGTAGGGCGGAAAGTGCGTCATTCGGGACCCTGTTTGCCCTTCAACTCGAACGAAGGCAACATGACATCACAACAGGCAACAGACGAACACGCGTTGATGTTCTTATGAAGGAACTGTTTAATTATTCTCTTAATGGGAAAAGGAAAGTGAAAGAACTACCCAACATTCTATTATTGTCATTTATAGATGAATGGATTTATACTACGTGTTGCTACAAGAATGAGACAATCTATCACTGATATACCATGATTCAATTCGAACTGCATAAACACTCTCGAAAAGTCCCATTTCAAACCATTAAAACAACCTCAGCAGCATTAAAATCTTTGCAATTCGCTCCTCTTACCCATTCCAGTTGTCGCATTTTCCCTCACAATACAATAAGGACACTTGCTAAATTGATGGCAATTATGCCTGCATGAGGTGTGGAGCATCAGCCACTGCCCAATTATAAAATATCATTTCGACCATTTTTAAAGCCAGTCTTCCGTCGCGATGTCGACCTTCAGCAGGGCACACACCGGGTAATTGTCCGTTGTGTGGGGCGCGGTAACATTGTAACAGTCCTGCTCGTGGACAATCAATCTGTGTGTTTATGTTGTGCCGTAGCGGCGCGGAAATAGCTACATTCTGTGGCCGAGGTAATGAAGATTCTTCACTTTTAGCCGTATCGAGCGTTTTTGTGGTCCGACACTCTCCGACTGACGAAATGTAAAAAATGTTGAGGTTACGAGAAGGGTTTCACGAGGGGGACAAAAATGAGGGTGATAGGTACACTGGCAATGGAGGGCAAGTGTTTTAGGGTTGTAACTCCACACCTGACATCGTGAAGGATGTTAAAGTGGAATTTAGAATGCCTTTAATGTGCGTGATAATTATGTTTTAAAATTTATTTTTGTCTTGTTTATGTGAGTGTTTGTGCTATTCTTCATTTTTTTACCACTTTATTGTATTCCCCATTCCCTTTGTTGCAATAAATATTACACTTACAAAAAACGATTGATTTTTTTTCTTAAATTTCTTAAATTGAAATTTCGTTACAAAATCCAATTACATTTCAGAATATATAAAAGCTTTTTTTAATTTTCATTTTTAAACTTTTGATTGTTTTTTATAGTTTTCGAACAATTTGATGATAATTCAATTTTGTTGCAATGCTTTGAACGTTTCGTTGTTTTGTCGTTTTGCAACGTTCCTTTATTATATTAATTCTTTAATTTTGAAAGTGTTCATAATTTGTTCCATGGAGGTATGTTGCTGTACTTTAAATAGAATTGATTGCTGGAATTGTTTCACTTCAAATTACGCTACAAGGAACATCTTTCGTCGTATCTATTTATCAGACATCGACATTTCACTTTTGAATAATAAAAAACAGCTTCCATTACATGTAGAAAATGGAACCGTCAACACATTCAGCACTAAACCCCAAAACAACGTAATGCATATCACATACAACAAACTCAGACTAAAAAAAATATATCAGACACCATTGAATCGTTCATTATGGAAAGACGCCGTCAATGAAATGCATTGGCACGTGGGTTTCCGGCACCACCGGTACAGCCCGGCTTAATCCCGGGGGTTTCGGGCGAAATAAAACATAAACCAGCGAACCGTCTACTCCCGGAGGGGAAGAGTGGTTTTTTCTGATTCACCCCTCAATGTGTGCATCCCCTCCCCTCCTTGCATCCCGTGAATACTGTTTGTTATTGCACCCGTCGACCATAAAACCACCCTTTTTTGCAAAGACACCCAGCAATAAACCAAAGACGAACAAAAAAGCGTCTTGAAGGTAAGACGAAAAAAGCACCAGAGAGTGACACACACACATACAGAGGGGACAACGTACAACATACAGCAGCAACAGTACAGCAAAAACAGACCAAAACGAGACCAACATGCTACGGAAGCTTCTGTTTCACTCGCGTACCGTTTCGACAGACAGAACATTTCGAACGTGCTTTGTGCAGAACAGGTTTTCCACGGAACTGTCCTCACCCTCACGTATCACCCCTTTCAGTTCCCTTGTCTTCAGTGCTAGTAGCATCAAACCACAAACCCTTGACGATGGGGTGTGTTGGGGTTTTCTGTTGTTCCTCTACAGCTATTGCTTTCTCACTCTCCCCTTCCATTTGGCGGAACGAGACGAAAGCTTTGTTGTTGTTGCTTGCGATGGCTTGCACTACCACACCGACACAGCCGCTCACACATCGCTCCCTACACGACCCGACCAAAAACCCTTCGCATCATAGTGTGCGTACCGTCGGGTACAAAATGGCCGTACAGTTGCTAGTCGGCTCTTTCGCGCTCCCTGCCAGCGAACGGGGGTTGATACAGTGCGCCATTGCACTCTTGCACGTGGCTGGAAAAACGGGGCGGAGCTATCCCACCAAACGGGGGGGTTGAAAACGCAACCCTTAGCCGGCCAACGATGCGCTTCTTGGGAAGTTGCTTTGTCACTTGCTCGCGGTTGTTCGCGCCGTCGTCGTCGTCGTTGTCGTTGCTTGCTGTCGCGCCCCGTTCGTCGCTTGTGTGTGATATTCTCTCTCTGGCTCGTGCGGTGCCGAGATTTGACAGCAACGCTAATTATATTATTTGCGCCATCACCGGGGTTCGATCACGGGTTTGCGCTGGTGCAGTGGAGTTTGTTTGGTTTAATTATCTGTTTGTGATTTTAAATACGCGCGAGTGATTTGAGGTGTCGGTAATTTTGTTGTTGTTGTTGTTTCGCAAATGCATCGTATCGGTGAGATTGAAGAAGTGTTTCGATTCGATCGCTGCTACCGGCGGTTTGGTGCGGTGTGAACCGATAGTGACGAGCGATCGCATCCTGATTGCTGTGGTGTGCCGCTGTGCCATCCAGTACAAATCGAACGAGGAACAAAATTGTGGTGATTAAAAGTGCTCACCGGCAAGTTGATAAGCAAAGCAGTAAGTGCAGCAAGAAAGAAAGAGTTTGTTTCAATCACCATTGAAGCTGAGACATATTACGCTACGGATAGTGATCGCAGCCAAGGTTTAGTGTGTCTTTAATACAAACCATCAGTTTGTGTACATCACAGAAGCAACCCCAAATCAGTAAATAACTCGCAAGTGCTTATCAAACGCAGCAATTCCGTTTCGGAGAACATCGCCGGTAAGGGTAGCGCAACAGAACCAGCCCAACAGAACCCATGCCGACGCAAGATCATGCAAGAGCATCATAAGTGTGTGCAAGCATCGTTCAATGTGTGAAAGTGTGTGATACTCTCGATAAAACCTTCCCGAAGAAAGGGCATCCGAAAGGAAGCGGCTGGCGCTGGACGCGTGTGTGCCTAAAGTGTGATAGCGGAAGGTGTGCCGAAAGCGAAGAGCCCGAGTACATCTCACTCTCACGCGTCTCGAACGGGCAGGTCAATCGTCGTGTGAATTGGTCTCGTTTCAAAACGAGAAAAAGAAAGGAAAAAGGAAAAAAAGGAAAGATCCTCTCAGAGCCTTCGTCAAGATTGCCCAGGACCGTGTGGTACGGGCGAGATAATGCGTGATTCTCAGCTTTGAGGGCGCAAGAGTGTGTGCTGCACCGTCCAGTGAGTCGGTCGAATCAATCGTCCTGCGGTCCGCCGGCGTAGTGTTGAAAAGAGTGCATTTTGAGTGTTTAAGGAAAAAGTGGCTCGCTGTGTGCATATTTTGAAATTAGTTTATTCTGCTAAAGGATAAAGCAAAGGTTTCTCCTGCAAAGAATCAGTGCCGAGCGCAGTGACCGAGCTGACGTGTTGTAGTGCGTTGAAAAGTGTTTAGATTAATATTCACTGAAAGAAAGAATAGCCTGCCGTGGCTGCTGTGAAGAAGTGACTCCTCGAAAAGGGGATTAGCCGGTGAAGTGATAGCAAGTGGCGTGGTGCTCCTTGCGGTCGGGAACTAGCGTTACGCCAGCCTACCGGGCCGTGATTGCGCTGTCGCTTCCATCGACGGGCGCGGCAAGATAGAGAGTGCGATAGGTGACCACGCGTACAACAACGGCCTTACAATTCATTTCGATAAAGTGGCCTCGATCGGCGCCAACACGCTCAACTTTACGGACCTGGGGAGCCCTTACGAGGGCCCCCCGAGCACACCCCAGTCCGGGATGGATGCGCCGGACGCGCCGCACACGCCGAAGTACATCGACGGCGGTGCGACGGCAACCGCGCCCGGCAAATCGGCCTTCGTCGAGCTGCAGCAGCATGGGTTAGTGTTTGAGAGCCTTCTTTGCAAGTACAAGTGATCGGTTAATCTGTTACGTTTGTTGAAGAAATTGCCAGTGATGTATGGTACTAAATAGTGTCCGAGCAAACACTATCGCAAAGCGCGTTAAACAACAGGAGTTTGCCCTCAGTTGCTGGAATCTTGAGTGATTACTTACAGTAACAAAGAAGGCATTGTGGGTATTGTGTCTTTGGATGTCAAAGATCGAAAGGATTTAAAATGTGAAGAAGTGTCTAGGAGCTCCTAGAGAGATTAGTGCCTGCTAATCGTTTAGATCTTTTGCTTGAAAATAGTTGGAAAATACAAATACCAAAATGGCTCAATGATTTACATAGCTCACTATACAGGTTGAGCTGCTGGTTACCGGTGGCAAATGTTGGTTTCGAAGGAAAACGTATTCTGTTTTGTATTTTTTGTACGAGGTAAAGTCTCTATAGAGTGATCCTCGTATGCATCAAAGTTATGGAGAGATCTGCTTGCAAGGCAGTGATTCTCAAATTTGTACGATGGTTCCATGAATATGAGAGAAAAAAGCCTTCATCTAGGCCGCAAGAAGGCACATGTGACCCGCCATACTCTGTTGACTATACTATGTCGAGTTGTAAGGGAACTATCAGTAAAATTGTAGAAATTTCCATGAAAACAGGTGGTAAATACCGTCTATGTTGACCACTGAATCAAAATATTTCTCTGAACTGTCATTTAATAATGCAGCCTACAGAATCTAGGCAGCAAAATCGGTTTTGAAGCTTAAAGACTAAAGTTAATGAGTCTTGTTAGAGGAATAAATAATCCATGCAAAATGATCTTGTAAGCAAAAAAAAGTCTTTTAAGTGATGCTATAAAATCGTTTTCTGCCTATTGTTTGAACTTTGAACTAAACTCAACTCATTGCTACAGAATAACTATTGCATTTGTATTTCATGCTTTATATGTCAGTTTTTTGGGAATCACATCTATGATTTTATTGAAAAGTGCATCTCTTCAAGTACTATATATTTTCAATAACGACAATTGAACAAGCTTAAAACAACATAATAACTTGGATATAAAACATGGAGGCTGCATGTCCGCATTGGACGTTGCACGCCAAATAGAAGGCGAAGAAGGTCTTGTGACGGATTCTTGTTCGATCACTTACTTCTTGCCATAGAATCACTCTAAAAAATTAACAACTGACACTCTTAAAAATTAAAAACGATTGTTGATTGACGTTAAGTGTATTTCGCTTGTAAAATATATTAGTTCAAAACATGTATTTTTTACATTTATTAAGGAGCTTTTTGTTTTGAGCCAATTTACCCAACCGATATGTTGAAATATGTATTCTTCAACACATGTGCTTTACCACATTTAACGAGTTAAAGCCTTATTTTCATTAAGCTGCACATCCACCTCATTCACCCTTTAATTGAACGTCCTTGTCGAATTGTATCATCGGGCTGCAAACACACACAACCACAAAATCAATACCGAATTGCTCCATTGGACCGTTTAATTGTACCCATTGGCACCGTGAAAGCAATTAGCACCCAATCGATGAGGGGCACCTTATCATCATCATCATCATCATCGTCATCAGCATTAGCGATTGTGGCATGAAGCGTATGATCAATCGATGAGGATGCTGCTTCGATTCATGTGCTAGAAGTAGAGTTTTGAAATGGCGTAAATGCCCAATACTCGTTGATGGAAATGTGAATGATTTTTGGTGATTTTATTTCCACACTGCAACAAGAAAAACAAAAATACCAGATTCGTTGCATTTATACACATCAAGCGTAATGAGACGAGATAGTTATCGGCTTGTAAAACATCAAACTGTAGTTCCATCTAGAAATGGTAAAACGAGTGAAAAGGAAAGGCTTTTCTTCCACTGCCACTGCCCAGGACCGGTGCAGCTTTGGTGCAGACAGAAATATACCGCTTGCCCGCTCTTTTGCTGCAATAATTAGCAGCGGCTAATGATAATGATTAATGACGCCCGGGCATGTTGGGCACGTGTGCGTCACTGCGCAGGAAGACGGGCGGGTTTGGGGTCAGAAAAGCGTTTGCGTTCAATTCATAAAACCACGACGGTTACAGCATGAATGTAACAAAAAGGTGGCTCTTCCATCTTTCCGCTGTCAGCATAAACGTAACGGACACGAGGTGTCTTCGGTACTAGCATTACGGACATCCATTTTTGGATAGTTTAGTACAAGCGTATAGAAATGAAACCAAAAACAAAAAATGACACATTTTTAGTATTCTCCCCCTGAACCGCAGTGCATAGCGATCGGCGATCGGTTATCGATTCTAGAGCATCACAACCCGCGCACAACATCAACAGAAAGGCTCGCTCGTTCCGTTCCCGATTTGGATGGTATCGAGTTTTTAATAGCGGGCGGGTTTCTGTTTTTACGATCGATTCCATACCATCTATATACGTGGAAAAGGGGAGTGAGCGTATCGGTAGGTCGTCTTTTTATGACCACCAATTTGTGAGAATCCCTGTTTTCCTCCTCCGCCAGTGGTGGGCACGGTACAGTAGCGAACAGTAGGCGAAACCTTGCTGAAAGCTAGGCCACATAAATCGACGGAAATATCTACATCGTTAAAAAATAAGCTCCAGCATGTGCAGCATAATGATACAGGGCAAAGCGTGCTAGTCCCGGAGCGGAGTGCGAAGCGCAAGAAAGGAATAGTTTGTTTGTTTTTCGCCTTTTGCAAACCGGGCGGAAAGTGCTGGGCCGGGTGGGCAAGTTTACGCGCCATGTTTTTATGATTAACTTTAACGCCGGTTTTACCGTGCTAGAGCGCTATGCGCGAGCGGGTTTCAAGGGGGGGAGGAGGGACCACGTAGTGAAGTTTGTCAAGTTTTATGGCACATGGCAACGACGACGCGTGCCAAAGTTAAGGTTCGACCTTTTATTGCCCGCTAGGGGTTTTGTGTGCTAATTTGTCTTCCGTCTCCTGCACCCGACGAATCGGGAATTGATTTATGAAGCTTCAATCAAACGAGCATGGAACGCTCGTTCTTTCAAAGTACTGCAGTGCTTCGTATTGGTTTATAGATTTTTACAGCAGAGTAATTTCTGCTTTTACGGTGCAACTATTTCCGCCTAATTACTCTCTGTAGGCTGTGTGTGCGGGACAGTGGAGGGTTTGTGATTTATTTATTTACAGTAGAAGATTCGTGAGGTGATTGCGTGAGGGCTTCGTTTTATGAGACGAGTTTAGCTGTCACAGGTCCGTGGTATACCTGAAAGTGGTGTGGGAGCTTTTGAAGGGGAAGTGAATTTACTAAGGAGCTAAAGATTTTACAACGAACAATAAAAGATACATCATAGAGACGTTTTGCACGAGTATATGACGTCCTAAAGCGGAACTTGGAGATTAGCTACAGATAACAGATCATATTGGGCAGTAAAGCGTTGATCATTGATTCATTGATTGGATTTTTACATCTTGTGTTTTGAAAGCTTTCGAGAGATGTTGAGAGTGCTCTATCAATATTTATATCTACAGATGACGGAGGTATATTTCCGGAAAGCTATCAATTGACAGATCTGAGAGAAGACCTTTGTCATTTTTATTGTTTTATTGCATCGGAGTTATTTAAATTGATCCTCCTGCAAGCGAATAAAGCATAGTAATGAAGAAGCATTAACACAGAAATTTCAATGTTCGTTCATTATTGTTTTATTTTATTGTTGATCATCCCAAGATCATAATGCATTATTTCATGAAAGTTGCTCAAAAGTAATAAATGTTTTACTTTTAAACACCTTTCAACGCTTTTTATTTTGAATAATCTTCTTTCCAATAAACTACACACTAAGAGTGTTTTGTGAGGTTCTGTTTATTCATTTCTGTTTGACCTTTTCCCATTTCAAAATTTTGCAAAATAACTAAATTGATTTCTACACCATAAAAACCCCCTTCAATGAATTAAGCAAAATTGGAACCCTTTGGACCGTGGAAAACTTCCCAAAAACTAATCCACGCAATTGCTGTTTTAAACTGCTTTTTTCCCCCCCCTCCCCCCTCTCTCCCGGCTCGAGCAGCTGGTACAGTTTCCAACCTTCCGCGGAAGCCGAGCGAGCGTCTCTAATGGCTCGATCGAAATTAAAGGTTCGGTGCTACCGAAAATTGAATTACACGTAAATTGTTTAATTCATTCAGCCCGTCGTGTACGGCAGGGCGCGGGTGCGCGTGTACCCCGGTAGCATGGCCACCTAGATATGTATGTGTGTGTGTGTGTGTATAAAGGTAACACCAGGCCCCACAAACGCACACCGCTTTTTACGCATCAACATTTACGCGCTTGTTCTTATTTTCCCCATTTTCCCCGGTTTTTCGCCCCCCAAAATACGACCACTTCCACACGGTCCGGCTTTTCCGGCCTGTTTTCTTTACCACTTCCTCCCTCCACATGGAATTCTCTTCTTTTTTTTGTATTTTCTTTTTGGCTTTTTTTGTTGCTGTTGCTTGCTCACCATCATCTTCACCTTGTACCGTATGGCAGACAACATGTGGGAGCCGTTTGGTGCGTCGCTGATGGACGCCATGCTGGAAAAGCTTGGACTTGGACTAGCAATGGAGGGTAAAGAGGCATGGGGGGGATTTTTCCATCCAATCCCAAATCGTCTCGTTCCTTCTTTCTCTGCCGAACCAGCGCTGCCTGCAGAATGAAAAGCAGTGTGTGCGCGTGTGTTACCAATCGATCTCGGGAGGGTCGGTGGTTGAGGGTGGCAATAATATCGAAGGGTGGTACGGTAGCACCGTTGTTGCTGCTGCTGTTGTTGCTTTTTTACTCGTCCATTTCTTCCATTTGGGTGGCGCCATCCGGCCCCCTCGAAACAAAACACGCTCTCTCGCCGTAGCCGTGCTGCTGTCTGCGTGGTGTCCCGTGGTGAGCCCAAACCAAGCCTCTACACGTGCATAAAATTACATCCCGTGGTTGTAGGTTTTCGTACAAGTGCGGTTTGGGAAAAAAATTAGGCCTAATTGACTTTTTGGCTGAGGGTTAGTTTTCAGTGGTGTTTTGCATTTCGAGCCAGCCGTCGATCGTGCAAGATGGCTGTGGGATTGTTGTTTTTTTGCTTCCATACGGAGTGAATTATACTTCCGTTCCGTATTGCAGCAATGAAAGCCGTGTTTACTTTAGTGCAATTGTCTTAGTAATTTTAACATAACTGTCGAAAATCGATAACTGCAAATTTGAAGGGTACAATAATTTCAGTCAAATGCATTGCTGGCATGTATTTTGCAGGAAAAAAAAGTAATCATAACGATTATTTTTAATTTCGACCTCTATCCATGGATTGTTTTCTGTTTTCGTGATCATCAATATCAGGTTGATTAAATGTTTAAAATAATAAAACATAATTATCAAATTTATTAAAGCGCCCCTTTTTGTTTTCTTCCTCCAAACAGGTACGGTGGCATCCGGAGCGGGTATCAGCATTTCAGTGCCCAGGGCGGCCAGGACTCGGGCTTTCCGAGTCCGCGCGGTGCCCTCGGCTACCCATTTCCGCCGATGCACCAGAACTCCTACTCTGGGTATCATTTAGGCAGTTATGCACCACCCTGCGCTAGTCCACCAAAAGATGGTAAGTGTTCCCTGTACAGAATGCCACGCGCGGCTTCGCAGAGAAGATGGAAGGATCGAAAGGATAACGTAACGTGGAGTTTCGGTCGACGATTGCGCAAAGCAAAGTGTGTGTTTTACTGCAATGAAAAATATTAAAAGCAGACATGTTTCATTGTAAAATAGCAACACAAAAAGTCGAAGCAATAGTGTTGCATGTTAGTGTACAACCTCCTAGAGGAGTTTCATCTGCTTGATTCTTATTTCGTTCTCTTTTGCTCAATATAACAAACAAAGAAGTTACAACAAATGGCAGATGTAATGGTCTCTAACCCACTCTGGACTATTTATTATTCCATCGTTAATTAATAAGTCATGGCGAAACATCAACCAGATGGCGTAAGCAAAGCAAACAGAAACTCACACAAAAAATACACACAAACATGTGTTTGAATTAAAAAGGCATTTTATTTGCAAAGAAAAACAAGCCAGAAGCTCTGTAGGCTATGTAGAAGAGGTTGAAAATGCATTAACATGAAGCACCACAAAAAAGCCCAACGGCAAATGTGGTTGAGTCCGTCGGATGGTAAATTATTCAGCGCAGTGTGTCTAGAAGACAAAAACTGTTGCTAATGCATCATGATGATCTGCTTGTCTGTTATAACTAAACCCAGACAAATGTAGCGTTAAATTGATTTCAAAGATATTTATCTTAATATCTTCAAATGTTGAAGTGTTTTTATTGCATTAAATTAGGGCCAGTTCAATATCACTGGTTGGATTGAATCTTATGGCAAATTGTTACGTGTATTAAGTTACTTCCCAAAGTCAATTGCTACATATCATTTTAAAGAAATAATCAACAGCCTCTCACTGACACACGTTGCCAATATATTGGCTTTTCTTTCACTAATGGCGCTATCGCTTTAGCAACAAACACCCAATCGGCTCGTGCCAAAAATTGCTGTGCGTTCGTGGTCTGTTGCTGTTGCGTTTTCTTTCCCTTCCAGCCGACTGGGCTAGCAAAACCCTCAAAAGGTGCAAATTAAATTAGGCTCAAATACAAAACGGTCGCCAGAAGGGAAATCCCTTGTGGCGCCCTTGTGCGAAAACTCACCCAAAAAAAAAAAGTCTGAGTTTGGGCGGGTATCGAGCTGGGGAAGAAATAAAATATGTTTCCAATAACCAACAATAACGCAAACGGAATTGGTTCAATCTGCCGCAGGCCTTCAACAACAATCAAACGCCCTGGACCGCCGCCAACCGTTCGACTCGTGCGCCACGCAAGCCACACCGCGCACATTGTATACATCCGCCCTCCTGAGGGAGTAAAAAAGCTAGCATAGCAAGGGTAAAAAACTCACTATGTAAAAAGTGTCGCTCAGATGAATAAAACACGGTCCAGCAGCGGCAGCTTGCAGGGGTCGCTTGCTCCCTCGCTTCCGTCAAAAAATTTGAAACCACGCCGGCGACGGCGATGGACGGAGCCCGTAGTTTCCGGTGCCGCAGTTCGGGATTCAAACGCTGGACCCGCGTCTGGTTTTGTGCGCCACCCGGCCCCGGTATGGTAGGCGGTGCCCGAGAAACAAACCCCTCGGCGGGAGGAACCCGTAAGCTACCTTTAGGAAATAAGGTTCAACGGGGATTTTTGTTATAGTTCATTCTCGCTCTTTAGACACTATCGTGAACGGATATCGCCCGGCGGAATGTGCTTTCAGCTTACAGCTGTTTGGGAGTTGGATTTTTTTACCATCCCAGCTTTTTGTGCTACAAAACCATCACTTCATCGTGTGTGTGTGTGTTTTTTTGCGCCGTGGAAATAAAAGCCGACCCACGGTTCCATATGCGTTTCCGGTGCGCTGAATTCTGAATGTCCCGAGGTTTCCTCCGCGCAAACCTCAAAACGTCGTGGCACGTTCTCGGAAGACGAACATTGGGCGTCGGCAAATCGGTACAAAAGGAGCGCTGTGGTGATTTGAATAATAATAGCCGGCGCTAGTTCAATGGAAAGGAACAAGAGAGCGAAAGAGAGGGAGAAAGGGAAAAAGGGTGCAAATCCTTTTTTAAAGGTGCGCAATGATTGGAGAGCGCGTCATTGTAGTGGCGCCATCGGGACGGAAATGTCCTCCGAGAGCTCAGAGCCAGGCGCTTAACGTTTCTCGTTCACACAGTGCAAGTTATTCAGATTGCGCTACGTCATTCCAAAGCCGTCGATGAAGATGGCGTATTAGGATGCGCAGAATGGTAAGGTTTCAGACGGATAATGTTGCTATGTTCAATCATATGTATCCCATAAAACATGTTGAAGTGTCTTTTTTTTAAGTAAAGAGAAGGTAATAGTGGAATATATCATCACAATTGTCTGCCTTCAATGAGTTAAACTACAAGACATTATAGCATACACCTTTTAATGTGCAAGGCGTTAACTCAAAATTAACTCCTCAATTTCTTCAATAACCGACGGAGAGCATTGTAACACGCAACAAATACTGATTTTGTAGTACCAACTAATGCTCTGGTTCATGGAGCTATTTGTGATCCTCAAGTAAAAGCTACGAGCCAGTTAAGTTCTTCTCCTATTCTTAGGAAATGATCCCGTAAATTAATCTCCAAGTTGTTGGAGTATTCGATAACTTCTTGTTATTAAAGAGGATCTACATGGGATAATTTTTTTTTGATAACATAACACATAACATTAGAAAGTAATTATGTCTGCCATAAATGAGACGTCCAATTATTCTTGTTTCGTCCACAGGCAACTTAAGCTCTAGCTTTCGAAAAGTTGTTCTTGTGTCTGTAAAGTTTAACGTACATATCAAATGAATCCCCACATTGATTCACTCCTTCCACCCCGCATTCAGGACTTTTGTTTTTATTTGGATGACATTTTACGATCGTCCGCGCGCTGAGTTACGATCGACATTGCGTACGAATATCACAGGAAACGAACAAAACAAAAATGTCGCATCCAAAACGTCTTGCCATCGGGGTTTCTCTCAGTGCTCAGTGGCCCTTTTACGTAAAAGTAGGGCAGCGCGTGCAGTCAAGGATTTCTGCGAAAAATTCTACCAAAACCCCGTGCGTGTTCGAGTGCGAATATTTATGTGATCGCAGAAAAGGGACCCTCCAAAATCGGGTGACACACAGCGAGGTTTGTCTGTACGGTTCCCGAGAGACAGAAAGAGAGAGTAGGAGAGTGAAGATTGATTTCCCTAGATGGCATTGGCGGGATCTTCGTGAGCATATCTCACCCGGAGATCCCGTTTAAGGAAGTTGTTGGTGTTGCGTTGCGTTTTGTGTGTCTTTTTACCATTTAACATGGGACAGCAGTTGCAAGAAAGTATAAGTGTTTACAGCCTTTGCAGATAAGCAGCTAAGTTATACAATTCAAATGAAAGTGTCTACTTTAGGTGGGAGATGGGAGACTTAAGCACCTGCCCCGTTACGCGCCCGTTATCGCCACTGACCTTCCACTGACTTGCTCCAAAGCGCGCTAAAGATCACGGTTGATTGACAAACGTGACTTCGTTGCCGAAACAGTTGTCTCATCCATTTGCGAAACTGCACAAAAAACACACACACACAGTCAAAGCAATTGCACAACCGTACGGTGTGACGTGATGGAATTGGACTCCCTTTTCCGCGACCTACAGTCGCCCTCGGCCTCAACGTCAAACCCCGGAGACCCTATCCTGGAGGTCACCAGCACGGGGAATTCCTTGCGCGAAAAGACGGACCAACGAGACCAGCCGAAAAATGCCTCAGCACCCATCGGGCTGGCTGGTTGGTTGGTCGGCGATCAGGGACCGTTGAGTGACCGCGGGAATCAGACAATCTGCCGGCATCCGTACGTAAAAGGACGTGCAGGAGGACGGAATAATTTATTCGCACAAAACGCGGCCTGTCCCTCGCACACACGCGGTCCCAAAACGTCCACGCAAGTTGCGTGAGGACTTCCTTACCCTTTTGCTTTGTGCAATTTTTGCCGTTACCGCTCCCGGTTTGCTGAGCATCGGTGTCATGATTTTGGACAGCAGTCATTCACGACGCGTTTACAATTGAAAGGTGAAACTCAGAGTTCCCCGGAGGTGGATGTTAATTTCGGGTGGCTGATAGTCGCCTCCAATGCACCGATGGGTGCGCGCTCGGTTGGAACCAACATTGTTGTATTGAGGCAGCTTTTTTTTGCGCATGTGTGTCTTGTGCGTTTCTCTCTTAAGCAAGTGCACTCCAAACTGCGCCTTGGAGACGGTGTGTACAGTTTATTTAAATTTAATCTCAACTGTTCTGCTGTTGTTTCTTCCTCCTAATCAAATAGCAAAACTGCATCTCCCAAACGGAGTGCGTGTGTATGCTCCGTAATGTGTGCGTTTGTTGTTCACAGATCGTCACGGGAGAGAGTGGGAGATTGGCGGGGCTCTTTTCACACGGCTACGGCTTTTTTTTGCACCCGCAATGTTGCTCCATTTAATGTATGGACGTACGGGCTGCTGCCGACGGCCCGGTGACGCCAACGATGACAACAGTAGCGCACCACGCTGTAGGTGCCGTATGGTGTGCAGACACACACACACACACACACATTGATCGAGCCAAACGAGCTGGAGTGTTTTTCGCATGGAATGAAGCTCACACGCAATGTACCTTGCCCTTCCCTCTCCCAGGAGACCCTCCTCCATCCAGTCCGGTGGTGCTGTGGCAGAAAAGTATGTTGGCACACATAAATTAACATTTTTGATTAAATACGGCAAGCGGCATTTAATGCACAGCCACCGATACACTCGCCAAGCACACCGACACACACAGGGTTGCTCAGCTTTTTTTCAGTACGCAGCACTGTTCAGCTCAGCACTGTTCAGTACGCAGCACCATCTCTTTCGTGGGTCTGGGTGTGGAAGTGTTAAGAGTTGGTTTTAGGCTTCTTACTTTTTCCCCAAGTGGACATAAAAGCCTCCTTTTTCACTGACGCGTATCGTGCGTGGAATTGTTTGATAGTAAAAAAATCAATCAGTAGTACGACAGTAGTACGAAAGTGTACTAGAACGTCAGTCTTAACAGCTAGCGACATCTGTCGGTAAAAGCAAAGCGACTTCAAAACACAATCAGCGGAGTTTCGCTTGTGCCTGCAATCGAATGGCAACAATGTTGCAAATTTTGAAAGTTTTTCACTACAATTTTTCATCATAACTCCGGGAAACTGTTTTCCATCCTCCCCTCACAGGAAATGCAACTTTTCTTCTACAACCCTTCCAAGTCGCTATAAATAGGACTGTATGCGTCGTACCGTGAGATACAAAGCAGCAGCAAACCGGAATGCAAATGCAACTTATGCACTTTCTTTGACGCACGCACCGAAATCGGGTCATGACAGGACACACACACACACACACACACACACACACACACACACACCGCGCCCGGATCTCGTTTGATCGATAGTGTGTGTAGCGGTGGTGCGTCCAATGGACATTGTTGTTAGGGCCTGTTAGGCCACGTCAACCGGCCCAGAGACGACGTAGTGCCCCGGACGTGGTGTTAATGAAATCATTATCGGTTCTGTCTGTGTGCTATGTCGCGACATGAAAGCTCCTCTCTGACACACACACACCTTACGTTATCCTTACCCTTACACCCCCTCGAGCGTTATATTGTGCGGGAGGGGGAAGCCAGCCCAGGTTGCATCCCCGTATACCAGCCAGCCCTGTTTTCAATTTTCCTCATCTGCAATCGATCTTCTGTTTTCTCTTCTCTCTCCAACTACCGGTTTTTCCCCGTATCCGCCACCACCACCCTCACCGACGACCGCGCTGCACGTGAACGCGCCCAATGCGGACGGTGACGCGCATTTCCTGCTAGACAAATTAGAAGACACCGGTCTGCGGGTAAACGGCAAGGGCAAGAAGATGCGAAAACCGCGCACCATCTACAGCTCCCTCCAGCTGCAGCAGCTCAACCGAAGATTTCAGCGAACGCAGTACCTGGCGCTACCGGAGCGGGCCGAGCTCGCCGCCAGCCTCGGGCTGACGCAGACACAGGTAAGTGCAACGGGATGGTTTATGCTTGGGGAAAACGGGAGGGTGGGTCAATTTTAATTCGCAAAGTTATTCGTTGTTTATTTGTGTATGTCTTTCTCACATTGCCCGTTAGGTTCTACGTTCAATTTAGCTCAACAGTAGTGAGAAAAGGGAATTCGGTACGCTTGTGGCCAAATTTCTTTATTAGATTTGTTAGCCAAATTACCGAACCGGAAACAAACACACACACACACACAGACCGAATTCGTGCCGACCCTTCCGAAAACATCGATATCGACATAATAATGGCTAATTTGCGACAAGCGGCAACACCAGTGTCAAAAGTTTTCACAAACCCCTTTTTCACGCCATCTGACCGGAAGCCGTAGGGGAAGCGTGGAGGTGGTCTTATCTGGCGGCGGGGCTGATTATATTATTTGGCAACTAGTATTTCGCTTTCTTGCTCTAGCAGGCAAAGATGCAAGGCTTTTTTATGTTTTTTTTTTCGGATGGTCCAAAACAATCAACCTTACCAGACAAAAGTGAAATGTTTTTTTCTGCTTGTTTGGGCTTTTGACATTTCCCAATACCTCCTGCCGTGACACTCGTGACCTGGAGTGGGGAGACATTGGGAAATGAAGTCACTTTTCCGTTCCCGTTGAGGGAAAACCCGAGGTTTGGTACGAAAAAGAGTGTGAGCCTCCTGCACGTAGAACACAGGTCGGCAGGTCGGCGGATCAGTGTCGAGGGGTTTTGGCCCCGATTAGCACCGATTCACATGCAGACCAACCACCTGGAGCTCGCAGGCTAAGAAGGGGAAAGCGTTCCATTCCCAACCGAAGCTCAACCTCGCACGGTCTTACCCCGGACCAACCTTGATTGATTGACAACGTTCGTGGTAAGTGAGAAGCGAGAAAAAAGTGGAACTCCGACGTTCGACGGAGACGCTCGCCCGTACCACTCGGTGCTAAGAGGGGTCCGTTTCCGGGGTGAAAACATTTGCACCCAACGCAACCTGCTAGAACGCTCGCTCCCTAACCCAACCCCACTAGTGTGTGCGTCGGTGGGTACAAACAAAGCAATGGAGAAGGCTCACACCACGCTCCGGCATGGAATTGATTGGGCTTTTTGCTATTTTTTCTTAAGTCACAGAGGAGTGGGATGGAAGGGAGGAGAGGACTGCCGGGGCAATCGATTTTGAAAAACCGATCGACCCAATCGTATGGTCGTTTCACTTCAAATGGAGACAGACAGAATGGAGACTTGAATTCTACCAATCTCGCAAGCTCCAACGAAGGTGTCTTGCGGCCAAGTGTTCCGGCACACACACAACACAACCGGATTGGAAATGGAAACTTTCAGCTGCATGAATAATAGCATAAGGTTGAGTTTTCCGTTCACAAAAGGTTGAGCGGGCGGTGGAAAAACTTTGCCTTTAAGGTGCCTTTGAGCAACAAAAATCACTGTCAGGTGGAATTTGTGGAGTTGCCTTTTTTTCGGCTGAGCGGAACATGAAATTTGTTTACACAATAAAAAAACAAAGCCTAAAGGATGCAACAAGCCAGCTCGAGGCCGGCTCAAGTGCCTGCCGTTGTTTGTGGCTTGTTGTGTTGTGTTTTTTTCACTCCACTGCCGAAATTTTGACAACTAAACGAAACCACCAGCCGGGAAGGGAGGCCCTTTCTCCAAAAAGAATCATTTTTGTTTGGGTCCCCCATTTTTTCCCCAACACACAATCGCAGGGAGATGTACAGAGGTAGAAGGTGGTTGAGAGCAAATTGAATTAACGCAACCTGCCCGCCCACTATCAATAATTTCGATTTGGAAAACAAAGGAAGACGTGTCCGCCCGCTGACGCTAACTGGGCCCCGCTCTGACATCGGCGCAAGCCTCCCCAAGGCAAGACAGGGCAGGGTGCCGTGTCTCGAGACAGACAGCGAGAGTTGTGTGTGTGTTGCGGCCCACGGCATTACTCTTGCGGCCAACTCCGAATCGTGTTATGTGCCAATGGAGGAAGCCTCGATAAGGCAAAGGTAGCAGACACGGGAGCCTTTTCTGGGGCTCGCGGGGAGGTATGTACCGATGGTTGGCGTACGCGTTACGAGGGTAGCCACGAAAGAAAATGGGCACATCATCCTCCTTCTCATCATCATCATCATCAGCAGCAGCAGAAGTAGCAGACGCAAAAAAAACCAACACAAAACAAAACCAAACATTGTGGTTGTGAAGGTTTTGAAATTTGAATAATCATCATCGTAAAGGAAGCATTGTTTCGTTTGGTGGGTTTTGCCGTGCCCGTCGGATAGAGCGGGTTGAGCGGTACATCGGTGTAGTTCGATGATGAAATTACAAATAAGTGAGACAGTGAGCTTACGGTGCGCTTACACACCACATGCTGCAAGTGTTGACATGTCTGTATTGTTTGGGTGATGCATCAGATATCCTAATGTTGGAAGTAGTAATGCAAGAGCTTAAATCCAATTCCCCAATAGGAAGTCATTTTGTGTGAAGTCGCTCTGATAACGGCAAGCGTAATATAATACTGCCACTGTAGACATTAGACATTCCCTTTCCAATGTGTTATCAATCTTCTTCTGTCCCTAAACTACTCAAACAAGACCCACCTTTATTGTCCTGCTTGAGAGACGTCAGCCAAAAGCCATAGATAACCGTTCCATCCTTTATTGATATGACTTCCGAATGACTGCCAGGAGTGCTTTCCTACTCACAGCACTGACATTGCCTGTACAGCGTACCGTTTTCGTGGATAATTTATGATGCTCACCGTCTAAACCGTCGTCGTTTCAATTGTGTGCCCCGCGGGCCGGTAGCTAAAAGAGGGTTGGCAAGAGAGCACGCTCTAATTTCCCTCGGTTTCCCAAGTGTCCGAGCCTGCCCCCAACAGTTGCACAAGTCACACACACACGCGCGCGCTCCGTCATGAGCGCTCGGGTTTCGCCTACGCACCGACAAACCGCTTTCGGATTCCGATCTGGTTCCGAAAGCGAAAAAGGGGGTTAAATTAATTTAAATTAATGGTCGATACAGAACCCCACCCCGTTGTTGCTGGGGATGGAGAGACTCCCATCGAGCGTCCCACTCAGTGACAAACTTTTCGAGACTCGACACACTCGTCGGAAGCGCACTCACGGACCGAGTATCGGGAATGCAAACGAGATGGTATCGTCCCGATAGTAGAAGCAGAAAAAAAAATACTGACGCTTGTTGACAATATTATTTATCGCTCCATTGTATTATGGATCGCCATTTTGTGCGCGCAGGAGAACATTCAAGGCATTCGAGGGTAAATTGAAATTGGTCCCCGGAACGGCCCCGGTCAGACGCGTCGGGCCACGAGTGTGGGAGAGCACGAGCTTTATTGGACCGGCACTACTACTGTACGACAGTTTGTAAAAGGATTTTCGTTATTGTTTATTACTTCTTTATTGAACTGGAGCCGCTGCGACAGTGTGGATAAGAGGAAACGCCATATTTTATACGGTTTATTGCTATTAGTTCATTCCACCTGCAAAGGAACGTTGTCTGGCTGGACGTGTACATGTCAGAGCTCGCTTTATTAACCACAGCATATAGGAAGAGAACAAAAGACTTCGTGTTTGGTGTGGAATTGAATAGGAGAGAGAGCGCTAGGAAAGGTATATTCAGCTACCGATGATTCGGCAGGACCGGGTACCAGTGGGCCACCATCAACTCCCGGGCAAACGCCATCATCATCTACCACGCTCTTGTCTCTATGTATGAACCAATATTTAATCTTGCCTTTCCTCGCCAATATCTCTCCGTACAACTACAAAGCACACAAAGGGTGCTGAAATGTGGGTGCCACCCGGGCGTACAAACAACGGGCAGAAAAGTTCGTACAATTACGATCATTACAATTACCACCTCGGTTCACGCCACCTTCACACACCAATACGCCAATGTCTTTGAGCTCATGGAGCGAACGAATCGATCTCCGCTAAAGAGTGAGAGCAGCTAGTTACATGCTCGGAACCTGCCCGTTGCAACCCGTACCCGGTTGATGGTGGTTTTAAAAACTATTGATTAGATGTCGACCGCACCAAAGTGTCGAAGTGTCGCCATTAGAGGTTATCATTCCGGCCTTACCCTACCGAATAATGGATCGAGTCGTCGGATCGGAAGATTAATGGCGTAACAAGCCCTATTTCGCCCAGCGCGCCCAGGAGGAGGGAAAGTGACAAATTAGCACTTATGTCCCCTTCGGTCGCTGGTGGAGGTGGAGATAGTGAGGACACATACCGAATGACCAAACTAATACGGTCCCTCCCGGTACAGTGAAATCGCACAACCTTCTCTTCCTCTTACTGATTACGCTGGAAGGCCCACATCAGTCCCATCAAACAGCGAGCCGCAACAACCGTAGGTCTAAATGAAACACCTCGGTGTACTTGACTACTACCCATCACACACGTACGCACACACGCACACACTGTCAAATGGGCTAAATTATTCAGAAAATGGCCAGTTGTTCAGCAAATTATAATTCAATTTGCAACCGGAAAATCCACCATCACCTTCGCCGTTACGCCTGGCTCGTGTAGTTGTTCCAATAAGGTTCATCCTCAAAGCAAGCACCACGACAACAGGTTGCAACTTGAAAGAACGGGAGAAGGGTGGATTGGGATAATTGCAGCAATGCAAAGGATCGTAGTGTTGTGTGTTGTTTTTTTTTTTGGTTTCTCTTATACCAAAATTGACTAATTTTACTATGGACTGTATATTGGTTCATGAATTTGAGGCGAGAACGGTAGGAAGACAGAATAGAGAGGTGTGGCAGTACTTGGTACTCACTTGTCCCAATGTTTTATTTTTTACACTTTTTACGCGCGCGCGCGCCTCGAACTGCTGCTTTATTGCTTGTAATTGGTGGTTGCCGATTATCGTTTCAATTAGCAGCAACTACTACACCCTAGGGTCGTTGGCGATTTGCAGGTGTGGTGACAACTTTCCGGCACAACACACTCATGCGGACACAAATGCGAGCGAACCGCACACCGGAATGTGAGGTGATTAATTGTGTGCGTAAAAGATGACATGATGGAGCTGTTCGGTTTATTAGGTTGTCGCCATTACTGCCATCGATCAGTGACGATCGATTGCGTACGCTGCTTTCGCAGTGGGGATTTGTGGAATATTGAAATATTGGTGAAATTGTTGGAAGGCGTTCCAAGAAAGAAAGGAGATGCTTGCTTCATTTCAAGATGCAAGCAAATGTCATGGAATTGGATCGTCATCAGATGTATTATTTCCAGAGAAAACAAAGCTCCCAAGAATTTATATTGCATTCCAAACTGTTGAAATGTCACTGGATGTGAAACTCATTGTACGACCTTATAGTCACCACTTCCCAGGAATAGGAGCATGTGGTCTTACACTCCCCCCCCCCCCCACCCGTTTCCATTTTCCCGTGCGCAACTCAAGTAGCGCTCTTTAATGGAGCAAACAAGGGGGGAAATACTGATGCCTGTGCCTTCCATTCAGCTTAGTCATCCCGACTTACTAAGCAAACAGTGCAAACCTCATAAGCAAGGTGCTTGCCAGCTTGAGCTTGCAGTCTAATCCCCGGCAAACTGTCGCTAGCGCTAGTTTTTGCTTTAAATCTTGATGTTACTCATCTCCGAAGTAGGTACAGCAAAGCAGTGCTGTCTAAAGACTACAAAGTGAGTCAGACTGTTCGGTACGCCGCATCACAGTGTGTCTACGCCTCTTTTGGAGATGCGACTACTACGGCAGCGGTCAATACAATGTGGCATCCGGATAAGCCCGAGTAAGCCAGCACAGACACAAACACACACACGCACTCTTACTTGACGCAGCGAGGCAGGTTCGCGTTCAAAAACTGTTGAAAAATCAATTTATCATCGAATATAATTGCTTCAATTATTGTGCTATGTTGCTGTTTTTCTTTCTCTTCTCGTTGTTGTCGCCGTCGTCGTCTTTCCAGCAAAAGGGTAGTCACTCTTTTTTACCCCATAAAGAATCCGTTTCCGATAGCTGAATGGGTGAACAGTGTCTGTGGCTCGTCCACCCATCGCACGTCAAGCCGACGCGAGACGTTATTCGTACGGTTCCCTAAACGCAGCGGACGCACGATCGACAGCGTACGATCGCGAGTACGATGGCAGTCAGCAAACATGGTTCCATGGTTTATGGTCACTCTCTTGACATCGAACCATCAAGACATGGTAGTGGTAGTGGTGGTGCTGCTGCTGCTAGTGCTGCTGGCAGTAGTCAATCAATTCAGCTTGTTGATGGCTTATCGATTGTAATTTATCCTGTCTCGAGCGTCTTGCGGAAAGAAGCCGCAACAGTTTACCATAAACCTACTTGGTCGCATCAGACTCTCTCTCTCTCTCTCTCTCTCTCTCTGTCTCTCTCTCTCTCTCTCTTGAGCATAGGGCTCCCTCACTCAATTCACCTTCATTTTGATTGGGAAGGCAAAGAGTTCAACTTCATCCGACAGGTTGCAGACTCTTCCCTACTTCCAAGCAGACATAACAAAAAGGTGGAAAAAGTAAAGGGAACAAGAAGGGAGAAACTCGTTGTACTCTGTTGTAACTTAATCGTGAACATATGTTTTCATAATCCTTTGGACAATAGGAAACCTGTTGCGCTGAGTCATCCCCAGTCGACCTGGGGATGAGCCTGTTTCTGCTTCTTTTTAGGAGGGAAACATTAGATACCGTGTTTTTTTTAAGTACCGCGCTTGATTGGGGGTGAAATTGGAACAATTTTTCAACTAATTAGGATGCGAGAGGGTTTGGCCCGTGCAACAGGAGTCGTGCGCCCGGATGGCGCCCCCAGGATCTGGGTGACGGCGGCAGTCTGGTGTCAACTTTCGTGGGACGCTCGGAACACGATGCCCGGCCCGGTGAATTCTGCTAATGATGTTCCTATGTCGGAAGCGGACAGTTCGGGACCTAATTGGTTTAGGGTTAAATCTGTAATTAAACGCATCGCGCGCGCTGGTGGGCTTTTGGAGTAAAAGAGGCAACTGCTGGGAGGATATATGTGAGCATGGGCTGGGATATCGGAGAGCAGCCGTGCGGTTCGATTTTAATCTGAAGCGGTCAAATAGATAACACGAGCGTTCACTAGTCCCGATGACACAGCGGTCTTTGTTGAGCGGTCAGTTCGTGCGGCGTCGCTTAAAAGGGAAGTGCACAACGGCCGCTTCTTGTTATCTCATGTCAGTCAGCTTCTTATTGAGCAGTGTACACGTTTCCATGCCGCCATGATGCTGAATCATTGCAAAAGTTCACACGAAACGTTACAACCTTCAACTGCTGGTCGCAAACTAACAAGCCGGAACGCGTTTGAGGGCGGTGTTTGGCATGCAAAACCGGCGTGCAAATGTAAACCTACAGCAGCGCCCAACGGGAGAAGGAAAAATAATCCTTGTTATTTTTACGACTTCCGTTTAATGAGCGGCATCAGACGGTCGGTTGGGTCATCCGCGGCATCTTGGACTGCCCGCCCAGAAGAACCAGCAAGAAGCGCGGACGATTTGATTTACCTAACAGACGGGCAACAACAGCAGAGTGAAACCCTTTCTGGCTCGTGTGACCTCCCGCTGGGCTAATAACGTATGCACCACCGCGGCCAGGCGTCGGTAACGGCTTTCGCGATGTGTTAGCTAATGGATCAACAACGCACAGCAGGGGTCGAGCGGGCGCACAGTTGGGTTACGGCAACCCGAAAAGCGATCCACCGACCCAGAGAAGGTTCAATATGTTGTTCACTTCATGAAAACAAAAAACAAAAGGGATTCACGGTTTCGTTTGTTCCCTTTTTTTGAGCCGCGGTCTGGCGGAACAAAAATGAAACGCCGCTACGTTCAGGGCGACCCGCGCGGACAGAAGATAATCGAAACAAATTAGTCCGATTTTATGAGGCTACCACCTGCCGCCGGATAGGTGTGTTTTCAAAAGGATTCCGCTGTTGGAGTTCCAGGCAAAGGGGTTGCCGTTGTTTTGTTATTAGGATATGGACCCAAGGAACTTAGCTCATTAAAATCCTTCCTTGGCGCCAATGCAAGAAAAAATTTCACAGGTATAAGGATGTTTTTAAACTCAACGCAAGAGGCTCTAGAATTTGAAGTATTTTGTGTAGGAATTCGCTCTCAACATGAAACTACCTTTACAGCAAGTTATATTTCACAGCTCTTCCATAAAAATCGATTGAAGGGTTAAAAGTCACCCTCTCCCAAACCATTGATAACTCTATTGCGTTCCCTTATCGATCGATCACCGGCTTTCCGCTCGGATGCAAATGCGCACGAACTTAAAAAAGGAAAAGTGTTTTCCCTGGAGGGGATCGCATGCAATAAATTAAATACGGGCATGGGGTTCGATAAATCGATAAAACGCCAATTGTATTCAATTACCGAGGACTCCCTCGTCGAACGGGTGCTAATACATCCGCCTGTGCCGATCGGTACTGTTGGAGAAGTGAACTAATTTAAAGCAAAGGGTTGCATACCTCCCTTAGTCGGATCGATCAGCCCAGAAGACCGCCGACAAGATCAAGTAAAAGGCGTTCCACAAACAGGGTCGTCGGATCAGTTGGCACCGGGTTGACCCTTTACGACCGTTGTCCAATTCTTCCCCGGGCACAACCGAGGGGTCAGCAATTGAGCTGTAATAAATTTAATTAGCCCGTTAGCCGTTATGATTTACGGGCTCGGGCGCTGGACGCACACTCCGAGTCTCCGGGCGGCTTGGTGGCGTTGCACGTATGCATCGCCACCGGAAGTTTCGTTTAGAGCAGCAGCCGGGTGCATGATGGTTAGTGAAGATGGTGCTGCAGGCCGCTGACTCCAACGATCAAACTAGAACACAATAATTGACAGATGTGAGTGTGTGTGAGTGTGTGTTGGTAGCTATTGCCATCTATTGGGAAAACAAGAGGCGAGCGTTTGAGGATACAGGGGAAGATCACTTGTCTGTGCTGGGTTCCACTCGTCACCGAGCCTGAGCTATAAATATCAGGCCCGTCAATCCGGATTTACCAGGCGTTTCGTACGTTGTCTAATTAACTCATTTATATACACTACTTTGCGCATTAGCATACTAATGGTGTACTGCGTACGCCGGGCTCAGCAGCTCTCAACAGGTCGGACAGATATTGAACCAATTTTGAAAAGCATTCTTCATGTTCGTTTTTTTCTCTTCTCTCTGTTTCTTCCTCTCCCCACGCAGGTTAGTAACGCACGGACGCAGTAGCATCATTTCTTGGTTGGGGTACACTAGGACGAAATCAATTTACCATATAAATTATACGCACCGCTGATCCAGAGAGTCCGATCCATGAGAGTAAGTGGAACATGTAAGAAAAAGGGGCAGCATAATGTTTCGTATATGCTTGGAAGGGTTGTACGAAAGTTATTAACTATACGAAGCTCTTTAGACACCTTGATACATCAAAGTGTTAAAGTAACTATTTACAGATTTGTTTGTAGTTAGTGTTTTGTTTATGAGCCTTGACTGTACAAGCGAAAGGAACAAAAACAGAAGCACACTTAACGCTCAACGCCATTACATTGTTGACTTGAGAAATGATCCATTCCAACCCAAGCATGGAAGCGTCGAACATAGAAATCTTTGAAACGAATCTCTCCACCGAAAAAGCACCCGAACCAAACCGCATCCAATCGAAGCTGTCAATCGGCCCCGGTGGCTGAGGATCACAGCACAACCCCATGTTGTGATCGGTGCGCGTTTGTTTCGGCGGAGAATAAAAAAAGCAGGAAAGGTCTTCCGCAAAGAGTTATGAATCGAAACCAAACCGTTTTCTGTGTGAAGATTTGGACCGATACAAATGAGCGTTAGAAATTGGGGGATCTTGCCCGCTTCATTGACGGAAAAGGCAAGCCTGGTGTGCAAGATATCTTCCTCCAACGGAGCCTTTCAAAATCCGCTCCAAGTTGTTTGCTGGTGTTGTTTAATATACGTTAATTAAATTTCCTTTTTCCCACTTCGCGGCTCAACTGGTTTGTGCGTGTGTGTGTGTGTGTGTGTGTGTGTGTGTGTGTGTGTGTGTGTGTGTGTGTGTGTGTGTGTGTGTGTGTGTGTGTGTGTGTGTGTGTGTGTGTGTGTGTGTGTGTGTGTGTGTGTGTGTGTGTGTGTGTGTGTGTGTGTGTGTGTGTGTGTGTGTGTGGACGGGATCGGTTAGTTCGCAGCGGGGTATCTTTCCGCCTTTCATCGGGACTTTTGGGTGGGGATGTCCATTGGATTCCCATTCATCTATTCCAGCGCTTACGAAACACAGAACGAAGAGCGTAGCCACAGACAAGAGAGTGTAGCCACAGCAAACCGGCGCGTTAGAAAAACCGGCATCTGACCATGGACCACGGAGGTTCCCTCGAACGCCACAGACAGCTCAAGTGGGTGTACCAGAACGCAGAGTCGTTCGCTTTGAGGTCGAGTTGAGGAGGTTTGATTTGGATGTCAATCATAATCAGCCGGCAGTGGAGGGGGCTTAATTTCATTATCTTCACCGATGGTGAGCCCCGGTGAGCAGTGTGCAGTGTCGGCGGAATTGCCAGAGAATCCTGGCTGCCATGAAGCATTTGGGTTTGGAGGTTTTATTTATTTTTTTTTTTTTTGGTTGGGAGATTTTGGTATTGCCCAAAAGCGCTGGGCGCATTCGATCGATGCGTCATGGCGATCACTTGCGCGCCCCGGTTGATGAAACCATCATGCATTGGCCACGGGTGCGATGGTGGTGTCTCATTGTTCGTCTCTTGGTGCTGATGATGAGTTGGCACAAAAAGCAAGCGTGTCTTGAAGGAGTTGTTTTTGTGCTGATCTTCCTGGAAAGTCCTGAGTGGATGTGAGCCTTTCGGGGATGGTTGGTCAGAACTTTGGGTGAAACGGAATAGGAACTGACTTCTGATCGGCGGACATCGGCTGTCGGTCCCATCATTGCAGGTTAGAAGAAAAGAATGTGTGTTGGAAGTACATGTTGGACATGGATGAGACAATAACTGCGACAGCTTCTTCAGGTGTGTACATGGATATTGGGTCTGGTATGGTTTATAAGAAGAAGTTTGACTGAGTGTTACGGTCCACTGATGAAGCAGCTTCTCTCTTATCGACCAACACACTGGTAAGCTCGTTGGTAAGTTGTTATAAAACGTTTTACACAAACGAACAACAGAAAAAATGGAAACCAGTATTCAACACTATCCAAACAATACACGCAATGACCCAGAGGAAGGCAAAAAAAGAACCCGCACGCAATGTGCCACAAGAAAAACACGAAAAACGAGCACAACGAGACAACAACAAAAAACAAACGCACACACAAACACTCGCTCACGACCGCGTAATAAGACGAACTTCCATCTGTGCGCATGGCGCTCGCTGTGTTTCGCTTCATTCAATCAACATCAAGCTAAAGGTAAACAAATAATGCACATGAAATATCTGCTCATTTCGGACGCCGCACGCGTTGCAGAGTGCGTCCTCGCGTTTGACCCGCGCAAGGAGCAGCGGAATGGAGAACAAGAAGAAAAGCTTCAACCACTCTTCGCGATCCTCACCAAAAAGCAGCGGTTTGGCGCTTTTTTTTGCAGACCATTTGCCAGCTGTCATGGCGTTGTTGGGAGGGCACCGGGAGGTTGGCAGAGGCAGTGCAGGAAGGTTAAAACAAATGAAGGCCATCGGTAAGGTGAAGTGAAGAACCAAGAGGCAAACGAAGACTCGATGGTGGAAAGGCGCGCCTTACCTGAGCGCTTGCAAAATTCATCTGTTAATGATTTATGGAATTTTGTGCGCAGCCTTACCAACAACACACCTTCGCGACCGCGTGGCCACGTGGAGATGATGAGTTAGAGCGCACCACAAAGCGGCATACCTCGGACGAAAGGTTCGAGCCGGTTTTGTTGAAAGACCGTCCGTCGGGCTGGCTTCGGAATAGTGATCGTTGCCCGGGCCAGATGATCACCGGACAATTACGGATCGATTATCCGGTAGCGTTTGACGCTTGTTTGCATAACAAGCGGACTGATTTAATTTACAAGTATCAGGAATGACATTTACGCGGGCGCACTGTATGCGTCAGAAGTCGCATACGAGTATGCTATGCACGTTTGATGACATTCTTGGGGTGTCATATGGTGACATTTCTATCAACAGGCAGGAATCGACGTACCATGAACGCATTAGACACCCCAGTAATACAATTCCATCATTTACCCCTAAGGACTTACTGGATCAAAGATCCAAAACAGACGAGTCAGATGATGTTTCGGAGAATTTTCTAACCATCAAACCCCGTCTTTCGTTCCCATATGCTTTGAGGCTCCGTGGCTAAGAGTGGTTCTGTACTTTTTGGCGGCATTTCTTTCACACACAATGCACACTGTCGTTAAAAACGGCAAAGAACTGACCTGCAAGCAAGGGGAACCATTAAGAACGTCACGGCTTCACGGCACCATCGTGTCGGTGCTGGATGCTGGAAAACGGGTCTGTCGGCGAAGTCGTTGGTCCGCCGAACACGGGGCGGACTTTTCTCCCCGGGGCGGTACAAGGGGCACCGTCCGAAATTCGAAGTATTGAAGAACACGGCCAGCCTCCGCCGAATCTTCGGGGCGGTTTCATTCGTCTGTAGTGTGCGTTGTTTCACGTTATATTTCGTGTGTGTGTGCTGCAGAATATGTTTTGGGGTATATTGTGGCCCTTTTTTTGGAAACGGTCGACGCCCGCCTTAAATTGAAGGACTTTGGGGTGTTGCGTGCGCCGGAGTTTCGCTTTTCCTGACTTAAGACTTAATTCGATCGGAACCCGTACGATCATTGATGTGATGTTGTGGCGTTTGATATGCCTGGACATCGTGCCTTTTCGAGCTAGAAGTTCTAGTCGTTAATGGGATTTTGCTGAAAACGTTGGATTTGCGTTGTTGACTTCCCTTCTAGCTTCAGTTTGTATCTTAAAGCCCGCGGTACGGTTCGACACGGCTACCCTCCAAGGTCCACACAAACTGCGATCGTAAAACAATAAAGAGTCAAAGCCATGCGCTCCAGCGCTCCCCGAGACCTATGCCATGGACGATGGCTTTATGACGGGGCCCGTTACGAGGCCTACGGCTGTCGTCGACGTCGTTGTCGGCTGCACAATGTTACCAGTATCAGCATCAGCAGTTGCACTGTAGAAAGCAACGGCAGCTTTGGCACTATTATGACGCCTGCCTTTCAAAGCGCTGCAAGGCCCGGATGGAAGGTTGGTAAGTTGCTCGTTGGATACGTTTTTTGTTGCACCCTTCGCTCCACCGTGGCTGATGTAGTCTTACCAGATCGCCACGATCTGTACCAGTTTTTGTTGTTGTTGTTGTTAAAGTTGATGTTGTTGGTCCGAAGTACGTAGCAGAAGTCTGCACGCGGATCTGCGGCGGGATTGTGCGTCTGTGAACATCCAGACGGTACAGCCCCTTCTGGTGCGGTTCTGGTTCGACCACTACCACCGTTTCAAACCTCCAGGACATACACAGTGAGCACGTGAGATTGTATGTCTGCTTGTATGTGTGTGTGTGTGTGTGTGTCTGCCAGCAGGATTTGATTATACACTTTAAAAAATATTAATAATAATCATTTTCACTTCTTTAAGCTGTTGCGGACACGGTGTCGGCGGTGGCCCCGGTGGTACCGATAATAATAGTAATAAATGTATTGATTTTGCTTTAATAATATTATCACCTCTTCAGCTAAATGATGTATTGCGAATTAATACAAACAGATGCTGCGCAAGGAGGATGATCGCGCGCGCGCGCCCGCTTACATGTGTACAAGTGCGCCACAATAACCGGCGTTCTATCGGGCTTGGTGTGTGAGATGGTTCAGGCGTTCTTCGGTCGCGATTACATCAGAACTTATCCGGCTTTTGAGTAAGTTCCCACACTGATGTGCTTCTGGAGATAGGGCCGCAAAGGAGAGAAGGAAGATGAAGAGCGGTAGGGATTTCGTTCAACCCTTGAAAGGAATGTACCGAGCGTCCGACAAACTGCAATGAGCTGGAGTGTAGTGTTACTTTACGGGATATTTTTTGGGGTAGGACGATGCGTTGCATGCATTTTTTGTTTGTCGTTCCCCCGTCTTTGCTTCACTGAGGCCACATTACATTCCCAATTCGTTACCCATTACGGGCACTACCCGCGCAAGAGGGCCTGGGAAGGCACAAGGGCCGTGAGGGTATCATCGTTTGCGCTTCAAATCGAAACTCGAAGACGCGCGTTGCCACCCTTTGATGAAAAACAATTAAAACCGTATCTTCTCATTTTTGCAAGTTGCGGCCCCGGTACGGCCCCGGGAATTGGGTGGAGAAAGAAAAAATCCCGACTGGATGGCTGGCTGGCCGCGCGAGCGGTCGTGATCGCATGAGTGCAAAGATCTTATTCTCGATTTGGGAACCAACAAATTTAAGTTCTTCCCCGAAACAAAACAAAGCGAAAAAGTAGGATACGAGAACGCTGTTGAGAAAGTGCCACGGTGCATCACGCATCGGTGAGGATGTTAGAGAGAGGCTCAGAGAGGCAAGAAAAAAAACGGGAGGAGACATCATCCCATCAGAACAATAATCCATACGAGAGCGTTCCTCGCTCCATGGCTCCGTGACTAATGAGAACGCGGTTGGAGGATGCTAACGGTGGAAGATGAAAAGTTGGCCAGAAATCGATCACACTGGGACTAAGGCTCCCCGTACCCGGAGCTCCAAACTTCCCAATTCCATACCCGATGGTTTATGGCCGTGCAAATCGATTCGAGCAAATGCGGTAAATCATGGCCGCGCAGAAAGGAGGTCCATTTGTTTTTCGAACCGTGGAACTCAACGCTCGGTGTTGTGTATTTTGGGCTCGTTGTTTGTTCGGTTCGGTTTCGGGGGCGATCTTCCGCTCTTCTCCATTCCCCCCCACCAGGTTGCTAATGAGCCAGTTGAATAGGCTTCCTTATAATCAGGCCGGGATCGTTGGATCTTTTGGCCGCTTTTGGTGCCGAACGGATCGGCGTGGTGAGAAACCGAGTCAGAAATTTGACATTTTATTTGATTTAATTTTATTGCTCCGGCGCTAAAAGGCAAGCGCCAGGCATTGGGCTTCGGGTGGAACGGAATGGTCGCTAGGGGGATCGGGTGGAAGATGTCGAAAAAAAAACAACACGAAAAAAATGACACGGCTCCGAGAGAGAATTGGGGTCTAAGAAGACCGAGGATGCCCTCTCGTCAGCTCGTTGTGCGAGTTGATAGATTTCGTGAATTTCATTTCAACTTTCCTTCCTCCTTTTTTGGATGGCTTTGCTTATGCGCTTTTCTCTGCCGAAAGAGCGATAATCACTCGCATCGCTTCGTGAGAGCTGAACTCCATGTACGCTGAACGTACTCAGGGCGTCACGCTCTTGGAGCGGATCTTGCTGGAGGAACACCTTTTTCAGCAGAAGAGGAACTGTCTTCATTTAACAAGAGTCTTTCAAAGGCTGTTCACTTATCTGACTATATGGGCGAAATGGAATGAAGGATTTCATAATAGGCAAACTACACGATTGGCTTAGAATATGGTGTGATGTCTCTATCGATACGGAGCGCTAGACATTCTATGCTCCCCTGAGTACTTCTCAATCATCTTTGACTGGAAATACACTTTGTAATCCAAAAACTCCCGCGACTCAAATACGACGGCCACAGCAAACGCACGCACACACACACAACCGCTGGTGAGAACTTCAGCTCAGCTCGGGGAATGCTTTAATTAGATCGATCACACTAACAAGGCAGCCGAGCCGGCAATGGCAATGTCAGGATGGGAACCGCTGGCCACTCACAATTTGCGCGACAGCACGTCTTGCGGCAACGTGAAACAATCCGCATTGGTTCAGGTTGCCGCTGGGTTTTCGGTAGCTTTGAAGCTAAAGCCGACGGGGAGGTGAGGGTACAATTTTACATGTTTGCAGTAGCGCAGAGGCAGTGTAGCGGCACTCTAATTGACGTTTGACATTCCTGGTTGGCTCCACCCCGTACAAGGGCATCACTGGAAGCTCTTCCCGTATTGGGGGTAGAGTAACGAAATCCGTTTCTGGCGCTACGACAGGCGCACGGACAATCTGCTGGAACTTCTGGATCTGCTCCAGAATTATTGGAGCTCCCCAGAAGTTGGTGTAGTACTCGGTTTGAGTTTTTCGCTTATAATCAAAATTAATTAATTCATTTTTCTTACCCTAGGCTGCGCCGCAACCCGCCTCCACAAGCCCTTCACGGTGTTGTGGGAAGCTTCAGTGCCAGTCTGGCGCCTTGCCCCCTTTTGTGCGTCTGTTATGACGATGTCAGATTTGATAGATCCGTCCCTTAACGTCTGCGTGCGTGTGTTGATTCGTACTCTTTCCTTTCGCTTTTTTCGTTCGATTATTCGCTTTCGTCTGGCAAGCGTTTCTGTTTATGAAATTCTAATTTATGCATACACATTTGTATGTCTGGTGCTGTTTGTACTTGTGTTTTGGGGGCTATGGAACCTTCAGAACCTTTCGTACCTTCTGTAGAGCGTAAAAGACTCACAAAACAACAACAGAAACAACAAAAAGCTAAGACACACACCCGTACACACCCGTAGGGCCTCATTCACTACGAAAAATACATCGCCGTACATACACCGCATTCGTACACAATCTGTGCAAGATGCCGCCTTCTGGTCCGGGGTTTCGTCCTGTTCCTTCCCCAGACAGAGGCTGAAAACTTTGGAGCCAAGTTGCCGAATTCAAAGACGAGCGCGGAGGTCTTGCGAAGGGGGCAATCCCAAATCCCCGAACGCCAGGTTGACGCCCATCGGTTGTCGGCGGTTCTCGTTCGGGTTTGCCTTTCGGGCGCGTTCTCCTTCCTTCCTGGACGTTTGGTGCGATCGGTTATCTAGCACCTTAATGTTTCGTTGTTTTGGGGGTGTATTCAAGGTTTTTGTTGTTTTGGAGATGATGTTCTGTTCAGTATAACTTAACTAAGGCTTTTGAAATGTTACGTTCAAATGCAATATAAGTTTTCAAACAATCTTTTCAAAATGTAATAAGACGTAGTATTTTTTCATCCTGAGATTGATAACACGAGCAGGTTGAATGCTCATGTTTGTAAAACCTTGTTACATTCCAACTCGTTTTTTCAAGCAACTCACGCTCTCATGACGTTCGGGGAAAACGCAAGCCAACCAATCGAAAAAGAAAAACATTCTAACAATAACACAACCGGAAGGGAGTCCATTGTAAAGTGAAGAAAAAAAAAGAAACGTCACCGTTTCAACAATAGTGCACACTGACCGTCTTCTTAACTGACCCAGAACGAAAGGCTGCGCCACAAATTGTCATATTTTCAACCCTACGGTGCAGCAGCGCACCAAAAACACAATCATATTTGTTTGGCGTTTGAAATGCGTGTGTTTAGGGGGACGAAAAAAAAAACAATAATAAAAATATGAAGAAAAAATCTCTCACCTGTCGGCCGCCAAATCACAAATGTCATTTTAATGTTCGCCACTCGCACCCTTCCACTCGTTACGCCCGAGACAATCGCACGACTGCGCGCGCTTTTCGGTTTGAACAACAGGAAGCGCAACCGAATTCATCTCGCGAGCGCGAACCAAGTGTGAACAGTGAGTAAAAAAAAAACTACCCCATCAACCCCATGCCCAGCACAGGTGCACATGGAATCCGACGAAGAAAAATGGCTAGCAATTAACGTGTGACGCAGGCCGTGCGCTGTTTAGCAGCAGCGGCAACGGAAAAGAAAACAGCAGCAAGCGCAATTGTCAAACATAAACAGCGATCATCTTTATTCGCTCGATAGTTTTGAATAATGGTGGTGGTGGTGGTGATGGTGATGCGTTTTTGTTTTGGTAGCTTTTTCGGGGAGCTTTTCCATGAGGTCAAAGAAGCATTTTGTGGTTTGTTGGGAGAGGATGTTTTCTATTTGGCGCTTTACCGATCCGATTCCCACGTGTACGTCGAGGCACGCTGCTGAATACACACCATTGTTCTTATCATCTTCAGCGTTTTTCCATTCTGGGGTTTTCCCCCTTTATTCCCCACCCAAAATGGTGTGAGTGTGTGTGTGTGTGTGTGCTACATCAGGCAGTTTTTGACAAGAATAAGCGTACATTGTTGTCAACGTTTGGGCACCTTTTCACGTGGCCCGCACTAAACAATGCTCGTTTGTTAGAGGTTTCCACTGTACGTGGTGGGTTGGTTTTTTGTTGTTCATTCAGGGACGTCTCTCTCTCTCTCTCTCTCTCTCTCTCTCTCTCTCTATCTCTCTCTCTCTCTCTCTCTCTCTCTCTGTATGAGTTTTCTTCCCCATCACCACCCTTTCACATGTGTCTATTGTTTCGTATTTTGTGTATTTTTTTATTATATCGGTACTACATGTGGCTTTTGATTCGTTTCTGTTTTCTTTTTTTCGGTATCTCTCACTCCTTCCGATTCAACCATGTGTCCTCGCGGTTGTGCAAGGAAGCGAGAAGAAAGGGCATTCGATGTGTCGCCCTATCATTTCCTTCCACACACCCTCCCTCTCATATCGTTAAAAGTTTCCCTCAAATTCACAGGCAATGGTGGGAAAATTAGTTCCAAAAGAATAGTTGCAGCAACATGTCCGAGTGGGTGTACTTTTTTTTTTGGTTATGACAATTGCTCGACCGGTGATGGAACGCACGGTGCCACACCATTCAAATACATACACAATGGCAGGACGCGGTTTTGTCCACCCCACTAGACAGAAATCAATAATTCACCCCAAAATATGAGTGTCTGAGTCCGAGCGTGCGTGGAGTAATAATAGATTGTCCTCACCCCCCTCCCTCAGGGCCAGACACATGTTTTGTTCATCAATTAAGAATTGACAGTGCCAGTGAGAGATCAGTAGTGGAGCCGGGGGGAAGGGAAACTTTATGGGACACGCCACACACACACACACAGAGGCTTTCATAACTGTCACGGCAGCACGTGCCACGGGCCTACATTAGCCGCACCGAGTGTTTTGAATGGCAATAAAACAAAAATGCCCACCCGGGAGTGTTTGAATCGTGTCATAGATAAGATAAGAGTGAGAATAGTAACTGTAATTTGTTTCACAGTAAAATGTAACATGGAAAGGCCCCTGTTCCTCGTGCTTAGCGGCTGAAAGGGAAGGATGTAATGGGCTTGTAAACATCTTGCCGTATCACTTTACGCTGCAGAGCCGCGGGTCGATAATTGTCGATTGATAATATGTGCAATGGATTGCAACAATTGTCACGACAACACACACACTCACACATACACTCACATACACATACGTTGGAATATGTCGCTGAAATCGGTGGGTCACCGTGTGGCAGGATACGTTTTGGACCGACCAAAGGAACCTGCGCGAAGAACCACTCGTTCTCTCAGCTTTCGCGAGCAGGACATAAGCCATTCCATTCTTTGCAGTAGCAGGAAAACATTCCATTCACAAAACGCAAACAATTCCCCCGGATGCTGGGAAACAGCGAACCGTTCGCTGCGCGTCATTCCTGCGCCGACGATGACATTGCAGCATCAACGTACGACGAAACCCAAAGGAACCGATGGAAACGAGGAAGCGATTGGAAAATGAAATTGTCCTACACTGGATATGAAACAAGTAAAACAAATCAAGATGGAGAGAGAGAGAAAGAGAGAGAGAGAGAGAGCGAGAGAAAGAAAGAGAGCAAAAAAAAGGAAAGGACATTGATGCAAAGGATGCAGGTTCGCGCAACAATCGTCGGGACAACCGGGGAGATGAACGAAATGTTTTGGACCTCGTTCATTCTTGCGGCGTTGCGCCTCGCACGGCATGGATTGGATTCTCCCTGGCCTTGCCGACCCCTGGGAAACAGATCCACCCCGCGGGTACGGCAGCGTTCTGTTTTCGCCCTTCCCCGGGTCCAATTGCGAATGCTTTTATATGGTATCGGTGGAATGTCGGCAGGACATTCTTCGGCAAATCGGCAAAAGAGCCGAACAGCAGCGGCGGCGGCCTTTTCTGCTGAAAAGCACCACAGGCACCATGCGAATGAAGCCACTCGGTGGACGCGCAAGAATGGCAACAGCACGGGATGAGCAACAGGGCAGCGTCATAGCGTCAAGATAGGGGATGGGAACAGGAGAGGACAATAAAACCATCCGACCATCGAAACTATGCGTCGTGTGAGCTTTTTTTTGACTGTTGCTCCTGTTTGTTATAGTTCAATTGTTTTTTTGTTGCTGAAGAGTATAACACGCTTTTAGGCAATAAGTGATCGCGAATCGTTTTTTCAACTGCCCATGGCGAAAGTTTGAGGTAAAAAAGCAACTCCCCAATTGCATCCGCACGCCTTATGCCCACGAAGCACAAAGAGATGTGCAGCACAGCTTTGACGAAAGCGTACCTTCGAAGGTTGGGTTTTTATGTTCGCGCTTCGCGGTGGATGATCGAACGATTTCGGACTACATCAAAGTCCCGTTTTGCAGTTCGTGAGTGCAGCACACGCGGCCCGGGAGGTTTTATTGCAATTTTCACACCGCGGCGCAGTGGCTGATGCACCGTGCGGCTGATGCGGTGTGCGATCCGATGAGACGCTAACACCGAATCGAATCGAATGGGTTACACTGTGGCCAGCAACAACAACATCATCATCATTTGCAGCATTTTTGCGCGTTTTCGCAAGCGAGCAGAATGGAGGCAGAAGACCGGCACCGAGTGGCGCATTATCGAATTGAGTTACGTGAGTAACGCTGGCAGGGAGGCCAAAGGTGAGGCGGAACGGCAATGGATGTTGCATAATGCGCACAAAAGGGACCGATTTTATGACACATTTTGAGTGTTTTTTTTTGTTTAAGCAATAAGATATGCAATGAAGTTGTAAAGTTGAAATTGATTTTAAGTAATTTATGAAGTACGAGAGACCTTCACACTTAAGGGTGACACTAACCGATTCGAGACACCAAAAAATGAGAAACATTGAAAATTGATTTTATGAGCGTTTAACTCGACACGAAGAGTGAGGTCTCGTGGTGCTGTGTGAAGCGTCCGGATTGTCACACGACAGGTCATGCATGGAAATCTCATTCATAGACATTGGAGAGTATGCGCAATTATTTTCCAAATATTAGTAAAACATAATTCCTCATATGAGTGTTTATGTTAGACTTTAGATGTGACTAAAAGTGACTGTCATTCGGACCATTATTCATTCTCTATGTTGCCTCTTCACTAGCACTATTGTGCGGTCCATTGTTCTATTGAGATTTTTCACTTTGATGCTACTGCGACCTCTCTGTGTGCTGCGTGTTACGCCTCTGGCTTCTTTCATAATAAACACACTACAACACAGAACCCCATATACAAAGCAAAACACTCGCTTGTCAGCTAACAACACATCACTCCTAGCGTTCTCTCGCAATGTGTTAGACCCCGAGCGGTCAAGCGACTGCGCGGCACAAGCGCGTTTGCAATAAAACGTGTACAAGGGGCAGCATCCGCGACTAAGCGTTTGTTGTGGATAAGCGGAGGAGAATGCTCAGCTGAAATAAGGGGGAGGTCGGCTGGGGTGGATGTTGTGTGATTCCGCACACACACACTCACTCACAAAACACAACATCAGTCGAGCACGCGTCAATTGTTGTGTACTTCCTCAATCTAGCACGGTGTCGAACAGTGCACGACCCTGCACGACCAGGTTCCGCCACACAGTGTTGTTGAGGGGTGGTTTTTTCTGTACGTTTCTTATTCACCAGCGAGCGGCGGTTAGGTACCTGCGATGGTGACCTTCACCTTCGCCCGTGTTCCGCCCGTGCATCATTTCCTCGCGCGTTTTCTCTGTGAACGTGCTCTATCACGGGGAAGTGAATGTGTCCTGTGCGGCCCGAAACGAAAAATCCACCAGCCACCAGCATGCCGCAACGAAACGAGGCTCTTCCTAAGCGCGTAAAACTTAATTGCTATAAATTATCTCAGATCTTCTGGAGGACCCGCGGGTGGCGTTAGGTCCCCCATCAAACCGTCCCGCCCTCCAAGCCATGCCCGAGTTTTATTAGCAAAAGTCGCACAGAAGACAACACAAGTGTTCGCGATGCGGTGAAATGTAATGTCGCCAGCCGACGACCGCACGATCGTTAACGTTGGCAGCAGCAAGTGTGTGGCTGGCTCGGTGCGCCAGCGTGTGCTGCAGAAGATTCATTCATTAATTTCCGGCGTTAAGATGCTTATCAGCGACAATCATCATTCTAATGAGTGAGATGAATGGATGAAAAAAAAACACAAACACACACACACTGCACATTTGCTACGGCAGCTAAAGAAAGCATCACTTGGAATGTTTAAGCAGCCAGATCGCAGATGTTTGTGAGCGAGTTTTTATGATTGCATTTTTTTCCCTATCTCCCTCTAAAAAGGTGCTACGAATGATTAGTGAGATCATAAAAGCTGAAGCGCAGAATTTACATGCGTTTCGGGATGAGGGAAGCAGCAGAGCTTCCCTTCGTTGCCGATAGAGGCGTTGCTGCTACTTAGCACCACTAAGTGAAAGCAATTACATCCGTCAGGCGCAGCCGCTCGCTTGGCCCATAATCGGGTTAGACAGTCGTCCACAGATGGCGCAAAAAAAAACTAAACATAAAACGATGGGTACAGGCGAGCCGACGGCGGCACCTGTTCCTCTGCATTGGCCATTTGCGTAATTGAATGCTTAATGTACTGGGAAGCAGGCCGATCTACCGACCTGTTGAGTCTATTTGTAACCATCTTATCTTAATGATAATCAAATATTAGATGAAATGTTTTGCGTATCGGATGGAGAGTAGATGATCTGTAACGCTTTTTTCTACTTCTATATGTTTCGTTATTTTCTCTAGCCAGTGCTTGTTGAACAAGCATCACATTAAATGCAAAACACGGTAGCGTACACGGGCAACTCTAAAGTAGTGTGGCGCTTGCGGCACGCAATTCGCGAGTGACGGGGTAGGAGGAAAATCAACTTTCCAAAACATTAGACCCCGGGCTAGCTGTGGTTAGCTGGTTGGCTGTGGCTGACACACATGAGACGCTTCCGCTCGCATTGTATCCGACGGTTCGCGCTTTGGTCTGCCCTTCAGCTCATCTTGTGCTTGCCGTGTACGCCTGGCAGCGGTTACGGTATCTCACCTGTCCGGTCGCGCTAAAGACGAAGGTGACAAGAGGTGTGCAGCCTTACAAGGCCACACACACACACACGCGCGCTCGTTGTGGCACACCGAACCGGGCCCGATGGAAAACTCCCATGGAAACGCGCACACTCAGCACCGTCCGTACGCGCGCACGGCACCGACGCGCACTTTCAAAGTCGAGTGAACGCAAAGGCCTAGGAAAACATGCCTATGGAAATTGACGACCACCTCACTCGCCGTTGCTCGTGTGTAGTGGAGAAACAGCCACCACGGTGGCAGCAAAAAATCTACAATTATCATTCAATCACTCATCAATATTAATCGATGCAGGAAATTTTTGCCCTACACCGCCTGCGTTGCGTTGAAGGGTGAAACGCTCGCGCGGATACTACGCACCGGGCGCACCGGCACGCACACACACACACATCAGCGCTGCTAGTAGCGAACTGGTTTCTTTCGACTTTTGATTAGATGTCAACTTAGAAACGCATTCCATTGGCGCCCGGGAACGTCGTGCGTCGTGTGCTTTGGTGCGGCTGTCTCGCACTCCCGGCCACCTGTCTCTGTAACAGGTCCTTCCCAGCTTGCTCTTAACCTTTCGCGCACCTGAAAATGCGGCGAATCGGTCCTTTGTCTAATGTCCGATGACGTCACTCGCTCCGGGTTCCCAGAATTGCACTTCAACAAAGTAACAAACCTAAGGGTTATATACAGGTTGCAATGCTGACACACTCACAAACACACACATGCACAAACACTGCGTTTTGTTGTTCGCTCTCTGTGTCGTTCTGGGGGAGACGCGGCGGGTTCGTGATGTGGGAAACGAGATTGTTTCATTTCCCGGTATGCAACAATGATTGCTATCATCACCCGCGCTTGGATCGATCGTACCGATGGAGGGCTAGAAAATCCCCCTCCACCCTCGGTCACAGTCTAACGCTTGAATGGCAGCGTCGCATTCCAGGGCCAGAGTGACTAAGATTGGGTAGAATTAGTGGGTGATTTTTTCTCTCCAGCGGTTGTGGTTTTTTGTAAAAAAAACTGATTGTAGTTTCTACTGGCATATTGATCAAGCAATGGATTTTACTTTTTTTAGGGAAACTAGTTCAACATGTACACTCGCCGTATTTGTTGACTTCTACTCCGACATAATTATTGGAGCAATTATTGGACATAGGTTGTTAGAAGAGCGTTTGATTTTCGATTGTTAAATATTGAAAAGATGTTCGAAAAATTACTTAGGGCTCTTGTCGTTGCTGAAAATAGTTCCTCAAGAAATCCGTACTTTTGAAAAGCTTTTAAGACCTCTAAAGATCTTATGTAAAATCTTTACTCCACAATGCCAAGAACCAATTCTTACGGATCGTTGAGATGACGTATTCTAGACATAGGATTTTGAATTGTATTCTGATATACATCCCAATAAGAGTACAGTTTCATTGGATATTTGATGCAAATTTCCTTCGATATAAAGTTTTCAAATGATCTTCCAGTCCTTGTTGTATGTTGACAGCTAATATTTGTTTATTTGTTCAAGATGTCTTTACAAGACAGCTCGTTCCAGAGCTACCGGTCTATAGTATGATTGAGAGATGTGATTTACTGTGAATATCGTTTACAGCCAAACCTACCGCTGCAGGGGAATTCAGACCTCGGCGCGGGATCACCACAGCAACCTCTTTCGGCTGCCAAAAACCTGAAACTGCAAATGATGAAATCTGCTCGCGGCAAATCGCACGATCGTGATCACAACGCTGCACTCGCGAGGTCGCGATCTGGCACCGCGCGATCTGAGGTGTATCGATCGAAGCGTATTCGAAACCGATCGGAACGCGTTCCGTTACGCATCGAATGAATAATTAATAAGTAGGCTATGTGTGTGCTGGTTGTGTTTGCGATCGCGCCATTTGCCAACGCGAAAATGAAGTGATCTTTAGCTGGGTTCGGTGAGAAGCCGTGCGCTCTACCGCTCTACCGGAAGTTCGTGCCCGGTGAGACACTGTGATCTCACATCGGTGCACCAGCGCCCGTCAGCCGTGATCGGCAGGTGCATGGTGGTCCAGGCTAACGACGGTAGTAAGAAAAAAAACACACACACACACAAAACCCCAATCGACAGCGCGGGTGAGCAAATTGTGCTTTGCGCGTGTTTGCGCGAGCCTATCGCGCGCAATCGGTCCCGGGGTGGCCGCGATCTTGAAAGCGTTCGCGCGGCGGCAGCGCGGCGTCGACAACAGCGACAGCGAGGTGACGTGCGGGCCGTGATTGAAGCTTGACGGTTGATGGCAAATGATTGATTTCTTTCATAACTCTCTTGGACGAAGCTTGGCAGAAGGGGAGGGGACGGCGAGCGGGGTTGGTGATCTCGGCGGCGTGAGAGATGTGCTTGGGGTTGCGCAAAACATGTCGCTAATATGTAGGCACGGTAAGCCGCACGTACACGATTCGATAGTTACGATCAAGGTTTCTAGGAACGGGTGGAGGCAAACAAAAAAAAAAAAAATACACACATAAGGTGGAAAAAAGGCAGCACAAACGCGCATTAGCGCTCGGTACTGCACAGCACATCGATAAGGCACACCAACCAAAGGCTCGCACATTTCAAGGCGTACACCGTGCAATCGAACCACGTGTTTGTAACGAGCCGGAGAAGATGCAAAAATATTGTCTTATAAAAACATCGTCCACTTTTTTGCTGATCAGTTTTAATAAAAAGTTCCAGTCCTCTTCAAGAACAGGAGACACCGAACAACAACAGCACCGTTGTTGATGAAGATGTTGCACAACCCTGATAACACAAAACCCGTTTCGGAAGAGGATTGCGAAAAACTATCTCCACTGGGCCAAGATAATGAGCGCGGGAAATGTGTTGCAAGGGCTAAATAAATTGTAACAGTGCATTCCTTCGGCAGCTGTTGTACATACCGAACGGGCCGTGCCGAGTTGACCGAATCTAGAGAGCGATGGTGTGTGAGTGTCAGTATGGAGAAGACACAGGTCGAGAGAAGAATTGGGGGCAATTAAAATGAACAATAAAATGCGCTGGCTTCTTTTACAAGCCATTTGCTCGGGCTGATGTTCGGGATGTTTTTGTGAGCGCCTGATCGATTCTGTAGTACTTGATCGCTCATACACAAGCGGAATGCATTACACAGAGGGTCCTGAAGAAGCCACACCGCAGAATTGCCCATCATTCCCACGTCGTTACAATTTATTATTTATAATTAAATAATTGAAATTGAGGTTTTTTGCTGCTCTACTGCTGCTGCTGTTGTTATTCCAAGCAAAACCACAAAAAAACCTCTCCGATTCTCAAGAAAGACTTCGTGAAAAACTGACCGTTTGAGTTGCCGTTGTGCAAATGGGGGTAACTGCTTGTCAAGATATGGATGTGTTTTTGTGTAGAAACTTCTACCGCAAGCTGCACTCCCTGCGTGTAAGAAGATTCTTTCTTCTTGCCAGAGCAGCATTGCTCCACCCGGGGGAGCGGGGAGTTTTGCTGCCCCATTTTGAGGGTGTGTTACGTACACCTCCAACCCTCAGGACGCTGCCGCACCAAGCTGCTGCTGCTCCCGGTGATCGAATTGCATATAATGAATGCATATTTTCCGCATGACAGATCTAGCGTAACTGTGTGTGGTGCGTCTTCGTCTTCACCGTTGCATGTCGCTGCCGGTTCAACCGATGACACACCGCAAACGACGAGTTTTCAGGTGACTTCAAACGTTAGGATTTGTGCATTTGTCGTCTGAGTTTGCCGGATGCTCCGTAAACCGATCGTTTTCACTGAGCAACTGCACACGGTCACTCACTTCGAAAGGCAAATCGTTGATTTTATTCGTTTTTAATAATTCCTATAACCCTAAGGGCACTGGGCAAAGCGTTTGGAGTAGTGACACGCTTCGATAGCCTTTTCCGAATGGGCTTTTTTCAAACAAAAAAGGGGAAAGGGGTAATTCAAAGAAAAGAAGATTCAACTGTCACTGGGCAATTGATTGACGCTGGTGCACAAGTGCAGCGGTGTGTCTTAGGTTTGCCTGTCGGGGACATCCGGCCGGGTTTACCTGCTTAGCCGGTGCTTCGATTGCTGCAACCTACATTTCAAAACCTGACGGAAGCTTGAGCCCGAGCAACAGCGAACAACTCAACTAAGGTGGGTGTTGGGGTTGTAGTTTTTTTTTTTGCTCTCCCAACTTGTAAGACAGCCATGTTAAAGGTTAGCTGAGTGCTAATCGAATGCAACAGCAAGACAGTGTCGGACGTCACATTTGCCGCCCCGCTCAAGCGCTGGAGGTTTTTCCCTTTCGAAGCGCAATAAAAAACTCGCACCAAAAAAAAAAAACAATCTCGCGAACCATTCACAGGCACAGTCGCGGAGAGAAGGGTTGGCGCGATCTTGCACATCCAAAAAGCTTACGTTGGCTTGCGTCTGTGTGTGTGTGTCTGTTTGGGTACCAAACCGCCCCTCATTTGTATTCCGCACTGCCTGCGCATCAGTCCATTTTTTTAATACACACTGTGCCGATGCACGATGCACCGTTGATGCACATGCAGTCTATGTGCCTATGTATATCTGTGTGTGTGTGTTTGTGGAGGATTTTTTTTCCTCTTCGCAACCTTATCTTTCACATCGTCCACAAACAACAGATAAAAAAGCTGTCGCCCGGTCCAAGCGCGCGCTGAATGATGAAGATCGCGGATGTGATGAACGGGGTTGAAGCTGGAGGAAATGAGTCGGAAAACGAGGAGGCCTGAGGTTGTTGCGAGTAGGAACTGTGTCGGTGCATTTGATGCAACACAGCATCATCGAGTGACGAATGCATCGCGGAACCGGGGACGTCGAACATGACGCGTATGTGATTCACCAACCAGACCCAAGTGCGGTGGGGGAGAGAGAGAAGAGAGATCACACGAACTGCAATAACTCCTCTGGGGGCCCCCAGCGCGAACGACAGATGGTCAGCAGAGTGTGTGCGTGGTGCGGTTATGGACACGTTTGTGCAGTAACTGGTGCAGTAATAAGAGCAGGAATAGGTACTGCAATCGCTGCACACTGCACGTTTATGTAGATCAATTCGGTAGTTTGTATGAGACAGGTTTGAAGAGTGAAAAAGATTTCCTTTGACTTATGAAAATCGGGTCTCGATCAGCTGACGCTTCTCGTCACAAGACAACACACTTACCATTTGCACCATAGCGGCACACTGCGCGGAGCCCCGTAATATCGCATATAAATAGCATCAAAACGCACACAAACTACACTTCCTCCTCGATTAAATCGTCCAAAACGGAGATCTTAAATCCAGCAGTGAATGACACGCAACATACTGCCCCTGTCATCGATCATTCCTCCGGCCGTGGGACGCTCGATATGATTGAGCAACTGTTTTGACAAGCGATCAATTTCGATCGACACTTTCCACATCTCGCAAATGGGGATCCTTCACGCGGAGGGCTTCGAATCCTAATAGGGATGCTTTGCGGCTCGGCCCGGTCAACAACAAAGCGAACCGGTTGGTGTGATATTTTTATTAGACTGTCACACGACCGGTGTCTAAAGTCCTGTCACTTGGCTGGTTCCGTCCTTCGGGCAAACACGGATCGGATTCGCGTAGCAGTGTGCGTGTGTGTGTTGTATTTTGTTGTCGCTGTTGTTCGCATCCGACCGAACGACGTTGAGCTCTCCAGGGAATGGGACTCCTCGGTCCCGGTTCTGCGAAATGTGTTCCTTGTTCGAGGGAGGGTAAAAATGGGTTGAGGGACGGTGCGGTGAAAGCATGAGAGCATGCAGGGTGGACGAAACCGCACAATCAATAGTGCAAAAATTTATCATGCGAATTGATACATTTTATTTATCTTTCCGTTTCCACGTGTTCTCCCATTTTTCACCGACTCCGCCGAGTCCAATTGGCATATTGGAGAAGCAAGGGGGAACGACTGTCACTTGTGCCGCTTGATCGAGCTTGCAAAAGGGGCCAATGTTTCCAATGTCCCAATGATCGGGGTCTGGGAGGACGGGAAAACAATCGAGACATAAATCTAAGCTTGTTTTTTTGTTGTATTTGCTTCTTGCTCTCTTTCGCTCTTTCTCTTGTTCACGAATTTGGTCTTGCGTGGTGCGTGTCTCGAAACGGTGGCAACTTCCGTGGCGCGGCATTTGCCAACCTTGGCGACTCGATGCTCACACACGCACCCGCTTCTCTCCGCGTTTCCACGGTGCGAGATCGCTTCAATCGACAGGCGAAAGGGAGCTGGCTTGCCAATTATGGGGCTCGCGCGGTTTATCGCGGCTCTTTTATCGAAACCGATGCGATACGATGCGCACGGTGTGTCGCGATCACCGATCGATGCGTCGGAGAATGGGGTTCTTACGGCTTTGCGGACCGGTGGTAGCGTACATTCCGGGCGTGCTTGTACGTTTGATTGTGCCGTTGGACAGATCGATACAGTGCGATCGATCTTTAGGTTTCGCAGAGAAACGAATAGAGAACGAAGAAGCTGCCTTGATAGTGTTGTTCTTGCTCGGTGGATCTTTGCCAATCGATGACTGGAAGTTTGATTTATGATTATTGTTAGAACAGTTTTATTGGTTTTAAATTGCATAATGTTTTTATTCGATTGTGGCTAGCTATCCGACGTCAATAAGGATAAGTTTGATGTGTGCTGCAAGTGACTGTGCGATATTTTCTTTGTCTTTTGAGTGAAAAAAAAAACAGAACACCCATGTCTCAAAAACAATCATCGACACGATCAGTCGACCTTGGTGTGATGTTTTCCACACTCCCTCCTAATGCCCTCCAGAGCAGCAAGAACAATGTCACTGGAACTCTTCAGTGCACACGGTACGCTAGGTTACACCCAGCACTTCCTGTCTTCCAGCGCTGAACCATCGTTCCTTTGATGCACAAGAACATTAGCATCGCCCAACAACAACATCCGTTGCGCACATCCACCGCATGTCACATCGTTCCTCCCGTCAGCACCTTATAAAACTTTTGCTCATCAAAACTGTGAGCGTACACATACACTCGGGGATCGAAACGATCTTCATTGCCCGAAGCCAAGCCTTTGGAAGCGTACGGCGGTCATGGTTCGGTGAGCTACACCGCTCCAAGGTGCGTACCTTGCCATCCCCGTGGGTTCGCCTTTCGCCTTCGCCACGCTACACCGCACACCGATATGTAAACTTCAATTTATAATTTATATCTTCTTGCCTATCGGTTGGATGGGCTTGCGCTCGTGGGAAGCTCGATGGGTTTGCTGTGGTCCGGGTGACAAGGGGTAGTAGTATGTCAGATTTGTCCCTACAGTACCGGCAAAAACGGACAGGCAAGAGTAAGGCGGACAGGGAGAAAGAGAGCGAAAAACGATGCGTCGAATCTCCGACTGGATGACTCCGAGCTCCAAGGTTGGCTGGAGTTGGGTGCGCGTCGAGTGTGCGTGTGCGTTCCGGTGGCCAAGTCACCGCCCAAGTGTCTCAAGACGCGGGAACTCCTTCCAACGTTGGTTGGATTTTTTCCCGTTAATTTCAAGTAGCAAACGATCGTCTTGTTTATATGTAGAGGACCTTTTTTGTTTGAAGAGATGAAATCCTTCTAAAGTCTCGGGACGCTCAAACCGAATGAAACCACTACACATCATTAACAAAGTCGTTATCTTTATCATATATTGTTCAAAGTTTCAATCAACCCCATCAGACTGGGCAGTTGTTTTGCAATGAATAAAAGTAATTAATCGATATCTCGGTACCACGGTTGCATTACCATCAAAGTTTACTTAGTGTTGCTTTCAACTACCTGCTGTTGTTTATATGCGGGTCTTTTCCTTCTCCCTGCTCTGCAAATCATAACGCGCTGTTCTTACGCCTTGGAATTAATTATCGTTTCCCCTCTCCAGTAGCAAAACAGCGCCAGTATGCATTACAAACTAAAACGTTTCATTTACACACCGCCGAACGCAAATAGATAGGGCATCCGACTACCGGGTAATGCACTGCCGCTATGGCTAAGTACACCCTCTCATTAACGATCACCCGTAAGCCATGAGCCCTCTTAATCGATCGATCTGGCGAGATTAGGGGTCCTAAACGAGCCTGGAACGGGGTGCGATGGAATCAGAGTACCGCTTGCAAAGGAGGTGAAGGCTATAAAACCACTCACTCCAGGAACTGCTGCTAGTACTGCTGCTGCTCTCTCGGTGTAATTCGGATTGTCGTGGTTGTGTTTTTGTTTTGCCATTTTTTGCTGTTGTTGCCATTTGCCTCCCCCAAGCCGTTTGGTGGGTAATAAAAATAAAATAAGGTGGTAATGGCACCCCATCAATTATTCAAAATTTACTCTTTACGCTCTTCACACACACACTCGCTTCGTGTCGGACAACACACGGACAATATACGGAGTTTGAAAAGGGGTCGAGCAGCGATCGTACAGTGTGTCCTCAGGCTAAAAGGGGTTCCGTTTCTTTTGCATCCCGATTGGAGCTCCGTTTCTGGAGGTATCGAGCACTCCCCTATCTTGAGCCGACGGATCAAACTCGAACTGGTCGGATGTAGTCTTAAAAATCCTGTAGAGGTTCAGAGGTAGAGGAGGGAAAAAACATGGACGCCACAGGCAAAATGGACCACAAAGCGCTTCTTCTCCAGGAGAATCGGTCTGTTCGAGCTCCAACCATTCGGATCCGCAGAATTGGAGGCTGTCCTTGCGATGGTTCCGAGAAGATGCCTCAGGCCCGAAACAGAAGCCAACTCCGGAGAAGTTATTCAGAGTACTGCTGAAGCTTCAGACACGTTGTAGCAAGCGTCCATGTCGATATGTTGGGTGGGGCTGGGAAGAAAAACATGGTACACGGTTTGGCTTGTCTGGTCAAGCTGTAGCTCTTTTTTGTTGCTGTTGCTTGATGTTACCTCCTGTACCTTCTGTACTAGACGGAAAGGTCCCATGAACGTTGGGCAACTACGATTCACAATGTCCAGACTTTGGTGATTTTTTGCTTCATTTTCGCTGCGCCGGAGGCCGTACCTAGGGAAAATAAAACCCGTTCATCCCTATTTCCCGGGATCCCGTTCCCGAGCTGGTTTCGAATCCACGTTGAGGGGGGCGGTTTTTGTGGACGAGTTACTTGGCATGAATGAAACAAAACGGGCATCAGCATAAAACGTCAGTAAAACATTGATCAACATGTTGTTTCCCGTCGGCATATACACACACATACATACAGTTGCTGACTCCCCCCTTTTAACTGCAACAACTATGTTGTCATGGTGGAAGAGGGAATCGGGAACTGTGGTTCACATGATAAAAGTTCTTCCCTTCCTCCACACCGAGTCACCAAGCGCGTCTTATCATTACAAGCAAGGGGTTTAACAAGTAATGCTGCAAACCCTTGGCCAAGCGATGGGAAACACCCATTTCCCGGGCAGGAATATGTGCGCATGTGCAGATAGCGGGAAAACTCGGAAGCTCAACCCCGTCCAACACGGGAGGCAAACCATGATTGATGTTGAAGGTTTGAAGGCAGCACCAGGTCGCTTTGGACCTTTGACAGTTTTCTGTTTGTGCTCGTTGCTCCACCAACGGAATCCAGTTCTTTGTGGTCCGTGCCGTTCTAGCTTCGGTATGTGTGGGGTGGGGTGAGATGTCCTCTTCAAATAGCGCCACAAAGACGGCAACGGTGACGTTCGCGTGCGCCTGTCCGTGCCCGTCCCGTGTATGTCACTGTTGATTGTAATCTTGCAGTGACGGTGCCTCAACGCCTCGTAACTCCCCCTCCCGTAACGTGTACCTTCGGAGGAAGTGAAACTTGGCTTCAAGCGCCGGCCGCCACAGCTCTCGTTCTCATGTAACATGCGCTCACGAACTCACGAACTCAACGCTCCAACCAACCAACCTTTTAGGTATGTGCTGTGCGCCGCTTTCGAAATGATAAATTAGTGGCAGGAAGTTGATGCGCGGGTGGACGGCATGGCGTTTGTGGCAGGGGACAAGCCGTATGCCCTCAAGGACAGGACGCGATGGTTGTTCGTGGTTGTGTTGGGTGGCGTGACGGTGGTTTCAGATTTTCGTGGATCCTTGACGGACAGTTTGCTCCACCGTCAGGCTTGCGGCTGTGGGTTAAGAAATTGTTAGGCGAAGGAAAAGCCTTGCATGACGGCTAGAATGTGGCAGTGTGCCACGATGACTGTGAAGGCTTGTGGAATATCGCAGCAAGGTATTCTGGGACGTTGAAGACTTTGCCAAGATTCCCAAACCTGATACAATTGAATGGGTCTTCATTCTTCCAAAACACACATTTAGTACTTGGACTTAAAACCATAGTTCGTCGTCTATAATGTTCTGGTATGAGTAAACTCAATTAAAGCTACTCCAAAAGTCCCCAAACCAATGCACTCGCCGTACCAATGCTCACTCATCCGGGCACTTCCGAGACATCACGTCGGTCACTCTCTTTCTCTCTCTCTCTCTCGCTGTTGTGTTGTCCGTGTGGATGCGCATCAAATCCCAGTCACCGAGTGACGCCGCGGCCACATGGCGCATCATCATCCGCATCATGCTGCGCCGAGGGCGGAAACATTTCATTAATCGCTGTTTATCAGTTTTAATTTTTATTTATGTTCCAGCTCGCGGTGTGTGTGTGTATGTGCGCGCAAAGTGTGTGCCCGCATCCAAGTTGTGTCAAAACGCAACCGTAGCATCGCAGTTTCGGAAAACTGTGTCAGCTGTGTCGGAGCGTGCGTTGGCGCGTTTGTTTCCTTTCTCCATCGCCAGCCTCCGTTTGTGCTGGACGTTTCAGCTTCGCAAAGCGCAAGATCCGGGGGGCTGGGCCGCTCTTCGAACACCGGGCTGAACGCGCGGACCTAAACGCTCCCTGACGATCGTGTCTTTGATTTAAGCGAAACAAGCCAAACATCATCGAACGAACCGGAGAACCTTCTCCCGGCGACTCGGGCCGTCGAGATGTTGGAGCGATGGATGGTGAAGTGGTGGTCAATTGATTTAAATAAACTCCCATGGGAGAATGGCCGGGCGACGAACTGCTGGCCTGTCCGTTGCGTCCTACTCTCTCGCTGCGCGCGTTTGGATATCATGTTGGTGGCGTGCACTAATCAGCTCTAATCAGCCGTGATTTACGACGATCTGTGTACGCCTTCAGGGGGGGAGAAACGTTTGGGATGAAGTTGTCGTTCGGTAAAACACACACACAAGCCCCTAGACAGTGTGTCATGATGATTGCAGTGCATCTAAAGAGTATAAAACTAACCTGTCCAATATAATCCCGAAAAATACATGAAGCCCAATTCGTCCCAATTCGATAGGATTTTTTGCACTTCATGTCTGGTCTCTCCGTGGACCCCCTTAGTGCAACGGTGGAACTGATTGAATCTAACTGATCAATTGCAATGTGTCCGTGTTGCTCCAGTGTCGCCCTGTCCACCATGTCAGTCTCCGTATCATTCTAAAAGCCATCTAGCGCTGTTTTCCATCCTCCACTTGACATAATTTTGTCCCAACCTTTATGGAAGAGTGGTAGGGAGGGCTGCACCAAACGCTATCGCCTACCGGCTGTACCGTGTCCGTGGCTCATTTAAATAATATTTCAATTAAAATGGAAAATTTATTCACCCACTCTTCCCGCACACATCCCATTGCTCCGTTTTGCTCCCCGTTTCAAATGAGCTATCGGGGCCGATGTAGGACGGGTCCGGTTCGTCTGATAAGCTTTCGGTTTTGTTGTAGTTGTAGTTTTGCTGCGCACTCTCTTCCATGCGTTTCGTTGATGTTCCTTTGCCGCCCGTGTATGGGACGATATTATCAAAAACCCCGGTAGCAGCTAGCTCACAGTGTGTGTGTGTGTGTGTGTGTGTGTGTGTGTGTGTGTGTGTGTGTGTGTGTGTGTGTGTGTGTGTGTGTGTGTGTGTGTGTGTGTGTGTGTGTGTGTGTGTGTGTGTGTGTGTGTGTGTGTGTGTGTGTGTCCATCCTGATGGCAAAAGAGCTCGTTAAAAGGTGCGCCAGGGAAAGGGAATTTGTTTTGCAAAAATTGTGATGAAAAATGGAGCTGCATTGGTGTGGCGGGGCAAGGGAATGGCATTGGATATGATGTACGTCACTGTTGCAGAGGAGAGGCAGAGTGGCCAGCCGTGCAGGGTTGGCGGGGAATGATTCTAATGAAGCAATACGGACATGATATTGCGCCATCCTCGTTTTTTTTGCTGTAGAGCAAAAACAGCAATACATCAGATCGGGGTGACATGCAAATCGGACAGCATGGGAGTATCGATAGAACCGCATCTGAATTTATGATGTGAAGCGTACGTGTGATAAAGGAAAGTTGAACAGGAGAAATGAGATTCTAAAATTTGTTATTTATTTTTTATGGCAAATAAACGCATTCAAGGGTTGCATTAAAAGGTGCAAAGTTTCAAAAATTACGTTGAAGTTAATTTATTGGTTAGTCATAAATTATTTCGGGGTTCAAATTAAACATCGAGCGAATGAGTTTTATGAAGCACAATCTAGAACAAAATAACGTCATTTACATGCAATAAAGTGTAGTAAAAAATTCATCAAACCGTGCAGGAAGCAATGGATAGACTCAAAGATAACCATGTTAAAAAACCTGAAATAAAATCAACATTTAGTAATTTTATATTGGTTTTCTGTCATTTTTTGGGTCCTTGTTTGTTTGTCCCTTTCATTTAATCGAACGCTTTCACTCTACCCTAACGTTTTACGGTATTTCTTCTCCTTTGCGCATGTTGCATGTGGTGCATGTTCGCTTGCGCAACATAATGGTGCGACAGATCGTACGCAACATTAGTCTCTTCAACAGTTGTGCTCAAAATTTTAGCAGCAGCAGCAGCAGCAATAAGCATCGTATTTTCTGTTTCTAATTTTAATTTTTTAATTTTAATCTAAGAGTAATTCATATTCATTTTCATTTATTCAAAATTTTTATTATTTACACTTATTTTCAACAAATAATTAATATAGATATTCGATCTGTTTCTGTTTGCTTTCTTCCGCAGGTTAAGATCTGGTTTCAAAATCGGCGATCCAAGTACAAGAAGATGATGAAAGCGGCCCAGGCACCGGGCGTTGGAGGAGGACTTCCATTGGGTGGACCGAACCAGGGAGGCCACAGTCCGTCGCAGCATCAAAACATGCATCAAGGTAAGATTCTTAAGTCCATTTTCTTTTACAGCGTCATACAATAACATAAAATGAAACATATAGATCGGAAATGAATACATTTTTACCTTTCCTTTTCTCACAATTTCCTTCCACAGCACCCGGTGGAGGATCGAGCAGTGGTTCGCCTTCGCATTTCCTACCTCCCGGACACAGTCCAACGCCGTCGAGCACCCCCGTCTCGGAGCTCTCACCTGGTAAGTAGCCAAGCAGCGTGTATCCTTTCCCGCTCCACTCCTTCCCTTCCCCTACCATCCTCTTCCACCTACCCCAACCACCATCTTTTCCACCAGTACCCTGAAGACTAATAGCGCTATTCGCTCACTACTGGCCGCATTCCAGGTCTTAGTCCGCCCTCGCAAGCACCCTGGGAGCAGAAACCGCCGCCGCACTGGGCCGACCACAAACCACCGCAGATGGCACCGCAAACGAATCATGCACCTCCGCAACCGACCCACGCACCGCAGATGGGTGGCTACGTACCTCAGTACTGGTATCAGCCGGAAACGAACCCGTCGCTGTTAACGTGAGTATTTTTGTTGTTGTTTTAACAATTATGGATAGAAAGTTGATGCATATTTTATGCCATAGGACTGTTTTGGCTTCATTTTTTTGTATAACAGATCTTACTCAAAATACTCAAAAATTTCTCTTTTCTTTTCGCTTTTTTTCTCCCTTTCTGCAGAGTGTGGCCAGCGGTTTAACATAACGAGAATGTAAATTATAATTTTAACCATCCCTAGTGCTTAAGACGGTAAGACATTAGACACTCTCCTAAGATAAGATCGGCTGTAAAAGCGGGAAGCGACCCTCTACTGCCGAGAGAGCGAGCGAGCGAGAGAGTAGGTACCCTTAGAACAATGATTCGAAGCAGCAAAGCAGAGCAAAAACGCAGAAAAAAGGCAAATAGCACATGAAAACACACACACCATTAGAGCGAATTAAAAGTCCTCGGCATAGTGGATAGTGGAAGTAAGTCTCGTTCCCAATTTAAGAAAACAACAAAAAAAAAAACGGGAGGGAAAACTTTCTAATTTTAAACCTGGCACGTGATCTTGTTCATTTTATTGGACGTTAGTATGGAACGGACATAGCGCGGGCTGCAGATGTTCTATTATAATTTGTTCTTTTTCGTGTAGTAATACTTGGATTCGGATGCAGCCCCGATTTCGCATCGGGCAATGTGATGGATCTGTACATTTTGCGGTTTGTTGTTCCGTTTGAAACACACACACACACACACATACAACCCAACCCACATAAACCCATGTGTTTGTGTTACTTTTAATTAGTGTGCTTGGTGCCGTTTCACGGCGGTTTGAGCGGCAGATGCGTTTTATAGACCCAGTGGGTGTGTGTGTGTGTGCGAGTGTGTGTGAGAGAGTGTGTTAAATGATCCGGAGACGCTTTGGGGCTTTCAGGTATTCCACCCCCCCCAAGGCATAGCTGGATCGAATCGTCATCTGCGAAATCGTACAACGGAATAGGTTCTGTGCAATATTTCTTAAGCGTAGCATAACAAAACAAACGGCCGCGTATCCTTTAGCATGTACGGGGGTTTGAGGGAATTGGTCGGACTGGGGAGAGGAAGAGAGCGAAGGAGAAGGAAAGATGAGCACACACACACACACACACACACACACATACATATTCAATGGAGCTTTTTGTTTCGTAATTATTTTAAATTTTGCACGTACAGTAAAGCAAAGCTTTTACGTAAGCTTTTCGTGGTTGAATTGATTTTAATCAACACAGCTCAAATGAACGTTCGGAAGTTACAAAGTCAAATGCAAAAGAAAAAAAAAAACATTATTTAGAAAACACATTCCAAGCTGCAGTGCCCTTTTTCATCCTAAAAAGTTCACAAAAATAGAAAATTGCCCCTGATTGCGTTCTAAGACATGCAATCTAACACCAAAAAGCTTGCGCAAACACCGATCATAACCGTATCATGATGGCATATTGTCAACTAGCAACCATTTCAACTCACATTACGATCCATCTTTAGTATTTGTGTGGTGTAAACAACTCCGACGACGCATTTGGGAGCCTTAAGGAACGTTGCGGCTGGAATAGAAGTTCAACTCGGTTCCCAGAAAATCCCAGCAAGTTGTAAATGTGTTCTGTGCAGTGCATTTAGTCGGCATTTTGCAAACCTTTTACGATTACGTTTGGCAGCAGTAGCGCACAAAAGAAGCCAGCAATCCTCCCCACCCTAGCGTCCCCGCCAAAACCCGCCAAAACGAGGGATAAGCTTTTATTTTGCACCGCTCCACCCCACCGCACCAAACATCAGCGCACACGAACACGCACACAAACCACGATCCGACAAATGTTGCTGCTACTGTCTGTCTGTCTGTTTGCCCATTCTCTCGACTATGTTGTCTTTCTTTCCCTTTGCTGTGTGTGTTTTTTATTAGTTTTTTTTGGTTCTTTTAGTAAGCGAATTGTGTACATAGCAGATTTAAAACCGCATGCCCACCCCCTCCTTTAGATTGGTAGGGGTGGCCACCCTATACATACATTAAAAGCTATTACTACTATAAATAAAACAAATATGGACTAACATTAATTCGATGCGAAGAATAGACCACTACGTATGATGATTAAGCAAAGAGGGGTGAAAAAAAGAGGGGCATGGGAGGTCCGGCACAACGAGTAGCTGCACCGTGGGCGGACAAAACAATGAAAGTATTTAATTGAAGAAGCGAACAAAAAACGGAAACATTTTAAAAACACACAACTAAAACTTGATGGCGTACATTTAAGGTAGTGATAGAGATGGGAAGAGAGTGAGCGAGAGAGAGAGAGCCGCAATGGTACAGTGGTGTGAGCGGAGAGCAGCAGGAGAGAAAATGGAAAAATAAAGTGAAAGAATATTACAAATGTGAAACAAAAACCTTGAATCTCATTGGGTGGGGCAAAAATGTAGTAGAAAGAATCGAACCAGTGCGGCAAATAAAATAAATGTGTGTGTGTTTTGTCACCCAACATTAAGGAAACAAAACAACGGAAGAGAAGATAAAAAAAAATTGGAACTAAAATCTGAAAGTGTCTCAAACAGTCTGGACAAAAGAAGGAAAATCCAAACCAACATAGTGTGAACAATAGATATAGAGAGGAAGAAAAAAAAGCAGTGCAAAGATTGAAAGCTTCAAACACAACAAAACACAACAGGGGGAAAACAAACGTATTAAAGCTGTGACTGAAGCTAGAGCGGAAAGCTGGGGCTAGTTTCAAACTTGCAAACGAAACAAAAAGATTCAATCACATCCACATCTCCAGAAGTGAAAATAAAATGAAAAACAATCAAACTGTTGTTTTTTTTCTCCTGTTTCGTTCGCATTTCCACCCTCAATCGCGTTGTTTTGTTCTCTCCTTCTTAGTAGTGTATAAAATTCATTTTTCTGCTTTAGGAAAAAGGTAACTCTTGCAATAAATTGTATAATATTTTGATGAATATTACGCCCACAAACACTAAATAGTGCTGTTTGTGCAAGATTGTGTTGCTGATGAACCGTTGCAGCAGTTCTATGGGGTTGCAATCGTATTTCAGATATTGTGTATGTAATCTTGCGAAATTTAAAGTAAAAATGAAACGCTCGGCATTAAAGATTACTATGAAAATCGTAACGATGGAGCGGCGTTTTTTAAAAATAGTGTGAAAGTGAAAGAAGATTAAATTTAAGGGTTTATTTTTAGCTATTGCTAGGGCTGGGTACGTTCATCGAGAAGGTAAGGTGTTTGTTTGGCTAGTGGGTAAGTACAATGAAAAAATGGAATTGGTAATTTGTCTACAAAAAATAATCCTTAATTTATAAAATATAAAAATAATTCATGGTAAGGGCATTTTGATGAGGAAATCCTTAATCATTTGATTAATTTTGTTGTAAAAAGCCCTGAAAATATTTGTAAATTGTGGTAAGTTAAATGTTTACTTTTTATATTCTTGATTCTAAACCGCAGCGAATATTTGATGTAATTTCTAGGGGTTAATAAACTATTTTAAAAACATTTTATGCTCACCGATTGCAAAATGTCTAGAGACGTAACTCTTTGTCAAATCGGAAAAGTAAGTTCGATCAGTACCTGTAACAAAACCCCATTTGATACATATTTATTAAAGTTTATACTATTTATTATTTTAGTAATTAAGGAGAAAAATTAAAAGTTTATTAAAAATAAAATTTAAATGTTTAAACTGATAGGCAATATCTTTTGAATATTTTCTAGGTGGTGTGAAAGATTATTTGACAGACGCTCGTGTTACCGTTTTCAGATGCTTGCCTTAACATGGCGGCATTAATGAGCCAATTAGTAGTCGGCACAGCACGCCTGGATTGACCACGATAGTTGGGGCAAAAAAGAAAAAAAGTTCCGTAAAACATCGAATATCCAGGGACGGATTAACCGGCGGCTGCTTTACCGTGCGCATGGATTTGACAGCTAGGATTGAAATGAAAACATTTGAAACGATTGTCACATATCAAGTGCCATATCTCAAAAAAATGTGTTTGCAGATATTTGTGTCTAGTGATATTCAAAACATAGTTTTTTTTAAATAATAATTATTAAACCTATACTTTATGATTTATGAAAATTATTCTACTAATGATAAATCGATTGGTATTAAGGTTTTTTTTTGATAAAATCAGTGAATTTTCCAATTTTTATATGAAATTGACACTTCTCGGACTATTATCCTCAAAGTTCCACCCATTAACCAGCATCCGTTCTGTTCTGAGCCACTTCGATGCTCTACTGTAGCTAGATTTTGGGAAAATAGTTTAAGCCAGAATTTGAAAAATTCATCAATTATGTTATATTTAACATACCAAACCGATAGTAATGAGACGCAATTTTGGATTCTGTAGCAATATGAAATACACATTTGGTGATGCATTTTTTATTCTTACTTTTTTACACTTTCCCCTGCAAAGGCTTAAAATTTAACAAAACCGTACAATCACCCTCTCAACCCCATTTTTGAGTACCAAACTCGATCAATAGAGGAGACATTCTTGGAGGCAATCAGTGGGATGGAAAGCAAACAAAAAAACACGACTACAGAAAAAAGCGAATGTGCGTGTCGCACCGAGCGAAACCCGTGGGGCGGACGAACTGTCCCGGCCCGGCAAAAGTTTCCTCAGTTTTCAACGTGTGTCCCAGCCAGCCCATGGCAGGCAAAACCATCAGGGCCATGGCGCCCGATGTCACTGCACTTCTTTGCGGGTGCGGTGACAAAACCGGAGCCACCAACAGCCGGAACCAGCTGGCCGGAGAGAGAGAGAGAGAAAGAGAGCAAGAAAAGGGGTTGCATAGTACAATCGCGCGATCTGCCCTCCTTCTTCCATTCCACTTTCCCATGTTTCCGCCCGATCCAGGAAGGCAGAGGGAGCGAGCTAGCAGTCCCCCTGCGATCAGTCAACCGTTCCGTTCCGTCAGCAAATACAAACACGCGACAGGGTGTAATTATGACAGTTTTGCTTCATGTTTTGATGGTTTCGACAGAAGCAGCGAGAGAAACTCCCGCGTCTGGTCCGTACGAACTTTCCGTCCGTACGCCTTTAGTTTCAGTTTCATTTCGCAGTGCGCGCGCGTGTGTGTGTGCGTGCGTTTTTTTGTTTCTGTTTTTTCATCCCTACCCTACCCTACCTCTCATTCTCATCCCTTCCTAGCAGAGGGGTTTGGATAAAATTTTGTCATTGTGGCTTCAGTTTGCTGCGGCCGTTGTCGCCTTGCCTTGATCGAACTTCCGCCACCGTACAAGCGATCTTATGCGGCACACACACACACACACACACACACACACACACACACACACACACATGTGCAAGCGAACACAAGGGGTGGAGAATGTCGATTCGTACAGATGTCTTTCGGGTTAACGGGAATTCAATGTTAATAAATGTCATGTACTCTGTAATTATCCACCCTTCGCATGCCCCTTCGGGTGTGCCTCGAACGTCGGTCCCGGGCTTTGGCCTCCCTTGAGATTTCTTCTTCGCCCAGCCAAAGCTCCAGAACACGACATGCACACACACACACACACACACACACGCGAGCACACATGTATGCTCAACCGCATCTCTGGACTGCAGCACGTCGGCCATGTCGGGACGGCGATGGGTTCCACGGCACACGTTGGGCGGCGTATCCTTCTGTTCTTTGGGTTTTCTTTTTAGTTGTACTGGATGTATTTTTTTGTTGTTGTTCGTTGTTGTGCTTGTCGTTGTTGCAGTTGTAGCTGGTTGGTTCGTTGGTGCAGTTTTGATGCAGCCTTCCCTGCAGATGGAGTGCACCGTCTTCCTCTTTTACCCTCCACAGCCGGTGAGCGTACGCGAGTCTTGCGGTCTTATCGCTCGGATGCATGCTACCCCAGTTAGTGCTTCCCGCTTCGTGGTGTGGAAAAAGGGGGGGGGGGGGGGAACGCGGGATGGAAAGCAGCAGCACACACCGAGCACACATACACGGTAGCAGTCACATAAATTGCTTTGGCTACAGACACACACCCTCGGCTACTGACTGTGCCGCCTGCTCGCTGCATGTCGCCAACCGCGCAGGCTTTCGGTCCGCCCCAAATGCAACCCCTTTGCTGTGCCGAAACGGCCAAAAAGAAGAAAAAATGCTACACACACACACACATACAGAGCGACACCACAAGTTCATGTAACAAAATGGGGGAAGAAGAAGTAAAGAGAGTAGGTAGGAAGACAGCAGCAACGAGGGGCAACGACACAAACAAGGAAGAAAGGGAATGAACTGAAATATTTCATGGAAAATGAGAAAAAAAGAGCATTCATGATGGCACCCCGCGTCGGCAAAACAGATAAATACACACGATCGACCGATCACCCCCTCTTCCCCCTTGACCGACCGACCGACCGAGTGCCGACTGCAAATGGTGAGGGAAATTCATTCCCACCTGCGAGGAAAATTGTCGCTACTGTTGCCTCTGCTACCGGGGTGTTTAATCCGTGGGATGTTTTCGGGAGTGAAACAGTTCCCACCACGGGGCTGGCCGGGTTGGATGCAAATCTTGAACCGTCATGGCGTTGCACACCCGGTAACCAGATTAAATGCACCATTTTTGTGTGTGTCTGCTTGAGTGGCAATGAATGGAAATCACTGCTCCGCTGCTTTCCCGTTCCTTTGCGATCTCCAACGTTGAGCTAATTTGAAGGGAATGTATTATTAAAAGATTTCAATGCCACACTCACTGGCACTGTTGCTTTGTTGCCAATTTCTGGTGTCGCTAATCTTTGCACCCAAATACACGGTAAGATGTCACGGGAGGATTAGGACCGCTGATGGTCTTTTCATTTGGCCGTTGACCACGGGAGGGCTTTCAGCAGACGCTGGTGTTACGTTTGTTTTGCGGTTTGTGCTTTTGATGTTCTTTTTTTTTTGCAGTGGCTCAGCGGGTGGCCATTCAATCGGGCGGTAGATGCGATTTATGCCCTCAGAGAGTGTGGGAAAGAACATACATTTTTGTTTATTATTAATAAACCTAGAAGGTTTATTTGTTCGACTTCTCCAGTGCATGCATCAACACAGTACAGTAGGTGACCGCTAACTGAGAGGTAAACAAGCTCCAGTTAACGAACAATGTTCGCTAACTGGAGTGACGTTTCTATGGATTGATTGTTTTGATTGGCGTTGACTGGAATAAACATACCAAACTTTTTTTTCATTTATGTGGATATAAAGTATAGTAATTCGTGTAATAACATAAATTAATAGCAAACGTAGGCAAGAGACCCTAAATTTGTTTGAAAAATGCACATTTGCGACAAATTTCTCTTCATGAGATTCCGGATGTTTCATGTTTTGACGTTTAAGTGTTCGTTAACTGAGAATCACTCCAGTTAGCGAACCTCCAGTTAAAAAGCACTCCAGTTAAAACACATCCAGTTAGCGGTCACCTACTGTAATAAAACAGTATACTAAAGAAACTGATACACAACTATCATAAAACAGTTCATAGATCTTATATGAACTATCATAAAACACCAGAAAAAAGTAATAAACCTGCTAGTTTCAGATGAAATGGTGTACGATGGGAAAATAATTTAAGGAATCAAACTTTAGGAATAATATCTAGCCTGAAGTACTATTTAAATATAATTAAAGAACTTAATAACCTAACGACTTTTAATGATAAACTTAATCCTATGACCTGGATTAATAAATGAATAGACTACCCATTGAAAGCTGAGAAACTGAACAACTGGGGTTTCCAGGTTTTGGCTTAAAGCATAAAGATATGAGATATTGAACCAAACGTGTTCAAACTCCGAGTGGATCGAACCTTCTATTTGGCTACTGCTACTATGGCTAATTCTATAGATAGCTAAATACGATACGATTGTTGTGTGAAATAAGGAGAATAAGAAGAAGAATAAATAGCAAATAGAGACAGAAAAAAGAACTGAACAATTGAAGAACTAAAGAACAAAAACCTAAATCGTAAAACACTGATGTTGAGTTTGCATTGTGACAATCTACTTTATCAATATTATACCTCTAAAGTGTCGATGCTTTGGAACCTTTACGCCGGATTCATCTTGTTTTTTCATGTCGTGAAAAAAATCTGCATCTTAGTCTTATTAGAGAAAAACAAGTTAAGCCACAGAAAAAAAACGAAGCTAGCTGCTGCTTAGTGTCAATCTCTACGTTTGTCGGTACCAAAACAAGAACAGAAGCAACTACCGACACGTACCAATACAATCAAACTGAATGCACCCGATCTGCATTACATTTGCAAATTGTAGGTGTAGCTCGTAAGAAAAAAATACAGCGAAACTGAAGCACTTTTCTCATCCAGTTCGTGCTTATGCCGTTCGCGCCTTCTTCGCCGTAGCGTTAAGTGGCCGGAAAATTTTTATCTACTTTTTATTGGCAGTGGATCGCGGAACCATTCCGCCCATATCGAACGGGCACGACACTGGCGACGTTTCGGTTGCACTGCGGCCAAACATGAGCGCACAAAGCCAGCAGCCGCCCGGGCAGTAGGGAAATGAATTTCATGTTGTTGTTTATCGTTTTTGTTACTGCTGTGGCTGTGCTGATGATGCTGCTCTGGCTGCCCATTCGCGCGTCCTTTTATGGCACCATTCGGGTGCGGATGCTCGCGGCAAACGAATTGTTAACAACCGCCGTAGTAAAGTCACACCATCTACCAAAGTACCGCGAAGTGTCGGCGGACAGGGCGTGCAATCCTTTTTAAGCAAATCTATCCCTAGTTGCGTTTTTATTCACTACGCGAAATGTGTTCTTGTGCGATGCGTTCGATAGGTGCGTTTTAGTTGTTCTATTTCAAGCCCTTTTTCTACAGTTTACGGGCCAGAGCAACAGCGACACCCCGGTCGCCCGGTGTTGGCGGTGTTTAGTTTCAAAATCATCCCATAACATCAACGACCCTTAACGATCTGTTTCGCGCAAATCTTTTACCAAAAGGGATGCAAGTGTGCACGTTGCTGGTGGTGGTGGTGGGTCAGGGTTGTTGGATGGAGTTTTATTTTTTTTGCGTTTTTTACAATTGGACTTACAAGGAGGTGTACAGATTTCCGTTTCCATGGCACAGGTCACCTTTCAGTGGGTTGGCCTTGGTGTACGATAAAACATTTCCCTTTCTAGCTGAGAATGGGAATGAGAGGAGCAGCAGGAATGACACACAATTAGTCAAGATTTCGTTAACAAACTTTTATTTTAGAGATTGAACATTTTGAGCTGTGTTGTTTGCATGTGCAATTTTGACGAACTTGTATGGAAAATCCTCAATGTTGAGTTGTACTGCTTTGTAAACTCTTTAAACATGATTTCTTTCTTTCTTCAAAATGACTTCAATCATACATATTGTTTTATTGTAAATTAATTAAAACTCTTTGTGATGTGGGTTATATTATTAAGTTTTCCAATAATAAGTTTTCCGAACATTACAGCACTTTTTTATTATAATTCAAGAAAACGAAGTTCCGCAAAACGAACGCAATTTAAAGTCCCTTTGTCTCAAGGAGAGCTCATCCTACAACAGTCTTACCGGCAGACCCGTTCTTGCTGAACTCTACCCACCCAAACCTCTTCGTATCGTCTTTCCTGTCGTACCGTTTTTTTGTTACTCTCCCCCCTTATACGCAACCTGACCATCGATGGGTTTCCTTTCACAGCCGATGGATGCTGCCGGAAGTATGTTTCTTTTCACTAGCTTTCCCGTTGCGCCACTCCTCGCACCACCAGGCTGGCAGGCTTTTTTGCGCAATTTCTCTCCTCATTACCCCGTCCACCGTCCAAGCAAGAGCGGCGAAATCCTACCGTCCCGCCCATCACACAGCAATGGGAGTAATGTTTCAAGGAACAGTGGCGTTTTTTGTTGTATTCTTCCTTCTTCGTTTGCTGCATGCTCTTGACTCATACCATCAACCATCGCCTCTTTACCGAACACCGATCAAATAATGCACGTTCGTGTTCCGTTACACAGGCGACGAGGGATGGAGCGTTGGAGCGGTGGTCACACAATGGAATCGTTCAAGGGATGCTGCAGCGCGGCACACACAGAGACAGGAAACACATTGCGCTTTGTGCACAAGCGCACACAATGGAAGCAACAAACACAAAACAGCAGCAACAAAAAACCCAAGGAAACCCAAGGTTCGCTTGGAGAGCCCTGCGCTGCGCTGCTTGGGTGATGGGTGCAATTGAATCATTTAAAAAATAGAAAACAAGGACTTTGGAATTGAAAACGACCGGGAATGCTGCAACGCTGCTGAAGGATCCTTGTGAGGAAGATGCAATTTTGGATTGCCATTCGGTGGAGTGATGGAAACCGAAAAAAAAATGAATGAAAGGAATGAAATAACGAAATAATAAGTGTGGATGAAGTGTTGTGATGTAAGTTAAGCAAAAAGCTACGCATAACGTGTAATCATCTGGCCTGATTTTGGTTGCAAGTCGGTGCCCAACTCCAACGCATCTGCAATCAGGAAGTCAACAAAAAAAAACGCAGAAAGGATCAGCTTATGCCCCTGACCTGAAACTGATTGAGACAAAGCCAGAGCCCATTTCTGTTGAGCTGCATTATTGAAGCATATTTCAATGAACTGCTTACCGGCCTGTCCGTCGCTGCTAATCGAGCGATCAATTTACTTTCATGAAGATAAATGAAATGTTGGTTGTGATTGTGACAGACTGTACGGCCCATGAACTGCTCGAAAATAGATGCGTTATTGTTTTATTCGAGCACGTTAGAAGCAAAGCGAAACAGAAGTACGCGAAAAAGACAAGCACCACAGTAGGCAACGACAGTATCAACGCGTCACAGTCACGATCATCGTACGATCGTGTGACCTTTTCGATTAAAGTTTAAGACACTTTAATTAAGGGGCGTTGACTCACTTAAATCCGGCACCGAACCGAGTGGATGAGCATGATACGCTTTCGCTTTTATCAATTCTCGCCTTCATGCGGCGCGAAGATGTTGCTTGCTCCAATGTGCGCACCAAATGGAGTGTCCTGTTGTGTTGCTTATTCCCATAGGCAAATCTGTCCAGCTGGCTCTGTGCGTTATTGCTGTTACTGCCAACGGTGCGCCCGTCTCCAAAGTCGCTAAATCCCAGACCGGCCCAGTTTCCCAAAATGAGGATGCGCGAGCCAAGCGGGGCCCGTTTGCGTGCCGTTTCGCGCAGGATGGCAATAAACATCTATTAAGTTTTATTATTGCTGATCGTATTATATCGTTTAAGAGATTGCGCTTTGTCTTTGGCACCGTGAGAGGTATGCGTATGTGACCCCGTCTTGGAGTTGGTCCGATTCCTCTTCACCGTCCTCGAAGGTCTTCCGCGGTGGGAGCACATTCGGACACATTCGGACGAAGGCGGCACACTAAGTGGCGCGGGAACTTCACGCTCCTGCCCAGTGCAAAAGGAACCGGGTCAGTCGCTCAAAAGGATCGATGCGAGCGCATTTCCCTGAATCCATGGCGTCAGTGGGTGCTAATTGAATTAATTACACTGACCGGTTTGGTGTGCGTCTCTTGGCGCGTTTGATGTTTGCGCGCCAAAACCGGAATGTGGCGCTCGATTCTTGAAGGATGTTTTTTTCTCCCTCCTTATTCTGGTTGCATTTTTTGTTCCAGCTCGCTATGGGAAACGGCATTTCACTAGCAGTACTCAGCGGTGCCTGCGGTGCACATTGCTTTCTGGATTGTCGTTGAGCATGCGTCTAACAATGAAGCTATTAATAGACAAATCACTATAATCACGTGCGCGGATCTGTTGTCACTTGTACCTCCACGCGGTCCCCACACATAAACACACACACACACAAGGCATCGGCGGAATAATAGGCGTCCAAATTACAATTATGCTTTACGTTTCCTTTTTGCACAACACCATCGGCACCCATTGTCACCGAGCAACTCTCGGACGCGGTGCACGTGCCGTTGCGGGGCAGGAGATTTCGTCACAATCGCCTATATTCGGGAGGGTTGATGGAAACTCGTTTGAATTGAATATGCATACAAGGGTGTAAGAAAGAGAGAACGAGCATCGAGATGAGTGTGAAAAAAACATTCTTTTTCATCCTATAAACGCTGATTTCGACTGATCCTGACCAGCTCACCAACACCTTCCGCTGCTCGCGTGGCATCAAAGCGCAAGTAATTTAACAGTACTTAGGCCGTTTTGTTCGGTAACGATTATGCAATTTTGTTTGAAAACCATTGCGATGTAGACCACGAGTGCCTCCGAGAACGACTCGGCCGCAAGTGAGGAAGGGAAAAATCTTACGAATCGAGAAGGGGTTTGGTTGCGTTCTGTGCTGGCGTGGCAGCGTACGAGTGACACATTTTCGCTCCGAACGAGGACATGGGCGTGTGGGCCCGGATTCTTAATTTCGGGTTTCGGTGTAACCAAAGCGAGGTTTTGGGATGCTGGAGGGCATCGGCACCGGCGGGTCGCGTAACGATCGGTTACAAATTGTGTTACAACACGGCCTGTGCACGGCTGCAGGCTAATGTGTAGCGGAGTTGGTGTCGTTGGCGTTTGATCGCTTAAACGACAAGGGTAAACGGGTGCTGATTAGCGTAATGTGGTAGATGCTGTTAATCATTCAATTCATAGGCAAACAACGGTGGTTGTTTAGGGACATTTAACAGATTGAAACATGTTCATTTTGATTGGAAAGAGTATGGTGATTTAACGCGATGTTATCTTACGTTATTACGTTGAAGTCAATGGTCAATGGTCAATGGACTGCAATAATGGGTAAGAATATAGAGCAAATAAGAACTGTGTAGTGTTTGTTTTAATTTTAAGAGTCATTTGATTGATTCATTGTTTAAACATATCAATGAAGCAGGAAGTTAAGACAGCAAGGATCAAAATTGAGAACATGTTAGTACTTGAGATCCTTTGCTCTGTTCAGCAGGAACTTATGCAAACATTTGAAGAATCAATTTCGATTTACCAACAGTTTAATATATATTTAAAAGATATCGTTAATAATTTGATTAAAATTGCCTTTGTATATAATAAGACTAAAACCAGAAGTACTTTCAAAGCGACTCCGATGGATGAATCATTTAATTTAATACCAATTTGAGTAATTTTACGCTAAAGTTATTGGAAAAGAAGTCTACTGTACTTAAGATTGTACTGTATATGACTTACATTTCATTCTGTCAAAAATGACGATCGAAAATACCTGCAAAGAGGCAACAGGATTTAATTAATTGGAAAATCGACTTGTAAATAAAACCTTTGAATGGGCGATAAACAAGAACTAACCGCAGCTTCAAAGTGTCGCTAACAACAAAATCCTTTCAATGACAGGCCAAGAGTATAAATTTCAATGTTAGCTCTATGTATCATTGTGATATTATACTTATTTTTGGTTCGAAGGATTAGGTTTAATTTGGACATCTAACTCCATGCATAATGCAAACGCAAAGTTACCTTGATACGGATACATAGTCTAAAAACGTATTCTCATGAGGAATGTAAATGTGCTTGAGCTGCCAAATCAACATAAACAGAGACGAAAAACACTAGAATCAAGCTTATACAATAATCTTACAGAAAAATGTTTTTCAATATGTGTGTTTCTAATGATTGAGAACCCTGGAAATATCGCTCATTTCAATAACGTTTTTAACCTGTTCCAATTCATTATGAGAATAAAACACAAATAAGAATCGAAAATTTCACCGCTTCAATTACACATGAAGTAATTGCTTTCGCTGTCATCGATTGTAATAAATTCAATGTGTTAACTACTGACACATTTTATTGGTGAAAAAGTTGTACCATCCTTTCACTGGAGATTTTGAGAAACGCGAATAAAAACAAAGCCCGAAAATACATATTACTCCATTAGTGCAAACACTAGTCCCATCCGGTTTCCGTGTACTACAACCAGACTTCAATGACAAAATTAAGTCATCGCCATAAAGTCCACGATCGTGCTGCACGTGCCAGTACAAGTGTCCTGAGCTAAGGAAAAGAACTGAACAACAAGTGAAATGAAAAAAAAGGCAATAACGGTCATTACAACAATGTTGAGCTGGTTGGGCTATCAGGTGACACGAGTTTCAGGCGAGTTTGCGTGGCCGAATCAATTACAGCACAATGTACGCGTTTGCTTGATCGGTCTCTGGAAGCGATCTGTGATGACTTAGTTTCATCCAGAAATGGAAAAGAAAGATAGAAATAGAGAAAAGCAAAAATAGAGAGTGAAAGAGAGAGCAAGAGAAATCATGCACTAATAAAACCTTCTAAGGGCAGCAAATGAAAAAAAGAATTCGCAAGTGCATGTCGGGGCAAAAAGGGACTCGTTCCGGTAGTTTGAACTCGTTAGCATTACCGGATACTGGATCATCGTGAGCCCCGTGAGCACGTTCGGTGTGCGGAGAAGGGTATAAGGGTTAGGTGTGTGCCGGCACTGGAGGTTTTGTATAATGCTGATCGCGTACGCACGAACGCTTGATCGGAAACGTATTCATTACTTATGTAGATGAGACTGGCCCGGTGGAGGGTCTGTAGCTGGGCTGTGGGATATTAATTTATATCGTACCCATCCCGTGCAATGTACTATATATGTGGCTTCCCTCCCCCTTACGCACACGCACACGAACCCCACCAATTGACGTACTGTCGATTTGAATGACTTTGTGTCTTTGTATCATTTCGTTGCGCGTTTGTAGCAAGCCCCAAGCACGCCATCTCGATCCTTTGATCGCTCAAGTGATCCTTTCCCCCGATTACTTTCTCATTAGCGTTCCTCCACCCTTCCCCCACCATGACCCGTTACATCGTGCTGAATCGTGCACCAATGAGCGTGCTCGTGTATAGCAAGCTGCAACAGTCGGATGCAGTAGTGCAGTGGTGCTAGTTTGTATGCAAGGAAAGCAACACACATATTCTGGAGCGATTGCCTCCGTTCTTGCATATCTAGTTGGGAGGTTTTTTTTGTTTGTTGCATTATGATTTTCGACATGGACCGCACGATCGACAGGGCGGAATCATGTCGATGATGTTGCTGCTGTTGTTGATGATCATGATGATGATGATGGAGGTCTGTAATGAACGAAGGGCACCGCAGCGAAACGTCCTCAAGTGGCAAGGCAACGGGGGGGGAGGCCAAACGGTGCGTCACTGCGTGTGTGAACCCCGGGCCGGGGCAATTTACATACACACTGCTCTTCTGCTTCTGCTGCTATTGTTGGAAAAACTTTGGCACGATGCGCTGCTGGTACAAGCTGGTACAGAGCCCAAGACAAAATGGTTTCGCCGGCGAGCAGAACAATCGTGCAGATTGCGTCAGCGAAAGGGGCTGATAATTATGCTAAGCAGCAGTAGCAGCAGCAGCAGCAGCCTGGAATGTGCGTCACGGAGAGCGGAGAAAAAATGCGCAGTTTTGCTTTTACTCGAAGCTGTATCTTCCACGCGTGGTTTGTGAGAAACAAAGTCCCAATTGAATGCTTATAAATTTAATGCATTTGTTGTGAGTTGAATCATTATCAGCAACATATTTTTACAAGACATTAAATTAAGTCCATTCGTCTCGATTTCAAGCGTTCTAGCAATGGAAAATTTCCCCAAGTCATCGGCTCATCGGTTTGAATTTAAACTAACTCCAACAGCGCGCGTCACATCAAGCTGCACATTGGCGCAAAAGGAACGCGAGCGAAGATATTGGACATGTCATGTGCGTCGGCTAAACAAAAACCCTGCCTGCCGCCACAAAGAGGAAGAATGAATTAAGCTCAATTGGATTCAATCACGCATCGGAATCACTTTATGCTCTTAATCACAGCCACGAGGTAGCTGCAGAAGCTACCGTTCATCCCGCGAGCGAACGAGCGGGAGAACCTACATCTTTGTACCGATTCTTGAACGCACTCCGGGACCCATGGGCCACAAGAATAATCGACAGTTGGTGGCTATCGTTGCGTTGATATTTTCGCTTTTTTGCATGCTGTCGTGCGTGTTTCGCATTGATTTGTCCTATCGTCTGTGGCGTTTGTAAGTTTGTGGCCTTGCCAAATTATGAGAATTGTTCTGCAACAGACACAAACAACAACAACAACAACAACAACCCTATTTCTTGCGGCCCTACGGGATGCTGCGGGAAAGTGTCGCTCGTCTAGACATTCCCAACAAAACATGTCACTGTGGTGAAGGTAAACAAATATGCCACAAAATCCGATTATGTTCCGTGCCGTTCGGTCAACTTGTTGTTGTGATGTTGTTTTCAACAAGCGGCATGTATTTTTGCCACCGTTGCCATAGGAATGGCCTTTTTTGGGGAAAGAAGAAATTCACATGGAAAGTAGGGCATACGATAAGGGCTGGTTCAAGAGCAGAGCTCCGTGCTGAACAGTCCCGGAGCGTCGATGAGAGTCTCAATGGACAGACCCTTCCCAGGCCCTATGCCACGGACCCATCAATGCAGTGATGATTTGCTTTGTGTTATTTCATTGTGCATTCGTATGTGTGTTTGTGTGGTTCTGTATCGTGCATTCATCACAATAAATAAGCCACTGTTCGAGTGGCATGACGCCTTCACGCGGGTTCATCCTCGCAGGCGAATCGAATGCTCAGCCGCTCAGCAGTGCCCCTTATAAAGCGACCGCATTCAAATCGTGGTTGGGTCCGCGGCTGTCCCAAAAGGGCTCGGGTTTTCTATTTTTATCCCCCAATACAAAGCATCTTCAAAGCATGATGATGGTTTGTTATGGTATGCCTACTGCTACCGCTGCTGCTGCTGCTGCTGTGGTAGCCTTCACCCAAGGCCCTTACTTCCGGGCGTACAGAGGGGCCCCTCGGCCACTACCACCCTCCGTGCGTCCACAAGAATTGATGGCAATTGGTGCGTAAAATGCGCTTCCTTTCCTGCCCGCGTACCCGAAAACCACCCGGCGGCCGATCGACGGCCCTCGATGAATGGGCGGATTAGAGCGTGTTTTTCGAGCCTCGCTGCAAAAGATGAAAAGATTATGATGTTCTGCTGTATTTGTTGTTGTTATTGTTCTGTTTCCCTGGTTTGCACAGGCAGTGTTGGACTTTTGGACTTGCTTTTGTTGCCGTCTGTGTCACTGTGCCCACTTCAGATGCTGTTTGCTACTGTGTTTCCTGTTTTGCAGACGCGGTTTTGCCGAAGCTGAAGGTATCGGCTGCCGTCCTTTAGGAGCCCGTTTTGCCTACGGAACGCAGTTCCCTGTTTTCTTTGGCACGAATTGTTTGTTTTCATACGGAACCGTGTGACAATGGGAATCCATTGCAAGGGTGAATCCTCGAGTAAGGTGAACCGGACGGGCACTTTGGGTTTAACCGCGTGTTTATTGTGAGCCGAAGGGGAAATGGGTACCGAGGACAGGCTGTTTATCGGACTTTGGGATGCGATCGAGTGATACGGGTGAATTGGCTGGATAATTTGGGAAGCTGGGTCTGTGGCGCGGGTGTCACAAGCATAAGGGAAAGTCAAAATGCATGACGGTGAGATAGATAGATGATATGAGATTTCAAGGGTGGAAAGGTAAATATTAGATTTGAATGACTGAAATTAAGATATGAGCGCTGATTAGCGTTTGACAAATTACAAGAATCGAGAGACAATAGCTCTCATTATTTTAGTGGAAGTGATCTTTGTCAAAGGGAATTCTCAATGCAAAGATTTAATAGCTACATGACGACATTCTGCCAGGCAGGAAAACTCCGTGAAGGAATTTCTTTTGATAGTTTTTTATGACATTACTACCCAACAGTCCCTGTACACTGTACATTTCTCTTTGCAAACAGGTTCTTTTATTCTACTTCCGAAAGCTTCATGATCCAGGACATTATTTCAATTATCGTCGTAACCTTATTCTTGTTTCTTGTCACGGTCTTCATTTGTTATTTTGTTATTTGTGTTAATGTTCGAAGTTTGGACACAATTTGGGTTGCCCAAAGTGTAAGTGTAGGTGCGACAAAGTGTGGCAAAAATACTCTCAAACTCCATTTGAAACCTCCCAAACTCTTCAGCTGTCCAGAATTAACATCAATATACTAACAAGATCCCAAAAACCGCATAAATTTCTAAAGAATGACTTGAGGAGGCAAAAATACAGCTTTAATAAACTTTTGATGTCTATTTCCCGAAGCTTCAACCTGTCCTATGTGTTTGTGGATTTGTGTAAAGAAATTATTTCACAATAAAGTAAAAGATAGGTTTTAAGTTGCTAAGGCCATAGAAGAGGTCAGATTTTTTAAATAAACATATAAATTTCATATTTAAAACAAAATGCATTCAGAAACGATGGATCAGGAAACGATATTTGTTAACGAAAATTGGTGAAATTAGGGTAAATCATGCATGATATTTCCACAAATACATGGTCAGAATTTAATTCCAAAACTGATAAAAAATAATACAAAAAAGTTAAAAAAAAAATAAAACATATCAATTGCTTATAAAGATACTTTTTTATTTCATGAGAGGGATTTATTCATTTCTGTCTTTCATAAGTATCCTTAACGACACTCTAGCGCCCTCTAGCGCACAGTAGCGGAACAACTATGGTAGCCATTCGACACACACACATACACAAACCTCACCAAACACAAACATACCAAATTATTATTTCTATCGCAATGTCTCACGCGGTGTTGCGTTCGACTCAATCGATTCCCCTTTTCCTGCGTGGATTTGTTTTTCCTCAATCAATTTAATTACCCTATCATTAGTCCGACCGGAGAGAATCACAATCGTCCGTCGGTAAGGAATGCCACCACACTGTTCTGTTCTTTCCAAGTCTCAGCCACCTGGAATGTCATGGAGCGACAAAAAAAGTGTCAATCTTCAACCACGCTCACCACGCCGGATGATCGCCCAGCTAAGACACGATTATGATTGGCAATTAAAACAATTCGAGCTTCAGCGCTTGCAGTTCAGGATTTCGTTCCGCTCCGTTGAAGTTCGATTGAGTGGTTGGCCATCGTTTCTGACCCGCGTTGTCTATCGTCCTTTTGGCTGTTGCCGTGTTGTTTTATTCCCCTTTCCTCCCCCTGATGCATTCTCCTCAACCTATCCCGCGCATCACCCGCTAGACAGGATCGTCATACCTTCGCCAGCCTTTAGGGCCTGTACCGTGTGATTAGGCATCATTAAAAGTATTATCTGCTTTATTTTGCCATGTTGCGATGATTGTTTCTGATCATGTTTTTGTTTTTTGGGTGCTGCTGTTGCTGTTCCTCCTCTTCTTCCCATTATTATCGTTAAGAAGTTTGGCGTCGCATGCATTTTCGGGACACGAGACCGTTTCCCCCGCTTGGTCCACGGCGGTGGACCGTCCTCTTGTGGTTGCGATTGTATTTGCCTCCTCCGTTGCATCAGAAATGGTTACTGCTGTATCCAAGCGTTAGACCTCAGTGCGTCCTTCGTTGCCCACTTCGGGGCCTCAATCCGGCAGCTTCTAAGGCTTAATATGCCTTTCGGTGAAGTTTTGCGCAGACCGGAAAAGGTTTCGACATTGCCGGCACTCTCGCACTGGCAAACGTCAACCGAAGCAAAAAGGACGAAGGAAACCACTCCAAACGTCCATTGACGATTGGCCGGGTCATTCCCTTTTGACTTTGCAGCCCGAACAAATTACTCACCCATTACGGATCGAGCGCACGAGGAACCTACCCGCAGAAGGTGCCCCTTCTGCCGAAATCCTTCTTTCCGCTTCCCTATCTGCCTGCCTCGCTCAGGTACACCCTAAAGGGAAGGTGATGGATCTGGCTGGCTGTGTGTGTGCTGTTGCTTTTGTTTTTTTAGTTTTGATCGGTGCCGCATTTCCGATTTTATTTCTTCTCCCACTGTCCTTCTGATTCCTTTCCTATTCCACCAGAAGTCACCTAATGATGATAGACGGTGGTCTCTGATCGGCGGCGGCAGCGGCGACCACGGTGGATTCGGTAGGCTGGACCGGGTCGGGATCACGCCAGCGCCCAGAAAACGCGGGAATTCACTCGACTTTCATTAATGGGACCGCAAGGGTGGATTTCAATCGACGGGTGTTGGTGGTGATGATGGGTGGCGCCGGGAAAGGCCGTCTGGTGGGCATCATTCTAATTTTTATGAATGACCCATTCGATCGTACCCACATACAGCGGGCGACGGCAAATGGAAACAGAAACGGACGGTCCAAAAACCTTCCACCGGGGCCTGTAATTTGGATGTCATGTTTTGAGATGACGCGTTTGATGTTGGCCACGTTTCGTGGTTGTTTGGTTGCTTTTTATTCTTGCATTTTTTTTTCGTCTTGTTGTGCCTTTTTTTGTTAGGCCGTTTGTCTCTTTGCCATTGTTTTAAGGTGGCCTGGCGATTGCCCTTTTCAGAACCTTTGTGTTTTTATTTAGGTGCGTAAAAGTAAGAGACATTCCTAGTTTAATATCACAATGGGTGTACATTCTTTCACCTCTACTGTGCTGAAGCGAAAGTGAAGTCGCTCTAAAGGTGTTTCTGCTGGCGTGCTTCCACTCGCAGCTCATCAACCATCCCAGCATATTGCAGACAGCGGGACAACTGACCGTCACGCGGATGATTGATGAGCCGCACGTACCGCAGATGATGGTAAAGCGGTTCGATTCCGTTTGCCATTACCAAGCAGGAAAATCCCAGCACCGGTTTTGCACTCTTATCATTACCGAGCCAGGGACCAATGAGGGGGCACCAACGAACGTAGGTGATTATTCATATTTCGACCAGGCAACGTGAGTAATTGCGAATCTATTGCCCACCAATCTTCGCGTCAACTATGTGGCCCCAGCGACATTGTTTGATCCGGTCACCGGAAGCCGAGCTAGCACGAGCTGGGCGGATAGGGCTGCGTTTTAATTGGACCCATAATTAGCAGCCTGGCTCGTGCAGTGGTCAAAACAAATACGTCACAGATGGTGAAAATGAAGGAGTAACAGTACCGCTCCTGGTTGTGCCGGTAAAAAAGAGCTTGTTGCTTGAAAGTGTCAATTTGCGTCTGGTTTGTAACGTTGCGTGAAACTGATTTAAATTTTAATAATACTTCTTCATTATAGATATATATATTTTTGGTATTGATTGTTCTATTTTATTCCATCATTCTCTTTTCGCAAACAGTTGTCCTTAGAAATTGTTCTTAGATATTTTCCACACCTGAGATATGTAAACGCCATTTTGTTGATACAAAATTATCAAGAAGTTTCAGAAGAAATTAAATTGGCATAGTACACTGATCAATACTTTCGAGGCTTTTTTAAATTAAGGCTGATAAGGTGATAAGGCTACGCAAATGCTATTCAAAAATCAATTTCAATCCTCAAACTACAGTATTTCTCTAGCCAGTTCAACACTGTGAAATTCGTTCCTAATCCGTCAAATCCCGATTCAACATTGTCTAATGCATGTCGAGCTTATACCGAGCCACCAATGACAGATCATTTGAGTGTTCAGAGTAATTGTTGAAATGTATTTTACAGGATTGAATTATTGGCTCAAGGTGTTGAGCTGACTAGGGATACCCTGTAATGTAGTGATCTAGTGAAAGTCTACGTCAAATACTGTTTTGTTCTATGTGCATTAAGTTATCTCATGAACTATACAGCAATACAAAAAAGAAATCAATTTACCAAAATAAAATCCAATTTTTCAACTAAACAAACATATTTATTAGCGAGGATTTTATATTTATTCATCATTTCCAGTTGAGTTTTGAAATCACTTATCATCACGATTTGTAAAATAGCTTGCAGTTTTCTCCATAAATATTACAATGTTCAATATTACAAAAAGTCAGACACATCAAAAGTTCAAATAAAGTAAAAATCATAAGCTATTGAATGGATTTTTACATCTACTGTGTTTAATTTAATGTTTGTAGAATATTTCTAATGATTTATCTCATCTAGATTTCAATAAAAAGTACGAATAAACTGGAATGCTTTTACTGAACAGTGTAATTTTCAATAATGCATCCTTTCTATTTTAACTCTCCCCAAACGAATACAGAAGCTCATAACGTAAGCCGTTTTCTGCCAAATTAAAGTGCTTTCCTTTCAACAGCTTTAACGTGTAAATATACCATTTTGAGCATTCAATTCCCACTTTCCCCGGACGAATAGCGAACCAACGCTACAACGCTGCCCAGGACGACGCTCCCAAACTGCCACGCCCTCGCTTGCAACGTTGAGTTCGGGAGGGGGTTTTTTGCGCTTATCATTCCACCATCCATCCTGCTGGAGTCCTCCCAAGCATTTCCCTTAGCTACCCTAAACAACAGTACGCGCTTCGTGGAAAGCTCTCCCGGGAGAACCAGTGGGCGCGTTTTCGACCTGCGATTGTGATCAGTTTTTCCCCACGTAGCGTACAAAACCACGGCCTGGAAAGTCACCGCTGACGACGAAGCGGCATGAGTCAGCGAGATTCAACGCGTCGGGGGAAAATGGGCAAGTGTAAAAGTCAGTGCCTAATGCGTTCATGGGAGTCGCTGGAGTGCCATGCTGGTGGTTGGCGTCGCCACCGAGACGGCGTTACACCCTTGCAGGACGGTTTAAAGATGGCTGGTTTCATACTTTTTTGCCATTTCGAGACTGGCACAGTGGCACCGGTAAGCAGCAGGAACCTCGAGGCTCATGTTTATTCATACTCACTTTAGCGCAAGGGACTCCTTTGCTGCGAAAGAATGGAAGCAAACTAAAAGCACAACCAAGAATCCACTGCAGTCGGGAACGAAGCTTAAAGAGAACGATGTTTTGTTGTGCCAAAACGCTACACTGCAAGGAAAGGATTGTGAGCTCAAAAACTCCCATCCCTTACGGCCATGTTTCATCTCCTGTTTTAGTGCAACGATTGTGAAGCGTTGGGATCAACCCCGGGGCATCGCAATCAAGGCAGGAGGAGACAGGCGTTTCCTGCAGCGGTGCTCATAAAAGCCGTCAAGCCAACCCTGTTTGTGGTTGTGTGTATTAGAGGTGCCTGCGCCGTACAGGCCACATGCATTATGCCGTGCGCCATTTTGAATGCTAAAATAGAAGCAAACAAGGAGCGGCGTGAAAGCGAAAACACGAATACGAAAGAGAAAGACCACGCATCGTCTTAAGAGCGAATGGGCGCCCCAATAAACAAGGAAAAGGATTCCGCGTTTTTTGTTGTGGTTGCGCTTGTGTTTCGATCTTGTTACACCAAGACAGTGTGTGTTTTTTGTATACATTTAAATTAATTGAACTCGACTTCTAATCAAAGTCTCTCCGTAGTTTTTGCTCATACCCGATGTTTCGCTTTCGTTAACATGTTCTCAATTAATTGAAAACATTCTTTTCCGTAACGCAACGAAGGAAAAGTGAGACCGGGATGAGACGGGGAATCGACGTTTACTACAACCACCACACCCGCTCGGTTATGGTTCATTCATCGCGTTTGGATTTTTGGAGGACCATTTCGGAGGATGAGGACGAGAGGCGGCCAGCCAACCTAATTATATCCAGTCGATTAATGTCGATCATGCGAAGCAGCCTGAAAGTGACCTTCGTCATTTAGCAAAAGGGAGTGATTGATGATTACTGCTGGTCGTCGTTGGCCACATGCTGATCGCTGAATGGATTTGTTCGATGTTGAGGATAGCTGTTGCATTTGAGCGATTCTTTGTCTTTGTTGGAATGTATTGTAAGTTTAGAAGTACAAATATTATTTGCAGTGCATTTAAACCATTACAAAGCTTAATGTATTTTGAAATCAAAAAATTATTTGAATATATGTATATTAAAGTAGAAATGAATCGATAACGTTAAAAATTTTGATAAATATTTAGCATGGTTTAGTTCAGCTTGTTATGATTTAAACTGTAGAGTGTTCGTTTAATATTTGAAGATCGTATCTAACTCTTCTTGCCATAATTTTTCGTTTCGTATAACTTTCTTGCTCGTGATAAATTAGTTTAATCCCTGGGAACAAAAACAACAAATATAAAAACGAACGTAAATTTTTTGTTTGTTTTTGTTTTACTTTTTAACAAGAAAATTAAATTATTGTTTCATTTTAGAGTTTTCTCTAGTACTACTAGTGATTTCCAGAATACAAAATGATTTTTTTTTCATTAATTATATGGATATCAAAAGAGATTGAATAATCACACCTTATTAGCTAAATCGATTGCTAACTGAGCATTAATTAAATCAAAATAAGATTTTACACAAAAACTGTAAAACCTTTTTGTTATAAATAGTATTAGTGTTAGTATAAGTGTTAGTACAGTTTAAAAAAATAATAAAAAATATTAATAATCTCAAGATATATTTTGTATTGATTCTAGTGCATTAAAACATTTTTTAATATTTATTATTATTATTATTTTAGCATGTTTGAGCTATCGCATCGCATCGTTTAACATTTCGTTAGTTATATTCATTTAGCTACACACATCACCAGACATTGCAACATGATAATTTGAAGACAAAATTTAATCTAGCAACGAATAGATAGCAATTTACAGCGAAAGGTGCATTTGAAAGAGTTAATAATGCTCGCAAAACACGGCGATGTGACGAGCATTCAATGTTCTTGTTGAAGGAAATAAAAAAAATGGCTCGCCTCAGTTTTGCTTGACATTTGCAAGCTGTCTACATTTATTGCAAAAACGAGAATCGAAAAACAAATACCAAACAAAAGCCAAACAGAGGCCCCATTATTTGTTTTCATTTGCCACGTGGTAAATAATTAATCTTTCACCAGCGCGCACTACCAACATGTGGGCAAGAACACAGTCTTCATATTTAATTGTTATTGCAATCGTGTAAAAGTCATCCCCAGCGGTCGAATTCTTGCCTTCGTAACGTTCTTCAAGTGTTGCAATCATCACAAAGTATGACGATAAATATGTTATTAAGAGTGATTTCTTGCCGAACTGCCGAAGAGCAGCCTGGATGTGCTTAATGTGCCTGCAACTGTACACTCACACAAACAAACACACAAACACAAATGAAGCTTATCCAGCACTGAAAGCGTACAGAATGGACGCACAAACCGTTCCTCTCACCGTCGGCTCAAGCCGTGAAGTGTGCTGCATTTCCTGAGCCGACGACGATAAGCAAATTTAATTCAATTCCCCCTGAGCTCACGCACCAATCGGACCGGGGTAAATGGGGCAGCGGGGGAGCATTAATAATCTTTTAAGCTTACCCGTAAGTATAATAATTAATACGCTATTACGGAATGAAACACGATTTTCCCTCCGGGGAAGGACAAGGGTGTAGGGAAAAGCGACTACACGGCCGAGCAGAAGCGAAAATGAAGCGGCGTGGAAAACATTTGCGTTCGTAGAGCACTTTGTTTCCCCTTGACCAATCCCCGCACTCGTTCGTGCCTCTTCGATACGTCCATTGTTGTGACCGGTGTGCGTAAATATAGTGTTTTTCCTTGTTTTTATTTTTCCCCTGCTCCCGCTCGCTCTCTCTCTTTTTCTCTCTCTTCCAGTACGCTTGCTTCGTGTGCGGAGGGCCCCGGGGACATCATTGAGCGGAGAGACGAACCCCAAACCATAAGCCACCATGCGTCTCCATCCGGCTCAGAGGAACTGCCAGGGAAATGGGCGCCAGGAACGGCGGAGGAAAGGTGCGTGACGGGCGATCCGCGTACGCTTATCGTGCGCGCGAGTGAATAATAAAATGTAATGCATTACCGGAGCCACCGCTGTTGTCATAAAATTTGCACCGTGAAGCAATATGGATGGATGGAAACGATTTTCAGAAACATGAAAAATCGATCTGTATACACGGTGGATGGTGAAAAGAGGGTAAGTTGCATCGGCATCGGTGCACGGCACGCTGGCTGGGGTGTTGAGCTGAAATTAGGATGAAGCAGCCATAGCAGCAAAGTACGAGCGCAGGCGAGACGAGAGAAAGAGAGAGAGCGCGCGCAAATAAAAATCCCTCACGAAAGGGAGCTTGCGGACGAGTTAAACTGGATTTTCAACTTTGTAACCGCGCGCAATGGAAATAAAATTTCCATATAAATGGGCACAAATTATAGATCTGAGTCGCTGAGCGTGCTGAGCTCACAAAACGCATGCACACGTATATACACACAGGCAAACGTACACCTGGGGCGTCGAGCTGGGGGGGAGTTTTTGCGATTTGCGCAACGACTTTTCCCCCGCTCGCCGAGTGTAGTGGGTATGGTACGATTCAGCAATACCTTAGTCCTGTGGCTGTGGTTGTGCTCGTGCCTTATTGGGCCCCCATCATGGCGTGGAACGGATTAAAAGCCACGCTTGCCATGGAGAGGTGAGTGCATTAGCGGATGGTTTAAAGATAATGTACCGAACGCAACAGCACGCTTCAAATTGAAGTGAATTAATGTGGAGCTTTTCATTTCTCAACAGCGAATGCCAACTGATCTGTTACAATCTTTATTCATAAAAATGTTCTAAACTGAATACTTTACTCATTTCATCTACATTACATCGCTATTTCAATCCCATTACACAACCTTCCTCATTCTGCCCGATATCCTGGCTTCTACACGCTTCTCAACTGTAACAGGCAATCATCGCTTCGCGTACATGACTGCGCACACACGCACTCGATCAGCCGGGATCATAATGACGATTTAATTGAATTATATTTGTAAGCTGGTAGGTAGAGGCGACCACGACGGCGCATGCGCGTGGCACTAATAAGCGTGGAAACAAATGGCACTCACCTTTACCGGGAACAGATGAGCGATGAAGGCACGGCCGTTTGAGCCGCCTGGACCACACCTGGTCCGGTGGATGGGGCTCGCTCTAAAAGCCCGTATGCTGATGGTTCTCTAATGGTAATTTAATATTCTAAACGGCAATGATTTACGGTCCTTTAAGTAGGCAGGAAATTGGCCATGTTATTTATTTCCCCTACTTTTTGATGTTGTATCACTCGTTGGATCATTGACCATGGAATTATGCTCTAAAAATAGTACGGTGACATTGAGTGTGATATTGAAAAGTCTAAAATTAGCGATCCATCGTGTAGTAAAGGTCAATACGATTAAATGAAAATTTATTTCATTTAAGGGAATATATTTGATGCGTTGATTTAAACTTGGTGCTGATGAGCTAACGTTAACGTTAATGAGTAACAAGAAATACAGGCTTATTCTATTCGTATTTCGACTTAATATTAGAAATCAATTTGAAATATTCCTTATTGAAGGACATAGTGTAGAGCAGTGGTTCAAAAGTGTCCTACCGGAGGGAACAATTTTTAGTTGACGATAAGATAGAAACAGTCCTCAGGTGAGAGTTAGTGTTGTTGACTGATGTCTGATTGATGTTTGCACATTTTACCGTTTATTGTTCCAAAGCGTCTGACAGGTCGTATTGCTAGTTTGTCACGTTTTTTAAAGTAATAAATTGATAACATGATAGCATCATTTAACATCTACATCCTGGTCGAATTTTTTTGGTTTCAATGAATCGGTATAACGATCAAGAGCGTATCTGTATAATGTTTTACAAAGATATAAAATTGCCATAATGCTTTTTTTCTTTCTTTTGTCCGTTAGGTCACTAAAATGGCTCACCTCTCACATTGAAAAGGTAAACATGAGATGTTTGCAATGATATAGGTCAGCTGTAAGTCTAAAACAACAACATTTGCAAAGGTTTCTGCGACCGAGGGTTTTGCGACCAAGAATTGCGACTAAGGATTTTACAACCAAGCATATTGCCACCCTTTATTTTAAGTTTTATTACAGCTGTAAAATGTACGTTGTACAAAAATGTAGCAAAGTGTCATATGAAAAAAAAACATCTAATTTTATGGATAATTATGCTGCAAAGAATAATGGTAATTGGAAGAATAATAGTTTTGGTACATTTTAATCTCACACTATCTTATGATCTTTCATGACACGGGAGCATACTCTTTAGATGTTATGTGTGCTAATTGTGATAAAAACAAAGAAGTGGAGCACGCTATGACACACAAATTCAATAAATGGTATATTTGTATCAAGATTGATTCAGAATGGCTAAAAAATAATCGCAAAGACCATGTATATGTTGGTGGTAGAGCATAATTTAAGAGTTTATTTTTCAATAATAAGATGTTCTTTTCAAACTAAGGTGTTTCCAAACATGCTAAAGAGTTCGCAGTACGGTACGAAAGCCTCTTGAAGCACACGAAATGAAGCAAAACCCTCCCCAGGCAACACAATGTATAGGGCGGGAATAAGAACCTTTAAAGATGAATACTACGTAGAAGCCACATCGCTCAGCACACCGGTTAGATTGGCCAGCCAATGTGTATGCATCTGTACGTAGCACAAGATACGTGAGACCACTCCAGAACGCGCACGTACCGCCGATGTGAAGCCGATGATAACTCGCGCGCATTTTATCCAGCATAGGGAAGAAGGCTCATAAACCCCATCCACCACAAAACGTGTGCAATTCTACGCGAGGGCACACCTTCGGAACGCACAGGCCCAGGCAGCTATGGTGGATCCGACCCGAGGATACAGATGCAAGATAAAACGCACCAGCACCAGTGTGGGATAAGCACAATCATTGGAACACCCGCTTTTTGCATTGCCCGGGTATGCGGGGTGCGCTTTTGGCACCCGAACAAATGGCGTCGAATGTATCTACCTACCTTCCTTCCGACCCCCCTGCAGCACCCGGCGAACGTGAGAATGAGAGACACAGAGGCACACAGAAAACAACGGCAGAAAAGGGGGCACAGCAAGAAAAAAAAAGAGTTATGACGGAAACATACGCTGCGTTTTATGAAATATGGCCCATAAAACGAAGCGCATAAGCAAAACCCAAAGAAAGAGAAAAAAACACACCAAAGCCGAGCAAAACCAAACCCCCCCACACACACACACAAAGCCTCCACGGTACAAAGGTAAAACCGAAACCGAATGATCCATTGCCCAGCGTTGGGCTCCGCTGCTGGTAGAGGGGTCGTGCAGGCGCACTGTGCTGAGCCCTCCAGTGGCTATGGCGGATTCATTCCACCCCAATTCCGTTGCCGTCCTCGGTGCAGTTCTGTATGTGTGTATGTGTGTATGTGTATGTGGCGATGGTGCGGTTCTGTGCCAAGCTGCACCCAGTGCAGTTTTCGTACCCTTTGGCGTCCCAAACCCGTCGAACCCTTGCAGTTATTGCGGGGTTTTGGTGGTATTTTTTGTTCAGTTTTGCAGAGAAAAGATGGAAGATTGTTTCAGTTTTTTGGTGCAGTTTTTTTTCGTTGCTGCTGCTGCTGCTGTTGCATGACGTTTCCGTCATATTTTGAGCGGTCCTCAAACACGACCACCATATGTTGGCCTGTGGTCTGTGTGTTTCGGCCAAAGGGGACGGTTCTTAAAAATGGCCGCTCAGCAAGCAAAAGAGGAGCAAAATGGTAAAAATCATATTTTTCGACATGAACGGTTCGAATCGATCGGTTCAAGGCTTAGAGGCGTTGCTGCTGATCGTAGCGCACTTTTGGGTGCAATTCGGAACAGTTTTTGTGTTTGAATGGCTAACCCAAGGGTCTCTTGGCAAGAGAGATGTAGTTATGTAGTGTGATGCAATGGAAACATAAGCATTTTTCGAAAATGAAAAGATCAACATCAAAATAATTATTTTGACAAAGTCAGGCTAGAAATTGCTTTTCTAATTGACATATGTTTGCAGAAAACTTGGACGTCGCTTATTGAATTAACACGAAATCCTAATATTGTATTACAATAACCTACTAGATTTAAAAAGGATTTAATAGCATTTGTAGAGAACTCAAAATATCTTAAAATTTAATCAAATAATTTATACAAGATCTCTCAAAACTACGGACAAAAACGGGGCCAATACAATCCTCAAGGGTCTATACGGTGGGCTTTAAAGACTTCTCCAAGAGTCAACAAAGAAAAATTGATTTATTCATAATGCGGATTTTACATGCCCTTCTTGAATGGCTTAGATTTGAGCTTTAGATATTACTATAAGATTTTATCAGTTTTTAGTTTTGTAATCGAATGAGGGTTTAAGCCCTTCTTTTCAATTCTATGTTAAATGCGTTGAAAAACAAAGAACTAGAAACTAAAATGGTACTCAAAACTATGGTAAAAAATATATCTATATCCAAAATACTGATTGATCATTTGCCCTCATAGTTAGAGTAGTACATTGTTTTAATAATATGAATCGCATATCAATTCTCTTAGATGTCAAGTCCTCAAATGTCCCTTGAGGCTTACGAGATCGCTTGAGCCATCCATCGCAATATTTTGTGTCTAGGATGGGGAAACATGAAAAACAAACTCATAACTTGCTTTTTCTTCGTTTTGCCCAGGATAATATATGCAATTTCTAGTAAACTAGCTTAACTGCCTCGCTGGTGACCCCGAATTACCGTCATACGAGTCTATTTTCTCGCTAATTCACACCCAGTATACCAACAGACCTTTTGTCCAGATCATAATTCAATTCTAAATACAGAATTCCACTGCAACTTTCCCTCATTTCGCATACAAATTCCTTCCTTCCACGGCGAATATGTCGCTCAGCGTGAAACATTTCTCCAGCAACCTCCTCCTAAAGCAGCCCACGAAAATTCACAACAACAACCTCCTTCCCGCCCAATCGACCTCAATCGAGCGACCGAGCACGTAACGCAGCCAAAGACATTCATCCACCAAAAAGGGGGCACCCCCGAGGCCAGGTGTCGTGGTGCGTGTTTGATTAATGCTATTGTACTAAATCAACAGATTATGCTACCGAGCGATAACGCCTTTTCCTGCTTCCTCCATCCTTTTCCGCCCCGTGTGCAAAACATTAGCCTTTTTGATCAAAACACCACGAGACGCACCAACGAGCGCCTGCTGATGTGCTGCCCGCTGAAAGGAAAGCGGGCATGGAATGTGCGCGCCCACACAGAATAGGGATTTCTGATTGCGTAGCCCCGGACGCAAAGGACGCGTGCTTGTGTCACGTTGCATAGCAAAGGGATTTGTTGACGCCCGGGGTGGAAGAAGGGCGATGGAACGGGGTACATATTCGGTAGGCGTTTCCTTCGATTGTCCTTGTTCTGCTCCCGGTTGCCATTGGAAACTGCGTTGCCATATCTCTTGGTGGTGGTGGTGGCGATGGTGGTGCAGGCTGCGGAGATGGTGATGAAGCTCGTTAGTCAAGCTGACGGCCGTCCTTTTTTGCATTCGTGTACGCCGCCACGTGTAGGTGGGTGCTCGTTGGCGCAAGAAGCCAAAGCAAAAAACCTTTTTCCCAAGCTGTGTGAGGACAGGCGTCACAACGACAATAAAAAAAAACACAAGTCAACTCCACGCCATACAAAACCCTGAGAGGAGGAAAGGCACAGGAGAGGCTAATAATGATTGCTCTCGGACGGGCGATGGATTCGTTCGTTCGTGTCCAGCTATTTCCGACGATTGAGACGAACCTTTCACAATCAAGCCCGCCACGCCGCCGCGGGATATGGTGTTTGATTTTGAATCGGCCACAAATTGAAGGAATATTTGCACACATAAACACACACACACCCATACTGTATCTCTTTTCGCTTATCCATCCACCCACTCCGTAACGCGTGTGAGGGATGTGTCTTTTGGGATGGGTTTGGATGGAAACGGCCAACGCTAATGCGCCACTGCATGCTGAGTTTGCTACGGATACACGCCCGTGCTCGTCTAGAATGGACGATTTACGTATTCATAGGTGGCTGTATGTGTGTGTGGAAGCTTGTTTATTCTCGTTCGTGGAGCATTCTGAGGTTGAGGTTTGAGTTTAGAAACTTCTGCCCAAGGTTGGGTCTGGGAGTAGCCCTGGCAACCGTCAACACGCCATAATCTGGCACAATTTGTAATTCATACATATTCATTTGGTTTCTGCTCCCGAGCAGCATGCTGCTGGGTTGCTTTCTGCAGATTCTGGACGCAAGCTGTTTGGGGATTTTTTTCTTGAATCCTTGAAGGTTCTTGAGAATTGAAAATGTGAAAAGATCTTGTGCATTGGCCGAAGATATTACGATTATATGATTCGGTTTAAAATTAGGCATTTCTTGTGGGGTTTCAAATTTTTGAAATATGTGTCCAATTTGAATTGAGCTTAATGCTAGACGCTCATTTGGGACCTTGAGGGATATTGGATTCCAAATAAGGTAACAGTAGCTAATATATTTGCAGAAGACTGGCTAGTTGAAGTAGTTCGAGAATGTTTTGACCACTGTCATCACTAGCGATACAGAAACAATTAATAAATTGCACAAAAAACGTTTTTGTCTTGTTTTACACTAGCAAATTGTCTTTACAAGCTTGATAATTAATAGTTGCAAAAAAACGACGAAAAAAACTTGCCGATCCATTTAAAACTATTTATGTGAAATAATCTTATTATGCCTTCAGTCGTTTTTTGCGCCGTAACATTAAAAAGAAAGAAGTTATCCGAGTTGTAATTCAGGATAGTGGTTATTTTTATAATTGTTTTGAAGTTCGAATAGCGAATAAGGAAAACAGCGAACCCAAGAGATAATATGAAAAATAAACCTTATTGGGTAGATGGATTAATATATGAAAAATAAATGATACTTATAGTTGACGCTAGCAGAAAATCAATACATTAAAAAGCAATTAATAACTTCACTTTAAGATGTACCAGATCATATTGTTGAAATTTATCATGTATATCCCAGACTGTTTTTTCATGAACAAATCATGTGAACATAAATATTGTATTTGAGGTTTTTGATATAGCTACGCTAAGCTTCTGAACAAATTTGATTTTTAATACACCAAATATGTAATATTGAATGACTCAATGCGGCGATCGGCAAAGTGCGGCTCACGAGCCGCATGCGGTTCTTTGATATCGAGATGGTGGCTCTTAACAGTTCATATATTTCATAGAACTTTTACACATTTTTGTTCTTTTTATAGCAATTTGGCTCTTCGCGTGAAACTCTACAAACATTATTGAAGATTTTTGCTCTTTCGGTCGTTAAGTTTGCCGACCGCTGATTCAATGGATATAAACGAATCTCGTTCAAATAAACTCTTTCAATATGTGTTTATTTATTTATTTATATTTCTTTCATTTTCACACTACAAAAAAAAAGAAAAAATGAAAGTATTCCACTCCAAGAAGAGATGAAGTATTCAAAGAGCTTTATTTAAAATGAATGAATTTATTTTTATTTTGTAATGCAATTATAGAATTGATTGTTCGATGTTCTGTTGGATTCGTACGTAAATATGAATACAATATCTAATTAAATTTAAAAAACTTTAATGGATTCATATCCCCCAAAAAGCCATACCTCTTAAGCAATTTATGATAGTGGTAACCACTTTAAGATGTGAACAAATTCTATTCTATCCCTCTTTTAAGCTATTCCCTTCCCTCCATTCATCTCGTTTTATGAACGTGAAGAACTTCGTAAGAAATGCACCGTAAAGTCTTAACCACACTATGCACGTTTCCCCTTGTGGCATACCACAGAGAGACACACACGCACACATTTACTCACAGACACACAATTGGCCAACTTCATATATTCTTCCGTCTACGTCTATGTCTTGGTGCGCCTTCGTACTATCTCCCAAACACCCAAACCAGACCCCCACGACGGTTGGCTTTTCCGCATTGCATTGCGGGTTGCGGGTACACTATCAAGAGCAGCAGCAGCTTCTTCCAGCAATTACCACCGAAAAGAAGTTCCTGTGCTGCGCTCCCTCCCCTTTGTTCCCCTTTGTTCCCCGTTTGCATCTTTCCCGCACTCGTTCTATTCCACCACCAGCACCGCCAGCTTCCGGAAGCGCACTTAAAACCCATTAGCCCGTAATCAAATGTGTAAATTACTTCTTTTCCAGTACTTTTGGCGTACACTCCATCCCCCCGTATACTGCTGTCGATTTTCCTACCAATCCCCCTCCCCCTCCGGTCCACTGTGCGTTTCCGTTCGATTTGGACGACCCGCCGTGTGCATTCCGTCAGAAAATTCCGAAATTTAGCTCCACTTTTCCTGGGTCCTATAGGTGGATGGGGCATGCAAGACCGGGGAAGATATTTCCATTTCCGGTTGCATGGAAGAAATCGACGCATCATCATCATCATCATCAGCATCGTCGTCACCATCATTGCCCGTGTCCTCGGTATGGTTGCTGCTTTGTTCTTCTTTGATTTTTGTTCGTTCGTTTCATTCGCCAACCCGCCGAATGACAACCACCCGCTCGTTTGTTGATTCGTGAGGATGCTGCTGAGCAACGCATGCGAGGGACAGAAAAAAGGGCGAGATAAAAGTTCATCCTGCGTAGGCGTCATGTAGGTAGTGGCGGGTGGAGAGGAGGACGAAGGGATTAGCTCGGGTGCTCGGGAGGTGTTAATGCAACTCGAACTCGTCTGCGTAAATGCGCTGCTGCGGAGTGATCGGAAGCTGGCGGCAGCGGGTTTCCTGGGCAAAAGTTTTCCGATATCTGATTAAAGATTTTCCACTCCGGTGGGCCGCAAAAGGTGGGCAACAAAATGGGTGTTTAGTGTAGGGTGAGGTGGAATGGTTTAGTCGTTGAAATATGAGGTGCTTTTAAAGAAATTCTTAAAGGGGAGATGCTGAGGAGAGTTTAGTGTTTTATGAAGTATTTTATGTGAAAAAGTGTAACAACTTTCATATAGATAAAACAATATATGTATCTATACAATACAATGTTATTTATGACTTTTTTCTGGATCTCATTGCAACCCATTTCAGCGCACATTTCAACAATGTAAGCCTATAATCAGCGCGTATCGATGTTCTGCTCCCGCGCCGAACACGTCCGCTAAATAAAGTTGCTCTTCGTGCCCGAGGTGGCCCTACCTTGGGGGGAACCTACCATTTGCTGAAGGAAAGAGGCAGCACCACAAATGCACCGCACACCGTGCCGTGCGGAAGGATGGGAACAACAATCGTACAGCGTAACAACCTTCACCACAACTGAACGCCGCGACCTGCAATGGCTAAAAAAGAATGCACCAAAGAACGTCCACCGAACGGGAGGCATACATTCTCCGGCTCTGCTCTGCTCGGTCCGCAGTGCAACAGCACAAATGAATGGTTCAAGTGCCGCTGACCAATTCGTATGACAATGCCGCCCGGGCACACGGTGGCCCCGGCCAGTGTGCAACTGCAGACGCTGCAGATGCAAGAGCCGTATGCACACGGAGACAATAAAAACACACGCACACACCAAATGCCTTTTAATCCACGTTCTCGTTGCGCGGATCGTTGAAGCGTTCGGTAGGGAATCTGAACGCAAAAAAAACATTGCCAGTTTGAGAATGTTTACATGAATTTAAACAAAAAAGTGCGTATGGGGTAGAAGAGTTAGTAAAATGGGATGGGTTTACTTTTGAACGCGGTAACGACAGTCGGTTCAGGCGAATATAGGAATTCACTATGACTTTGCTGGTAATAATATCAACAAGATAAGTGGATAATGTATGCAACCATTTTATAATTATTTAGATATTATAGTTATTCTGGAGTTACTTTTGTTTAAAATAAGCAGTTCTGTATTAAACATTTAAAAATTATTGGTTTATTTATTGATATATTTATTTATTTATCTATTTATTTATTTACTTATTTATCTCTGTTTTTAACAGAAGGTCTGATACGGCCGCATTTTTTATAACCTATCTTAGTAAATTAGATTAGCAAACAGCAAAACAAAAACAATCTTTTCAAATTATGTGGAGAGTGAACAATAGTGAACAAAGAAGTTATTCCTCATTCTGTTCTTTTGCTCACGATATCCTTTTTGTTCAGGGTTTGCTCGGCTAATAATGTTTATTTGTTTATTTGTTTATTTAAGGCCCAAAAAAATGATGCTTTATCTTCGTATAAAGCTACTTGCATCAACAATGAAGAAAATGTAATTCAGTATGATTATCAATATTGAAGCCTAACATAACATTGAGGTACGAAACGCAGAAAAACTTTCATGAAAGACGCAATGTCTAGGGTATTTTTACATTTCCGATGAATGTCTTTAATGTGTGATAAATCTACATGTACTAACGTAACCGCTTGATCATTTCTTTCTTCCTCCGAGAAAAAGAATAAAAATAAAGTTTCTAGAAGACAAACATGAACTGTATATAAAGAATAAGAATAGGAAAAAAAAGATAGATATGCAAAATGAAACATAAGAAGATAAAACATGTTGACGAAGAAAATATCCAAAAGAAAAGAGAACTACATTAAATTATGTATTGTTAATAATAATAAAATTATATTGCAAGTATCAAAGTGAAAAGTAAAACGTATGTATTGGATTGAACTACAACATTCTATTCTAGAAAGTTCTATTACATTATCCCAATCAATAGTTCATTAAAAACGATGTAACTTCAATGAAAAGAAATGAATAACAAGAGCTACTGAAGAAATGAATAAAAATGAACGAAAGATAAGAAAAAATAATAAAAAGACCGCCAAAAATAAGTCTTTAGATTTGATAAAAAACAAATCAATTCTAGCAATGTGTGTAGAAATAGATAAAGCATACTATGAATGACAAAACATGAACAAAACATGTAGCATGCAGCAAAGGATGAAAGCCTATCCTATGAAAACCTGCTAGCAAACTAGTTAAAAGAATAGAAAAAAACAGAAAAAACAACCGTGTTCCCCAACCCACCTCAAACGCACACGCCGATTTCAATATGCACGGGAAGCCACATCTCAGCGTCGAGCGGCATCTGTTCAAAAAGGGGCACGGGGCTAAAAAATTGTCACCTCGGTCAACCGGTAGCTTGTTCAATCACGACTTCCTAAGCCGAACCGAACGCAACACAGACCAGAAATAAAAGCTCAAAGAAATCTCCATGACAAAACTGCGGCAACTGCGCACGGAACGGATACGCTCCTGTCAGCGCTTTCATCAATCTCACGCCCTACGCGGGCGAAGTCATCGTCCATCCGTTCGCCCCGGCTCACCCGCCACCAACCATCATTATCCATAACACCTTCGGCATGCAGATCCCGGTTCCACACCGACACACACACACACACTCACGTACACACTCTCTTTCCATCGGTCTCTTCCACCATTCCGGTTCGCCAAATTGTCGCAACAAACGCAAAATTCCACAGCATGGTTCGCGCGCGCTCGGTTCGCCCTTCACCGCGTGACAGGGTGCATCGCAGAAACTCCGTTGTCGGCACAATTTTCCAACAGCAACGATTGATTGCTGAATCGTCAAAACGCGCTCGCACAAAGCAAGTGCACTTTTCCGCGGACACTAGTTAGCTTGCGTCCATCCCAAACCCATCTCCCCAAAGGGCGCGGTGCGCTTTGAACTGGCTGTCGCCGGGCGCGCGCTCCCGTATCTGTATGTACGTCCACCGAAATAGCGAACCCAGCGGTCGGTTGGATGCTGCTGGTTGCCCAAAAGGCTCGCACAACACCCGCAAGAAAATGTGGATCGAAGCAGAAAGAGTTCGCGACACACGTAAAGCCCGTCCCGCTGGCATTCCTTTCTGCTGGGACAGATTGAACGGTGGTTCGGCGCGCCCGCTTTGATGCGTGGCATCGTTCTGGGGTTGTTATTTTTTTGTTGTTGCTACTGTGGCGTTCCTTTTTGTCATTGACTGAAAGCGCTGAACGATGCTGAGCAGTTGATTTGCAGTTTCACTTGCAAATATCTTGACGAGTAGCACTTTGAGCGTATGCACCTTGCAACTAGATGCAATGGATCTATGTTCCCCGGGAAGGGCCCAGCCTAGAAGCGAGGTCCTTTGTGTGGCGATCGGGGCGTACTCGCAGGCTCGCGTACAGCTTATGGACATTTGCTCAAAGTTGCGTACGAGCGTGGCTGCGCGAGATAACTGCCGTCCCAGCAAAAAAAAGAAACAACCACGCAAAAGAACTGCACAGAAATGCATCGTGCAGCAGCACCAAAAGGATGGCAACTGATACGGCTACTTAACGAATCGCTTTCGTATCGTCCCGAGCCGACGATTGGAATATGCATCTGGATAAGCCCGTTTTTGGTGGTTGGTCTCTTCGAGGGTTGGTTGCTTTTTCTTCATCTACTTGTGCCGTTCGTTTGCTTTGCTTTGCTATCCTCGGCTATTCCCGGTATTACCATGTCAAATTGTCAGTTGGCCGCTTTTTTTAAAGATGGGCTTGCTGGATCACTGCACATTTTGCGCGGATCGTGGAACGTGGCCACCGCGATGGGTTGGATTGGTTCGATCGGGTTGACATTCCTGTTGCGCTTTGGCAGGTTTCGGGGCTTGACAAACTGTTGACATGGTTCTGTACACGGATACTTGGTAGAGTTGTGTGCTAAATTGCTGTTCATCGAGGGAGGTTAAGTATATGCCGGTTGGTGGATAAGCGTGAGATGTGCAGGAGTGTGGTTTCAAGTGGTTTATATGATTGTAGGCAACATTGTAGACGTGTGTTGTAACATTTAAGATGCGAAAGAATACATTAATGGTATTTTTATTTATTTTGAAAGACAAAGTAATAATCATCTTTACGCCATTTTACCTTACCTTTACCATTTCACGGACTAGGGTGTCATATCGAAATTCAGCCGAAATTCGTTTAAAATGATTGAATTGAGTTTTGCCGGCATTGCCTTGCAAAGCATGTGGACTCGATTTCTGCATCCTTATATGTTTGTTTATATTACCCAGGTACTGTTTCACTATCTGGCAGGTTGCATCGACCTCCCGGACAAGCTTGTCTCTCGGTCTTCATTTTACGCTTTCTTTTGAACCTCAAATCTCTCGTCGTAGTCGTAGGCCATTCGGTACCGGGTCGTCTTTCGATACTTTGATTGATGTCTAACAGTGCCAAGATGTTTTAGATGCCGCAATAGGCTTATACAACGACCACAAACTGACCCTCAAGAGTTCGTTTTAGACGCTTCGGGAGATTTTTTTTGGCATCATGATTAGAGTTCAACTGATAGAGGTGTCAAATTTTGTCCAGGAACTCATAGGTTACTAAGATTGATAATGTGGAAGAAAGTTTTTCAATGTTGAAGTGACTTTTTGACACAGCTAGACCACCAAATCATATCGCTTAGAGCAAGTTTTTGAGGTTTTCATCTCTGAATGCTAGGATGCACAGTACTTTTACACCTGCTGGATATCTGAAGAAGCTATCAATGAGTAAGCTGTCCAATGAATTATGTATCTGAACAGTTGATGGTGGAACCAGTTGAAGCGCTTCTGGAATTATAGTGTGCCTGCTTTGAACAGCTGGCTTTAATCTTTTCATCTCCCGGCTTTGGAGATGAAGTCTTCCACTGAGCAAAGTCTACACTTATCAACTGTTCATATTCGACTGGTTTTGTTATCAGCATGAATTCCAATGTGAGGTTAAGGACTGTCATAAAGCGCTTGATAGCAATACAGCATACCGTTGCTACATATGCTTCACGACACCATTCTTTTCCCTGCTGTTTGCACCTCCTTCTCTTAGCTTTAAAATCATGTGTAATACCCTTTGATTTTTAATCCCTATTGGCGGGAGCTATGTTTTATATTTTCATTCATAAATAATATAATGAAGGTTTAACAGCTTTATCTCCAATAATACAAACATGAATGTAAAGCTGATTGATAGAAGGTTTTGAATTTCACAACCATATGCAACGTTTATCTTCATTCAGAAATTAAACAAACTCAATCAAACAACCACAATTGGCTAACCAATTGCTTCACGCGCTGTCATTCAACCTGCAAACTCCGCTTGTGCGCAACGCTACTTGAGCACACACACAGACATCGTATACAGCAGCGTCAAAAATAGCCACAGATAAGAGCAATTAAAAAGAAATTAGCTTACTAATCGTTTTCAAATCCGCCCCATAACGTTCCCTCCCAAAAAACCTCCCATCCCAGCCACAAGTTTCGGTTCTGTTTTGTTTCTCCGGCCGTTCGATACGGTCTAAAAAGTCAGCTAATCGCACGTTTGAAGGAACACGGCTGAAATAGCAGCAAAAAAAAGACACAACAATCACACACACACACGCAGCACTGAGCTGGAGAGGTGGGACACCATTTACACCTGACCGTTTATTGACTGCGCGCGGGTTGTGCTTTTGCATTTTTAGTGTGACAATCATATGCGGTCTGGGGAGCGATTTAGATCGATCGAAATCGGAGTTTGACGTATGTAGGAATTTCCCGCCAGCTCGCATTTATGACGTCTAGACGAAGATAATTGAAGCTGTTGTTTTGAGCGCATAGCACATAACAGGCAGAGCATTGCATTCGTTTTGACCTACAGCTTCGATAAGATCTGTTTTAAAAGACATTAACGCTATCAAGCTGGCTTCCGGTGGCACTTTACCTAGTTTGAATTTACCTTGAGGCAAGAGATAAACAGTTTACCGCACACCACATTAATGCGCGTAATGGGAGGAAATTTGCTTTCAATCGCCAAACGCCAAAGTCCTGTCCTGGATCGAGATGTCACTGTCTTCCACTGTTCCCGCTCAGTAGGTCATAGGTGCACAGGGTACATGGCAATTACCGCATCATTCTGTAACTTTCTGTAGCACCTCCAGTGCTCTCCTGGCGATCGGACGTCCCCAGAGTGAAATTATGATCGACATTTTTGTTTAATGCTTCTATCTTTTTTTTTTTTGACAAATTCTCCGCCCTCTTCTCCTTCTTCGGTCCCGGGCTAAAGCCGAAGCTTGCTGGCGCCTGCATCATCCAACAGGTCGGGCGCAACCACGATAGGTGCGTCCGCCAGGGATCGCTTCTCTCGTGGTTGCGCCACCAACGCCTCCGCCTCCGGAGTTGAGCAGGAAAAAGGTGTGTTCCGGTCAGTGTCTAAGGGCAGTTGGCAGCCAGCCCAAACGCGAGAAGGACGCAGGGTGAAGCGTCCGTCGGTCGGGTGAGGCGAAATCAGATGATAATCGTAGTTATATAATTATTATAATGATGCGTCTACAAATTTGACCCGGTACCTCCCGAAGTCGGAAGTAATTTGGAAGGCAACTGATCATTATCCGGACTTTTGTTTTGTATACTGTGGCCGACTGTAGCTGTGGGTCTCTCTGAGTGTGTGTGTTTTTCGCTGTTGTTTGGTGTTCAACTTTTCTCCTTGTGTTCGCATTCCCGCCGAACTGTGGATTGAAATTTACAGGCAAAACCCTATTCCGTGGCTTGTTTCTGTGCGTTCGCTTCTTTTGTACAGTGACAAGTCTTTTATTTAACATTTCTTCTCGACACACACACACATACATCGATTGCTCACTTGTATGTCCTTCACTGGGGCAAATTGGGGCAACACAACTGGTGAACCGACAGCGAAACTTTTACTGAAAACTCCACAAGCCTGCTCAAGCTCACAACCATCATTTCCAACATTTTATTCTTTTTTTACCTCCAATTCCTGGCCGGCAATCGCGCCAACCGGAAAGTCCCCTGCCGACTGTTCTTAATGCACACACGAGCACCAAAGGCGGTTCCGTTCAAGAATGTCATTAAGTGACCGCCCGCTTACCCGCGTACGGGGATTCCAAGGTTCCGGTCCGAGATTTATCAATGCCGGCCGCAACCGAGAATATGGCCGCCCGGACGCCCGCCGACTGTGTTGCGTTCCGGTGCACATCAATCAATCCGGTGTTGAATAATGTACGGAACCATAAATCTTAACCGCGCACCACGCAACGCGGGCGTGGAGACACACTCGCCGCGGTCCACAATGCACCACGGGTCGGTGGCGCCATTCAAAACCCAATGCAAGCCCCCGAAACCGAAAAAGCGCACCTCACCCATCACGGGATGCACCCGTGTGAGCCGGCTGGAAATGTTTTATTGTTCCCGCGCGCTCTCTCTCTCTCTCTCTCTCGCTCTCGGAAAGGAAAGGTAAATAAAATCTGTCCCTTTGCCTGGGTCCTGGGAATCGGCGCTTCGTTGGAGCGGGCGTTAGAGAAATGAATTAAAATAAAATTAATTTATTGAAATCCTAAATGAGCTGGTCTTTGTTGGCTTTCGGTCTTTGTGGGTCTTTAATTTGTGGGAGGGAGGTGTTTCTGGAGGTATTTTTTTACAGAAGAATGGAAGTGAGTAGGCAGGAAGTAAATGTTTGAAGTGGTTTGGATGTTTGTTTTGCGATGGGTTGTAGCTGGTGTGTGGGAAACAACGAATAATATGAAAGTTATTAAATGCCACTCAATTAGGGATGGGAGAAGTACAAATTTGTTAAGTCAACAATAGAGATATTGGTTTAAGTTTCAAAAGAAAGAATAAAAAACTGTTTTATTTGTCGTCATAGACCTTAATTTGATTGATCTTATTAATGTTAAAGTTGTTAAATGTTATTAAAGTTGTTTATTTCCGTAGTTAAATTTTACAATAAATTAGACATTAGAAATGGAATCTTAAGACTTGTTGTAAACAGATATGATATATTTTATGGTTCACATATATTATGACATTTTCTACTACTGTTTTTGAATCGCTAACCATGTCTGTTTGGCCTGTACCTATGCATTGATCAAATGTTGTGCTGTTTAGCTAGATCATGCTGGGACCTACCTACCATCGTCTGGGACCTACAATTATTCAAAGGAACAAATGTGAAACGGAAACTTTCCATTTCAGTGTGTCTTAGTGTGTTTTTAAGAGTTCCAGTTTCAGAATTCCAGAAGAAGCAGCTACTTATTCTTCTGCTTTGGCACAACAACCGTTGTCTGTCAAGATCTGCCTGTACTGCTAGTGGGCTTGACTTTCAGAGGCTTATTGATAGCAAGATAGTCAGTCTATTCGGGCCTTGAATCAATGTTAAGTCGTTCGAGTTGACGACTGTACCACGAGACCGGCCCGAAGCAGTTACTTGTAAATGAATAAATGATGATCGTCGTCTATTGGTTTCAGTTTACATGGGACACAATTTACCACTATTCGGATCATTTCGAATACGTTCAATCGATAGAAAATGACTTGTTGATATGCTTCGAGTGTCTTCTAGATGTAGGATTTTCATCATCAATTTGGGAATATTCATCTTGAGGATGATGCCCGTAGTGAGTTGTAATGTTCCTCCACTTAGTTATCAATATTATCATAATTCAACCTACCTACAAACCTACCCCGACAAAATGTTTCAACTAGAGAATGATTACTATACACTTCCAATAAAATAGCTAACGGATAACGTTTTCGCAACATTGTCAATAATGAAGTAGAACCATTTTTGGAGCTTACAACAATATTGTGGTACGCATTGTTACTCGTCACAAATAGGCTCTTTTGAACGTTACTTGTTGTTTTCATTAATGGCTGATTACTGGTGTTTGACGATTTATCATTACTTTGCGTCTATATTTTTATGTTTTAGCATGATCAGTTTGATTATCATTTATATTTTTTTTAACAGAGTCTGTTTGCTTCAATGGTCCTAAACAAACTTTTGTGTTTGATCTTTTGTTTATTGATGAGTTTCTGATGCTGTACTGATGTTTAGTTTTTTTTTTAATTTTACCTTTAATGGCCTATCGATGTGTATTTGATTTTGTTAAATTAGTTATTTCGGTATTTTTGTGGAACGTTTTTATCGTTATAAATATCTAATCAATTGCATGAATTATAACAAAACGGTTCATTTATTGCCATACTTTTTACACACAATGTCATTAAATCTTCCATTTCGAACAATTAATTCCCATCACCATTACCGATACCTTCCTGTCATCACCACAACACGTGTGCAAATAATCGTAAAACACAGCCCGTTAAAATGGTTTCACCGAACGGTGGGTGACAAAACCCCCAAACAGAAAGCACCACACAACAAAAAAACAACCTCCCAATTTCCTCCATCCTTCACTTTTGTCCCCGTATTCAGCATCCACCGGACCAGCGGCCACGTAACAAAGTTATTAATGCAAAATAGTCGAAATGCCGCACATAGTTCACGATTTCGCGGCCATCGATCTGCAGCAGCAGCATCCGCGCGAGCGTTAGCGCTTTCCGCGCACGGCCGGGCGTGCAGGTGCGCGTGCAGCGGCGCGACAACACGCGGGCCCGGGTGGGGTTTGGGGAAACGAACACTGAAATTGTTACCAATCCAATCAAACCGACTGCGGAACATATCAAACGCAAAGGTGCCTCTTTTTTTGTGCCGCCGACTATGCACACATGCACCAAGAGTGAGAGAAGGGAGAGAGGGAGAGATAGGGCGAGAATTTCCCGAACCGGTTCACCAGGACGTTGTGACATTTGATTTTGGGCTTTTGCGCTTGGGAGGAAGCGCAAAAAAAACACGCTGACAAAAACAAACGAAGACGCAGCGCGTTGCAGCCGAAGATACGTTTCGAAATGGGGTTTAGGCATCTTGAAGCGAAAATGCCGATACCGGTAACGAAAGCCAACCGAAATACGCATAGAATTTCGGCTCGGTCCTGAAGGTTGGAATATTCTTTGTGCTCTGTTTTTTTTGTGAACTGCTTACAGTGGAAAGGACATTGACCTGTAAGTTGGGAATATTTCAACTTCAACTGTAAGTTCATAAAGCAAGAAATTTACTGTTTGAAGATGGATGTTCTTGTTCAACTGAACTGTAAACCGTCACCCAATTAAGGCTGTCTCGTTTACAAGCCCTGACAGCCGTGCGCCTCATATGCAATCATCCCGTATCCGAGGCTCCTCAACACTTAATGCATTTTTGCAAACTCTATCTACAGCGCACACGAAGCTAATCCATTTCCTGTGCAGTTTTTGTGTGAGTGTGGCTAATGTGAACGCATGGAAGGTGAAGGAAACAGGGAAACAAAACCCTGTCCGAATAATGCACAGACCGCTCTGGGCCGCTGAGCCACAAACGGTTGTATTACAGACAAAACAAAAAAAAACGGGATTTGAAATTCATAATCCAATGAGCGGCCAGAGGTGGCCAGATTTTGGACGCATTTCACATCGTCCAGCAGCAGAACGTCACGTTGTGTGAGGTTTGGGATTTGCTTTCGCAGCCAGGACGAGCGAGAGCTGCTCGACCGATTAGCTGCACGAAATCCCTTCCGGAGGCAAATGGCGGATTCGTCGCCGTCGTCGTCATCGTCGTTGTCGGTTAGGAGATGTATAATTTGATGTTTGATGCCTTTTTCTACCCCCATCACCCGCTCTCCAACACCTCCCTGTTGGTACCCTTTGTTAAAAGTCGTGTCTTTGTGACTTCTGATGGAAGTTCTCGATGGAAATAGTTGGAAAGGAACAATCCGAAACCCGAAATTGTAACAAAGGAATGAATCCATCACAGCGAACCGAGCACGGCAAACCACTCCATTATAAGTTCTGGCACTCGAGCTGCTTGTCCGTAAGTCTTGCGTGATTAAAGCACATTTTTTGCCGTTTGTTTGTTTTGGTGTTGCATGTTTTGGGTGTTTTCTGAAAGCGGAGTGAAACAACAGCACTGCCTATGGTTTGTGATTGTAGAAACACCATATACAAGGTTAGTTTTGTATCATTTTAGACAACTTCTGATGAGTTTCATAAGTTTTGAATAAAAGCTCGTATTAAATCGTTTTTTATTCTAAATTTAAAGTTTTACTGTACTGCACTGTACTCCACTCCTGTAAATAAGAGAAAAATATTCACCACTGTTCTACAACCACGCTGTCGTTAGGTTATTGCAATGTTTCTCTAACCAGCTCAACACTGTAAGCTCATTCCCAATCCGTAAAATCCCTATTCCACATTGTCAAATGTATGTCGAGCGTACATCGTGTTATTGTTTAAATGTATTTTACGGGATTAAATTGTTGGCTTGCGGTGTTGAGCTGGCTAGAGAATCCTTGTATTTAATTTAAGTTTTTCTGACCCTTGCAGTGAACATATCTTCAATAAAGAATACATAATAGTAAATTATAAATAGTTTAAACAATTTTCATTATAATGTCGTTGGACACATTTTAAAATAAACTTGCCATGCCTAAGAATATGTGTTTTGAAAACTCCTTCAAGATATAAAAGAAAAAATTGAATACAAAAAATACAATGACATATCACTCAGTGTAAGCATTCAAACCATAAAATTATTAAAAAAAGAACCATCCATTGTCAACTCGTTCGAAAGGAGGATACAGTTTATACCAGCAAAAAAAACAGTAAACAGGAAGAGGTAGAATATGAAAATAAAATACACAATTGTACCATGAACAAAATTCAACTATGCTTTGAGCCTAGAAATATGAATATAAAAAATTAAACTAATAACACAAATGATCCCGAAAATGTCTAGGATAAGACAATAAACATGGTCAAGTTAACTAAGTTTTTTTTTGTGGAAATTAGTAAAAAATAAAAAATAAAAAATTAGTAAAATGAAAAAATGTTGAATGAACAAATCAACCTTTACGTTTAAAAAATCATACCAACGATAGCTATTGAAAATTATGTATTCTATTCACAGTAATTTATATTCACTGTATCAAAACCTGCTCTGCACTTTACTTCAAAGTGACTTCGAAAAGTAAATCATTTATTGTTTTACACAACAAAATCAGCATGCAATGATTTTGCGAGTAAAGCAATCAAACAGGAAATAAATTTCATTATTTGATTATTTATTGCTATTATTTTGAATATTTATACAAGAAACTCTGAAATGCAATGCCCTGAACTGCACTTGACTACGAATGATTTTTGTAAAGAAATGCAGCCCACTAGCAATTGAAGAAACATTGTGCGTTCATACTTAACATTGCTGTATTTCATTGGAATTTACTGTGTATAAAAACAATGGTACTTTATTGTTTTTTTTACACATTTCCAGCCAAAAGGAACATAAATCTACTCTTGCAGGTATTTCTTTTTTTCCATTTGATATTCTATCCGACTTGACTAGCAAATACGCTGCGTATCACTGCTATTGCGCATGGTAAGCGCAAGTCTTACCCCCGCTACATCTCCCACACACCCATTCTCGTGCTTCTTCCGCTACACAGTCCGACAGCAGGAAACGATGGAACGGCAAAAGAACGTCTCCCGGTCCGTGGGAGCCCCCGAACCGGGCGGAAAACTCTTGGCGTTTGGGGGCCTCGGAAACAATGCTCGCGCGTTTCCTTTTTGTTGCTGTTGTATTAATTCCCCAACCACCGGAGCATTCCATTCCACCACAGTACCAAGCAGCCTCCAGCCAACACCCCTCCACACACACACACACACACACACACACACACACACACACAGCACAGTACCCTGCATGCAGCTAGAGGTTTTTTGAATTTTCAATCCCGCGCAGGCATTTATGGTGGCGTTTTGCATTACCTTTTTTCAAACCCTTTTTTTGTGCACTGGTACGGTGTGTTTCGTTCAGTCATGACTTTCGGGTGGGAGGGGGAGAGATGAGGGTGCACAGAAGAGAACAGCTAAACGTATAGATCCTCTCAGCGTACACCCGGGGGCCAGGATGGGTGGGTTGGGGGTAGAAAATTCGAATAGGAAGTAAACGGTGAAATAGAATGAATCGGATGAAAATGTACCAGCAAACCAAAACAGTAGAAAAAAAAGAAAACCCAAAACGTGGAAGAGAACACAAAGTAACAGTGCAACAACGAAACCAAGCGTACACATCACCACCGTAGCCGGAAACGTCTTCCAACGGGGCGAGTGGGCGCAACCACCTCTCGACCAACTGCTCTCCAAAAAATATTAAGTGGTTTATTGTTCTATTACGTCTTCAGAACGCAACAACGGCCGTTCTCGAGCGAGCGAGCGAGTGCTGGGAGCCTCCGTACGGTGCTGATGGGCTGTACGTTACACGTTACGGGCTGGGCGGAAGCTAGAACCCGCGCGGCCAGACTTTTTACCCGTACAATCTCCAGCACCGTGTAGCGCACACTTTACAGCATCTATTGTTCTCGAGGGGCAAGGTTCTAGCCGTGGAGCCAAGCCAGGGGAATGGAGTTCGCGGTCGGCTTTGAGGGAAGGAAAGCCCTTACTCTACCACTGCGTCAAGTGGGTGGAATTTGGAGTTGAAGTTGACAGTAAGGTGCCAGTGGTTTCGCACTGTACACGCACCGGCGCAAAAAGGGGTTGGCGCGTTGGACTGGATTGGTGTTTGGGTTGATAGGTTTTAAAATGTGTGAGTGTGTGTTTGTGTGCCTTTCAACGGCATCAAACAATTCAAGAAGGCTTCTCGGTACTCTTGATTGATTTATTGGTAATCACTTGATGGTGCGGTGGTAATGTGTTGATTTGTGCCTTTTTATTGTAATGTTTGAGTGGTTTTAATCGTTGCGCTGATTGCGCCAATAACGCACGTGAGTGTTTTTATTAACATTTACAAGTCAATTACTGTTCAGATTATCCGTTTGCTTGGCAAATTTCCTTTGGCAGTGTTTAGCTAAACGTATTCCGGAATGAAAAAAAAAAAAAACATAGGAAAATTGTGACCAGAGGTATGACTTAAATAGATGCGCTAGACAAATCAATTTAATGCCATTAAAGTGTTCACAGAATATTACAAAAATGAAATTATTAGCATTAATTTTCTAATATCATTCCTATGTGGCTGCTATATAATAAATATTTATATATTTTTCATGTTTAATAAAACCAACGTTGCTGTGAAACAGTTTATAATACGCGAATTTCCCACCCAGGATCCATAAGGTTTTCTCATTTCTCAAAAATATAAAAATCTTTTCGAATAAAATCGACTAGTATAGTTATCAGTTTAATTATAATGATTAAATAATTTTAATATTTAATTGGCAGTGCAGGCAAGGCAGTGAACGTATGTACTCAATCACGATCGGGAAATAACATGTTTTAGTTACCTTGTATGGAAGATATCGATTCTTATCTGATATCATTTCACAACGAAATTATAAAAAATAATTATAATTTTGCTCGTACTGACACCCTATTGCTCATTGACACAAGCACACATTTTCTTAACCAACGAACAAAAAATCCTACCCAACTCAAACGAAACCATTTGAAGTGGAGAAAAAGCTTCCCTTGTAACAATAGTATAAACAAGCTTTTACTGTAAATCCGGTTCAAATTCCTAGTAATTTGTACGTTGTTGTTACTGCTGCTGCTGCTGCTGCTGCTGCTGCTGCCATCCCCAGTGTACAATGTGTGTTACCTTATCGGTGATGCTTGCCAGTCAAAGATTCCTACATCAAGGGTGATTCCCCTTTCCTCTGGCACTACAACTTGCCCAAAAGGAATCCGCTATCCCCTTCTCACTCCTCCGTAAGGGTTCGAAAAGGGCAGCACGACAAGATGGAGTCGTTCGATCGGTTGATCATCGTCATCGGCTCTTCCTCGCTCAGGCTATCACCGCTGTTGCTGAAGGGAGTTGCAGCGAGCGCACGCTACCCGTCAATAGCAATTACATGACCGTTCAATTAATAAACGGATAAGATGGATGCGAAGCACAACAATGAACAGGGCGCGATCGCTGATAAGCGCGATGATCTTGCCACCGATACAACCACCTGTATAGCAAGAAGGAAAAAAGGGGGCAGTGGACCAGCGGCCGGGCGCTTTTAACGCTTTATGAGTGAGCTTTTGCCACCCCTTACTAAGGGGGTAAAGGGGGGAGAGAGTGTTTACATTAGAGTTCGAAGGGTTTCCTGCTTTTGTATGATACTGGGTGGTGTGCTGAACGCTGAAGTGTATTTTTGCATCATAAAATGTTAAATTAAAATTTAAATAATCAATTAAACCATTGCAACGAAAATGTCAACAACCGGATAAAACACTACAATTGTGCCCGTTACATCAAACGACATATTGTTCGTGTAGAAAGTTTAGTTTTACAAACATTCCCATATTAACAAAGCGAAGAAAAACGAGCGCCTCTTTCCCACAGCTAAATGGTGTGGGAAAGCTGACCGCCAGGAAACGAACCCTCAAAAGTCTAAACAATAATTCTTGATTTTTTTTTTACCACACATTACTTCCTCTTGCCCTCTTGTCTTGAACATCTTTTTCCTTTTGAAACAATAAAACAAAACACCAGAAACAGGTCATCAAACCATCAAACACAAATAAACAAAACAAACAAAATTCGTCCAAACTGACCCCTTGCGGTTAATCATCTTCACCAAGTGGGCGCAACGTCTTTTCCATTGTGCAGCGATGGGTTGGATTTCCACCGGCGGTCATTCCACTTGTGGTCGAAAAAAAAACAACAACCACAACAGTACAAAAGAAAAACTACACCTCCTGTACCGGCTGAGAATGGACTAACTGTGCTCTACATCGGCCGAAACATACCGACACACTACCCCCTTCGACCAGCACCAGCTAAACTTCCCCACGTCCTCCGAAAGTCACAACAATCACAATAATCACATTTATTTGCGCTTCTCTAATTAATATATTTTAAACTGTCTGGGCAACGCTCCCGCCCGCACCGGTGCACCTTATTCCCGGCCGGCCTCCGGGCTCCGAGCTTCCGGGCGGTGTATCATTAACATTAAATTAAAGTTTCGATTTCATTTGCCCTCAGTGGGTTTTCTGTGCGGCTTCGCATCCATCGTAGCATACCCCTGCTGTGATCGCTGTCCGCTGTTGTGGCCAATTTGGTCCGGGTGCGGGGTAACGGGGTCTATGTCAAGGAAAAGCATTGCTTTCTTCGTCTATCATTGGTTTGAAAATGTAAGGCAAATTTGTGATGATTTTTGATAAAAGAATTTAGATCGTTTCAAAAACTGTGGAAACAAACAAAATAGATACAAAACCTATGTTTGATCTGTACTGTGATGAATTTTCTCACTCACCCTAAGCTAAGGGTGAGTTCTCTGTCTTTCAACCCCTCTTTTCACGATGAAATGTGTCAAGTGGCTGAAATATTTCAACGTGGACTCTGCGAGCTGTTCTTTTTTGTCGTGTTCCCTTTGAATGTGTGTGTGTTTATTCCTCGCACAAAGTAGGCGTGGCTTGCGCGTACGACCATTAGCGCCACCTAGCAGGCGCTAGCGGTGGTACTGAAACTACACAGTGGTTAACTTAAATAGGAGAGACCGACTCTTTTTACTCACTGTTAATAATTTTGAGCAGCATTTCGTACAAAATGTTCGTTAATTAGTAGCTTAATAAGTTAAGTTTAGCTTAACAAATAATGTTACGAGCTAAATAATTCCATATTTTGGACAAAACTGTACCAAATAGCTTCAACTAGATCAAAGCAAAAACCCGCCACGTTTTAATTTACACCTCCAACCAAGCGGCGACCACGTGGGTTAAGCCACACGAACAAAAATTATAATTTACCAACCCGGTCCCCGTTCTACCTTACCGGCCACCCACCCCGCCCGTTCACGCCCGCCCAAGAGGTGTCAGAGGACAAGCGCCACCTCCCTTCCGCCGGTTGCCGCACAACCCAACGCTTCCGAAGCCACCGAAGCGAAGGCAATAAATTGGACAATTAAATTAGCGGGTGATTAAAGTGAAATTAAGGCACTTAAGCGATGATAATCTATCTTTCGGTTGGTGATAAATCGATGTAAACAAACATGCTGTGATTAAGCAATGAGCGAACATGGCTAGTGATGGGGTAAACGAGCGGGATGGAGCGGGAAATCCGGATAAAACCCGGAATTAGTCGCATGCGGGCCTGGGGTGTTGACGTTGCTGGGTCGGTGCGAGAGGGATTTATAGCTCATCAATGATGGATAATAATTTCACTGTCATAGAGCGCGCGCGAGCGCGCACGAGCGTCGGTGAGAGTGTGGCTAGTGTTTACGCGGAGCCTTTCATTACCCCGAGCAGCTCCGGGTTGATCGTTTTTGTGGCGCAAATTCTTCCGGCGTTTACCGGGTCTGTGCGAGGTGTTGTGTGTTGTGCCGGTGAATTCCATAACGTTTATTTGAGCACCAGCTAATGGGGTAATGTGATACGCTAATAAGCGCGTAATGTCTGTACTTTAGTTTGAGACGCACTGTGACACTAGAAAAGAATGAATAAATAACGCTTTTAAAGCAAATATTTTCTTTTTTTCTCACTTTTGTATATAAAAAGCTCAAAATCAATTTTCTTAGGAATTGTGACCACAAAAATGCAATCCCATCGGGTAGTCTGGGTGTCTGAGTTCGCTGCCCAAAGCAACAGCCACTCCATCTTGACCTTCAGCTCCGGGGGTTCCGGGGGTGCTGTTTGCACGATCGAAGATCGGAAGTTTCACCACCACCGGGGCAAGACACTTAAGCTGTCTGGCAAAACTGGTGCGCACACAACCTGAGGGTGCCATCAATACAACCCCGCGCTCAGCCCTCCAACCCATCCATCGGCCCGGGGATTGATTGGTCGAAAGGTTGGCGTATCGCTTCACAACGTTGCCCAGCGTCCGACGCGTACTGACATTGACCGGCACGTCGGCGGACGCTGGACACGTTTGGTTCACACCGAGACACTGACAGCACCAAGACAGGCCAGGGTGAGGTCCAAAAAGCCACTAAGCCCCCCCTCCCCCCTCCTCCCCTTCTTACCACCGGAAAGTGTTCGATCTTCGGTGGTGCGCACTGGTTGAGCGGAATGAAGCATCCGGGCCATGAGCGTAAGCGTCAAAAAGAAGAGGAAAAAATCACCTTATTTCTGTGGATGAGAACGGATGGGTTCCGAAACTGAAACCTGCCCGCTCATCGATTCGGGAGCGAGTGAAGGGAAACGAACGGGACAAAGACGGCACGGGACGGAAAAAAGCAAAACTTGAAGCGAAGAAAAGAGGCGCGAGAAGTTGCGCAAAAAGAATGGCACATACAAATGCCACGAAAACGTCACAAATGGGGGGAAAACGGAAAAAGTAAGCGTGAGAATATATGCATTGGGCGACGGCTTTTTAAAATGCTTTGCATCGTTGCACCCGAGATGCATCGGTCGCTCGCGTGACGGTTCTGACGGGGTTTCCTGCAATGTTTGGCACCGAAAGAGCGGTGAGAAGTCTAGTCTTTCTATTTGGTGTGTTTGAAATGCAATAATTTAGGCTGTTCAGGATCTACAAAGGTGTGGAAGAATGTCAGAGACTCGTCTTCGTATTTTCTGCATTGAATATTAATTGTATAATAATGATTGTTTCCTACACTGTTCAAATGCAAGTCTGAGCTCATAACTCGATCTATCCTACTAGTTAACTCTAACAGCCATGTAGTAAAGGGACCTAACAGACGTTCTTATACAAGAATACCTAGAATCGTTTCGTTCCTAAGAGTGTGATTCACTCATGATTAGTTTTTCTTTAAATTTTCCAAGAAGATTAGTGTGATTTGTCTACTGTTTTACGTAGTCTTTTAAAAGATTATCAGTTTCGAAAACTTAAGGAATCTCTGATAGAAAAGAAATGTATATTGACGTAGCTCATTGATTATTCCATTAATGTGTGTAATTTAGCAATCTAATCAGAAGAAAAACTAAAGCTGATACGAAATGGGCACACTTTCTTCATGAGGAAATAATAATTCATCTAGTAAATAAAGTTTATGATTGCTCCCTTTAACTTCAATGTTTAATAGTTGATCATCTAGTTTTGAAAAAAGCTGAGATAGCATAGTGGATTTATTCATTAAACTAGACCGTATAAAGGAAATTAATATGATGTTAATGTGGATGAATTGCTACAGTTTTACAGCTCACAGTCTCATGTATTCATAGTCAAGTCTTACAGAAGAATGCTGGTGTACTTAGCAACCACAAAGAATCATTATCTAAATAATATATTTTTTTAAGAATATATTCTGTGTTATAGGTTATTTTATACCTTCACGACTAGGAAAAGAGCTGACCTCTGAGAGCTGAGAACTGAAATTTGGCCTCTTTTGCAACAGTAGCGGCAAATAGGTTCTACCACTTAGATAGCATTGTATATAACGCCAAAATCCGGTCTCGTGGTACAGTCGTCAACTTGGACGACTTAATAACATGCCCGTCATGTGTTCAAGCCCCAAATAGACCGTGCCGCCATACGTAGGACTGACTATCCTGCTATTAGGGGTAATCCATTTGGTCAATCTGTGCCCACTCACACAAATTACAAATTAAAGAGTACAAAGATCTCCAAACAAATTCTTGAAGGCGGTCCTTAGAGTTCCTCAGTGGTACAACACAGCTGCATTACATTCGGAATGTAACATTCCCACAATTGTAAAAATATTAGCCTGGTTGAAATTAAACAAGTAGTAGTCGTGACGTAGAAGTAGTGAATATGTTAATGAAGGTCTTGTGTTCAGCCAAGAAGGATTCAATTTTAAAAGTATTTTTCCCCTTAATCAGGTCCTAAAATCAGCTTCAATTGCTTATACAATTTTTCACTTCTTAGACATCCCTTTTAATTCCACCAGCCAAGATGCTATCAAGTATAGAATTCAATGAGGAGAGAACATAGCTTCGTACCCATTAATGCGTAAAACTTCAAATTATGTTTCAAAAACTGGCATTCACATATGGAGATAAAATAGCTTAAAATAAAATAAACTAACTAATACAAGGTTCTAAATAATTCCATCCACATTTTATCATTTAAATTTATCTTTGTATCTCTTTTGAATGGTTAGGTTTTTGATTTTGTCATACAGATAATTTTCTGCGTAATCTGATTCTTCGCCGATTCCTTTTATCTAAAACTACACCAATATCAATATCACTCTGAAATACCCAAAACACTCCAAACGATGTACAAATTACACGGTACATGGTATCATTTGCAAAGGATACTATCTCACAACAAAATGGCAAACCGTACGCAATTTCCATAGTGCGCTCCATAATGCCTGTTTCCGCGAGGGACAAAAAGCGCAAAACATCCCAGGCCCTTCTTGCGGCACACCCCATCCCGAACCTCAAACACCCTGAAGTTCCTCATAACTGACTAACCGATTATTAATTGCAATTAAATTATAGCTTTCTTCTCCGCCGTCCCGTCAAGGTCAACGGGGAGGACGAAACAAAAACAGAGCGTGAGTGCGTGCGTCTGTGCTGTGTCCCGGGCCGTTCTTCATCACACCATCACCGGGATTTTGCGCGCGGTCTTTCTAATGCAACACTGTTTCGCGAACACAGCTTTCGGCTTACGGATGTCCACATGACTCGGTGAGTGAAGCACTGTGCGTGTCTGCTGGCACTTTTTGATCATGCTGCAAATAAAGAAAGAAAAAAAAACAAAAATCCTTTCCACCAGTCACGTCAGTTCAAAATGAATGATCATCTACAGCCAAGCTTCCCTCTGCTTCCAAATCACCCAAATCCACTGTGCCAAAGAAAAGACGAGACGAAAATGGTACGTTTTTCCCACCCTGCTTCGGTGTGCAGTTCCTCCAAAAAATGAGGAAAGAATCAAACCAACAAAAAATATAACTAAAGCTGCTCATCCCGGGCAGTATTTTTCCCTCTGCGCGTATGCATTTCCTTTCCTGCCTGCACACGATAATGATACGCTTTCAGCTGTGCAGAATGGCACAGTAGAAACCGCACACACACACACACACGCAGGCCAGGAAGAGGAAGAAACTGCCGAGCAAGTGAACGGAGTCGAGAGTGCCTTTTGCGCCCGTCTTTTGCCAAGTAACAGTTTCGCCAAACGGCAAGCGGCGATCTCGAGCGACATGAACGACACGAAAAACACTCCGTTACACTGCTCCAGCGACCCAAATGCATGCAGGACTTTTGGAAAGCATTAATTCACATGCACACATCGACACAGATGACGACCTTTCGGTGAAGCGAACGATGCGAATTCGAGGAACTTGTGAAGGAAATGGGCGATGGGATGCAAACGAAAGGTGCATACACACGCTCCGTAAATCTTTGATGTGTGGTATCTTGCTCGTTGCTCTTCCCCCTGCATGATTAAGTGTGCATCAGGCGGCGTTAGAACCCCCCTTCAATCTGCCAAAGGACCGGTGGGAGAATCGAAACGAGCCTCAAGATTTAAGAAGCGTCTCGCACGGAACGTTCTCTTTTCTTGGAAGCGACCAGTTTTCCATAGCCATCGCTCGGGCTTTTCTCGACTGAAACCTTCGGTCAGAACCCGTCGCAAGGTTTAGCAATCTGTCAAAGAATGAAAAATGGCGCGAAATGGACGCTTGAGTGTGTGGACGTTCGTTCGAGGTTGGCTGCAGGGCAAGATTATGGGTTTGGTTCCACGGTCGGGAAACATGCACAAACGATCGCAATGCAAGGTGATCAAGGATGCAAACATTCTGAATACTTTTTTTTGTTTCTCTCCCATGTCATAAAAGATGTGCAATAAAGTGTGATGCATCAAAGCTGCAGATGTTGAGTCACGCCAATTATGCTTAATCCATTTCGCGCAGGATCCACGGGGACCACGTGTGGTCGCGCGTTCCAGGCTGTGTTTGGTAGTTTACTTTTCAGAGCCAAATCATTAAGACAAAACCTTTGCAATGCGTTATCATCATCACCCGTGGACCCGCGACATGATCGGTGTACTTTTCCCAATTTTGCGATGCCATTCTCCCTATCTTGCGGCGCTGTAACTTTCGCTTCACTGTGGCACGACAATCCGCCATGTCGGGCTCGTGCGCGTGCCTCAAACGACCTTGCGCAATTATGGGTTTATTTTAAAATTATTTATCCGTACTGCGCTGGGCGGAAGGTGGCGAGGAGCGTTATGTTTTCCCCTGTTTTTTTTCGCAATCCTTCGTCGTTCGGTCGTTGGTAGCTGTTGCATTGCATTTTAATTTTAATATTAGTTTTAATGATGGCAATGCGACGGTACGATTCGGGTTGGAAGCGGTGTGTGTGGAAAAATCGTGAGTCCTCTCGATGCGCGCAGCGGCCTGGCCGAGGTCGTTCGCTCATTACACGTGAGGTCACAGCGGTTTGACGTGGGGTTGTTGGATGCACTAGGGATGCTCGAGTTGGAGCGGCTCAATTATTCAGGGCCGAATGCTAATGAGCCGAACATCACGAGCGGAGGTTGGATGAAACAGTAAGCGAAGGTGGTTAGAATTTATATTTGAAGTTACGAAATGTTTGGCGTTTCGGAAGTTTCGGAATCATAAGCTGAATTTGGTTATTTTGTTCACTACTTATCTAAATATTACAACATCAACATCAATCAATCAATCTGCTTATTGTAATTTTTGAACAATTCCTACAACAAATATATACCCACTAAAAAGAAAAGCATTATACGATGTTTCAGGTCAGGTGTCAGTCAAGGTGTGCCTAAGCTACAATAGGGCTTATGAGTATAGCTATAGCAGGGCAATCTGTCTTGCATATAGCGCGCTCTGTCCACACGGAGTTTGAATCCGTTTTGATTAATAAATAAACATGTCAACTATACAGTACAAATGCAATAGCTGGAAGGCAATAGAAGTTCAACCAGTGAATTAAGTCTGGATTACCTACCTGATTAAAAAAAACATTAGAACACTTAGTTTACTTATCGAAAGAATTTAATCCTGTTCTAGCTTATGTTTGTCTTAAAGCTTAGTAATTATATTAATGATTGTTAAAAGCATCATTATAAAACTTAATAAATTGTAATTTATTTTGAAATTTTTAAATTGTTTCTAAGGCCACTGTTGCTTGTTTAAGAAATATAAGTTATATCAGATATAAGTTAAGTTATATATATTTAAAATAAACTTGTATTTAAAATCTTATTCCTATTTGAATATAATATATTTCTTTATTCATTTACTTCATTGCATTCACCATTCAAGAAGGTATTTAAACATTTCAATTTGTAAAAATGTTTATGTTAAATACCTCTAAGCATTGCTAAAATAGTATTTCACACAGCAGATTTTTTCGAGGTCGTGATTTTTGTAATAAAGCTTTCGGCCAAATCAAAAAATCTTTAACTTTGCCTGCCTTTGCCTTTGCAAAATACTAGAATAATGTTAACCAATGAATCAGTCATACCTTCGCTGTGTATTGCCATCCGCAACTCCACAGCAACGAACGGAGAAGCAAAAATGCCATAAAGCTCCTGCCGAACGGCCATCTTAAAGCCTTACCCAAGCCCAAAACCAGTACCGGCTCCACCAACGCAACCGCAGGAACCGACACATCCAGCAAACACAGCCAAAGCCTCTCGGAATTGAACGGACCACCTTTCCCATCCCCTCACAGCACAGCATTCGTGCAGCTTCCACCAATCACGCGGCTGCACAGCATTCAGCATTCGATGCATCTCTCTACACGCGGTTTGGAGTTTTGAGAAAACAACACACAAAAACGAAAACCAAAAACCCCCAGCCCCCGAGAAGCATAGCCCCCGCGGTGAAGAAATAACGAACGACCCCTGCTACGAAATATTCCATATTCCACACAGACACACACACCGCAACCATCCCACCGCAAGCCGAGCATGGATGAAGCACGCGCTCACAGCCACCAAGCGTACGGACCCAGGGGTGCCCAGCATTTGCCGCCATTTGCCGTGCGCGGGCACGGCACGGTACCGATACGTATCTCCGTATCCGAAACCGTCCATCCACCGCGGGTGCTGGGTCCCATCGGCATGGCGTGGGAGCGCTCGAGAGAAGTCTTTTGCGGGTTGCGGTTTACGTTCGCCTCCAGCAGCCATTTTAAAATCGAACGCGAAACAGCAACAACAACGAAAGCCACAAACGTGCACAGGAAAAGCGTTGTCGAAGGGTCGAAGAGGTGGTGGTGAACCAGGTGGGGAGCAGAGCGAAGGCGAAAGACGTCAAACCCGACGGAACTCAAGAGACATGCATAACTTATTCGTTGTCTGCGTTTCTGTGTGTGTTTTTTTTGTTCTCGGAGGAAAGGCAGAGACCGCCTAGCATTGACGTGCCTTGGCCCGGGGTTCGAAGTTCTCGTTCTTCCAAGGTTTCTTGCCCATTTCCGATTCTGAACAGCCTGGATGATCCCGATCGATGGTTCGTGGTCGTGCTTTAGCTGATTCGATTCTGCATGCATCGCATCCTTGTACTATAGTCTTCTTTTTGTTATTCTTCTACTTCTTCTTCTTGTTCACCACTGCATCAGACTCAACCACCACAAACGTCGTTGTCTTCTGAGGTCGATCGATGTCTTTTTGAATTTTTCACCAAACGTGGCCGGACCGGGGCATGATTTATATTCCGGTGCTGTTGCGAATGCACCCAAACCCACGCTCGGTTCTTCGTGTAGCCCACTTTTCCACCCACCCCCAGAGTGCGGTTGGGTTTGGCTAGGGGAAGAAAGAGAGAGAGAGCAGGGCCAAGGGTTGTGCGTTCTTGGGTGTTTTTTCCCCCTACTTGTTCTTGGTGTTGTTGGGTTTTTTACGCTTTTTACGTCCCGGTTTGGTTGGAGCTGAGTTGGTACAGCTCCGCAAAGCATGGCAGAATGGATGGTGCATAATATTTTATCAAGAGTTGCCGGAACGAACCGGATAGGTGAGCTGAAAAGATACTTCGCTAAAATAAGTCAAATGACATGAATGTTTGCAATGTGGAATAGTTTCAAAAAAGTATATAAAACCAAAGTTGTTTTGCAAACGCAAATATCTATTTATTAAAATGTTGTAAGAAATTAGATTCTGAAAAGCGTTAAGAATTAATGATAATCTTGTTGATTAGGTCTGCTGCTGCATATTGAACTACTAACAAGTTTGAAAACAAATTCAAAGATTGCAAAACTATAAGGTCAATAAGAACATATTCGCCACAACTGCCAGAAATAACATCAAGTGCTCAAAATGACTATTCGCACACAAACTAGGATAAATCATTAATAAAAAGCTATCAGAAATTATGGAAATAAATTTTATAGTATAAGATTACAAAGATAAAAACAAGACGTAATATAGAACAAACAACAATAAGTGTTTTAAGATTCGTCAGTGATAAATAAATAAAATAAAGAAAGAAATAAAATGATAAAATCTTTACTGAAGTAAAAGAGCAATATTCTAAGGAAATAAGAAGTGACATAAATACAAAAAGGACTGAAACAAGCCAATGAAATTGTATAGCTCCATAGACAATAACACAATTCAATATAATAAAGGTTACGTGCATAGACATCTTTAAAAGTCATAAGCTCTGTAATACCACAAACCATACAAAAACATTCCTTAAACATTATTTTACCATTTGGATTTCTGCACAGCTTTTTGTAACGTATATTTATGCAGTATTTTACAGGGTTTTATAGGTCTTCTTAAAACTTCTTATTAAGTATATTGTACATAATGTCATCTTATTAATCAATTGTACTAATTGTACTTCAATAAAAAGCTGTCTGGTGTCCAAAGTATCTGTATCAAATAATCAGCTGTTAAGTGTATTTTCATCACATACGCACATGCCCAAATTCAACAAAAAACACAATCTCACATTTGTACCCCGAACAGCCATTTGTATAAAAGTGTCCTGATAATCTATTTACTCCCTAAGCTGTAATTTTCATCCATTTGAACCTCAGCAACTCTTAACCCAACCATCGCACCAACGCTAACGAAGGACACAGATAAGTCTCATCGCACTGTACACGAGCAGACACACTCACACACACACACACACATACATTGTGACGATAAGAAAAACCGGAATCAGCCTGCCACAGAAAAGTCGCTCGCTCTCACAGTTAGGCTGCCCGAGCTCAACGACGGACAGACAACCCTTGCCCCCCTCGTACACAGCACACTGACATGCACCAAGTGAACGGGGCATGCCACTTTCCCATCGGCTGGGACGGAAAAACTGCACCCCGGCGCAGCAAAATTTATGTATTTTTAATGCCCCCTCGCTCCGTATGCATCTTTCAGCGGATGGAGCGGGTGAAACCGGGCAACCTACCCACCGAAGGACCCCAGTGGAGCAGCCCTGGAGAGACCGAGTAAATCCTTTACCTCGCACTGCCACCAACGACAGCGAGACAGCGAGTGAGGATCGTTTGAGGAGCTTTTGCCCCTGGGGCAAGAAAATCGAAACGCTCAACCCTAGCACGGCACGGCTCGGGTTCGTACGAGCCTGGTACGAATTTATGCATTCTGCAAACGCAAAAGCCTGCAGCGGCTGCCTCGCCCGTAGCCCGTTCCTGGAAGACGCTGGTAAGAAATGCATATGCACGCGCGCGATTTGCTTCACTCCAAAAACCACCTTCCGGGGACACCGAATCCGTGTGGCTGGGCTGGTGATTCGTGCTGTTCGGATTGTGTGTGTGTCAGATTGTGTGCATACTACATGCTGTCTAATGATGGCGAACACCCCAGCCCCAGAAGCGTGGTGGTGGACCCTGTACTGCAGTGGTTTATGGGGTCGAACTCTCGTCCGGCTTCTTGGAATGCATGCTCTCCCGCTTGCCGTGATGGACGAGCTTCGGAAGAGTTCTTTATCTAGAAAAAAGGAGCCAACCAGACAAACTCCAAACGACGAGATATATCTAATGGCTGTTTGAAGGATTGGTTATTCGCAGACTGAGGTGCCGCGGTCGTAAACTCTCGAATCAAATGCGGATGTAGCGTAAAATCTGCAACGCAACGAATTCGCACTGCAGTCCGGGCGATGTGCTTGGGTAGGAATTGGGTTTCGCAAGAAGATGGATAAAGATAAAGTCGAAGATAAGAATCGGTACGTTTTGTAGCACGTTTTGTAGAACAGCATTGCTGCAGATGTTTGAAGGTGATGATGATAGATAAATCACTTCCTAATACGATTCAAGCCAAAAAAGAAAAGGATATGCGTGTCTATTCGTACTATTGTGTGCTTGATATATTGCATCAAATTGCAGCAAAGTGTAGGCGCTCCTTGAGATAGTTCTCTTCTACAATACATTTTGAAGAATGTACAAATATACATTCTACGTGATTTAAAGCGACCATTTTGTATTATCAGTACACATTTGGTTCGTTAGCTGAACGCCCCTGGAGATGCGAAAGGAATTTAGCTTTATCACAGTCAGAACGTAGAATACAGAGAAAGTAAGGAAGATTTAAAAGTCTCAACAAATAAATCCCAATCCAATCCCAGAGTCAAGTGAGCTCGTTACGTTTGATTAATTCGTTTGTGTGTTATACATTAATCTAGAATGAATAATTAATTAATTTATTTATTCATTCAATCTAAAGCTTAACAAAATTTTACATATACGTAAGAACAGAGGTGTAAAAGAGAATACAATACTTGTAGATGCAATTTTAAGGACAAGGAATTTGCAGTGCAACAATACAGATAGTCGAGTTCCTTATACGGATATTCGTGCTACGCTGATGTCTTAAGAAGGTATCTCTCTTTCTCGTTGGCCTGCTCACGATAGAGCACGTCGGTGTGACATGAAGGGTATAACCCGTAATGTGCGAAAATCCATTCAAGATACCTACATCTAACTTGTCTTCAGGATATATTCATATGACGGAGGTTCTACAAAGGCTAAATAATGAGTGTTGTTTGTCTCTTTAGTATGTTCAACGGCCAAGCAAACAACACAAATGTGCTATCCAAAATCATAAATATATTAAACAACATAAACAACCAACGGGGCGATCATCAAGACATTCTTCATTCCAGACTGTTGTGGCTATAGAAAGATATAGCTGCAGGATAAGTTCTTTATCGGTAGGTCTTGGACTATAAGGTATAATAACAATAAATAATAAAAAAGAAACAAAACTTAAAAAGCAAATGCAAACCGACACACAAAACAACACTCCCATTTTGCCATACAAATGTTGCCTCACCTGTATTCAAATGCGTACCGACCTCTAAGGAGGGCCTCATTAAACAGGAACCACCATAAATAGCCACCGGCTCATGCACTCACATTTGCTCATCATTAATTCCCGTCCGCAAATACCCTTGGCGAAACGGTGTGGAGTTCTGTGGAGCTCGTACCGTAGCGCCGCGCCGCACGTTTACGGACAAAAGGAACAAGTGTTGTAATTAATTGAATTCAAGCCAGCGTTAAATTGCTCGTTCGATTTGAGACTGGCGAAAGTGCAGCGAAACAGGGGAATGGGGCAGTGGGGAAAAAATGAGGCGAGAAAGTAACAACCGCTAAACGTGTCGGAACAAATCAATTTCGATGCCGTTCCCGGGTAGAATGAAACGCTATAGATAGTACAGTGGTCGAAGGGCAAGAGGTGGTTCTACTGTAAGCCAAGTCACCCAAGACGGGTGCTGCCTGAGCTGCTAGGAACAAGTGGGAGAGGGAAAGGAAGACTCCTTGTTGTAATAATTACTTCCACCATTGCAAGACTCTAAAGGAAGACGCATTTAATTCCGTTCCACTTTGCTATTCACAGTACGAAAGACGCAACGGGTGCGGTAGAAGACAAACCTTTTCTACAATTGAAATGTTTCGCCGAGGAGAATTCCTCCACCAACACGTACGACCCTACCCCCACGATATCAACAAACATTTCAACGCGTTGGGCTCAATAAAATGATAAACAATTCACCCAACAGGCCAGCGAACGGAAGGGGAGAAGGAAGCGCATTTTCCTCCACGCTGGGCACAACGGCATGCAAATGCAGCGCGCGTGCCTGATAATGCACGGCTAATTGCGCAATCACAGTAAATGTGTGCCTCTTATTGCAGTTAATGCAGTTAAATTAAATTAAATTATCGAAAAACGCACCGCCGACAGTGGCGTCGGCCTGCGCGAGTGCACGCAACTGCATCTGGACGAGTGTGTCTGTGAGTGTTTGTGGGCTTTGGGGACTTTTGTCACCGGTGCATCGGTGCCTGCACGTTGCGGGAGTTTTGTGGCAATGAAACCAACTGACATTGTCGCTGGTTCGCGAATCGGAAAACCTGTCGAACTCGGGAAAGCGACAACGGAACATAACAGCGGAAGCACACACACATACAACCACTAAGGGGACACTAAAGCCCATGGAACAAAAAGCACAAATGTAATTGCAAATTGCAACCCTCCCACCTAACCAAGATGGAGGACTGCTGCTGGCAGTTACAAACAAAAAAAGAGCTGCTCCTCTTTACTGTCCTTCTATGCGAATGATTTTTTGTTGTATGTGTCTTTTTTCTGTGTGCGAACGGTGCATTTTGATTTTCCATAATTACGTTTCATACCCAATTGACTCGATTGACAAGCGCTGACGAACTACTCTTCGCCGTTCGAGCGGCTAATTCGAACGGCAAAGGTACGGATGGGAAAGCCCTGACACAGAGACACATTTCGATGCAATCGGTTGAGCAGTGGTCGGTGTGGGTAAAGAGCTTTCAATAGCATGAAAGGTGTAAATATGTAGAAAATAGAACATTCAGGATTTTCAATATTTTGAAAATTAAATGGTAATTGAAGATAGATAGATTTCTGGAATCTATAACTTGAGTATTGATCCAGGACCTAAAGCTAGTAAATATTATTCACATCACATAGTCTCTAATAACTCTACATTACATGGTCTGTAAGACCACCGAACTACTCAATGTCCATGAGAAGAGATAAATTAAAAGCATTTAACGTTTACAGAATTCTGTAAATTTTGTTGAAAAATATTGTAAATATCTATTCTGCAAAACAAATATGATTGATTAATCTTTAATCAGCTTCAGTGCCGAACAGTTGAGGACAGTACAGTTTCTTGTAATTGCTAACAGAGGACGCTACGATTATGCCACATGGAATATGACTGAATTTGCTCGAATGAGTTTTTTATGTAGACTTAGGTATTCGGTCTAATTTTCTTTTAAGCTTAAGGTATAGGAGATAAGTATATTCAACTGAACTATAAGACCACCTTAATTATTAAACCTGTTTTAAGACTGTCTCAAAAATTATTCAAAATAAGGACAGGATATATTTAGCAGTGTACTTTAGTAACAGACATAATAAAACATGAAAATCCTCCACATAGCTACCACAAAGATGCCACACTGCCCTTTTTGATCGGCATATCTTGTCCCAGAGAACTTTAAATAATCCCCATCCAGCACGTAGACACGTAGTCTTAATTATTTCCCTACCCTTTGCGACTCTTAGCGTCCTAGCACCACAATGCGACAGCAAAATTCAATCACGGTGTGTGTGTGTGTGAGTGTGTATATGTATGTGAGGAATCAATCACAAGCGCATGACAAATGTTATTTGCCCATAAGATCGCCGCATCGCCGTTTGCCGCTGACTCGTGGCCATGAATCAACGCTCAGGCAACGCTCCGCCGCATTGCAATTAGAAATTCTGACAGGCGCGCCTGATTTACGGCTCCACCATCAATAAAATATATTACACTTTTATACGAAAAACACTATATTAGTCGCGGGAGCGTGATGCTTTTTTTTTGCAGCTCGAGACGATGCACGATGGATGGGCCCCCTCGATTGGAGTGGGGAGGAAAGAATTTTTCATTAAAAACTCCGAATCAATATCAATCAATCAATCCGGTTGTGCCGGTGTGCCCTGGAACGAGAAGGTCCGAGTCTCCGGGCAGAGCGATCGATGGGAAGAACGCTGTTGCTTGATCGCGAAGGAAGTGAAGTTGGCTAGGTTTTGCAGAGTAAAGTAAGCAAAAAAAAAAAAGACCAGCTTGCGTTCGAGTGGGCCGTACCGTGCGCTTTGATTTATGGCGACCTTATCAAAGGGCTACGATCGGGCTCGGGCAGTAAAGGGTTTTCGATTTTCGGATAGATCGATTTTGCGGACGCGTCAAAACGCGCGCTATGCAAAAGAGGGGAAACTGGGGGAGGGACTGCGGTGGAAAGCGAAATCGAGTTGGTACCTCGACCGATCGATCGGTGGACTACTACTTCCCTTTCCCAATCAGTGCTGCTGCTGCCGACGTTGCTGTGGTGTTGCTAGAAGTGAGCCCGGTGACTTGCTGCGCGCTTTAAATATGTGCTAAGTACATAATGACTCTTTATGATATTGATGATCATAATGATTATTGTTATTATAAAATAATAAAAATAATGATGTTGACGATCTGTGGCACATTTGTGGTCGCTAATGCCGGTGCTGGTAGCCACCGGTGCTGCCACCGCGGATGATGATTATTTTGGCGCAGGCTCGAAGCCTCCATGCTCTGGCTTACGACAAAATTCGCACAGCAACCGGTGAGACAGGTTGCTACGGAACTATTTGTAACTTTCTTGCGGGCTGAAAACACAGCCCCACACACACACACAGTCTGTGCGGGGATGAAGACGCCCAGATGGGCTAGTGGAATATGCTGGGTGCAGTGGACCTATTACCGAAGCGAGCAGAAGAGGTTAGGCTTCGGATAGGTCGACCGGATTTTTCCACTTCCGAATATCGGCTCTAATCGGAGCTGTGGTAGGATAAGAGAGGGGAGAGGCTGGCTGGAGTTACAAATTAGGCGCGATTATTAAGTGAAAATAAGATCAAATTACCGTACTTTTCAATAAAACACTGTAATTTGGAGGTGATTTGATAATGGGTTAATGATTCCCCTTGGCCTGGCTGGCATTGGTTTGGCGTTGGTTGGTGTTGTGGTTGAGGTGTTTATTATTCTGCTTGCCTACTGGAGCTGCTGTATCGTATGGTGTGTTTGTTTAATCTGTAATCGTGCTGGCGCGATGAAAGTTGAACCGTGTGTTAATGTTGAAGGGAAACGTGAGTGGGAAGAATTTCCATTTCGTGAAGATCATGTTCATGTAATCATAGTGAGATGTTGGTATTCATTGTAGGTGTTTTAGACTGTTCTCGTTAATATTGTACAACTTGCATTAAATGTTTTTGTTTGAATTGGGGGTTTTATTCGGTATTTTAACCTTTTTCTTTTTTTATAGAGAATATTTCGTTCATTGGTTGCAAATTAATATTAATTGTTTTTTGATGCGTTTAATTTTCAGAACCTTTTAAAAGCTTCGCGGTTATATCTCCTTTTTGAACCATTTGAGCTCCTTTTAATTCTTCTAGTGCAACAAAATCAATTTGAATTGCTGATTAACTTTATTTTTACGTGACAAAAAGATACTTATTTGACCAATTTGCTGATTATCGAATTGAAACAGACGTTCAAATTCAGTTTTGATCAATTTGCATGATACATATTTTGTAAGATCTAAATTAAACCACTTGATTTGGAAAAAGCACTTTATGAAAATAAAGCAACTATACATTAGAAGAGAACAGAAACTGGTCTCAGCAGTAAGCTTTCTAGTATCAAATGCTTTAAAAAAAATGTAAATAACCAAATAGATTTTTTTCATATTTTGCGGGCAGAATGGACAGAAAAAAAATTAAATGAATGCTGAAAATGAACGAGCCAAAAGCTTTTTTGTGTGTTTAGCAACTCCCATTTACGCTTTTTACACAATTACTAACATTTAAATGTGCTTTCAATTTTATATTTCTCAGTTTTGCACAATAGAACGGTTTAACATTTTCCTTTTTTCAACAACAATGATATAAACATGTAACAAAAATTTATATTCCACCGTTTGTGTGCTACATTTGGTGCGAGTCGCCATTTGAAACGATGCAAACAATACCAAACGAAACTCCACTGCACGTGTTTTCTTTACGATTTACACACACACACACACATACACACAATCGGCCATCATAACAGAGTGCAAAATGCGTCCGAATCGTAAACCCTTCACCGTCATCCGGGAGCTTTCCGTGGCAGGTTCCCGTCGGTTGTGCCGACCGAATGCGGGAACCGGGAATGCTTCTCCATCTATTTTAGATGGGCGAGTGTGTAAAATTTATGAATATGCAAATTTTATGACACGAATGAAAAATAACTCTGTTTCCACCCAGCGCACCACCACGCGGGTCGGGTTCACCGTACAGGCCACCGAGCGGCTTCTACCTCCATCGTCCGCAAAGGGGTTGCTGGAGAGGGGGGAGTGGGGACCGATCTGATGCATAAATCAATAACACATTTTATCCAACCCTTAGTGAAGCGGTCTCAGGGGGCCTCTCATCCGTACCGTTGGCCGCGGCCAAGCAGGACCACATATCAACCGGCAACGCCAACCCGTTCCCCTGTGACACGGTCCGCCCCAAAGGTTGCAAAGGTTTAAAAAGGCTTTCCGAAATGCATCGCATTTGATGTGGCGAGTTTCCGTGGCGTGGAATAGCACGGGGTTCCTAGCAGAAGGGTCAAAGAAAAGCAAACGACCGACCTCGCTCGAAAACACAACGCACAACGCCCTCTTGGTGAGACGGTGAGAAATGTAAAGAATGCATATCAGCGGAAAGCGACTTTTGCAGCAACCTAACTCGTAAAGCTTTTTGTAGCTGTTGTTGTTGTTGCAGTATCCCCCTTTTTACAGAGCACCCACCCCCGCCCAGCGCCGGTTTCAATAAATCACGCAGTGCGCGGAAATATTACACACCGGAAACATTGGCTACAAAAAAGGGTTGAGGAGTGGGAACGAATGGGGCGAAGAGCGTTCGTCCAACCCCGAACCGGCAAACACATTTGATGGATTTATGTCTCCCGTTCGATGGTTGCCTTGGCATTCGGCGTACGTCAAAATGGCCACTTTAAGGGTGTGTAGCGAAACAGTCTCACGCGGTCGGTTTGTGTCCATCTTCTTCGTTGGTTTTTCCTTTTTTGCATTCTGTTTGTGCGTGTCCTCAACGGGTCGCCACTGAAAAATTTAACCCATTTGTACAAAGATTTCTTCATTCTGCCAAGTGGCTGCCCGGGTGCGGATCGCATCGATTCGCAGCAAAGGCGAATGAAGCCATTCAGCCGTTGGCTGAAGCTCTGCAGCTGAGAATGTATTATGCAGCAAAGTTTGATTTGTATAATTTCTCCCCTCCAGCGTGGCACATTCATTACGTTTCTCACAGTAATTATTGCTTTCTCGGGTAGGAGCACGACAGTTGCTCCATTTTTCTGGCAGTTCCTTGGTTGAGCTGGAAATTCAATCGATTTTGTAGATAGAACATGGCAAACACACAGGGGTGGGTTAGCACTAAAATGTGGCGTAAGGACGACGCAGGTATCGTGAGCGTGGAGTTGATTAGAAGATTGAATTTAACTTAACGTGACACTGATACGCACACACACACTCAAGCTGCGACAAAAGGGATGGTTTTAGGTGTAATTACCGCAATGGTGCAAATTGATGTATGATGTGTCAATATGTGATGTCTGCATTGGAAATAATTATCCTTTAAAGAAACGGGTGTACATTTAAAAAGCAGTCAATAAATCATGCGACATACAATGTTAGGCCAGCAAACGCAAATGCAAATCTAGCTGCGGAACATTTTTAATCGCTGTTTTTAAATGGGGTTTGAAAGCATTTGTGAACTAAAATCCTATAAGATTGAATTTTAGTAAGATTTTCCCACAACAAAATCATGTTGTTTATTTCATCTCAAAGATATCCTTCCTTGTTGAGGTGTAAGTCGTTGAAAGTCGTTGAAAAATCCAGAAAAATGTAAAGTAATTAGTCTTGAATATTATTCCAAAATATAGTCATTCCTTCAATTCCACATGATAGATGCATTTATCCTTTTTTTTTGTAAATAGTTGTCCCTAAATGTTACTTCTACGACTTTTTTGTTATCATTGTTATCAATTTTTCACTTCAGAGCACCAAGTTTTGACTGAAAATCAATGTTTTTGTTCTAAAAAAATGGCTGTTACAAGCTTCCTGATTAAATGTTTAAGCTTGATTGCTATGCATATGTCGAAGTCTTGTTTTGATTCTAAAAAATATAGTTCATTAAATGCCGTCAAAATTAAGGCAAATTCTAGTGACACAATTTTGGCAATAGTGTTCCTAGAAAAACAATATAAAATTTGAAGGTTGAGAAACAACACTGATTTTTAATTTGCTATGTTTTGTTCTAATGCTAAATGTGGCTCCATTAAAGCGTTCTTGATTTCTAAAATCTTAAATTAAATTGAATTATGCGCATTTATAATGCATTTAGTTTTGAGTGGAAAACTCTTTTATTTTAAACAAATCTTTACTAACGAAATATTCAATACTTCACTTTGACCCCACCAAAGCGAGATATTTTATGGGTAAAAACTTCAATAGAAGCAGATAGTTTATACTTCCACAACAAGAGCATCACAGCAGCTAGCTCAATCATGATTCCAGAACAAAACGTTTTAAAAACTCCAAACTGCTGTACGTTCTTGTGCTGAACGCTAAACGTCCATCAGCATGCTCCTTGGGTCCTTGCTTCACCTGTGTAGCTGTTACATTTATTTACATTTACATCGCATACCACCACCTCCCCACGCTCAAACTGTCAGCCTTCCTTCAAGCCGGCAACAGCGTGTCGTACAATTATTTTCCCATTTATGACACCGGTTGAAAAATCGTCCAGCCCGTTTGACATCCACCCGTCAAAAGTGTTGTGGCAGCATAACCCATCGCAAAATTGCCCCATTCGCGGTAGGCGCCCGGCACAAGGGGACAGACCCGTGCACATGCAAAACGTGTGGTGTGTTTGGAAAAGCTAAGCACCTTGCAGCATCGTCACCTACTGCACCAACACGCTTCTTGCTGCGTTTCCTCGGTAACGCATTCGGTACGCAGGCACAGTTTCATTTACTTTTTTTTACTTCACAGACGAATAGAAGCACGAGGGAGAAAATAGGACATAAAAAAGGCTGCGTTTGGAAATAACTAACGTCTTCCTTGCTACTGTGGCACCTGTGGCAGAGCGGAGCAAATGCAACTAGTACCTAGTGCTACATACAGCAGTAGGCAGACGCACGAAACAAAAACAAACGCTGGAAAAAATATGAATAGCACACTGACAGAAGTGAAGTGGAAATTGCTACCCCAATTATCGATAACAATTATCATTCAAAGCAACCACCCCGTCCACTACACTGAAGTGTCTCGCGTCGGGTCTCCGCTCGTACGAAAATGGTAGCCTCGGTCCTTGAAGACCGACGCGAGTGAGATAGAGTGAGAGAGAGGCATCAGTGCACTGGGCCGCCAGGTTTTTTTGAGTTATCGGTCCCTATCGATGCCAACCTTCCCTCGTGGTCTGTCCTTCACCGGGCCAACCGCACAGCTAATTACTTATAACGGATATTGAACTAGGAGGAGATGACGCGGTTGGTGGGGAACCACACAGGCCATTAGATGCACCCAACCGAGACACGGACGAATGTCCGCGGGATGTGATGTGTCGTCGTTTGTCATTTGAATATTGAACGGGCTGTACAGTGACGAACAAAAAAGAAGAAAAAAAAGAAACTGTAAATCTTGTACCTTGTTGTTTGCTGTACAGCGTCCCTTTCTGTGTCTGTGGCAGAGGAGACCTGGAGGACATGGAGGACCTTTAGCTGCTGGAAGCACAGTGGCAGAAAACGGTAAGATCTGCGTAATTGTCCCCGTAAGGTGGTCCACACTTTGGGTCGTCGCGATCCCTTCCCGGAACTCCAATTAGCGCGCGGGGCCACGACACCGAAGGCAGCTGGATCCATTTTCCATTTGTCGCACTCTTAACTGGACTGGAGTATCCAGCGTACACACTTGTACTGCTACCGGTGGGTCACTCATCACGTACGGTACTGCGGTGTGTGTATACCTTCGGAGTGATCTTCAGCCGATGGCTTAACGTCCTCCATTCACCGGAAAAGGGACGATTCTCCCTCGGGGGGATGCGGATTTCGGACTACTTTTGAAGCCTGCCCGCTTTGGAACCAGGTATTCCAAGAAGAGTCATGACGAACTGCAAACGCTACTGCAACAACCTTTTTTGTGGTTGTTGTTGGAACCATCCAACACGATCATGCTACTTTCCTTTTTCCGCGAACTGAGCTACGTGTCCGAGGTTCTACGCTTCGCCGGTAGACGCCCGAAACAGCGGCCCCTTAATTGCTGGATTCATTCATCATCATAAAGAACGGCAGCCACACACTGAAACGCGCCCTGACGTTGGTCGTGGCCCTGCGGCCATTCCTAGCGAATTCACGGCATCCCTTTCCCGGCCGTTTGTGCGATCAAAACGTCCCCACCGAGACGGTGGGACAACTTCCTTGCATGCCGTAATAAAAATCAAAGCAGCAAAAAAACAAGACATCGACATCGTCGTCGAGAGTTCCAAAGCTCTGCTTGCCAACCTTACCCAGTCTGAATTTATCGAACTCGGAAATATAAAACACTTCTAATTGATACTTTCAGTCGGTACGGTCGGTGTCGTCCAGCCCGTGCCCGAATGAGCGCCCCCGGGGGAAGGACGTAGCGAAGAAGCAAAACCCCGATCTACCGGGAGGACGCGTCCACGCCCGCGGTTTTCAGTTCGGCGTCCGACTTCCACCACCATCACTATTTGATTAGCACCAAGGGTCGCAAATGTTTTCGTTTGAAATCACGGTCGCCTAATAGGTGGCCACGGTTTGAGTTCCCCGGAATTGTGATAGACACTGCGCGAAAAGCTCAAAAACGGGGTTTTTGATACTCCCATCACGATGATTATGATGCTGCTGATGATATCCTGTGATCTTCAACTGCATAACTGCTCGGTGGAGACGTGTTTGACATTAACTTTTTGTTTTCTTGGATTTCCTTTGAATCGGAGACGAAATGTTCTGCCAAATCCAAGCAGGTTTTAGTTCCGTTCATAAATTCAAGCTCGTAATCTTCGAACGCCCCCTTTGGCCGAATTAGGGCTGATGCTTGCCTCGTTGCTTCTCTCCATCTCCATTTGCTCAATTACCTGCGTCTGCTCCTCATGCTCAAACACATAGCAAAGCTTCATTCAACATTTATCAATCCTACCCAGCAATTATAATTCGCCAAAACCACCCCGAAGGTTTGTTCCTGCCCGGTGCGTCATCGTCGTATCTTCAACGCCAGGCCATCTTATCGGCCAGGCCCCGAGGAGGATGACGGCGTGATCGTGTTCTAATTGCATCCATCGGAGCCAAACGGCAGCCCGGTTGAAAGAAATTACACTCGCTGTCCCGGCTGTGCCCTGCCCCGGTCGAGGACTGGTGGCCAAGGCTCGCCACACGGTATGCAAAAATGCCCGTCGGTAGAAAAAAGTCAACGCGTTTTCGCAGCGTAACACGGGAAGCGGAATTATTATTTGCGTGTCGGTTGCCCAAGCTCTCTTTCTTCATTTTTCCCTTCTCCCTCTCACTCTCTCTCTCTCTCTCCAACACGACACAAATTTCTTCGGTTTATTTTAATTTCACTTTTCGTCAATTAAATGTTAATGCGCAAATTATACGATACAATCTCGCAGCGTGAGCACGATTGTTTGATGATGATTATTATTAATACTATTATCGAGATGGGGCTTTCTCGGCTTCTCCTTAGCCTCTCGGCTTATCAGATTCATCCCGATACTGCTGAGAATGGCAAACTTGTGTTTGTGTGTGTGTGTGCTCTGAGATGCTTTCACTTTGACAGGTTTGCTCCCTCCGGACCGGGGCAAAGAGAATCAATAATTGTCCAAATATTATCGTACTTCCTTCGGGCGACAATTGCAACCTTCTCGGTGATCAGTGCCGTAATGAACGGTGCGTGATGTGTCCTGAAACAAAAAAAAACATAACCCGATCGATAGTCAATACTACCTCATTGACAGCGGTTGCGGTTTACCTGAACGGGCTACTCGAGTCGAATGGGGGCCACGTGCCACGGCACTAAGCACTATTTGCATTCTATCATTACACTCACACCCGGCTGTCTTGATCAGGAATGGCAGGTAAAAGGTGTTCGACTCGGCTTGACACATTGCGAAAGGGAGGTGAGGTTTATGCAAAATTGTGCGAAAATGATTCATAATAGATGTCTTACCGTCGACGTGTCGTGCCGGAGCGTGGCAAAGAAGGGCACCGCTACTTGATAAATGTAATGGACAGCTAGCTAGAATGGTGGTCGGCTTTCATCGGCTTTGGCCTGGTGGGCATTTAATCAATCCGAGTTGAACGGATTGAGACATCGACATCGAACGGATATAGAGCATGCACAGTTTGGGGATGATATTTGGAGGAAATATTTCCGTTTAAAATTCACACTCCGCACGTTAGCTGACAATGGACAACGTGTACGAAAAGGATTGTTTTAGGCTTTGGGGGAGTTTAAGAGCGTCATGTGTTGGTCCCCTTGATACAAGTATATCATATATGTATATAGGGAACGGTTCTCTGTTTTTGTTAGGTTGAGGTTTTTCTTTGTTCCTGTTATATTTTCGTACATAAAACAAATGTTCTGCCTTGTAGGGCTGTTTTGTTCGATGGCCTTTGTGGCAACCTTTTGCGGTTTGTTTCATTTGCTGTTCTGCACACATGGCTTGAAAAATTGTTCAAGAGTGACTGTTGTTTTGCTGATATCTTAATGTAATAATACATTGTACATGACAGCAAATGACTGTATAAATGGCATTTTAGCTTTAGCGTTTAGCTTTACTGTGTAGTAATATTTTGTGATAAATATACAAAATATTGTTTAACAAGAACGTGAATTAGATTATCATTGTTGTATTTCATAAGCATATAGCATAAAATACACCTGTTCTCACTTTCCTCTGAATCGTTATCCGGTTGCTATGGATCGCAATCCATGAGAATGGATCGCAATCAACTACGTCTGAATCGTTGTCAGCTACGTTTGGATCGTTTTCAGCTACGTTTGGATCGCTCTCAGCTACCTTTGGATTTTGCGGTAGCTCGCGCAAATTTCATTGCAGCGCAACCGTTTATTCAGTGACCGCGGGACACATTTGCATGCCAAGGAAAGAATTAAATAATTAATGCATTCAATTGTAAAATCTAATCGTATTTTTTATTAGAGGCTTACATCACCATTCATACTTCATTGATTATTTGACCAAGTTTTCCAAAAAAAACCTGCACAATCTTCTTCTTTTTGACGTAACGACCTACGTGGTCATCCTGTTTAGGCTGTCCTGTCATGTTTTCGAGATTTAGTCGGATATTCCTGCTTTGCTATGGAGGGGCGGTCTGGATAGGAATCTATTCTGATGCGCAGAAGCCGACAAATCTGTGAAATGTTATTCATAGCCTAAACATGGTTTTTCAACACAAGTTCTCAATTGGGTTCAAACATAGAACAATATGAAATTGTTGCTTTTCATATCCTCCGTTATGATGTGCAGTACGCCAAACGGCCACTAAATAAACTTTGCGCCCGTAAAATCCAAAGGTAGCTGAGAGCGATCCTAACGTAGCTGAAAACGATCCAAACGTAGCTGCAAACGATTCAGACGTAGTTGATTGCGATCCAATCTCATGGATTGCGATCCATAGCAACCGGATAACGATTCAGAGGAAAGTGAGAACAGGTGTAATAAATGAGGGTACATTATTTATTGTTACATGACAAACAATAAGTATGAAAATATTGTTAAAAATGTTACTGTTTTGCCACTAAGTGGTGCCTTTAATGTAACTTTTATTTCAATATTCTCACAATGTAACAAAGAATAACCCTGAGACATGTTCGAGTTTCTTAAGACTAGGTTTACGGAGCCCGTCAATTTGACCAACACTAAGCTTTGAAGTGAAATACTAAAAATACCTTCAATTAAATCTCGATGTTTACTTCACATACATTTATTTTAACATTATGTAAGTTTGTAACATAACAATTATTTTCTTAAGATGCGTAAATTTTCAAATACTTATGTCAAATTGCCTTCGAATCAATTGAATTGGGAAGGTTTATTGTTTTTTTTATGTTTTAGTGTAGTAGCATACAGTCTACAAAAGTAAATAAAAGAGTGAAAGAAAACTCTAAACCACCCATTATCACGAAAAACTATTTTCGTAAATTATACAAAACAAAAGTGACCTCAAATGAAATTCCTAACTTATCCCTCGTATTCTTCAAAGCTCAAATCAGCATCTGGCCAGGTATGGCATCGATAAGATATTAGTTCATGTGTTGATGAAACAATAACGATTATCTAAATAAATTGGTCATGTGCAGACAAATTCCCATACAAACCAAGATTTGTTAAACGACACATAGTTTTGATAAAATTATATTTTTCATTATTTTAACTAGTCTTAATGCGTATACTTATCCACCCGTCAATTTGTGGGGTGATCGTAAAGGTAGGTATGTGAGAGATAGCTAATCAATGATATGCGATAGCTGCAGGTGCCTTGGTACATCGATTGCTGTATTTTATTTTAAAAGTGTCGTTTTTAGTTATACGAAGCATGACAACCCTTTCTGATAACATCAAAGAAAACCCCAATTTCATGCCATTTTTATGAACATTAGATTTTTGTTTTATTTTATTTATTTATTTGAATTACACGCTGATTGCATTAGATTAACACAAACCACGCATCATTGTACGCTCTCGGTTACAATAGGAGCACCAAAATATACCTTACGGGTCTTTCACTTGTCTTACTTTCAACGGTACCGTTCTCGATCATCGCATCTCGAAGATGGCCTACGTTGGTCCTAGTTTGGTCAAAGATGGGCATAATAAATTCACTCGTCCATACAAGATCGTTACTTGATGATCATTAAACTTGGCATATAAACGAACATAAAAAAAAACACTTTCCTTTGTGCCGAGCATCTGGTCCGGTGCGTACAAGTGGCCCTGCAGCTACCAGACGGAACCGTATACCTATCAGAAACAGTACTTAACCTTAACACTCCACCATCGACGCCATCTTGGACAGCACATAGAGAGCGATCATTACCGAAATGTGTCCTGGCCAGTGTGCAAGCTCAGATCTTAATCGAGACGCTGCCATCGCCATACCTCAATGTGTTTCAGCTTATCGGGCAGCACATTTATAAAACGCGTCTGTGTGCGTCTGCAGAACTGCACAAACTGCCATCAAGAATCCTTTGCGCAGGGGGGAAGCAAAGTAAAAAGAACAAAACGGCAACAAAGAACACGGCAGTGATCGATGCAATATTTTTGAACAGTTTTACGTGGAAGTGTCGAAAGAAAAGCAACAACAGCACAAGCAAACACACCGGTGCGTAAGAAAAGTGGAAAATAATAAGCTTGTGCGCTGCGCGTACGATCATCTGACGGCCATCATTGATGCGGAGACTGGACGAGGGGGGGTTTTGTTTTCTCCTTGCAACCTCAATGCACCCACACTACCCTCCCATCCCTGGGGGGGGGGGGGAGTCAAACGAGAAATGAGCTTGACTGCCAGCCAAGGCTCCGGCGGCCATTGGCGAAAGGCGCAAACGGACCTTCACGTGTCCGGCGCGGGCCGCTGCCAGCATTTACGCATTAGTCTGTCCACTTTCCTGGGCAGGCAGAAAAGCGCGCCCGGCGTTGGCACCGTACCTTTGAACTCACGGCCAAACCTTTCGCGCCGTCTCCGGAGCGATCCGAGCAGAGCCGCAATCCGACCAAGCGCACAACTGACCGCAATGCGAGAACGAAAACAGTGAAGTTCAGAAATGAAAATTATAAACAAAATTGGTATAAATTATACAAAATTACCCCCAAGGAGACCGTGTTGGGCTGCGCGTTGGGACGAGCCCAAAAGCCCGACTGCCGTTGTGCGGTTGTGTGGTTTTTCCATCTCTGTTTTCGATGTTTGGTTTTCTCCTACACGGCTCGAGAAACCGTTTGCGTTTGCAGTATGCAAGCAGCAAACAAATGCCCGACGGTTCATTTTCGAAGGAATAGATTCGACCTGATCCTTATCCCCACCCGACGGCAAAAATATGGAGCAAAAAATTGTGCGTTAAATGCTGATGAATTTAGTATTGTTTTCTTCATTCCATCAGCATAATCCCTTATCTGTTTAAAACCTCCTCAATTACAAGTCTTCTATCTCCACGGTGCTTAACTATCCTAACGATTGCATGCCCGTACACTAAGTACATATTTTCAACACTTTAGCTTCCCGTTTTTTCTTTTCTCTCTCTTCTGTGTTGCTCTCTGTACTCCATCATGCACTTACCCTAGCAGCCCTGCTTCTACCCTTATTAGATTCCCATTTTCTCACCAAACCAGCACAACTAAAAGCTCAAAACGCACATGAATGCGCGTGAAGCAACAAATTGCCTTCAGCGAGCTTTAACCTGTAAAGCTTTGCAGAGCAGAGGAAAAACGGGAAAACTCATGAATATATTTATACACATCCAACGTGTGCCCCCCTCTCGGATGCTAACTATTAATAAATAGACTGGTTTTCGACGAGGTTGTACTTGCTGTCATTACATTACTTTTTTGCTATTAATGAGTATATTTATCATTTCAATTCGTACGCGAAGAATGCGTGCATAGATGCTCGGCTTTTTTATTGTAGGATCATTAGGAGGCAATGTGTGTAGTTGTGATTATTATGAAAACGAAACGTGCAATTAAAAAGGCATGAATATGTCAGTGCAATTGAGTTTTGTTTAAGTTTTTATTTATGTTAGCGCTTGATATCGTCCCATCACCAATTGTTAACGATAACAATGTGTTTTTCTGTGTTGCTATAAATTCCATTCTACAAACTCAAATTAAGTTTGCTCCGATGGGTGTGTGTAGAACAGCTTACCGTTGTCTTTATTTCGAAATACCGCATTTATTTGTCCATATCTAAGTCTAGGTTAACAGAACGAACTCTTCGTCACTCTTTATTGCATTTGTGTTGTAACATATCTGCATATCATCAGTTTCTTGTCTAATGCATAACTTGTTTCGGATATCAAGTATTATTATTAATGAAATTTCACTGAGTCCTTGTCGTGTAATTCGCATTGTAGCTAATTTTATCTTATTTAAAATTAATACGGCTCCTGCCGAAGTTTCAGAATTTGGCAACTAAGTAAGTCCTCATATAATTAATATTACCATTTTGATTATAATTTTAGCTTTTAAGATTAATTATAGCAATAATAATTACCATGATATTGTTGGCTGTAAAAGCAGAGTTTGAAGTTGATGAACGCTTTTAGATACAAGGCTGTTGTAAACACTAAATGGAACACACTGCTTTATTTAAAAAAAATCTAAAATGAAAAAGGTACTGTTCTGAACTGTACCTGGCCAGTTGTCTTGAATTAGCTCAAATAATTTTAGTTTATTTAGATTATTCAACACCAAAATTGTTGAATTACAAGCAGATTTTAGGTCGTTGATTGAAGCAAGATACATTTAGAAAGTTGTTGACCAATAGTATAGGTCTGGTCTGGCAATAGTAAGTGGTATTGCAGAACAAACATATAGATAGAAAAAAACATATTCTGCTAGGTAATGGATGTCTTCTTCAAGTATATGAAGATTTTGAAAAAATCAAATCAGTATATAATAACATTGTAACAAGTTCGTTCTATTTCTTTGATGATCATCTAATCCGTGCCCAAGATCACATTATCACAAACTCTAGGCTCCAGCTCAATAAATCATCAATACTCTCGCCAAATCCAAGATCCAAGAGCCACAGAATCAACTCAAATCCCACAAAAAGATGATTACAAAACAACAACAAACCCCTCATACATGCAACCACGCATAATTGCCGATCGTTTATCGTAATCATTTCCTTCCAGGCGCCGTCGCCACGGCGTACTTTCCATGTGGGGATGAGATTTAGTTGTACCGAACATAAAAGAAAGATGTTGCTTTTTCGGTTCAGCTGCTCCAAACCACGGTTCCCACGGTTAGCGCATCCTCTGATAACGGGGCTGGAAAACGGTGTACCGGTACGGCACAACATGTACAGCGCGGTTCGAAAATTCATCGATTTTCCCGTTCAAAAATGAGAACGCCAAGACGGGGACGAGGGCGCCCAGCTGGAACGGGTGGTACGTACGATCTACGTACGATCAAACACGTCAACAGCTAATTTCTCGCTTCCTTTTGGAAAAACAATCGATCGCAAGAGCGTACCGACGCAATTCGGCAATTCGGGTACGTCCGACGTCAGCAGCCCGAAATGTTGCCCCACTCTTTCACGTAAGGCCCCCTCAAAATTGGTGTGTTTAGTACGATAAACCATCCAATTATGTGCAGTGCGCAATCTGAATGATTAAATGATCAGGGTTTTGGCTTCTTCCTGCCTCAATCGGACCTGCACTGGCGAATGAATGGGAAAGCGCCACGGTGCTGTATCTCAATCGAGGTACCTTCGTTTCAGTGTGCTTTCTTCTTCGCCACCGTCATTAACATCGTGAGCAGCATCGATCGATCGATCGATCGGACGAACGATCGGCGAGCAGAAACGTTCCAGGGCGCTTCTGGAAAGTGAAAACGGAACTAGACGATTATTACCGAGGTTTCGGGGGCTCGCATCAGCACTTGCATGTATTGTGAACACGCAGCAGAAGGGCTAGCCACATGTTTGTAACCGTTTCGTGGTACGGCTCCGCCAAAATCATGTCCAGCAGAATCAGTCGTTTAGTATTACGGGAGGATACAAATGAGTTTTAACCCGTTGAGACTACTTTGGGGAATTCCTTTTTTTAATAAGAATAATAATAGCTGGTCAACGCTGGTTCTGCATCTTCAGCATCCAGATGCTTGTAACTGCTCCAGTTGTACGATTCTGCAAACGTCAAACCGTGACTCTAAGAAGAGTACACAAAACAAACGAAAGAAAGATTTGGAGGCTGTGTGTAAGCATTTGCTCGATTGATGAAATCAAAACATATGTTTACGTATAATAAGGATCATTATATGCTAATTTAGGCTCAATGCAATTACAATGGGCCTGAGTAGTATGGCGTCGTTTGCGAGCGGAGCGCTTCCAGTACCGCTAGCCATATTGTTATTCATTTCCATTTTTAAGCGGAACCTAATTTTGATTATGGAAACAAGCCAAACCATGACGGAATGGTGTTGGCATACGACTGATTTTGTGTTGTTTTTTGAGTGATCTAAATTAAATGAACAGAGTCCGCTAGCAGCGGGCTGATCGATACGTTGGAAAGGATGCTGTTCTAATTCCCGACATGGAGTAGTTCAAGAACATCAACACCAAAGGAAGATGTTAAAGGTGTAGGCTATTACAAGACATAATTTGATCCAACATGTCGAAAAGATCACTTTTTTCGCTAATAACACACATCTGATGATCGGTTTTCTAGTCCGAGATTCAAGAATGCATTATGGAATTATTAAAAATACCCTATTAGTAATTCGATGTGTGTATGGTAGTGTTAACTGTAGGATTGTTATTATAATTGCAGCTGATAATATGTTCTTTTTTAGCATAACGACCTCATTTCGTACATGCATGGCCTTCAAGCATACAATCGTTAATCGGGTTTTGGTAAGGATTCTGTAAGGGCATTATAGAAGTTTAGATAAAAAAAATTCAATTAGGTTGGGGTCCTCCCGTGGAACTCCAGCGATCTACAGACCTCCAAGTGATCTGAAGCCACCGGACGATGAGGTAGAGTACTTTGATCAGTTTCTCAAAACAACAACCACAGCGGAGCCGGAATTTGCGTTCGAGAAGACCACCACCGGCAATGGAACGCAGGAGTCACCGTACGAGGTACGGCACACGTCCGCCAACTCCATCGTGGGCTTCATGGTGACACCAATGCACAGTGGGCAACGGCCATACAAACGCCGGGATGAAAATCAATTCCTTGTGCTATTGCAGTTTTTCTTCATTTAATACAATTGTTCTTACTATACAGGGTAGTCCTACACTAAAATCGTCAAGACAGCGAATAAAACTTAATAATTATCGCTCACAACATTGCATTCTTGCGTATCAGTTAACAGATTCAACAGTAAGTGTTAGGAATTAAAACGAAGGTGCAATAAGTTTCTGACTGAACATGAATTTTTAAAGTATTACGCACTAAAAAAGTTGTGTTTTTTAATGGTTTGTTTGGAAAAGAACTGATTCCTATCTTACGACCTTTTTTAAACTGTTTTTCCTCTCTTCAGTTTTGTTTTTTGCCTGTTTGTTTCAAATGCCCGTTTATGACAGATAGTTGGATACTGGTGGTTAATGGCTCATACAACAACACGTCAAAATCGCTCGCTCTTTTTTCAAGAAAAAGTTTAATAATTTTCGGGGTCGCAGATGGTCGCAGCTAATTTCGACGTCAAAACGTAGGAAAAATGTTGATCTTTCCTATGATATACGACACACGAGTGAAATCGAGTCGAATCATAAAAAAAATCACTCTCCAAAATGAAAATATCCAAAAATTCGGCAGTGATGTTTGGTTTTCAATCATTAATAAACTTTAACAACAAGTTTTTGCAAAATATTCAGACATTACATCAAAGTATCACAAAAAACCTTTCCAATGACACATTAATTATCAAAATCTAACCATCATATACTAAAATATGTTCGGTCGAAAAATTGCTCAAATTTGGGACAAAAAACACAAAGTTTACACTTTGATGGCCTATATCTCAGTAAGTTTAAGATAAAAACGTGAAATATTTTGGTTTCAACTAAGTTTAAGTATCTATTTTAAGAAAATGATTATGGTGTTAACCTGCGATGAAGTTGGTTTTTCGATTTTTATACAGGCGTTTGCCCAATGTGCAATGGCGAAGTGAACCTGCTGGAGAACAGTACCGACTATCGACTTCTTGTGGAGTAAGTGTTCCCCTAGGAGGAGTCATCTGTTGGAGAGCAATCACAACAGGACCAGGACACGGCTGAGACGGGCTGCATGCGACCGGAAAGTTTGAAACGCGACTCATCGTGAGCTGCAGTAATTTTGGAAGCTTCACCAGCTCTCGGGAGCGTTGGTGGTATATAGCGATCGCGAACTGTGACGATGCGAGGAGAGGACTGAATGTGAAGTATCGCTCTCGGATGACGAATGGACCACCGGGGGAATTCTGGCATGAGCACTTTTCCGCCGATGAGATGTGTAAGTCCTGTGTGAGAGTTGTTGGAAGACCTGAGTGATGTAGAATTCGACACGTCCTTCTTCGCAGATATTCCTCCATTAGATTGGAGGGGACTAGATTCGGGTTCTAACATTTTTCCTCAGTTATCTTGCAACGTTCTTATCACAAACACTCACAGTTCATCTGAATCCTCAAAACCTAACAATAGAATAGGATAGGATAGTATCATTATTATAAATTTCAAATTGTATACTATACCTTGACCTACTGACCAATAATGAAAACCTTTTTTTCGGAGGAACTATCAACTTGATTGACAATCCGTCCTCTCTTTCCAGCTTTTTTATATTCATTGTTAATAACCTTACTATAAATTCATTCCGCCGCTATGCCATCCCTCGTCTTGCATTGAATTATCGCCATTAAGCGATGTCTTCATTAATCACTTTCTCTCTCTCTCGCTCCAGACGACGTACCAGCAAGGCCGATCGTTGCTCCCCGTTGTGCTTGAAAGTAAAACACAACAGGAATTTCATTACCCATTGACATTTTAACAAACAACGCCAACCGCTCCACTCCATGTTGCTCGGTTCTGCCAGAATCAGATTCATCTTAACTCCCGTTAGACATCCTCATAATAACAGCAAAAACTGGAGCATCACCGATCAGCTTCCTGGAGCGCTCGTCTTTCGGGGTTCGATTTTTGCCTACTGGCGTTATTAAATTATCAACCCTTGCACCAGCGAATGATCATGCCGATGATGACTAGCCAGTCATTAATCTTCATTAATAATATATCCTTGCCGCTTTTCCGTACACAACGCGCGTTCAGTAGTTTTGTGTGTAGGATTGACTTTGTCCCGTGTCCTTTTTGGCCTGTCCGCCGCCGTACGGTTGCTAGTGATACATGACCCCCCTCCCCTGCCATGGATACAAGAGATGCGCCCCTAAATTCCGTCAAACCCTTTCAGAGAAACAACACACAAGAAAAAAAGAATGAAAGACGAAACGCCCCCCGGAGGCGATGTGTCCTTCCCGCAAACGAGCGGTGCCACTGGAACCGCGCAAGGGAGACCTTGGACAGATCACGAGAAATAAAAGAAACAAGCGTTCGGGACAATCGTCCATGGTTTCGGTCGTCCGGTTTTGGGGGGCTGTGCGAGGGATTGGGCGACGCCAACATGGCGAAAGGCGAAAGTTCTTCCCCAAGCGTAAGCGAGCCTTTAAAACTCCCGAAGATACACCCGTAAAAAAGGTAGCAACATGCAACCGAAACACAGGCCCAAAACTCGACGAACCGGGAACGCCTCATGTTTTCCCCGTGGCACGGAAGATCTGTATTCACCCCGGTGCGGACCGCGATCACAATCCGGTGTGCCCTCAGGGGGAGGAGTGTTATCGCAACTTGGCTCCATGTTCGAAAAGAGAGGGTTTTCTTGTTTTGGAGGAGTTTTGTTTCTACCGCTACGAATTGGGAGGCTAAAAAGGAGCAAAAATTAGCATTTCAAATCAATCCAGCTCGTCTTTGGCCGGCAGCTTCTGCTGTTTGCTGGTTGGGGAGCTTGTAGCTTTATTTTACCGGCCCGAATGGGTGTTGAGGTGAGAAGCAGACGATTGCGTTGTGCTTAGTCCGTCCGTGTCTTGAAAGACTCTCCCGGAGTTGGCGGTTGCTGTTCCCTCCGGCATTGCTACCCTTGTTTGAATTCATTTTTTGCGATTGCAATGACTTCTGTGAATATAGACAGTACGTGTTTCTGTGTGTGTACCTTTTATATTTCGGTTTTAATCGACCTTTTTTTTGTTGGACGTTTCACATTCACATTCGGGGGTCCCCGGTCGGCAGCGCATGCCGACGCCGAGACATGGCCGATGTTGGAGATGATATCTTGTCAGCCGATGTTCGGAAGTTAGCATTTGCAAACATTGGAGCGCACCCAGAAACCAGAAGCAGATCGTATCAAAACGGTGCGTTTTGCCCGCGAGGCTTTATGCTTTAATTTCGGTAGAGATGGCCTCTCCAGTGCAACCAGTGGGTACGGGTGCGGTGCCGGATTTTGTGGCGTTTTGCTGGTAAAGTGATCGCGACGCGAACGGTGTACGATCGTGTGATTATTCAGTACATGTTGTTCGTGTCCCGCCTGTGTGCACATGCTGGTGGGAGCCGATGCAGCCGACGCACCGTGTCAAATACCGGTAGCATGCTTTTAAACGGCAGAACTAATTGCACCCTGTTGCGTTTAATCACACACACACACACACAGACAAACACTCGCAGCGTACGTACAATTCGGGGATCTTTTGGCTGGGCTGGGTTTGAAGGCACGGGCTATGATTGTGGCACACCCGATTGTGGCTGACAGACGCTGGACGGAGAAATGTCCTGCGGGCTGAGGCAAAGATGCACGTTCCCACATTTACACACCATTAAGCGGGAAGCGGGGCGATTACAAGTGGATCGTTTTGATGCGTTGTTTATTGATCATTACAGGAATGATTCTTGCCCATTACATTAGGACTATTGATGGTATTGTTTCGAGACAATAAACTATCAACTATAAGTGTGTATTTGAGCAAACAATAAGACAAAATAATTTCTTATAAATTACTGTTTGCTTAACGGTTATTTTGTTTTCAAATTCGCTTTTGCTCTCCAGCGTCAAGAGAATAATACGCCTGAAAGTATGCAACTGGTAAATATTTTGGGAAATCCTGTATTGTTTGTTGTTGTTGTTGTATTTTTAACGATTTTATTTCACAATTTAAACGAGTGAAATAATTATTGAGTTAAACAAAAGTGCTTCAAAGGTTGAAATTAATATTTTTTGGACAAATATTAAAATACCTACCGCATGACAAGCTTATAACTTAATGATCTTATTAGTGAAAAAAAAATTCTACCACTTTTTTAATTTTCTAGAGCAACCACCAACCTTAAAAACCTTTCCGAATGAACAGATAAACGCTTCCACCAATCATTTTCACTAATTTACGAAGACCCACATGAGCAACCTTAAAATTAGGAAGAGAAAATAACGATCTACCCGAAACATCAATTTAAAACTGCTCGAGCTTAAAACCTAGTGAAAAATCTACACAAACACCTTTTGCTTCATACAGAGTGCCCAGATCTGATATCTGTATTCCTACCGATTTTTGATATGCCTACCGATTCACAGATGACCACGCTAAAATTGCCGATTTTTCATTTATCCTTTCATTTATTTATCGACGTATAATATAAGACGTGCGATTTTTTTTCAATCAGCTGAATAAAACAAAATTCTAGCTATGTATACCAGTTTAGTAGGAACAAGCTCAAACGTATGTTTTTTTTATCGTTATTGCTATGTTCAACTTACCAATTGATGAAAATACAGTCATTATCCGATATACGCTATCGTACGGGACCAAGCGCAATAGCGTATCTCGAGTTTTCGCGTATAGCGGATTCCTATGGAAAAATAGTTTACACTACCAGTTCGAGGGTTGAAAAATATCGCCACAGAGTTTTGCATTCAAGTTTTTTGTTATAAAATAGGTATCTTTTGCACAAATTTAATGCAAAATGCAAAAAGAACATTAAGGAAATTCAAAAAGAGCATAAAATATTTCAAAAAATTAAAATATTTGCAAAAAACACACGGAGCTGTCAAATTTAGAGGAATCGCGTACTGCGAATTCGCGTATATCGAGTATCGCGTACTGCGGATAATTGCTGTAATCGCAATATCAATCGAAATAGCTGCTGACAGCAGATACGATAAAATTGCATTCTGAAAACTACTGATAACATTTTGACGCTCCTACCGAAAACCGCCCACAAAATCTGGCCACACTGGCTCCGAAGCCGTCGTTGTCAAATTTGACAGTAGCCAGCAGAATCGTGATTTGTTTACAATTATCCCCCTGTGCAATTTGCGTGTGTGTTTTTTCCCAACTAAAAACTGCGTTTTTGCCAATTGCACAATAGAAAGTGATCGTGATAAGCAATAGGAACGGAAAGTTCTACAACTAAACACCCACCTGCACCAGGGTTTGCGCAGTAAAAGCGAATACACTGCCGTGCACTTCCTTCTTCTACGGTACAATTGAGCGAGACGTGCAGTGTCCCACAAGGGGTAGGGGGCTGAGACGTACACGGTGGCTACGGAGCAAAACCACAACATCATCGAAATACGCAAAACTACACAAAATCTGATGCGTTTGTGTTTGGCCGCGGGTGAGCGAAACAATACGGGTTGGTGCAATTGATTTGAACACAAACCACGACCCGCGTCAGTGTGAGTGTGCGTGCGCGTGTTTGAGTGCAAATAACAATCAACGGCATCATTACTAATTGACCTTTCCTTTCCTTACATTCCTCACTCCGTCCACCACCCACCAATCCTTAGCCTGCCTGAGTCGAACGGAATCGACACGAGCGAGAGAAATTTAGCAACCGCAACCGAACTACCTACGTCATCCCAGGCGAAAGGCGCGCGCGAAACGCGAATTTTCCCTCGACACAACAAAAAAATGAAAGTCATCTGCACGCAAGTGTTCAAGTGCCTTCTGTCCTTTCTGCTGCTGCTGCTCTTCATCCTGTTTAGCTTCGCTTCCCGCGTTCTCTTTGTCTAATCTTGGCCGGCCGGGTGTGGTAGCGGCGGTGGCAAAATCACCCTTTCCACCGAAGAACCCGTCGTTCAAACATCAGCTGTTTTTCAGCCCAAACCGTCAAGGTTCGACGTACTCGCGGGACAACATCGACGAGACGCACCACGCTAAGGTCATTTGTGCCGTATCTTATCTCGGTGCCCCCGGCACAAAGAGTGTGCCAACGAAACAAGCTGCGCGAGCACCCGGAAATCATCTCGCTGCGGATCAGTGGACGCGATTAGGTCGCTGCGGAAGATTTAGCGGAAAATTGGTACACACCCGCGTGTGCAGCAGCATCTTCTTCCCACTGGTTTTTTTACAATGGTAAATGGATAATGCTTACACCAACACCACCGCTGTGTGATAATGCACCCCTCCGTTACATGCATTCCATGAGTCATCGGATGCGTCGTGTCGTTTGTTGTTCTTGGCCTTTTTGTTTGTTCCGTTTTGTTCCCTCTTGGTCGGTATGTTTCTGTGTGTAAATGTGGCGGTTAGCATATGTGTTAGACTGTAGTATGTGTGTGTGTGTGCGTTTATTGGTTCCCATTTGTAAATACCCCTGCACCTTATCACCTTCGAAGCGCAATTGAAACACTTGCTAGCTCTTTGGCTGGGTTGTATGGGTGCGGTCATCAAGGCGCGCAGAGCAGCAGGCAATAGGAAGTGTGTCTAGTCTTGTACGGCTTGTAAACAAAGGTATTATCAGCACGGGAGGGTTTGCTCGTTTATGCTAAAAATCGTTGTTCATGTTGTCGCACTGTTGCCGCAACATTGAACATTTGTGTTGAGTTTTGTCGCACTGTCCATTCAATCTCCACATTGTTGTCGTTTATTATCTTATTTTGTAATGTAAGGTTCAGTTGGTAGTGTGGTCGAATTCGGTAAAAGAACAATGTTTCAACATCATTACTCATGTTCTGTACAATCAACTTAACAACGCATATTTACTATCAAATTCCAATAATCGTGTTAATCCATTCCAGCTCACCCTTAATGTGGCAGTAGCCGTTGCGAAGCATTCCCACATGCTTCCCGCAGTATAATGGCAGAGGAGGATGAGATTCGAACGGCCGTACACTCGTTCTACACCATCCAGCAACAGCAGCAGCAGCTGCAGCAGTCAGCACACACGCCGGTCGTCCATCACCCTTTTATGATGCACGGACCCCGGGGGTACGGCAGTGGGCCACCGATGAATGCGCTCGCCAGTGAGTAGGAACGCTTGCACAAACTTACTTGCCCTTACATCGCTTAATGTGTTGTAATGTTTCGCTTCTTTCACCGCAGTGACACGATCGCAATCGCACACGGTGAATCTGCTGAGCGAAGACTTCATTGCCGGGTACATGGAGCAGGGCCGCATGTCGGTCGTCCGCAGGTTCTTCTGCCTGTTCGTCACCTTCGATGTCGTGTTCATCTCGCTGCTGTGGATCATCTGCGTGGTGGTGCGTTTGCTTTGCGAGCCATGAGCTTCACGGTGAAAGGGGGAAACGTTCTCACTAGTGAAATGCTTTGCTTTACCGCTTTAGATTACCGGCGACAACGTGATCCATGCACTTCAAACTCAGGTCCTGCACTATACGGTCTACACATCGCTGTTTGATGTTGTAATTGCTGCCCTCATTAGGTTTATCTTTCTCATACTGTTTTATGGGCTGCTGAGCATCAGCCACTGGCTAGTGATAGCGGTAAGTGTGGATTGCGATTAGCGCTCCCAATGCCGGACGGTGGGATCACTAGCGAAATATTAACATTAACGTCCGTTTTGTATTTTTTTGCAAATCTTTTCCTTCCAGTTATCTACAACTAGTTCCTGTGCATTTCTTATTAGCAAAGTATTTCTTTACGATGTAAGTAGAGCGTATTTAGCTGTCTTTGAAGACCAAAAGGACACATTATTAACCTTTCATTACATTCCAGTGGACTGCTACACCACAGCCGGTGTTCGAGGTGCTTTTGATAGTGGTTTCGTTTGTGCTAGCGTGGGGCGAAGCATGGTTTTTAGACTGTCGCGTGATACCGCAGGAGCGATATGCGCGAAACTATTTCGTTGGTGGGTATACAAGTTTTGCTAGATGGGGTTTTGAGGGGAAAAAAATATTAATACACTATTAAAACATTCCCAGCAATCACCAATCCCGGTTCGATGGATGCACGCACCCCGTTGCTGGATCCATTCCTAAGCGCAATGCAGGCGGGCAGGACGGAAAGCATAGGCAACTTCTACTCACCGTTCGACTCCATTCACAACAGCGACGACGACGACGATGAAGACGAACAGGTACGACGATGGGGAAGGAATGGTGGTTGTGGTAGAGCCATACGGGCAAAGATCAAACGATGTATTGGCGTGGTTTTTAATTACCATGATTCAATTAGCATCGTGTGCAGAACAAGAGCGAAAGATTCCCATTCATCGTTCAATCGCTTCTCAAGGCAAGATTGTACGCTTGGGGCTTGGGGAATCTCAAAGTAGTACTTCCCGTCTGGATCAACCGTTCAGTTCGTAAAGCAAGCCCGTACGAATAGGTTCGCATCGCTAAAAAAAAGGATGAAACATTTCCTGGCCAATCTTTTCCAAAGGCGAAAGCAACACGCCAACGGGTGTGATGTTGTGGACCGATCGGCTTCGATCGTGGTCGAAAATGCGGTCGTTTGTAACTTTCTCGGTACCCTGCGCACGCTGGTGGAGGTAACATATATTATTGTAATGCAATGTAAAGCAGCGATTTACGCAATCCCGAGTCGTGACGCCACACGGTTGACATTGAAAAGATTTTGGGCTCCAGGTCAACGAGCGCAATCGACAATTCAGATTCAGGAGTGGTCGACAGTTCGCCCGATCGAGTGGGATGGGAGAAGTTCTAGAAATCGGGATCGGCATATTTTATTCAAATTTAGTTTGTTCCCCCCCCCTTATGCGTATATAAAATCCGACCTGGCGGCTGTTCGATGTAGATTGATGGAGATCAGTTCGATCGGAGGGTTTGGGCTGTTCGGATGTCGCAGGAGATGTTCAGAACGTGTACAGTGAAGTGATTGATTTTTGTTTGTGTCCTTTGGCTGTCTCACACGCTATGCAGGACGACGAGTTCAAGAAGATGGGCACGGAGTGTGTGCGGAAGGCGTACATGCTGCTCGAATCCGACGGGTGGAAGATCGAGAAGGTAACCGCCAAGGGGGACACCATACAAAGCTGCCAGCAGGAAAAGATTGGCAAGATTTACAAGCTGACCGCGAAGATTCACTACCCCGCCCGGAAGCTGCTGCAGGAGCTGTTCTACAAGATTGAGGACGTGCCGAAGTGGAACCCAACGCTGCTGGAATCGAAGATTATTCGGGTAAGTGCCTTAACAAAGCTGCCTAGTGATATGGATCCCTGTTTGATTTCTTTTCTTTTTTTTTTTTGTTTTCTCAGAAAATCGATAGTCACACGGACATTTCCTACCAGGCCACGATCGGCGGTGGTGGCGGTGTGGTCAAGTGTCGCGATTTCGTGAACCTGCGCTGCTGGCATCTGTGCCGCGATGGGCGCGTCATCGAGGGCGTCGACATCCTGCCGAACCCGCTGATCAATCTTTCCCCCGTGACGGAAGAGTACGAGGGCAACGGGTCGGTCGGAGGGCAAAGCGACGAGAGCGGGGAAGAATCGTCCGTCGGTAGCATCGGCAAGGGGGACGTTTCGGGGCGCATCCCAGCGTCGAAATCCGTACCGCAGATGAGCCAATCGCATGGCGAGCTCAAAACGGACGGACCGACGGCCGGTGCTGCCGATGGTAGTGAACAGAAAGATAAGACTGCATTTAAGACGCTCAGCAAAAGCTTGGGCGCCCAGGACTTTGCGACCGGTGCGGGCGGCGGCGGTGCCGTCTCGGACGAGAATGAGGACGTGTTTTCCGACGCACTCACGGACGATCAGGAGGGAAAGGCCGCGTCGGTGAAGCCGGTGGAGGGGAGTGCGAAAAAGAAGCGGAACGCGGCACGCGAGGAAGCAGAATCGACGGCAAAGTGTAGCAACGTTTACGTGAGCGCAGCGATCAGTATCGACTATCCCGGTGCGCCACAGAACACCAAATACATTCGGTAAGGTGGATGCGCTGTGCAAGGAGAAGGATTTATTTCACTATTGGCAATCATTTTGCGTCTATTTTGCAGCGGAGAAAACAAGGTGTCATGTTGGGCGATGCGGGAGCTTGAAAATCAAAAGGATCACTGCATCTTCGAGTGGCTGCTCTGCTTGGATCTGAAGGGCTACATCCCCCGCTACGTGCTAGACACTGTAAGTAGGAGACCGGATGATACCAAAGAAGGACGAAAAGGCGGTCTAATTTTCTCCATTTCCCTCCCCCCCTCAGGCCTACACAACGCTAATGCAAGACTACATGACCTACCTTCGCAAGTACGTCGCCGAACTGCGCAAGCAAGGAAAAGTGCCTGGTGGCCCCGAGTCCACCGCATAGAGCGTGCAGAGAACGAGTCGAGGGAAGCAGTCGACCCTGTTCGGTCCGCATCGCCACGCATCGCCACTTCACCCCGCATCACTTCAAAAGTCATTCGAATTTAGGCTAGCTTTTATGACGTTTTATCCATCTATTTTCGTTCCCGTTTCGCTCCCACAGCCTGCGCGGGGCTCCTCATTGGAATGGTGCTAGGAAAGTTGCTGTCCATTTCGTTTTTCGCTACCAAGCAGCAGTATGAAAGAATGCTGTCATCCTGTGTATTGTGTGCCGTCGCATCCGTGCAACCGTGCTGGAGAATGAGATTTTTAGTCAATTAAAAGAAAAGGAAATGACGAATACAGCACTGCCCATGGAAAACAAGATCAGCATTAGTTACTGTACCGCATGTAGCGTATATTTTCCGTTCCACTTGAATCCACTCGCAAACGGACTGAGTACCGCTGCATTAAAAAAAACACAAAAATCGTAAGAAAATCCTAACCATTTTCTAACAGCGAAACGAATCAATTAATCTTCCTCCTACGTAAGGCAAAAGTCAGCATTTAGTTAGCAACACCTCAAACATACCGACCCGAAAAACCTGTGTGAAATGGAACCTTTTTGGATACGCTATTCTGTTGCCGAAGGCGGGGGAATCAGTCCTATCTCCACCGCAGACGTCATTTCTGATCGGTATTTTGCTGTTATATTTTATTGTGATATGGAATAAAAGATTTATATTTGAGCGCGTAATTAAAACAAAAATGGCTTAATTCTCAGTGTTACTGAAGCACGTTTTACTGATTAGGTAGCACTAAAACATTTTATTCCGGAATAGAACGTTTACATGAAACCAAGGCCTTCTCGCAGCCCTGCTCTGCACACGTGGCACAAACTGTTTTTGATCATTTTTTTTGTGTGTGTTTTCAAACTTGTTCTTGGTCCTCATACGCAAAACCACGTGTGTTCAAATCCAAAATCCGCTGTAGCTGTAGCTTATGTTGCAAGTAGTCGTAGAAGCACATCAAATCGTTGAGCGGGCGGTCTCTGTCCGGTCTGTCTCTGCGAAGGTAGGAGCTTTGCTTTACTTCTGCTCTTGCGTAAACCAGCTCTGGCAGGCTTCGGCCGCAATCTCGCACATGGTGGACAGGACCTTCGCATTTCCCTCGTAGTCTGTGACACATTTCGATTAGAAAAGGATGTCGACTTTTTAGAATGTAATTGACCGTAGCGACTGTTGTGTACACACTTACCGACGGAGTTACCGTTGCGCTTGCCGAAGATGCTACCGTTGAAGGGTGGTTTCCGGTAGCCGGCCTCGGCGTGACCGCTCAGGGCGAGAACGACCAGCAGGACGACAATCAAGCTACCGAGCACTTTGAACGCGGCCATTGTATTCTGTTGGTTGCTGGTTGGTTTGCTGGAGTTAAATATGTGACCAAGACGATGCTGCACTGTGGCTGGTAAGATGCTGTGTTGCCGGATTGGAAAGCTGATGCCAGATGACTGATGCCATTGTTCGGTGTCGGAACATCTTTTATACGAAATTTGTCTTGCCGGCCAGCCAGCCAGCTCAGCATGTGTCGATGTTAATGTAAAATCCCAAAACAATTCGCAAACCCATCAAAACGCCCGGGTACGCGGCGCGAATGCAATTAGGGGTTAGAATTTATTCAATTAATTACACCAACATGAACATCATCATGTCCCTGCGAAGGGGATTTGCAACCCGTTGCGTACGGATATGCGGGCGCTCGTCGCGCGCGCCGTTAAGTGAGTGAGTGAGTGAGTGTGACACCGTTTTTAAACAACGTATCCTATTACGGTGCTTTTCGTAGCTCGGTTGTTTGGAAAACAGATGTAAAAGTCCTTTTAAACAACAAGCTTTAATGTGTTGTGTTAGGTAATCCTGTAAGAAAGCGCAGAAAGTGAGGAAAAAACGCTTCACATTTTAAAGGTCAAAGTTGTTCGATTTTTTCCCCCACTGGCTTCTTCCCTACCTAACGGTGGAGAAGGACATAAAGACTGCGAAACGTTCCAAATGTTTCTCGTGAGCCCTACCATCGGAGTCGAAAATCGATCGTGAAGACATTCGTAATTATTTTCATGCTAGCAGCAGCAATGGGGAAGTTAATAATTTAGGACATCCGCGTGTCACGCAAAGGATAGTATAATGGTGGACCCCGTGTAGTGGCCCCCGGCACTGCCCGAACCCATCACGGCTGACCCACACCGTTAACTAAGCCTATTCTATTTCGCTTCTTGGACTGTATAGATTATACCGGAAAATGTGAAAGTATAAAAATAGAAAGACAAATGATGTCCTTTAGATGGGAAAGGGGGGACGTAAAGCCTACAGGAAGGAACCAACCTGACACAATGAATCAATCAATATTTACGATTGTGACACCACAATTTTGGTGTGTGTGTGTGGATTATTCTTTCTCTCTATTCCATTTTTGATGGCTAGCCACCGAAAGCACGCCACAAGTCAGCATTGGGCCGGTGGTTCAGTTCCTCATTCCGAAGCGCACTCCAGCGCAGAAAGAACTCTGATGAGGTGTGTGTGTGTGTTCTCTATCAATCAAACCATCATCCAGCCAGAGGAAAGAAGTGAGGGGAGAGAGTGTGAGAAAGAAGGGGTGTGAGTGGGTTTGTAACCATTATTCATCCCTGCTGAATGGGGATCCGCATAAACGAACCACATAAAAACCCATCCCCTCCCAAGCCACAGCCACCCCAACGGGAACGGGGGAGCAAAAGGCACCCATCCCCCATCTCACTCCAGAAAGGTCGTCGCAACGTATCAAAATGTATGGAATTATCATTAGCGCTGCATGCAACAGTTCTGGTTGGTGTGGTATGCCACGGGTTGCTGCGGTGCACCAACTTCAAGGGAACAAGGGCGGAACATACACTACTCTGCTACTGTATGGGGCCGGGGTTCCGTACCGTTAGGCCGCTGGCGGCAGATCCACGGGAGAGCGGCTGGGTCAGTTTTACCCCGACAGTCGAGTGTATTGGTCGTTAAGTGTGGACAATTTGCTCGCCCGGAGAAGAAAGAGGCTCCACAGTTGCGTAGTGTGGCGCTACCTGGATGGTAATTTGAAGTGAGGCTATTAAACACGGAAACGACGGGGTGGGTTTTTAGGTTGTTGCTTTTCCGGCCCCTGTTTGTGGTAGAAGGAAGAGGGGGTGGTGTGCGATCGGTGATAAGGCCATTCTGCAGATACAAGCATTATTTTGGGTAAGTTTTCCAGCATAAAGCATCATTTTTTATTCACTCATTGATGATTGCACAATATTACAATATCTTGAACGAATTTCATCATTTTATAACACTAAACATTAAGCTACATACCTACATGTAAGAAATATATTTAAAAAAGGGAAAAAACACTCGGAAAATGGGAACTGGAATAAGCCTTGAAACCCTGAAATTAAACAAGAACAAACGGCACTATTAGCTTCACACAAAAGACCGGCAATTGCATCTGTCGCGTCGGGATGTAGCGTGTTTGAATTTCGTGTCGGTTTTCAATCGCTTTCATCATACCCGCGCAATCGTGAATGGTGCAATGATTGTATGGTTTTTGGGGGTGTTGGTTCTGGTGAGATATTGTTTTGGATCTTTTTTAATATTCTTTTGCAAATCGATTTTAAACATGATATTCAAACAACTTTAAGAATTACAAAATGTTAATCCAATTGGAACATTAAATAAATAATAATAGATGTGATATCAAAGTTGTTGCAAATAGTACTTTATCTAAATTGAAAATTAAACATAACATTAAAACATAAAAAACAAACAAGTTGCCTTAGCCTTTCAACATCACTTTTCACCTTACACGCGAAAGCCATCGTTCCACTGCTGGAGCATAGTGAGCGGGCACCATTAAAAAAATGCAACCAAACGGCTATTCAGTAGGGATGGGTATACAGACAACACTGCTGGTACTGGTTCCAGACTATTCCGAAGCTGCTACCGCATGTTGACCATTCCGATAGTTCTGATGGTTCCGAATGATTACGGATGATTCTGGATTCCATGGAATCGGAATCGCAGCCTGGTCGGAATCGGATTGGAACCGTGGGTGCGTTCCAGTGAACCTATCACGACTACCCAGCTACCGTAATCGTCGGATAAGGATTATTGCAGCACAAGTAGAGCGAACAAGAGTTTTATTTTAGTGAATAATGCTCTCAATTGCTCGATTCTAATTTAATTTCGATTATTTATTATAAAAAATAAATCGTTCACTTTTTACTTTTTATATCACGTAAAATGCCTTGAAACAGATGTACATGCTAGTATCAATTGTACAGTGCGTAATCATCTATGAGGAGGCCCGTGGGGTGCTCCCCATCACTCCATGGAGCTCCACATCATCGATATAGCTCTGCGAGCTTCTGTAGCTCCGCGTGCTCATTGTAACTCCGTACGCTAAAAATGAGCTAAGTACGCTCGTAGCTCACAAGTTGATGAGAGTAGAGTTCACCCTATGAATCTTACGTTCCTTGCAAAACGCTGTTTGATATGCGGATTGAGAAAGCGAGAGGGAATAAAAAGTAAAACGAGAGCAATGGAAAAAGAAAGGAGCTAAAGAGTAAATTTGAGAGAAAGATAGAGAATGACAGGGAAAGAGTAAGAAAGAGAGACATAAAAAAGTGAAAGAAGAAGAAACATGAAGATCAAGAGAAATGGGAAGATATGAATGTAAAGAAAGAGATAGAAAAAAGCAATATGGAGAAAGCGGAAGTGAAATACCATAAGGGAGAAAGTGGTAGATATAGTGAAATATGAGATAAAGTGAGAAAGATAATCAGATATAGATAAATAGAGAAATAAAGCAAAAGAGAGATGGAGAGAGAAAGTGAGAAGGGACTTAAGAGAAAATGGCAAGAAAAAGAGAAAGATATATAGATAGATATAGAAATAGAGAGAGAAAGAGAGATTGAATAAAGATTAGGACACGATAGGATGCGAAAGAATGATGTGAAAACAATGTACGCGTAGCAAAGCGATAACAAAGAGTCAACTTTACCAAATCTAACTGAAGAAAATATCTCTTAAAAACTCAAACCTCTCTAAACGTATAAAATACCAAGCGAAATATAAAGTTTGCTAGTATATAAAAAAGTATATAAAATTTTAAATTTGCGCTAAGAGCATTAGAAGTTTGAGATGCATTAGAACATCAAACAACATCACAAAATCAAAAATTCCATACATTCTTCTTTTTAACTCCTATTTCTCTCCTTCTCTCTCTCTCTCTCTCTCTCTGTCTCTCTTTCTCTATATCTCTCTCTTTCTCTCTCGCTCTCTTCTCACTGCTCGATCCGGTAAGCCGGTTATGGCCGGCAATGATATACAACTCACACTCTCTCCCGAATCGACCCCCTTATCGGACGTTTGTCGGGCGCGTGCCATAAGCCTCCGCTCTCTCTCGCTCTCCTTGCCTAGCCGAAAGCCATGGTACTTCACCCCATGGTACGACCACGCGGGCCAGTTCGATCTCGGCTCATTCCGATTTGAACGCATCGGCGGTGCGGTCGCTCTGCCCGGTCCCGTCCGTCCGTCCGTGTGTGTGCTGTGTGCGAGTGTGTGTGTGCGTCTGTGTGCAGCGGCGCGAAACTTCGGTAAGGGGGTGCATGCTTGAAGCAAAACTGCCACCGTTGCAGCGGGTTGTGTCGTGTAAAGGTGCAATGCGTTGCAGCAATGTAGAGGTGTCGGAAAGGCAGAAGCAGAACTCTGTGTTATTATGCGGTCTGAGGAGACAAATGTGCATGTCTCTTGGTTGGGAGTAGCGGATTCGTTTGTTGGCTGGATGACGGTTGGAATTTACATATGGCGCACACACGTGCAGCAGAGGGTTTTTCATCCCTCAATGTGTTCCATTTTCTGTGTATGTGTTTATTACGGTGTATTATGTGGAAAAATGAAATTTGTCGCTAAGGCGTTACAGTGCTCTGCTTCGTTACACAGTGCGCCAAGAGAGAGAGAAAATCATTCGAGCTAATTCATAACGATCTTCGTTCGGCGATGCAGATGAAGCATGAATCTAATCCATTAAGCATTCGAAATGGGGTGGGCGTTTTGTGATAGAGTGTGTGCTTGTGTGTCTGTGTGTGTATGTGTATGCATCTCGTATTCTCAGAGAGATGAGAATGGAGAGGAAACTAGAAGGAATTGGTAAAAATAGCTTCACCATGAGGCAGGATAAAAATATCTTCGCCCGACCCTGTCGATCTCCTCAAAGCCGCATGTGATCTCACGCAGAGACAGATCTGTGCAGCTCTAGACTCGAGAACAGAGACTTATCGAGGTTTACCGAACATTTCTCTAGATGCTGGAAACAAATAGAGAAAACGGAGAGAAAGTAAACTTGTTCCCTGAAGTGTCTGGAACGAGCGAGAACAGAACGAGGGTGAAGGAGGTGGGAACAGCAACGAAAGAACACTCTCAGCTGTGACGATCATTTGAGCAAGATCATGTTGGAGTTTGTTCTGAGAAACATGAACCTCACGAACGTTCGTTGATGTGACGCACACTGCACCGCATTCCAGCCAGTGGCAAGGCAATTAAAACCGATTAAACCCGTAATGTAACGCTTAAGGGACAATGTAACAGCACTGGCCTACAAGCGTTCTGGAGGCTAGGGGCATAACAAAGGGCCGCCGCAACAACCGCCACGAATCAACACAGAAATGTTCCAACAAAATTGAACTGTTTCGCTGTTCCCTTCTCGAAATACTTCGAACTCTACGAACACACCCCGGCAGTGCAGTTCGTTATCAGCGTGGCATGGCGTAAAGCCGGACACTGGTACCAGCTTTTTGATAGCGTGGCGGAATCGGTACTGATCTCTTGAACCCCGCATGGGGCAAGGTGGCGAAAAGTTCATCAGTGTTGTTTGCTGCTGGTGCGAGTTGCCATCAGCAAAATCCGATTTCCTTTCAGTGTGTGTGTGTGCCTGTGCCTGTGTGTGTGTGTGTGCAGCGGCGTTACGTAAGCGTTACCAGAGCACGGGAAGTAACTCCCGCACGGTTCAATTATTGCGTGCACGACGCTGCCCGTGCGAGAAGGCTGCCCGTATGCTTTTCGATGATGACGATGATGATGATGACCCGGTCACGAACATTTCGCGCCATCGATAATTAGACGCGATCGATTTATATCGAAGGCTGGTGGGGCGGTGTGCATTTTGGGGTCGAAATCTGGACACAGTTTATTGACGATGCGTTGTGGGGTGCGATGGTTTACCGCGATAGACAGAGGGGTGTGTGCTTCTGCACGGTACAGGCACAGTACGTAGCATTGTTTTGCTATTTTAACACAAATAAACTGGATTTTGTTGACCGTTTCTATCGACACCCGAGCTAGCACACTTTAAGTGGGGTGCCACTCGAGACTCGAGCCGAAGGTTTTGGATGATCCTGTTTGAAGGCGCGACATTGGACAGACCGATTCTCTGTTCTGTGTGTTTAGTGTCTTCTTTTCGGCGGGAGTGTGAATTGAGTGTGAATTATTATACTCACAGGCAGAGAGAAAAAAATGCCATAATTCTGGACATCAAAGACAACGTTCCAGTGCGCATATTGTATGATCGATGCAATTGCCTTTGCCCCTAATAAAAAGAAAGGTCCCATTCCCATCTGTTCAAATATTCAAAGGTGGCACATGTGGCGCGTTCCCTTACGGATTTTCGGAGCCCGAGTTCTGTTATCGCGATGGTTTGGAAGGGGCCGATTGCATAGTTGGTGGAACTGCTCAAACACATAGCGCAGCATGATAAGCAAGAACTATCTCACATTCACACACACAAACAGAATACCTGAGCCAACGCAAGAGACCAACTTGTTGTCTGGATCATTCTTTGGCGTCTTTTTACATAAACATGCAGCTCCAGCAGAGAAACCTGTTTGAAAAAGGTTGTTTTTTTCTTCTTCTGCTGTTTGTTCCGTTGTTTATAGTTCCTTCTTCTACCAATGCGTCTTACCAAAAAAACAAGAAGAAAAACGTTACTGTTTGTTCTTTGTTTATTTAAAAAACTCTCCATGTTCACGTGCTCCTCTTGCGCTTCGTTTATATTACCAATTCGTCACAGACGCGCAAAGACGTTGCGAAAAGGCTGGAGTGTACCCGGTAACTCTGCTACATGCACACGATCACGTAGCCCATACGTTCGATTTATGCGCATACCTTGTGCGATCCGGCCCGACCGACTCGGGAGTCGGTTTGGAAAGCTGAAGCCGCAAACTAAGCGAAATATTATCCACCATCGTCGTCAGTAGGAACGCCTTTGTTTGCTGTCGCGTCGAGCCGGTAATTGCAAAACAACAAAAAAAACTGTCACGACCAACTGATCCCATGCGCGGAGCTTGTCTACGGGTCAATATTGAAGCGTTAGTGCACAAAAATCGGTGAAAATGAAACCCCTCAGAACTTACTCATCCAACTGCGCCAGTTTGCGCAATGACGCAACGCCTACGCCGAGAGCTGAGGTTCATCTCCACACGTGATTATTGACGCGCGGCACCAGCATGCAGAGCTCGATGGCGCAATGAATGAGTTGCGGCTGACGCGTGTTGCTCTTCCGCATCCGTCCGCAGCGCAGACGGATTGGGAGAGTGAGATAAGTTTCCGTGCGCGCGCGATCCAAACCGAAACCGGCAACCCTAAAATTAGACGCCGGCGTGCTTCAATGCGGCCTGCCGTACCAGATGTCAGTTGTCCGACAGTCCGAGCTACAAGGACGCCTGTATCCTGGCGCTCTTGTGTCGCGCGTTGTTACCGGTTCAGTGCCAGGTTCGGCCGACCGACCGGTCGGGAAGAATTTTTGACAAACGACCAAACCGAATTCTGCATTGCGTAAGCCGTTCAGGTGACCTTTGGCGATTGGCAATGCGAGGCCGCGAACATGAGAGGATCGATTTTCAGGACGGGGAGGAGATACGAGAAGATGATGATGGTGCTTTGCTCCCTGATGATGGAGTAAAATTGACGTCAATTTGCAGTGTTCGAGCGCCACACCGACCTCTCCCGTTGGCTTCATTCCGTTACCGTTGTTTTGGTCTGTGCAGGGGGATGTGGCGCATAGCAGGGCCCCCCGACCTTGCCCTGATGGTCATGAGAAGGATGAATATTTTTAGAGTATTATATTACACGCTAAACATTCGAACAATACGCCTACCCTGAGGTTTGGTGATGAAAACGAGATGTCTGTTGCGCGATCGCGATTTTGTGCGCAAATTGGACGCAGGTGATCCACACTTGACACCTGGGAGAGATGCACCTACGCTACCTCAGCAAAAAAGGGCAATGTCCATCTCATCGCGTAATCACGAGATAACACTTATCACTGATTCACTGATTTGCAAAGTTATTGCAAAAAAGAAGATGCATTTTTGTACCATGATTTGAAGATAGCGCTTACTGTCCGTATGGTTTGTCTTATCAAACACAAGCTGAAAGTACGCGGGGTGTGCTAATTCCACAACTAAGCACCGCTCTTACACGTTCGCTACAGTAATCGCTTCTTTATCAGTGTGTATGTGTGTGTGTGTGTTTGTTAATCTTTATCCAGTCTTACTGGGGGTTAAGACAAAACCAAACAAAGCCGTCTAAACCGAGCCTCCAGAGAACCCCGTTGAGCTTTATGTCATCATGCCCAAGATCTGACGAAACATTGCGACTTTGAAGGTGTTGAAATGTGGAGCAGAACATACCAGCACTAACAAAATACGCAGCTTCAGTCAGTAGTATGCTTCCTGGACCAACTACGCAGTGTAGTGCTGAGGGGGGTCTTTCATGTCGCTCTGCAAAATGCTGATAGCGTTCCAGCCTTATCAGCCCAGTCTTGGGAACGGCCGGAATGACTGGAACGTTTTCGTGTGGAGCACGCACTCCCATTCCGTACGGTCGTTTTACTTACAAGCTTGTAAATAATGCCGTGATTAGAGCGGCCTGTACCTTGGTCCCATAGGTCAAACTTCAAAGTATCGAACGTGCAAACGTCCCTTAAAACGGAGGACAGTTTTATCTCGCGTGCGCGTTAACGCTGCATAGTGCCAGGTGTTGACTGTTCCACGCTAAAAGCAAACGAAACCCGAATCCGGAAGCCTTTACTTTCGATTTCTGTTCACATTGCTGAAGTTTTGAACGCTTTCGCGTCATGGGAAACCCGTTTCGCTTGTGAGCAACGAAGAAAAAAAGGCAATCTTGCCAACTCCCACCTGTGCCGAACGGGATTCTTGAGCGGGAACTGCGGGCGCGTGGATTTCATTACCATGCAAATCCAAGCGTCGCGCCTGGAGCTGCGGTGTTGTCAACTGGTCAAACTGATGCCAAACTGGTTTTTCAGACCCCATGCACAGATGTGCTTACGGTCAAGTTCAGTGTCGAATCCAATGTGGTGGCTCGAGGGTTTAACACAAAAAAGCCAGTAAATAGAGAAGGCATTCATGCAGCTCCCGCGCTTGTGGCTTTACGCCCTTTTTAAATCCCCGCACAGTAGTGTTGGAATGATAAGACGGAAAGGTCTTATCGACAACCGGACCTACTTCAAAGCGTGTGCCAATGTGTGTCCCGGGGCGAATAAATGTTGTGATACGGCTTCATGCGTTTGAAACGAGTACGTCAAAATAGTTTCCAGAATGTTGTTCCACTACTATGGCAGACACTTCCGCGATCTTCATGCACGATCGATCGATGAGATGTGACAGGGTGTACCGAAGTACGGCTCGGGTTGTCAATTGCGTTGCGATGCTGGGCTAGAACTTGTTCTAGTAGCTGCTCAACACTTGTGCCGGCTGAGTCATTTGCCAGTTGCAAATGGCGTAATAAACAATGATCGTCGACAGTTGCTACTCCCACTGCAAAGATTCCTCCCGTTCGACAGCATCATTAAGAAAGACGTCATCGTAGAATACTTCAAAAAACAAGATATTTTTTTACACAGTACATTTAAATGTTCTCTGGAAACCGACTTCAATCCAACCTTGAAGACGCTCAGTTTTTGTTGCCTTCGTTACCAACTTGCGCACGGCAATTGCGGCAAGAATGTAAATTTGCCCTGCACCGATAACCTTTCCACCGACCTGGACGCTCTTGCGATACGGCTTTTTAAAGAAAACAGACGCAGCAACAAAAACAAGTCCCTTCAAAAAAAGGGCAACGTCCTGCCAGCAAACGATCCCGAACCCCGAAACGAAAAGCCCTTCGATGTGGTATCGTGCAGCAATGCGGGCCCTGTACACGGCCGTCATTACGATTCTACCATAATTGACGTGTGTGTGTGTGTACATCGTGAACAAAACGGGCCTCCGACCATTTAGAAAGTGCATTCCGGGCTGGTTTTTCGGACGCAGAACTTAATGATTGTTGTTAATATTAATAACTCTTTCCCCATTACTCTTTACCTTCCCATTTCTTCCAAACACAGAGCCACCGTCTTGTGAAATCATATGGTCAGCTAAGGTGGGCCCTCGAACAGCAAGATGGCCGATCAGAAGGAACGCGATCTGGAAGAGGCGGTTGCGATGTAAGCAACCAAAAGCTGCACCCAATTGAACTCAATCGACGATTGATTAATGCTTGACTTTCTACTGCTTTTCTTTGTAGGGAAGCGGTAGCGGCTCCACGTGTCGGGTGCTGCCGGCGGACGATGAAGTACATCGGTGCGTACTGGCGCTCGATGGTAGTCATCGTTGCGCCAATGATTGCGTCGCTCGTGTTCCTGATCGACACCACGCCCGCCTACCGGTGTATGTTTGTCGTGCTGACGATGTCACTGTACTGGGTGACGGAAGCGTTACCGCTGCCCGTTACGTCGATGTTACCGATCGTCCTGTTCCCGGTGCTCGGTGTACTGGAAACCGATCGTACCTGTATGATGTACATGAAGGAAACGATGCTGATGTTTATCGGTGGTATCATCATTGCGCTTGCGGTTGAGTACTGTAATCTGCACAAGCGTGTCGCGCTGAAGGTGATCTCGGTGATCGGTTGTAGCCAGCGGCGCCTCAACTTTGGCCTTACGGTGGTAACGATGTTCGTGTCGATGTGGATTTCGAACACGGCTGCCGTCGCCATGATGTGTCCAATTATGCAGGCCGTGCTGGAGGAGCTAGAATCGGTACGTTTCCAGGTGCTCCCAAAATGATTAAAAGCTGAAATTAATTGAGATTCTTTAAAAACTTCCAAATCCCAGCAAGGACTGTGCCAGATGTACGAACGCAGGAAGAAGACGGGCGAAGAGGAGGGCATGCTCGGCAAGGAGAAGGTGGACGATGAGTAAGTTGTCAAACGATCGCTCCTCGCAGCACCAATTCCAAACGTGCTAATTCACGCAAACCTTTGCCTTTCAGCACCCCGCGGCCAACAAAGACGACCCTCTGCTACTTCCTCGGCGCTGCCTACGCGTCCACGCTTGGCGGCTGCGGTACGATCGTCGGGTCCGGCGTGAACCTTACCTTCAAGGGTATTTACGAAAGTCGCTTCCCAACTGCACCCGGTATCGATTTCCCGAAGTTTATGTTCTACAACGTTCCGGGCATGTTGCTGTACACGTTCCTCACCTGGGTTTACCTGCAGTGGCTGTACATGGGAATGTTCAGGTAGAGCAGGGCTGGCACGTGACTTCCCGTCCGTTTCTGATTAGGATGATTGACAGAGGAACCTTTTGGCTTTTTTTGCATTATTGCCCAACACAGACCCAACAGTCCCGAAGCGAAGGCAGCTGACATTGGTGCGGAGGGTGAGGCGGTGGCGAAGCGTGTCATCGAGACACGATACAAGGAGCTCGGACCGATGACGTCACACGAGAAGAGTGTCGCTTTTCTGTTTATCGTTGCCGTGGTGCTGTTCTTTACCCGCGAGCCAGGATTCATTACCGGTTGGGCTGACGTGCTGAACACAGTGTAAGTGTAGATCTGATACGGAAAGAGAAAGCATTAGAAAAAGATTGTATTTAAATGTTTTTTTGTTTGTTGGAACATTACAGCAAGATCAAGGATGCGACGCCGGCGATGTTCATTGTGATAGTGCTGTTCATGATACCTGCCAACTGGCGCTGTCTGAAGTTCTGCCGCAGCAATCCAGGTAGCGAGGGAGCATCAATTTCAAGAGACTTCATTTATCAAACATTCATACTAATCTTATACTCTCTTCCAGGACGTCTCCCAACGGAAGCCACGCCCGGACTGATCACCTGGAAGTTCATCAACCAGAAGGTACCGTGGAGTCTTATCTTCCTGCTCGGCGGTGGCTTTGCCCTGGCTGAAGGTGGCCGCGTATCTGGCATGTCCGCCCTGCTCGGTCAATCACTCGCTGGACTGAAGACGCTTCCTCCTTTACTACTCCTGTTCGTGGTGTGTCTGACAGCGCAGACACTGACGGAGTTCACCTCGAATGTGGCCATCTGTAACGTCATTCTGCCCGTGCTCGCCGAAATGGTACGTTTGAGAAGATTGATACCTAATGCAAGCATTACATCTAATTGCTTTACAAACCCTTCTTATAGGCGATTGCGATCGAAATTCACCCCCTGTATCTGATGTTCCCGGCGGCTATGTCGTGCAGCTTTGCCTTCCACATGCCAGTAGGAACGCCTCCGAACGCGATCGTCGCCGGTGTCGGCAACATTGCGATCAAGGATATGGCGGTGGCCGGCATCGGACCGTCGATATTCACGCTGCTCGTCATCTGGGCCAGCTTCCCGACGTGGGGTGCCGTCGTTTACCCCGAGCTGGCGACCTTCCCCGACTGGGCACGGCCCGTCATCACGAACGCGACGCTAAACTAAAGGGGAACACAGTGACATAGTCTAAATTTGAGTTGAAGATGCATCCTTCTTATTTCGTTTTCACATACCGGCAGATTGTGTAATGTACTTCGGATTCTAAGTGCGGCTTGGTACACGTGCGTTATCCATACATACATATATTTTTTTACACATCTTACGTTAGAACACGGTGTACCAAAACATGTGCCAAAAGTTTGCCAAAACCTGAACTGGAAGCAGGAGATGAGTTCAAGCTGGAAGAAAGGGCACGCAAAAAGCAAAAACAAGCAAGAAAAACGAGAGGAAATGCATTTATTGGAATAACTGCCACTGGTATGCAGGCGCCAGCAGAGCTCCGTGATGCATTTTCAAACCCCGAAGTGTTTAGTTCAACAAGACAGCGAATTTGTGCAAATCAATTGATCCTATGGGTTTGGTGTACTTACCAGTCCCCCTGGAATAAAATCCTGAAGTAGCGCTGCCCTGATAGGCCGGATGGTTAAACATTTTGTAAGCGAAGTCTTCCAGTGTATGTGTGTGAATTAGTGAGTGAAAAGTAGGATGAATTCCGGCCAGAGGGCAGCATCAGCAGTAGCAGCAGCAAACGAGAGAACAATGAGCTACTTAGTGTAATGGCGACTGAGAAGGGAACAGATTTTTATTGTTCTTTTCACAAATCCTAAACAACTAAACCATCAGACCAGGAAGACATTAGTTGGAATGTGAAGAGAGAAAGAGAGAGAGAAAGAGAGAAAGAGGGAAAGAATTATTTTTTCTTATGTTTTTCGCCAATAGGAACAAAGTAAAAGGAAAAAAACGAAAACAAACTATGCAAACTATGAAACAGAAGCGGTAGAATGTAGAGATAATAAATAAATATACGATTATTGTTAACTTATGTTGTCGATTCTTTTCAAGGTGTGGATTTTCTTATGTTTTTTAGAGACTTTTAGCTTTCTAGTACTGTGGCAGTAGTATACTATATTATACCTCACTAATACGGGAGAAATTTGAAATGAAGGCCAACAAACAGGGAATTAAGGACCAAATTAATTGATTGGGATTCCTTCTCCCAATTCTTCTCTATGATGTGCGACAACCTGCATTCCTGCATATGAGGGTCTTGGGCACAAGGAATGTGATTTGTTTTTTACGTCCTTTTACCTTTTCCTTTTATCTTTTGTTAGATGTCATCTCATTTTTCATTCTTCTCATTTAGAATTCATCTCAGGCCAACAGATTCAACATTAAATATCTACACATACAATCTATCAAGAGCTGTTTAGTATTTGTGATACATATTTGGCCCTAGCACGAATGCCTTTCATCGAAATTCACTCTTCAATTTCAGTTTTTTGTTATCGATTATTCAAAGATTCGTGCGAAAAGTTGTTTGTCATGAATTATTTATATTTATATTCACAAATTGCATTCATTGTTTTCGAGTTCCATATTATGTACTTATGATGAGTTTTGATGACATTTTTTACCAATTCATAATATCATAGATAAGATTTTATAAAATGAAAATGAAATAAAAGAGGTTTCGAGAGATAAAATTCTTGAATAGTCTTTCTATATAGTAAAGGGGCACAATACAGTTCATTATGACCCTACCCGGGAACGTCTGCTCTCCATGCTATGAGCGGTTCTCCCAACGCGTATGTCCCTTCAGGAAGAACTACGCTAGTTATTCTCTTCTTAGCTCGCTGCAGGACTCTAAAATGGACTCTCTCTTGGAATGGTCGTTACTTGGGACAACAACATCTGCTCTGAAATTCGAAGACGCATAGTGCAGGAGAATAGTGCTAGAATAGTTTTCTGCTAAGATTTTAAAGTCTTCGAGAACACATCAAATATGAGATATATTGCATACTGATTCGTTCAGTGGTCTTCTAACAGTCTTGGGCCCTCCGAACTGAGGATGAGTAACGATGCCGGAGTAACGTATCGCCAAGAAGTTGTTTGACGCCAATCCTCAGTACGGCACTAGGTGCATCCTGGATCAGAGAGAGAGAGAGAGAGAGAGAGAGAGAGATAGGGAGAGAGAGAGAGAGAGAGAGAACGCAGAGAGAGAGAGAGAAACAAAATGGCGAAGAAAGCCTTCTAGACGACTTTCAACACGTCTGGCGAGGAAACGATCATGATCATCGATCACCCATTGCAAGTGCGCCATCAATCACACCAATCGCCCGGCTCAAGGAAATACGATCCCTTGCCGATGAGTGACTGCGTTAATGGGATTATGACATCAGCCCTTCTCACAGCCGCTTATCACCCGTTCCTATCGAATCGTGCGTTATAAATTATACTCTCAGAAACGCCGCACGCCCCGGGAAAAAGTAATGTGAAAACAAATTACCGACTAATGGGAGCAAACAAACCCAATGATGGGAAAGGAGGGGAAACAAAAGTACATCCCATCCGCATGGGCCGACAAACGCCACTATCGCACGCTATCAGTGGTACAAATTGAAATTTCTTCGTTTTTGTAAATATCAGAAGTGGAAAACAACACCGCACGCCAATGCAGCAGGATCGTACGTGTCGGTGTTTGGTAAATATATGTGGAAGTTGTAGTTTCCAGGCCTTCCTCCGTTAACCCGGCACAAAAAAACCTTTCCGCCGATGACGTACGATAAGGCGAATGGGATCAAAGTGAGTGCATGTGTGTGTGTATGTGTGTATGTAAGTGGTTACGATTGAATTTTAATTACATTGGTTTTAATAGTTTACTGTGCGGCAGTTTTTGTGATCCTCTCTGAAAAAAAACATACACCATCACTGTTATTGTAAATGCTTTAAGTACCCTTTTTAATTAGCGATCGTCACAGTTGAATTAATTTTTATTAATGAGAGTGAATGTTTGCGCACTCGTCGCTAATTTCAAACGCAACGAATGTGAAGTGAACGGAAGCCAGCATTAGAGAGAGAGAATTATCGGGCGCTGCAATGGGGTTCTGCACCGAAAATGTTTGAAGGTTGCCAAGACTACCACGCGATCATCGTACGTGCCAGGCCCGAACCAATGCCATCCATTGACCCGTTGTTAAACGGTGCTTCCTGTTTTTTTTTTGTTATTGTCTTGGCAACGTGATCGATGCTCGATCCATTACGTACGTCACTACATCGTACGTGAGGCCCTTTTTCCTTACGCCCAGCGTATCAACGCCCTACTGCAGTCGTCATCGAATATTGGTATTTTTGTAGAATTAGGAACCATTTTCAGACGTAGACGAAACAAATAAAAAATAACCCTATCCCTATCAGCGATTGACCGCTGCAACGTCCTACGATGACGCATAAGCGTCATCAACGACGCATTTAACAAACGCTGGCCGGTATAAAAGAACACGAAAAAAACACTTTACAAGATTAGTGACTAATAAAATTAATAGCTGGGTCAAGGATAAGGCCCACTGCAATAGCAGCCTGTTGGACGGCAGAAGACGTTGAACCGGGCCTCAGACCCGTTGATAAAGCTTGCCGGCTTGCATCACATTTAATGAGGAGGACACGCTGATTTGTCGTCTGAATGATCGACAGGATGGAGAGGACGGAAATACATCGCGATTCTGGTACTTGGTTGGAGTGCAGTGATCTTTTACCCGGCCTTCGGGGTGGATTGAACAGTTCCCTTTCATGGGGAAGTGCGTAAAACAAATACGTCATGGATAGTTGTGCTTAGAGGTTATTCGTGATACTTGAAGAAAAACGGACGAAAGGTATAACTATTTTGTAAGCTTTTTTAGCATTTTGTTTTAATTTCAAATAAATGGATTAGTATCTAGACTAAATTTTGGAATGATCAAAACAGTTTATTCAATGCAATATTTGTCTATCTAGAAAAGGGCATTTCAATCTTCCTTGAGGCTCATCCATCAATTATGTTACGCTGAAAATACAAATGTTTTAATCATCCATTAATCCATCTGTATATTTCTCCGACTGACAATTCATCAATAAAGCTTCTGATAGACTTCTGACTAGAGACTTCAGCAGGGCCGACATTCAGCAGACACATTAGTAGGCGGCTTAGGGCCTCTACTAACCTCTAATCCGCCATTGTACGTAACAACGTTTCACCCAATTCCCTACTCTCCCTCCCGTTTTAAGTACCATCATTTGTTTAAATGAGCATAACGTAATTTATGGATGGCCCCTTACAAGCAAATTATACTTCTGTGTTAGTATACTGCCGTAATAAGGTAACCAAATCGTTCCAGCCCTATCCACAGTGCCTAGCTTCAATAACGAAAGCATCCAAACAGATCACTATTAATCACAAATTGGGGGAAGAGTGTGTACTACACTTCCCAGAACTATTGGACCTTCCAAAACTACCCTTAATCTCGGACCCGATAATAAGGGGACTCAATTTATTGCCCTAGCAACGCTAACGACCTCCGATTACCACCGCGTCCACCTAAGCCCGAGCACCCACCCAAGCGCTTGACCATCGGCGGGTGTGTCTGTGTGCACTTAACCTTATAATGCATTTTTTTTTTATTTTCAAATTTAGGTCGTGTAAGGGCATGTTTGCGTGAGTTGGCGTGCAGATAAGCGACCAAACCCTTGAGCCATCTCGACAGCGCGATCTGGTTGATGGCCGCCCGCGTCCAAACGCTGTTTAAAGCCCGATCATTTCGCTCGATAGCGTTGATAGTGCGTGTTTGAAAAAGGGCGCATCAACGCTTACTATGTGTAGCTGGAGAGCAACAAAAACATCCACAGCTACTTCAATTGGTTTCTTTTTTTTCGCACTCAGTTAGCGAGCATTCTAGCACACCCAACGCGGGAACTGTTCGTTCAACCTGCTTGTTGTACTCGAAATTTAAACAGCTGTAGACACATTGCCCGTGCGCCCCTCCCCCAAAGGGGAGACACACCGGGAATGGAGCAAAATTCAGCGCAGTAGAACACACAGCCACACTACATAATCGGAAAGCATCGGCACTGGCGGGAACGAAGCGGAGGGCAAGCAGGAGTCGATCGGGCGGCGGCATCAAACACACACACACAGCACGCGCTTGGCTCGTATCAATCATAAAGGATGCTTTTTTAGTGTCCGGCCCCATTCATTCAGCTTCCGCCGATCGAAGGAGACCGCCGCCGTGGTGGCGAGATTGTGCAAAGGCCTGCTGCGACACCTTCCGCCCGTAGTAGGAAGATACGCGTTGTGTTAGTGGCGCGAACCACACTAAAGTGAAGTGAACGTGTGAAGCGGTGGGGAAAAGATCCGTTCCGGTAGTGCCATTTTGGGACGGTTAATCGGTAGAGCGCGTGTTCGCCCTTCACCGAGAACGTGTGCTGTGTGTCGCGTGTTCCGCCTGTTGTGGAGGGGGAGGGGGAGAGGGTGCCGAGAAGCGTCCCAATTGAACGGTGTGATAAAGCCGTTCAGACAGTCGAGATTCACCTCCGAACCGGTACGGATCACATTTGACAAGGGGGAGTTTTAGTGGGGGAACTCTGTGATCGCTGTCCGGTGCTTTTATGTTCTCCGGTGCGGCCTGTGAATGTGTTTAGAAGTCGATCGATAGTGTGTAGCAAAAGCAATGGCCGAGGCACCGATCGTGATTAAGAAGGAACAGCTAACACTACAGCTAGATCCACCACTGTAAGCGCTTTCGTGTGAGCGTGTAAAACGTGTTATTCATATGTTTTCCATCTACAAAACCACACAGGACACAACTACCGGAAGGATGCGGTCGACGGATGTGCCTGTTTATGGGCGTGTACTGGAAGACGCTGCTAGTGCTGCTAGTTCCACTCATAGCCGCGTCCGTCTTCCTGGTCGATACATCGCCCCCGTTCCGCTGCATGTACATCGTGATGGTGATGGGAGTGTTCTGGATAACGGAGGCACTGCCACTGCCCATCACCTCCATGCTGCCGATCGTGCTGTTCCCGCTGATGGGCATCCTGGACACGAACAGGACGTGCATGATGTACATGAAGGACACGATGCTGATGTTCATCGGCGGTATCGTGATGGCGCTGGCCGTCGAGTACTGTAACCTTCACAAGCGCGTTGCCCTGAAGGTGATCTCCGTGGTTGGGTGTAGCCAGCGGCGGCTTACCTTTGGCCTGACCATGGTGACGATGTTCGTCTCGATGTGGATCTCCAATACGGCTACCGTCGCGATGATGTGCCCGATCGTACAGGCCGTGCTGGAGGAGCTCGAAGCGGTCAGTAGCAGTGCGAACTAGAAACATTCCTATTTATAGTACAACTAAACCTTACGCTTGTTCTTCCTGACCTTTCCAGCAAGGACTGTGCAAGATTAACGAAAAGCCAAAGTCGGTCGAAGGATCCTGCACAGAACGGGATGAAGAGTAAGTGTGTGTGTGTGTGTGTTTTTGTGTGGTAAGGTGAACAGCTATTTCAATGTTGTCAACATTTGTTTTTTGCTGTGCAGACTTCCGCGACCAACGAAGATCACGATGTGCTACTACATCGGTACGGCCTATGCGGCAACGTGCGGTGGCGTTGGGACGATCGTCGGCTCCGGCGTGAATCTGACGCTGAAGGGCATCTACGAGAGCCGATTTCCCCAGGCACCAGGGATTGATTTCCCCTCCTTTATGTTCTACAACATCCCGGGAATGTTGCTGTTCACCTTCCTTACCTGGGTGTGGTTGCAGTGGCTTTTTATGGGATTGTTTAGGTAATTGGGATGTACTTAAGGTAAATAAATTCAGGAGATATTCACAAAACGGCTCCCTCAATTACAGACCCAACAGTGAGGATGCCCGTGCCGCCAACATCGGTCCTGAAGGTGAGGCCGTGGCTGAGCGGGTGATTGAAAACCGGCTCCGTGAACTTGGCCCCATGACGTCGCACGAAATTGGAGTAGCGTTCTTTTTCGTCCTCTCGGTTGTGCTGTACTTTACCCGCGAGCCTGGCTTCATGATGGGATGGGCCGATCTGGTACCGGATGTGTAAGAGTGACTCCTGAACATAATGTCTGTTCCGTTTTATTGAACGGTCACGTGGTTTTGGGGTTTTCTTTTGCAGCAAAATCAAAGACGCCACTCCCGCCATCTTCGTCGTGATCATGCTGTTCATCGTGCCGGCCGACTGGAACTGTCTCGCCTTCTTCCACAAGGGTGGCGGTAAGTTTGCGTACAAGTCTTGCGTGCAATAGCATTGCGTACAGGCGCGTCCACGCGCTTTCAAGCTTTACCTAAGCAGAGCTTTCGCGTGTCCATTGCTTGACAATCCCTGAGTGCTTGGCACCGGCTTTATCTTTTATGTTTGTTCCGTTTTGGTAGGCCGCCTGCCCAAAAAAGCTTCCCCTGGGCTGATCACGTGGCGCTTCATCAACCAGAAGACGCCCTGGAGCTTGCTGTTTCTGCTCGGCGGAGGGTTTGCCCTTGCCGAGGGTGGTCGCACTTCCGGCATGTCGGCCCTGCTTGGCCAGTCGCTGGCAGGGTTGAAGGTGCTTCCGCCGCTGCTGCTGCTGTTTGTGCTGTGCGTGGTCGGTGAATTCCTCACCGAGTTTACCTCGAACGTGGCGATCTGCAACGTGGTGCTACCGGTGCTAGCGGAAGTGGTACGGTCTCGCCCGCTTTTCATGTCACTGTCTTGTGTTGGGCTTACAATAACGTGACACAATGTACAATTTCAGGCAATCGCAATTGAAATTCATCCCCTGTACCTGATGTTTCCGGTCGCGATGGTGTGTAGCTTCTCGTTCCATCTGCCGGTCGGTACGCCACCGAACGCGATCGTGGCCGGGGTGGGCAACATCCGGATCAAGGATATGGCCGTTGCCGGCATTGGACCGTCCATCTTTACGCTGCTCATCAGCTGGGCCAGCTTCCCGACCTGGGGCAGCATTATCTATCCCGAGCTGGCGTCCTTCCCCGACTGGGCGCGGCCCTTGAACGAGACGGCACTGTAAGAAGCGAGGTGCTCTCCCTGCTGCACACTGACGGTATTGAGGAGGATGTTGTATTGTTTATTTGTTTATGATACGTGCCATTCGATATGTAAGCGATTAGAGTGTAGAGCCTAGAATGTAATAAACGTTTCGTGGAAGCTTGTTCTCGCGGTAGGGAGAATCGAGAGACGCACGCTCGTGGCGTGCAGTTTGACATGCAAATTAATGTTTAATTTTCAAGCGCACATCAAGACGCTTTGTTTATTGACCATCGTATGTTCGTTGTTCGTTTCACAACCACCCTTTGACACGTGTCATAACAGATGCTCACTAGCGTGGACCAAGGTCTCGGCATTAAAATTCAACAAACAACTGGCCCTGGCCATCACGAAACCGGACAATAATCTCCCTCATTGTAGCAGGGCAGCCGCTGTTTGTCCTTTTCCGGCCGTTCCACCCCAACCTGGCCCCCGTCCTCGTCCACACAGTAGCACTCGCCGCGCCGGCATGCCAACCGCTTGTAGTTCCCGTTCGGGCAACACTCGGGCACCTCCAGGCTTTTGCTATCGATCAGCAGCTTTCTCGCACGGGCACATTCTGCAAACAAGACAAACAAGACAATTAATTTGCACTACGCGTCATTTTGAACGATTTTTGTGAAGGTTTGCATAAGCCCCAAACGCTTACTGCAGTTCATGGTCGTTGCTAGGCGTGAGTTGACTGGCGCCCGGTAGCTCTCGATCGGGGCACCGTCCCGATCGGAACAGTACAGGTAGCCACCGGTCGGATGGAGCTGGATGCGATCGTAGAACCCGTCCGGCTGGCAGATGTCACGCTCGAACTCGAGCACGTTGTAGTCTTCCGTCGCGTACTCGCTGATGTCGTAGATTTGGGTGATCTTGACGTTTTCGCAGTCCCGCAAGTAGGTCGTATTTTCGTGCAGCCTTTTATCGACTGTGGCGGGTATTAAAGTGGTTTAATTATGGATGCAGCTTATGAGGAAGGGGAGATTAATTAGTGTTACATACAGCATGGTAGCGCGGAAAGACCCCGGGTAACGTTGCGAAGGTCAGAAGTTGGACGACCGGTGTGCATGTCCACGCAGACACACATATCGTCGACGCACTGCAGCTGATCGAACGAACCTTTCGAGTCACAGCGTGACGTCAGTACGGGATATTGCGAGTTGAGCAGCTTGCGTGCCTTTGCCGCCAGTCGGGAGCATTCTGGGGAGTTGGAGATAATTTCCATGTATCACAATATCTTTGGAAGAGATCTTTGAATGATCATTTTTGAAGTTCTTACCACATCTCATCGAGATCTGAATGCTTGCGGTGTGGACGGCCTCTCCAAAGATCCGCTTACCCTCTTCATCCACACAGTAACACCTGAGAGAGAGACAACAACTCATCAGAAGTTTTCCCAAAAAAACAGGCTCTCCATTACTCACGTCTGTCCTGGAATGCATCTAACCGGCTGAAAGTGTCCATCCCCATCACACTCTGGACGTTGCATCAGATGCCCAATCAAGCCGGCCTGCCGTTGATCGTCAAATTGCTTCTGAGCTGTATAGCACTTGCTCGATTCTAACACTGCTCACGAAATGATCTTCATTCAATATTTCACTCCAAAATAGAACTCTCACAACACTTACTCGGTTGACAGGTGGGATGCTCATCACCTTCCGCCACCTTACAGTACAGCCCAGGGCCACAAATTCCAGCCGGCACTGGATAGCCCAACCCGCCCACCGAACAGTCATCGCCAAGCTTTAGGTTCTCCACACAGGTCTTGCAGCAGGAGCAAGGGGTCGCCGACGGGAAGATGATCCCATTGTGCGTAGCATTCTGCACTCGGCAAGCCGTTTTCAGTGCATCACACTCGTTGCTTTCACGGTAGTTCTACAAACGGAGGAACAATTTATTGATAAAAGCACACACCGAGTGACGTTGCAGACACAAATACTCACGTCACAAAAGTCTTCGGTGCAGATGTAATTCTTTGCCAGCTCGAGTTGCTGGGCCAGTGTTACCGTTGCGAGGGAAAGCAACCCCAAAACAAGCGCGTTGGATAATCGGAACATCTTTACGATGCGGTTCAAACTGCAATCGAATGCCACTTTCTCCGATACGGCTGAGGCGTTTGTGAACAGAAGACTGAATTTGGTGATAAATCACCTTCTCCGTTTGGTGTGTCCCGCTATTGCGGTGCAATCAGTGACAACAAGTGCCACAGATAACGATTGATAAGGCGTTGGTTGGTACGAAAGTCGACATTGCGTGTCTTTTATAGCACATTTTGCCACAAGAGGTTTGAGTGTGTAAAAGTAGTTGCGTTGTTAAGTTTATGACGTTGAATGTTCAGTGTGCAGCAATACGTTATTACTATTTGGAAAGATTTTGATTTTGTAAAACTTGTTAATTTAGTCCGGTTACAGAACTACGCAACATAATTTTTAGGGTGCCAAAAAGCTCCAGATTGCGTGAGAATTTTTGTTTTGTTTTCAAGACTATGCAATTTACAGGTGCCTCAAAAATACAAGGGGCAAATTGAAAGAAACTTATTAGGAACCCAAATCGGTTCTGGAAATGATTCCAAATCTTTGTTGGTCATGGAACTGATTCCTTAAAACATAATGGTCCTAGAACTGATATTGAACACATTTCGTCAGTAGATCTGATCCTGACGCTTTTCCAGTCCTGGATCTGATCCAGATCATATTCAATTCCTGATATAGTTCCTGAACCCATACAGGTTCTGAAGCACTGGCCTTGAATACTGTCCAGTTCTGGAACGAATCATTAACCCTTCCCCGCATTAAAATTAAGGGTGTATGGTCTTTAAAAGGGTTCTGAGCCCAAACTCGTTCTGAAACAGTTCCCGAACCGATATCGGGTCTGTATCTGATCCTGCCATACAGATCCTGGAATGATTCCTGAATTCCAATGCCGTTGCTGGAATTGATACTAAACTTAGCCCAATTAAAGCATTGTACCTGAACCTCGCGCAGTCAAGGAACAAGGAACAACTGTCAATGTCCAGAACAGTACAAGCCAGTAGCAGACTCTGGTACTGTTGAATGAAACATTTCCGGCAGCAGTTATTTGAAAAAAAAGCAGCGCAAAAAAACAAACACATTTTATGCAATCCCTTACAAGCATAGGTAGAGTGGCATAAGGGTTTTGAAGTTAAAACAATTTAAACCAAACAGTATAAAAGAAATCATGTATATGATTGACAGAAATCGTAATTACAATCGTAATAACACAACTTTACTTTGTGCTAAAAAGAATAAATTTTTATCATTTTTGAGTTTTTTTTTTCTTGTAAATCCTTCCCAAAAGCAATGACTCATAGAACACGTCCTAGTAGTCGCAGAAACACGGTTTAACACATTTCTACCACCAGCAATGCATGTTCTATTCACATTTCGGTAAACTGGAACGCGTCCCACGGTAGGCAACGTTCTTTGCTTTTTCGGAACACATCACCTCAATTGACATTCCCAGTATGTTCCGGACGTCAACAAACCCTCGGCACGCAACGGGACAGCCATCAACAGGTGCGTCGCCGGCATTCTGTTTGGCGTACATAAACAACGGCAATGGCAGGGCTGGCTGTCGGTTTCACCATCGCTACGCCGAAAGGAAAAACCATAGCAACCCCCGGGCCGGCTTTCCGGTCGGTTGTCAACGGCAACGGCTGTAGACGGTATACGACGCCACCCGTTTCAATCAACGGTTGGCACTTTGGCGTGCATTCACTCGCCGGGCACCGATTGCAGCGAAACGCGTTGGAGCGGAAAATCCGAGAGTTCTCGTTTGTGGGGTTTTTTTGTGCTGGAAAGTAAAGAAAGATTGGGACACTTTTCGTGCACGGTTGGTTTGTTCTGGAAGCACAGCACCTTGCGGTGGTTGACACACAAAGAAAAGTGTTCTACACTTGGTGCCGCTAGTTGCCCGGTAAGAAACCCGGACAGGAACGGAAAACAATACAGCATGGATCCGGTGCTACTCGAGCGCGAACGCGTTCTGTTCCGGCTGAACGAGGAAATAAACGCCAAGTCACGGGGCCTGTTCGAGCTGAACGAGAACGTCAGCTGGATGACAACGAAGCGCCGGTTGCGCCACGGCCTGAAGAAGCTGAACAATGTGGCGGCGGCGGCGGCGGCGACGGCGGTGGTCGGGCCGGGCGATGAGTCGTCCTCCTCCGAGCTGGGCGCTTCGATCGATACGACCGATAAGGAAAGTGGAATCGGTGGTGGAAGTGTGGGCGGCAGTGGCGGTGGCAGTGCTGCTGCCGGTGCTTCGGACGAGGACCCGGAATGTGAGGAACGCTCGTCGGCCGTCATCTTTGCGGTGGTGCGCGATGGGGAGAAGGATACGTACGGTGGAGGTGTCCAGGAACCGGCCAGCACGTTGACGACCCTCACCGAGATTCGGTGCGACGCAATACAGGAAGAGTGCACGCGGGCCAATAACAGTAACACTACCACCACCAACCAGCAGCTGCAGCTGGTGAAGGTCACGACCGTTTCGGTGGAGCGCAAGGTAAGCAATGGCCAGCGGGGCAGTGGTAGCGGTGGTGGTGTAGGCGGTGGCCCCGGTCCGGGTGGTGGAATGCTGATCGCAAGCAAATCGGTGACATCGGCCGGGACGGCGGCTCGCAATCTCAGCAAAAACATGGCCGACGTCGTACCGAAGGTGCTGGAGAAGAAGAACATCAGCTCGGAGGGACTGATCAAGTAGGTTTGGGGGGAAGGCTGTTTGTACGACTAACGGAGCTGACGATTGGTCGTGTGTTTGTGTGTGTGTGTGTGTGTAGGTTTCTCAAGTCCAAAGTCGCCATCCTTCAGACCGAGCTGGAAGCGAGCCAGAAGCAGAACGAGGCGAATGTCAAGGATCTTAATTTGGCGCTCGATCGGTTGAAGCAGCTCGAGGCGGTGAAGGAACAGCTGCTGACGAAGAATGGGGCGCTCGAGCGCACGGTCAAGAAGTACGAGGAGCGCAACGTGGAGCTGGACAAACTGCTAAAGGTACGTTGCGTTCGAGCGAAGGCGAGAGGGTTGTGTGAAGTCTTTTGACTCACAATTTCAAACGCCGAATGATTGATGCTTCCAGGAAAAGGACGCCCAGCTGAACGTCTCGGCGAAGGAGCTGTACGGTGCGCGGTCCGAGATACGCAACCTTGCCAACCACAACCAAACGCAGGACCGGCGGCTGCTCAAGGCGCAGGAGGAGGTCGAAAGTTTGCGCATCAAGCTGAGCATTGCGAACGACTCGGAAAAGGTATCGGTTTGTTACGTCTGTTGACGGAAAGGCTTCTTCTCTGGTTGTCTGTTTGCCTGTCGGTTCTAGCAAGTGGGTAAGAAAATTGGGAAACTTTGGGCCTCCCCCCTTCTTTTCTTCCCGTTTCTGTACGCTGTGTTACAGATGATCAAGTGGGGAATTTTGGAGAAGATGCGCTCAAAGATATTTGCGGAGTATGGAGTGCTTCGAGAGCTCACAGCTTGAGATGATATTTACGATATTCTGTCCGCCATAAAGATGGAGCTTTCGATGGAACTCCAACGATGCTAAATATTGCTGTATTCATTCACAGACACAGAGAGTTGGCTTTTTGGACTTTGGAGCAGTGCTTGAGATCACGCACAGAATTGAAATATGAATATTTTTAGCATGTAAATGTTGCCTCTTTTGCTCTGCCGAGGCGTATGAGACCTACGCGTTCATGCCGGTTTTTAAGCAGGGTTACTTGTCTTATTTGTTTGACGGAATTGTCCGGATGGGAAACGAAACATGGTCAGCAGTGTGTATCTATCACACGACAAAACCAACGCAGAAATTTTTACAATTACCAAGTTTTCTGAGAGTTTTTGGTTTTTACATAATTTTGAATTCGGTTTCCAGCAAAAACACTTGCTCAAAGTGTTTGAAATCAGGCTAAAAGTGGTTCAAATATATTTTAACTGAAACCCCTATCAAAATGTCAAACCACTTCTTGGGAAATCATGTCAGATCTCAATTCTACTTAAAAACCCTGTAAGTTTTTTCATTAGTTTAGTTGAGAAATCTCATTAATACTTTGATAGATGTTAGTATAATATTTGACGTAAGGAGTAATGCCGGGATTAATTCAAAATTAATTAAAAAAAACCTCAGTAATGTAACCATTGATGATGAGTTCAATTCAAGTCATCTGCTCTTCCACGTGGTATAGAAATATGACAAAATTATAAAGGACTTAAAGCGTTGTGTTAAGCTTAATTGAATGAAATACTTTTCTGAAGTAATAATCCATTGTACCACAAACTTACGAAACGTTTACATGAGTCCACAAAGTACATTTAAGTATTTATTTTTAAACATAAAGAGTTGCTATCAAAGTTTTGGCTCATAAATGAAGAAAAAGCATGAAGTTACTAATCTGCTCTTACATAATGCACACTTTGGCAATCTAGTATGCACTTCTGTTATAAAATGCTTGTCACAAACTCATAGAAGCTTTTAAAAATCCAAGACTCTAAGGCTATCAGGTTATTGATTATTCCAAAACGTTATTAAGAACAAAATTTCTAAGTTACATACACACCACAGTTACAAAACAATGTTACCCATACTTACTAACCCTTGTTTCCCGTTCTTCAGGAAACACGGGACGCCGCCCGACAGGAACGGCTCACGTACGAGAAGCAGATTCGGCAACTGCGCAAACAGCGAACCGAGGTGCTGGCCGACTACAAGAAGCTCCTGCTCAGCGTGGACCAGCTGAAGAAGCAACAGTTCAACCAGGAACAGTCGAAGCAGATGAACGATTTCGAGCAGGACTATCTGCGGCATCTGGACGGGGCGGCAACATCACCACCACCACCAGCATCGCGACCGTCAGTGCAGTAGGGCCCCGTTGAGTGCAAGTTCGAGCTTCGATAATAAAGTAACCCTAGCATAGATTCCTCTCTTATGCCTTCGTACAAGTCACCCGTTCACGCCCTTTTAATCGGTCATCACGCTTTTAAGACACCGCAAATGGTGGGGGAGCTGAGAAAGGGGGAGGCTTTTTTCCGATTAGTCATTCCACGACCGGAACGACAATTCGCAAAAAGACCCAGGGCAGGAGAGCGATGCACGTTTGCATTCCAATGCCTCGATGCAGCTTGTCGATTTGGGGTGGACGGGGTTTTGGTGGGGTGTGCAATGGAGACAACTGGAAGGCAGGCATGTGTGTTCTTCCTGTATCGAATCAATGCACCGAATCGCTTGCATATGCACGAAGCCACTGTACATCGCCTGTAAGACCGTTCCTGGAAAATGGCCAATAAAAGTCGTAAAGGGGTTGTTGGGCGAGCAACGAAAATGCTGCAAAAACATGCTCAAACGTACAGCGTCGGAGGCAGTGTCGCTCCACCAAAAAGCTCCGTCTTTGTTGCACATTCTTGGAAAGGGTGTCTGGAGGTTTGTTTTTTTTTCTCTTGCATCGAAGCCTTTGTCTTCAGGGTGCACAAACTGCATTTCCCCATCGTTCGCTCGTGCTGTTGGGGTGCTTTTTTCTCTCTCTCTCTTGTGCACTTTTCGGTCCCTATTCCGTATGTTGGTGTGTGTGAGTGTTGCAATTTCTCGATTGCAACCGGTTCTGCTCGTTTCTGAACGCACACAACGGTGCGCTCCCCATAGCGCCATATTGGATGGCGAGATGCACATGTTTGCGTTGCATTGATTGCAATAGGTAATGGCGCTCGAAGGGTGAAAAAAGGCAGCTCTCAAACACCAACAAATCAACGTGCCATGCGCGTGGGCTGCAGGCTGCCGATAGGGGCAGTAAGGGGGATGCGATTAGAGGACGCGGGATTTTCAAATGACCATTTCACAGTAAGCCGTGCTCTAGGCGGGATGTGACCCATTTTGCTGGCGGACAGGGAAATGAGGACACACTTTTACTTCTGTGCCGATTATGCTCGATGTTGGCCGATGTTTGGATGCCGGGCCGAGTTGACATGATTTGTTAACTGTATCTGTATCTGTATTTGTTTACCTTTTGGTTTTGCCTTGCCGTGTCTGAGGAGCAGGAAGTCCCAAACGCGTTGTTTGCACACTCGCGTCGCGATCGAACGAAAGTAAACGAGAGAAAAAGCTTCCTAATTACTAGGCCGACCGAATTAGGGTCACTTTTGTTTTTTTGTTTTTCGATTTCTTTTACTCAAGTGGAAGATTCCATTCAAGGTGTACCCTCGATACAGACGGAGATGCAGGAGATGCCTTCGGTACGGCACTCATTAGGCGCTCGGGATGCGCCTAATGATGTGTGATGAACGTTTTGCACTGGCCACCCCAGAAGCAGTTCAGTATTCAGATCAATGTTGTAAAAAATGAGGCTACAATTAATTTTGAAAAAATAAAACTGAGTGGCCATTTAAATGTGTCCAATTAAAAAGTTATAGGGCAGCATGAAGGCACCGCACGTGAAACGGCCCTTTGTTTGTGAGGTTTGGAAATTCAATTCAAAAAATGCCTACATAATTTATAGCAATTTAAGTAGAGTTTTTGTGCAAGAATCTGTATCCCGTTCCATGTGCCGTTTAAAAATAATTTCAAACTATTATTAGCTCATCGCCATTAAACCCAATCGTTGCGCTGCAGTCATGTACCTTGGGGTGAGAAAATTAGAATCTGATTAACGAAAATTTCTTGTGTAACGACTCTTACTCGCTGGAGGCATAAGCAAACCCCGGCCACAAAAGAACTGTTTTCTACCATAACAAGTGAGAAAAACGCCATACTCCCGAACCCCCCCATAACTGCTTTTGACCTAGAAAATGTTCTAATTAAATTATTCTTGCTTAACGGACGCAATTTTTGGGGAGCGCATGGTGGTCGAAAACCGCCGCAACGCATTCAATTAAGCCCACTATGCGCCTCACACCAATACTGCAGCACCACGAATGATGGAGCGTTTGGGTCGCATACACGCATCGCGCCATTCAACACATTCCTGCACACAAACGGTGCGCGCGTGCATTCGTACGGTTGCGCTCGCGCTGGGCTGGCAACATCATCAACCCCTTGCGCCACCAATACCACTACGTGCTGCGAGGGGTTTATGAAATGCACACGCAGAGCGAACGGTCCGTCCGGTTCCGATGGGTGTGTGTGTGTGTGGAAAAGGGAGCGATGCTGTTCCGCAGCGCTGTGGAAGAAAGGAAAGAAAGAAAAGAAGAGAGAGAGAGGGAGAGAGATAGAGCAGCATGGGTTTGTTGGTGCAAGCATGATCGCAAAAACCCCTAGAGATTTGATTTCAAGTATAAAATCCCTTTTTATCGTTATCTCAAGGTGATGACAACATTTGGGTCTTGCTTTTGTTATGAAATTATGTGACAGTGTTCTATTGTTTTGAAATAATGTTATGTTTTCTACATAAAACTACTTAATTGCAGCTTTTATGATCATGAATGCTAAAGTTTTTTTTGTCATATAAGTTGAAGGATTTTTTTGTTAGAATTAGCCGGGAAAGTGTTTACTTAGATAGGGTTTAAATGTGTGTCTAATCCATGTTTCCTAAACTTGAATCTCCTGGCACCCCATTAATCTCTAATATTATGAGGTTTACTCATTTATAGGTGTTTCTCTCCTTGAATTTAGTGTGCTTTAGATCATGATGGGTAGTGGTAAAATGTGTATAAAAAATGTGTAATATATTTCTTTCATCCTTTCGTGCTCGTCTTGCTACGTTGGCTGTCTCGCATCTGTCTTTATTATAAAATGTCTACCTTTTTTCTCTCAGTCAGTTATTCAGATCTGTTGCGAAGAAGAATAAAATAAAACGTAAAGTGATGCAACATCATGAAGCAACTGAATAAAGAAAGGCTGGAGAGACTGAAACATTGCAGATGTTGCCTATGCACCAATCCAAAGCATAATGGATATCGCACAGTTGTCATGATAATGAACATAATCCTTTGTGATCCAGATATTGCTGTATAATTACATAAAAATATATCGTTTAAGAATTAAATCACATAAATAGCAATACAAACATCAATTAACATGAACTTAGCATTGAATGAATGTCAAATTAAATGACAACAATATCCTTTCATAATGTGGAAACAATGTGGAAATTATTTTATTCCTTTTGTATATTATTTACAACTACACTCTTTTACTGTTACTGTTTACCTATATTTATCTTTTTTTTTTCAAATCAATGATATCAAATTAATGTCACCTGACAACTTTCAATTACAATACTTTTCTCACCCAACATCACCGCAGCCGTGCCTAAGAACGATACCAGAGCAACATTTTCAAGGTATTCCGGTCTGCGGTCGCGTTGAAGTCTCCCGATCGAGCGCAGCCCGCTTATTCGTTTCGTAGCTTCGTAGCGGTACAGAGTGTGTAAGTCGATCTGCGTGTTGTTGTTTTCTCTGTGTGCTTTTCTACGCGATCCTCGAGCCCAGCGGCCCAGCACAATGTGTGTGTTCTCGTTTCAACATTTTCCAGCTTTCAGTGGCTAAGTGAACGAAGCTCCCGCCGGGTGGGGATCTGCTACTTTTGAGTTTTGCACCGAAGATTTTGAGGTGTTTTTTTTTCGTACGAAGAAGTGGTTCTTTTTGCTGCACGAAAAAAAACCATAAATTAGCTTGACTGTTGTGCCCGCCCCGGGGGAGGATTGCTTCTTTCACAGTGCAGTGTTTAAAACTTTTCCCTTTACCACTGGCCAGCAAGTGCCTCGATCAAGTTTTGGCGTGTTTCTAAAATTAATTCCCAATTTCGTCACCCGCTGGTTTGGGCGCGTTTTCTCATAAAACACAACTTCCCCAACATCTGGCGGGCAAGAATATGTGAATCCGAGCCGCGTAAGGTTGCCCCGTCCGTTTGGTCGTACAAGTTCTGCCGCGTGTGGTTGCGTGTTTTGTTTGCCTTTTTACCCTTCGCCTCCCGGACGGCCTTTTTGTCCGGCGCGCTGACAAAGATCGTGTTCGCGATAGGCTGCCCGTTGTCGTGTTTGCCTTGGTGCTGTCGCACACCCTACAGTTTTGTTCGTACAGTGCGTGTACAGTTCTTTATCTCTGTCTCTCTCTTTGTCCCTCTCTCGGGGTTCTTGATATCTCGGCCTATCTTGGCAGTGTCTGAGAGGACTGCGCCGTGGGGCGATAAATTCTTCACGTCTGCGTTATTTTCAGGGTGGCACATGATCATTTCTCATCATTTAATATTTGTCTTCCTATTTATTTTTCGGGTTCTCTTTCGCCTGTGTGCACAAAAAGCAGTAAGAGCAAAAGCAAACGGAAATGCAAGTGTAAGGTGTGTGTGCGTGCAGTGTGAGTGAGGTGCTCATCTCTCCTCTGTGCTCTGTGCTGTGTTGTGTTGCAAGCTGCAGTGCTTCGAATGGTTAGTGCAGTGGAATAAGCATAGCGAATAAGCAAAGTGCATCACACAGATAAGAAGCAAACGAGTGTGTGTGTGTGTTTTGTCGGTGTGCGTGTGTTTTTCCTTTGTATGTGTGTCTGGTGGGAGACGTAAAAGGAGCCGACAAGAGCCGAAGGGGTGGTGCTGGTGGAACGTACACCCCGAAAACAGGATTTCCCTCGAGTCACCGTGTCCTCGAGCAACGGCCCTTGCGTTCATCAAAGTCCGTAGCCGCGCAGCAGCATAAGGCGCAAGGCGAAAAACCCCCGTCACGAAAGAAAAGGGCAAGAAGCGGTTCAGGGCTCCCTCTCATCGATCACCGGTTTGGTTGGATTTGGTGCGACAAGCGAAGGCAACAAGCGTTGCATAACCTCGACAAAGTGGAAAGTAAGTATCGTTTTTGTAAGTGAGCTGCGCAGCTTGCGGCACTCACAAAGCCGCTGTCCAGATGATGGCCGATGGTGATGACCGGTTATCTGGTAGACTAACTGCCAGAAGAAGAAGAAGAAGAAAAAAAAACGGGAAAGTCACTCGATCAATCAGGGTTGTGTTTTTCCTTTCCAAACTTTTACACACTCTGCTTAATCCTTGCGCTTTGAATGTGTTCGAAACATGGCGGAATTATTGCACGAAAGCTGCTTTAAAATGGTTCGTTGTCCTTCGTTCAGGAAATCGTAACGTGTATTGGAACATTTCTTATTTGGATATTGAGGTTAGTAGTCTGACTAGGCGGTTGAATTGCATTTTCTGAGTCACGATCGATGAATGAAAACTCAAGGATTTAACGTCTATTTCACAGAAAGTCTTGTTTAATGATGAACAATATTTTTATGTTCCATTGACTGCTTTATTATTTATAAAAGTGAAGTGTTACACCTATTACTTCGAAGCAACTCTTCCAAAATGCATTTTTCTTTTATAAAATGAGCAATTTATACAATTTTGATGGGAAAGAATACAGTTGAGTAAAGTAAAAATTAATCCAATTGCAAAAACATTCGAGCATTTGGCTCTGTCAAAATATCTAGACCGAATTAAGTAATATTGAATGAATGTAACGTATTTCACCATTACATTTGATTAAAAGAATATTGAATTAAACAACCTTTAAAACTTCAAATAACACAAGAAACATTAAACACAGTCTAAAATTAATGTAAAGATACTGTAATGATTTGTGAGTGTTGTTTTTATTGGTTTACCTTAGTAAAGACTCTTTAAACTATAATTACTTAACAACATTTTGGGTTGTTTCCTTAATCAATACTTAAGGTGATTATTTCCACTGACGTCGCGGAAATAGACATTGAAAGATCCTGTTGAATGTTGAAACTGAAACACAAACAGGCATGCCATAGCCAACCGGATAAAAAACAAACCCAAAGGATGTTTCTGATCGACAGCAACGAAATCAACCAACGAAACCTAGCCAACTGTGTTAAATATAGCCTCCCAATTGATTATCACTGACAAGGCCGAATGGTGTTCAGTTTGAACCTAATATTTTAACAGTTTTACCTTGATCGATGCCATTGCTCTCGCCATTGTACAAGTTTCCCGTCACGGTCGTTAATAATTTAAAACCCTCTCTGCCCGAAACGTACTCATCCCGGACACGATTGTGTGGACATGAGCTGGCGTTGATTTTCGGGTGTTGAGAGGTTTGTGCTTTTTTTGGTTTTGTTTTTGCATACCATCCCTCTCCAATCATTCCCCGCAAATCTTCACTCGAGATGATCAACACGATCAGGGATGAGACCCGCGATAGATTAGAGGATGATCTCAGTTCGCCCGCAGGGATGACCCATGCCGTCACCTGGCCGACCAGCGTTCCGGAAGCGATCATTTATAGGGATGATTCGGTGCTTTTTGCGAACCACAGTCACGACTTGTGATTTGCCAGTAACGATTCGGCAACAGGATGTTATTCCTGCACGGCAAAGGAGTAATAAGCGATTCAGCTGTGTGAAAAAATCGTTCATCTTCAACACGTTGGTGTGTCGATAGTTTTTTTTTTGTTTTGTTTGTTTCTTCGTTCCCTTTGATCGTAACGGCAAATGTGACGATTTGGTGGGAGTTTTTCTGCCAATTTTCCCATCACCACCACACAGACACACACATGCAAACAAATCTAGCACTCGGCGGCGTGCATCGGGATCACTTTCCTCGCTCTACTTAACCTTTTCCCCGTTAGGTGCGGGGAACCAACCAATTGGTGGCGTGGAAAAAAACGGCACCACAGGTTCCTCCGATGCGTGCCGAAGAATGCATATGTGTGTGTTTCCGCAGGACTATTATATCGTTATCGTTGGAGCTCGATTGAGGGTGGGAAGAAACACAAAGCATATCGAGGTTATGCAATGGGAAATTAAGCATAACTGTGCATGAGGGTGCTGGTTAAAGGGGTTGCACATAGTAAGGTAACCTTCTTTTTTTGCCGAGCTGCTGCTGCTATCAACACATACGGCGAGCAAAACACCCATTCAAACGGCTTTACGGTTCCCATGAACTTTTTTTTATTCTACACGACAGATCACGTGGCTGGCAAAAGTTCCCTTCCGAAAAGGTGATCGAGCAGTGCAAGTGCCCCCGACCCCGGGGGCAAGGTCGAAGGGGGCACTAGTTTTATGAAAATTGGATACCATAAAGTCTAAGCACCTGAGCCGTGTCGGGGATGAAATAGCAAAGTCGTGAAGATCATCTAGCTGTGGATTCGAATGGGGGGAAGAACACGCTAAATTTGCGTGCACGAATTAATAATAAAAAGTGGGAAAACATTAACAGCACACCTCACCAGGCGGCGGCCTCAATGGTGTAATTCTTTTGTGTGTTGGATGTACACTCCTCTTCGGTGGGTGTTTTGTGAGTCACCATGTTTGATAGATCGCTTCAGAAAAATCTAATTTACTTTGCTACACATCACTCAAGAACGTCATCCTTCTGGGACGGCAAAAAGCACTTGAATAAATCGATCAAAAAAACCCACACGTACACAGCCAAGAATTCTTCCCTTAAAACGGTTTACCTACTCAACATCGGTGGCACGTAAGTGAACTAAAACAACCCTCTCCCCCACTGACGTGACACGTTACGTTGTCGCCGATTAACCTTCAACTTCTCACGGACTTCGCCTATCCGCGATCGCATGATGTCATCGTTCGTAATACACACTACAACCTCCAGCTTTAGGTTGAGGTACCCGTACCAAAGACGCGTCTCTGTGTGTGTGTGTCTGTATGTGCCTTTACTAGGCGCGTGTGGAGGCGTATGGCAAAGCTCACGTGCACCCACGCCACTCAGCCCCAGCTGACTTCCGTCACGGCGATGGAACAAACACGGAGCGCTGCATTTAATAAAGCGCAACGTGGCCACTTCTGACTGTGGCCGGGAGGGCCTCTGGTCTGTGACATCCGTCGCCCCGCTCGCTCGCTCACCACATGTTCCACATGGCAGTGGGTGGCTGTGGGTGAGAGTAGGTGTAAGCCAAACCATTCTACGTTCGGGGCGCACTGCTACACGCAACGCACTTCGCAATTACTTCTTCATTTGCACAGACAAACACACCCGCCACGGAGATGGATGGATGTTGATTGCGTTAATTTCATTACACAGTCGGAAACAAAACCTCCGCCCCATTGGCAGCACCTTACACTACCTCCTTCAGTGTGTGTGTGTGTGTGTGTGTGTGTGTGTGTGTGTGTGTGTGTGAAATAAATTGCAAATGCCGGCGCAGCGCCTGTCGGAGGCCTTCCGAACGAAACCGCGCTGACGGATTAATTCGCACTAAAACCAATAGAGAAGAAGGGGAGAGGGCCAGTTTTGAATGAGAATGAATATTTAGAGTAGGTCTTGAGCGAAAAGATGCTATACAGGAGGGAGGTGGTCTTACGCGCTAGTGGCAAGCGCAAGCATAATGTTCACACGCCGACATTGATTTTGGCAATGACGCTATACAGTACATTGTACCCGCCGGTTGGAGTGTTTTGCATGCCGTTTCTAATTTCATTGAAAGCTTTTAAACACAGCAAAGTGAACCTATCTGGGCTGTTAAATTCATTAAATAAAAAGGGTAAAACACACTAAATTACTCGAAGAAGAGTAGTTCGGATTGAGAGGAATGGTGGAGAGGTGCTTCTAAGCAAAATGTTCTTATTAAATTGCGCAAATATGTGCTCTTGAGAAGTAAAATGTGGCTAAGTAAGAAAAACAATCTATATAATAAAGCAGGAACAGTTATACGAAGTTCATGGTAAAATTCATTGGCATTTAGACACAATTTGAAGTTATCTGCAAAATTATTGATTTGCTTTGATTTTGTTAAATTACGGATTAATTTATAATTATTTTTATAAGCAATACATGCACTATTGAATCTCAAAGATTCTTTTTTTGTATAATATACTTTATAGTATTGCATTCTTTGTTTGGTAAATTGCATCAAAACCCCCTTTCAGACAAAACCATCAGGTTCGTCGCTTTCTTGATTGCAGTCTTTAGTTTCTGATTCATTTTCTGATTCAAGACTTAACATCATTGATTCAACCAACGATTTGGCACACATTTTATGACTCTACCTTTCTAAACTAACCCTCCAAATTGTAAAAGAAACCAGCACACTGGCACACGCATGCTCGGGCCAATCTATTTATAAAAAAAAAACACTACACCAGAAGAAACTGCACGCGTGCTTCAGGGGAGGAAAAGCTTCGACCCCAAAAACCCATCACACAACACCAACATTAGTGTAGTTTGTAGTGTGTACGGGGAAAGGGAAGCAATGGAAAAAGAAACACACACACACGCATGCATGCGCCTAGCGATCGACGCTGGAGTCAAGAATCCGTTACATTGGCGTACGCCGAGGTCATTGAAAGCAAACGTACTTTTCGTATAGGGTTTCTTGGCTTCCCTCGCGAGCGGCGGTTTTTTTGTTGTTGCTGTTGTTGAACGCATACGCATTAGATGACCCATGCGAGCTGCTCACACACACACACATAGTTGTGAGCATTGTTGCGTAGCAGCAGAAAGGGTAGTCAGCAGGGCAAATGGAAAATAAATTGAAATCCGATTTCCCAATCGAATCGATGGTTGGTGGATGCTAGTGTGCCGTCTGCCTCCCTGTGGTAGTTAGTACCGCTACGTATTTTTATTAAGTGAATGATTGGTGAAAAAAAGAAGCTTTCACCAGCTGCGTACGGTGCTGCGTTGCTTGGTGAAGGTGGAGCGTAAAACATTCTTTCATTCTTTCCCAAAAAAATATATAAACAACCGCCTTGAGCGGAGACCTTGGGAATGCAGGCGTGTGCTGTAGAAGCGTTCGAGCCGTAGCATAAGGTGCGATAATACCGATCAAGTACGTATTATGTGTGTGTTTTGGGAAAAGCAACAAGTTTATTGCACTCTTACGGGATTTAATAACTGCCAATGGGGGAGTGAAAGAGGTTTTAAAACACGCACCTGGTACGGCTGACGGTAGACGAAAGACTTCAATGCCGCGAGAAGACAGTATTGCCTTTAGAATGAAAATTAATTCTACCCCAACAAACTACGATTTGATTGTGTGAAAGAACTCATCGGCAAACGATCAGCAAACGAGGACAAAGCAATTTACGAATCAACTCGAAAAACCTTCCTCTCCCACACCTCGATCGATTGATCAAATCAAACCGATCGGTGACTTTCATCCCCGCTCCGAACGATACGGAGCCGCTTCTTCAATGGAGCTCACGTTTCGCGGTTAATTATTGCTTCCTTCTTTCCATCCTCTCTGAACCCCATCTAGCGTCACTTCTACCACCGCGATTGACGGGTACGATAAAACGATGAGCTTTTTGTTAATCTCAACTGTGGCTCATCCTCACCAACGCGGTGTCGTAGCATCGCTTCCATTCGTCCAGAGAAGGTCGAACTTTATAGCTCTGCTCGACACAGTCCGCTCTCCATCTATCTCCAGCCTGTTGTCCCGAACGTTAAGCAGGAAGGGCTAAAAATGGGTCAGCACAAATTAAAGATAAACCCCAACTGCCGGGAGATGAGCAGCACGAATGAGGCCTTTGTCTAACGCATTCGACCCGAAAGGGTGCGCTCGGTCACGACTAATCGGACCGTTCATACGCGCACACCGCAGCGTGCAAATCAAAGCAGTGGCCCTATCGCGCAGCCGATTATTAATGGTCGCGAGGCAGAGCTGTGGCTTGGCTGTTGGTTGGCCCGCCCGCCCGCCCGGTTGGCGTCGATCGAGCAGAAGGGCGACCAACCTTTTGCTTCTGCTTAAATGGTAGCCCCTCCGAGCGCTCATTAGACTAACCAAGCCGGTGTGGCCCAGTTATTGCGGCTACGCTCTTACCCCAGCCCGGAGAGTGTTGCGAATGCTGTAAATTTAACAAATTATAGTTTTGTACCGCGACGTGCTCTGACTTGCATACGTTGGAAGCGTACCGAGCCGCGCAATGGGCAGTTGAAATGGAATCGAAACCAGCAATTTATTCTTTGGCGCTCGCGCGGATCAGCCACACGACCGCTGCATTATAGCTTCCCTGTTTTGGGACGTTTAATGCCGGCCCCAAAACGGCCCACATCCGGTGGCCTGGGTCGAATGAATTCGAGATTTGTAGGGCACGCACGCGGCGCAAATTCTTACCGATCACAACAATTTGGCAAACATTTAAATTTTTAATGAATCGCTTCGGCGTCCGGCTGGGAAATGGGAGCAAAAGGAAGAGCGATGTATCGGGAGCGACAGCAAAAAAATCAATTAGAATAAAGGCAGCTGCTGTGCTAGCGAAGAAGCAACATAATTATATGCGTTCTAATCTAGGATTAAATGCTTTCTGCAGGGTCTCGCCGCACTATCAATCGCGCGTGTTAGAAGCAGAGTGAAAGAACAATCATTCTTCTTCTATCTACCTACCTACCAACCAAACCCCGGGCGTGACACAATTCTTATCGGGTCCGGCTGGCTAGTCGAATGGGCTGCATATCAATTAATTACTGGTGCTGCACACAGTTTCGTCAGCATTTCCTATCGACTTTGGTTGACCGTAGCCGTAGTAAACGAGCATTCTATGCAAATGCTTGTCCCTTTGGGGAGTTTTGGATCGTTTGGGTTTGTTTTACGATGCGCACGCTGGAAACCGCGCTCGTTTGCTTTAACGATGAAGTTGTCGGCCATCTTTGAGCCGTGGAAGAATGTGTACGGCACATGCCGATAAGGCTTGTTTTAATCAGAAGTTATGTTGGGGAGGGGGGGGGGAAGGTTGAAGGTGAGTAATGTTATTGGAACGATTTGTAGGAATTAACGGTTGGTGATTTATTTCATTTCGATAAGGCGTTTAAGTGGAGGAACTATGGTTCGGTGATACAGTTCCATTTCTTTAAGGTCTAATTAGTAGATCATTAACAGAGAATCTGAAAATGTAGAGCTATTTTTGATACAGTCAATATAGTATAATAATGCCTAAATATATGTATTTCACGATGTATATTCTTTAAATGATTTGTGAAACGACTGAATGAGGATTGACTGTTATTTATTTGATCAATTTAAACCAACTGTATTGAGTCATTCCCAATAATTTTAAATCTATTTTGTTGAAAATCCTGTTAATTTTGTTTTTCATCAAGCGATAAACATTCATGCAGCTGTATTGATTGAAGAATGTCTCTTTTTATGTACTGATTGAAGAAACAATCGTGACAAAATACGACTAAATAGAGCTACAACTAAATTCTAGGCCTTTCAAGCTACAAATTGAGCAGAATATGTTGAAAAAGAGTCATTTGCTGCACAAAATTCATACTAATCTTCAGTAATCAACACCTTATCCGTTCCGAAAAAAATGCAATAAAACCTCTCATCCCCATTTTGGAACAATAGATCACTTTGCCACACAGAATCTAGATCGTTCAAACTGTACTTCATAAACCCCCTTTTCCCAACTGCTCAATCCCTATCCCTATTGATCTAGTTTCGTAATCAATTTTACGCACAACGGTAACTGCTCTTGTGCGCTGCCGTCTTCATCGTCTCGCATTCTGAGCTGATCGTGTGTGTGCTCTCGCGCTAGAATCGCGAAACATCCACAATTATCATGCCCATTTGAGATACCTTTGGTATTTCATTGTTAGGTATAAACCCATGATACAGTTAGGAATGAAAGAGGCTTCATGCTCTTGTTTGTCTTTTCTCCTGTTTGTCTGTATGAAGTGATGCGTATTCTTCAAGCACGCGCCCGATTATGTGTCCTATTAATAGGCAATCGCAGAACAGAACAGCGCCGTGAGTACAGACAACGCTTTTGTTCGTCGTTACACTGGGCGAGCAATTTGTTTAGATATGAGTCCTGCCGTAATATCGCTCCTACTACTTCTAAGCTTCTTTGCGTACGAAATCGGCTTTGCAGCCCAGCCTTACGCGCTCAATACGTTGATCAGAAAGCCACAGCAAAGCGGGGTTTACAATTCGCTGCGCTATCCGTACCGAGTCCGGCGTACACCGAGATCGCTTGTCTGATAGTTTCGGGAACTTGGGGATTGGGTACGTTTTTTCCCTTCTTTTTTGCATCTTTGTATCTGCAATTAACATACAATCACCGGATCAGTTTGGTAGTTCGCTCGGTGTCGAGTCTCTGTAGCGTTGAACAAGTTCTTGACTTCTTAGCGCTTTTTTCGTTTTCCACCTTTTGTTGCAATAGTACAGCACACAGCCGGCGCGGAGACTGCAGCAAGCGACGAACCTCTTTACAATAAACCAACAAGAAAAAGTGGCCAAGAATACTTGAGCCGCAGCGTTTTGTGAAGAGTCACCATCGAGTCTGATGAGAACGGGAAGATTAGCTGCATAAAGCCCTACAGTTCAAATAACTGTCCTGCACTGTTCGCCAACAAAGGCGGAACCTAACGGAATTAATTAGACCGAAAGTCTCACCATTGCGAGCCACGCGAGATTCGATCTTGCTACAATCTAGCCAAATTAGGTACATTTTATAGAGGGAAAGATGAGAAGCACACAAAAAAACGCAAACTAGTTCGCCATGATTGATAACGGCCAACAGTGTTTTAGTCGAACGTTTTGGACAAAATCTGCTTCATCACTAGATAAGGTCATCTTGCTCCGAGCATCGTTTTTTTCCCGCCCCACCCCCACCCGTCTGTTGACTTTTCTTTTATTATTTTAAAGCACAACGGGGAAGGGCGGGGTTGGCTTTTCAATTTTGTAAAGTCATCAAAACGCGACCCACTTTTGGCACAAGGGGCACGAGTTTTGGGTTTGCTGGTTGGTTCGTCGCCTGACACCTCACCTTTTTGCCGAAACAGGTTGGCGAGGTCATCTTGAATTGGTTGGGAGGGGAGACCGATTGCACAGCCCGCACCATGCGGTCCGTACGGCCATCGTGCTTATCCATTGTGCGGGAGTTCGTTTCGGTCTTTTTTTAACTGCCACCGTGCCGGCTAAAGGTGTATCATTAAAAGGTCTCCCATTTTTGGAAACCGTGATCTCAATCTGCAATCTCTAGTTGGCTGTTGTTAACGCGTGCGTCTCCACGCGTATGTATATCGCTCATATTGCGCAACCGGTAAAAAGGGTGTCGCGTTCAGCTCACGACCCGCATCGAACGCAGAACGGTGGTGTGAAAGAAATTGCAAATAAATGCCTACGGAATGGCGGGCAATCAGGCATTTGCTTGCTGTTTGATGAAATCCTGTTTCGTAGCATGGGGCAGCAATTACGCCGCCCCACCTAATGTGGCCAAATAATCGAGCGTTCAAAATTCGACCCAATAGAGCCCAATTTGTATTGTGGCTGGGTAATGTGATCGCTCATTGAAGCGATGATGGTCACAAATCAGCAAACAAATGCGCAAATTTCGCGATTGAAAGTGATCAACGTGATTAATGCACCGAGATGGTCGAGATGAGATCAGCAATTATGTCATCATCATCGTTATTGCAAAACACCTATTTTGCCTTTGTTGTCACGCATTTGCCGAAAGGAAGCTGTTTCGCTGAGCATTTGGTGTGGTATAGCTTATTGCTAATCAAAGCTACACACCTCTTCGGTATGCCGATTAGCACATCCGGACAAACGCCACGGAACGGGACATCTCCGGGTGAAGTCATCCTCGCGCTTCTTTACGCACCAAACACCGTTGTGGCAAAATGTGAATTGCTAATAAATTAAAAAAAAGGCACGGAATACTATCATTAAACCTTCCCGAAGTGTGCGTTTGTGTGTGTGTGTGAATGGGTGTCCCCAAGTGGTTGCGTTAGTGGACCGAAGAATGCTAATTGTAAGAAACACCCGGGTGCGTCGTCGCCGCTGGGCTTCTTTGGAGGTGATCGTTCCATTAATCAGCTATCGCTGTTTGCGGCCCATCGGGATCGATTAATCGTGCTGCCGGGAAATGCCAAACAACGGGGCGGTTCACAAGTACTGTTAGCTTGTGCACGACGACGACGACGACGATAGTTTCCGGAACCCAGCGCGCTGCATTCGGACGGGTTGTAATTATGCAGCACGGCAGTCGCTCGCTCTGGGACGCAGCAACGAAGAGCAACGGTTCGATGGGTGATCAATCCATCAAGCGTGTCACACAGAGCCGCGGCACCACCGCGGTGATGTCATAAATCTTGACGCGAAAAATGCGGGACAGGAACGCATAATAGACAGGGAACAACATGAGGGCAACAAAAAAACACACACACAGGACAGGGTTGTAAAGGTAAGGCCCTCCCGCTGGTGTCTTCCCGGGGGGAAATTGGGGAAGGAGCATCATTGTTCATGATTTCCTGGTTCTTTGTTGAATACGGCACTGTTAGCGTCTGTACAGAGTAGCCCGAGATCGTTAGATTGATCGGCTGTTTAATGTTTGCTGTACGTTAGCATTTGATTTAAAAGTTTGTTGAAGGATGATGGAAAAGATGGGCTACTTTTCAATCACAAATAGTTAGCTTCATAGGATTAATTTTATTAAAATTAGAGGAATAATTCTTCTTGGAAGTTTTGTCTGAAAAAAAAACAGTTACTTGTTTATAGGATCAGCTTAATTAATCATTCCTTTAATCTGTGTATCGCTAGTAGATTTTATGTTGGAGACTAACAAGCATCAGCTTAACACTTTTAATATTAATGTAAGTCTACCGCAAACATTAAGATGAATGCAATATCGTAACACTCCAACAAAAGATTTTGAAGAAATAAGACTAGACGAGAAAAGCCTTTTATACGATAAACAATTGTTCCCCAAATAGATAAATAGACTCGTTCATTTTAGACACGTGACATTGCTGCTACGGATTTTTTAGATAGGATTTTCCGTTGCTTTGATTTGTCTTTACAAGAAATCTGTCCGTGTCGTGCTCATAGTCTGACATAGGAGATTTATGTTGCTATTCTCAGCGATTTCAAATCCTTGAAGCATACAATGAAGATTGATAAGCCCTAGCATACGGAGTTCGCTCCGCGTGTATAGCAGATCAGTGCTGATTTGTGCCTATTTTTCGCATTTTTGATTTTAAAACATACTCTCCCTATAAAATAATATGCACATTTTTGGAATCAAATTGACGAATCTCATGGAAATTTAATCGTATTGAAGTGGTGGCAAGACACCCTTAGCAGTGTTTAAAAATACATTAAACCCTCAAGCAGTGTGATGTACGATTATTTCAAATATTGCTTTTTTATCGATATGATGAATATTAACTCAGATAATTTAAAACATATAAAATGATAAACATACTTCCCCTTACATGGCAAATTTTATCGTGTTGCGTTTCGATCGAAATGAAGTAAACATTCCCCCATGTAAACGCACGACGTTGTTTGAAGCATTGTAAACAGCAGGCAAGTAATAAAGTGCTGTGCGTTAAGTGTAGCCTGCTCTGCTGTTGATCCATTCGCGGCAGATAAGCTTGACAGACAAACCGCCACAACCAATGTAAAGGCCACGCGAGCGTCCACAGACAACGGCCTCAAGAAAAAGTAATCTTTTCGTCTGTCTTCTTTCTTTGTTTATATTTTTCATGATGGTTTAACTGCAAGTCTAGAAAGGCAAAAGAAGAAGCCACCTCACGGGCATCTCAGCACACAGTCCCAGCGGATCGATGGTGCCGGTTGACAGTGCGGCATTATTTTTAGCCCGCTACGCATGGCGCGCTACGATCATGAGCGACCGCACACTGCTAATGGGGTTTTTGGTGCGCGTTGATCTTAGAGTCAACAAAACTTTTGCCATGCAGTTTGCCATGCCAAGCCCAAATGGGCAGAGGGTGCCGCCGAGAGCGGGCTGAATGGAACATTCATCCCTCCCTGCTGGTCTTACTTTTGTGTCCCCTCGAGGGCACTCGTCAACACAATTAAAGCGCTTTAAAGCGTGCTCGTGCGCGCTCGGTCGCTCGGTCGCAGCATCTGGAGCTGCGGCCCGACCGATTATCTCATCTCGTGGCAAAATCACATCATAATTATGTTTAAAATTGACATTGAACGAAGCAGTGCTTTAGCAGCGCAGCAAAGGGATGTCTCGCAGCGCGTCTCAGGTTGATGGACGGATCAGAACTATTAGGCGGACGATTTGAAAGGAGAGGGGGAAGGGTTCGTCGCCTATTGGTCGCGTTTCGCACGGCAATTTGGGACCGTTTGCTGCGCTGTTTGTGCAAGATAGAGTGCTTGTTTTGTGTGGTTTGTCTCTACAAATAAATGAGCTTACTTTGTACAGCTTCCAGCAGGGGGGAAGGAAAAATGTCAATTATTGGCCAGGGGGTCTCATTTTTTTGTGATGCACCACGACGGAGTCTGTTGAGTGTTTTTGGTCCGATAATTATCCGAGCGCTTTTTTGGCGTTAAATAATGAGCTGATTTATATTCTGGAGGTTTTGAAAGCATTTCAAGTGAGAAAAATTGCATCTCTGAGCAAAAAGATAAATGATGAATAATAAAAAGGTCAGGTTTAGGTAAATAGTCAAAAACTCATTCCAGTAAGCGCATCACAAGAACCTTTTCCCGGGAGTATTTTGATTAGAGGATTACATCTTTACAAATAAATCAAACTAGTTTTGTCATATGCTGTAGAAAAATATTACAAATTAAAACAGTCTCTTAATCTCCCTTTCATACCAACCTTTCCCAATCAACCAACCACTCGATTACGACCACACCAAATTCAATTAAAGGAAAGTTACGACTACAGCTCACTTTCAAGATGAGTCGAATTCGTTAAAGCAACGAACCCCCTGTCCCCGCTCTCCCCTTTTGCCACAAACCAAACACACAAGTTTGTCGCAAATAGGAGAAAACAAGCGCCGTGATGTAACCGATTCGAGCTAGGAAACACGAAAATCAGTTACTGGACACGAGCTCCTCTCCTCTCGAGGGTTGACTGCTTTGCAAACTCCCTCACAACAGCGGAGAAATATGTTCAAACAAAGCACCAACTAACGATCGCGCTAGCCGGGCGAATTGTTTTCGATTTCCGAAAGGAGCAAAACCGCGTGTGGCTAAAATCGTAACTCACCTTTAGCGCTGGGTGGCAGCTGTCTGTCTGTGCTGTGTGAGTGTGTTTGAAAAAACCCCGCCCCGTCTTGGAGCGGCAACTCTAATCCGAAACGATCGCCATCCCCGTTCCAGTCATTAACTCCTTTCACTTTCACGCATTCGTGTAAACATTTTTCGCACATCGCTCCTGCCGACGAATGGGGATCCTCCACCCCGTACCACCTCCAGCAACCGCTGTAGCTGCATTAAAATGCAATTTCTTGCCGCCTTTGTTTGCCAGCGGTGTGGAGATGCATGGAGACGATCCTAAATATGCTCATTTGTGGCTGGAAGTGGATGGGAGGGAATAGAAAAATGAATTTGCAAGCGATAAATTAATTTGTAAGCCTTACCTTACGCCGCTTCTATCCGCTGCCACCAATAGACGATCGCCCACGCGGGCAATGCGAAATGCAGACCTTTCACTCCTTTCGGGCGTGCGCTCGAGGAGGTCGTTCTGATTATTATGAATATTGCAAATCGGAGCTTGTTGGCAGGCAGATAGTTGATCACGTCAAAAGCCACCCCGTACCACGTACCGATTACATACACCTCGAATCAGATCGTTATGGACTGTACAAAAAAACAGAACGATCACTTAACATGTCGACATGCCTGGCCCCGGTCTCCACTGTCCCAACAGTAACGCGGCTCGGCAAATCAGCATAAGCACGCAGCGCCCGGGTTAATCATCGGGTGCAACGTTGTCTTGAGCATTCCGGGGCGAGGTCCATGCGCCCTGAGCTCTAACACACACCGTGGCGGCATGGTTGAGTTTCATACGCCACCGAGCAGCACGCAATGGGAGACCGCAAGAAATCGTGCCTCACCAAGCGTGGTCCAGTTCGTGCGAGCGGAATGGGAAGGCTTTTGCCTACAATCTAACTTCGGCAACACAAACTATTGAACTTTCGGGAAGGAGAGCGAACCGTTTAGGGTGGTTCTCTTGTGGACCTTACCGACCGTTGCTTTGTAGTGGTCTGCAGAAGAAGAAAAAAAAACGGCCTTTAGATTCCATAATGCTCCGTGATCGTGTCCACGATCGATGTTACCTAGTATCGTGTGGCACTCTTTATAGATTTGCTTCAGGGTCAGAGCATTAATCCTCCGCAAAGCGATCGGACCTGTATCGGTGGGTGTCTGTGAGCCCAGCTGGAGTTGGCCTGGAAGATCGATTTTATCAGATAAAAGAATGTGTTTAGCATCGCGATTGTTTTGATTTATTGCATCGTATTAATGCTGCTTTGTTCATTCTTTTTGCAGATCATGATTTATGGTCAAACACACACATACACACTCCAGTCCAGGTGCCTTGGGTAATGGTCAGAGCCCGCTTTCACGGGTGGTATTTTCAGCACAGGCAATAAATCCGAGAGGAAATAATTTCATTCCATTTCATGCTCGGCGGCCTTCTTTGTGTGGTTGAAGTTTGCAGCAGCAGAAGAATACGGGCCCAAAGTTTTACCACCTTGAGCAAAACAAGACACACACGCTTGTTAGAGTGAGGAAAGAACCTTTTCTTAAAGAGTGATGCGAGTGAAAGCGGAAAAACTTCCACCATCTCGCAGCCGCAACCTTACCTCAACGAAAGACTTCAATGCAGTAGAAGTGAGGTGAAAATATTATTACTGCTGTAGTGGCTCATGCCATCGTCACCTACATTCTTCACTTCCGTAAGCGCTCACAAGACACAAATTGAATGATTGTTGTGTGTGTTTGTGTACTTCTTTTTCCTCGTTCCATCTAACAGCCACCACTTCCACCATACGGGACGGAATCGAACGGTTGGAAAAGACGTAACCTCCAAACCCTCTCCACTATCCTAACCCGCTTTGTGTGTTTTGTGTTTTGCACCTTTTTTTTTTTTGTTACGTCAACACGCACCGAACCGAATACTCACCCATTCGCGAACCCATCCTCCCACCCATCCACCCCATTTGCTTCGATTCAAACGCGCAGAAAAGATGAGGCGAAAGGCCAACAAATCGGCGCTGCACCCGATTGGGGTGAAAGCATCACCCACCTTACAGCAAGAGCGGCATGCGTGCTGGTGTGCTTTTGCATAAATTTTCAAAACACACACCATCAGCAACAGCAGCAACACACATCAAATGAAGTAAAGTGATGAGAGGAAAAGTAATAAGAAAATAGGCACCACGAAAGCCTTCACGTCTTGTTTACGGAAAGGCGGAAAAAATAGGAAGTGTGTGTGTGTGTAATGGAGGAAAACCCGTACCGATGGATCAGTCCGAACGCCTTGGGAAGCTCGGAACAGGTCGGTGTAGCACCTTAATGCCAATTTTTCTCTCCCCGGGGTTGGGTGCGGCAAGGAAATTGAATGAAATGCGTTTCCTATTTCCTAGTTCCGAATGTAGCACAAGCGGCTGGCGCGGTTGGATGCTGGGCTGCTGGGCTGCTGCTGCTGCTGCACCGGTGTGTGTACCGGTTCCGTTCCGTGCTGTACACACGTAAGTGCGCAGCCGAAGAAGAAAAACGTTATGTGCACCGCCACTAGATTGGACGGCTCATTTCCGCCTCGTTTGGAAGTTCCGAATGACAACACACCTCACTGCAGCAGGTTGGCAGCCTTCGGAGTTTTTTTGCGCTCTCTTATCGACAGACAGCGGTGGCTTTCGCAACGCGACGATTGGAGTGAAATTTCCGATGATCTCATCAGTTGGTTGGGCGAAATGTCGCTGTTTTTATCGAATGCAAACCCGTACGGCGTAATGAATTGGACAAACCAGTTCCTTCTTTGGATAGCGAATAAAGAAACGAAGCCTGACTGGGTGAAGGCAACGGATGCTACGCAAAAGTTTGTATCCTCTTCGCTTGTTCGAAGCAAAATTGATCGTTCTGTTTGAGCAGCAATAAAATTTGTCACATTCTGTTGGCTTTTTGCTTAACAAGGGACATGGAATTGGGAACATCACTTTCAGCACATGCCACACGAAAAAAACCTGTTCAATTTTAATAACCTGTTTTTAAGCAGGGCTTTCGAGTCACATCGATCGTACCGAAATCGTCGATGAAAGCAAAATCAATGATTAATTTAGTTTTTATTGAAAAAAACAGAGGCTTTGGAGATGCTTTCAAAGAAAGAAGAACACATTAAGCATATAAAAAAAGGTTAATTTCATTCCAACACAGAAGAAAGCGTCTTCCACTTGATCCACCTTAAAGTAAAAATGGGAAATGATCAGATTTCCTTCCGTTTTCGGCTAAACACAAAACTTTCCAGTTCAACCTTGATCGACGGTGCGTACTTTCCCCCCTTTTGAGCGGTTGCAATTTCCATGCCGCCGAAGTTCGTTTCAATTCAGTTTCAATGCATTCAGATCTGTGTTGTTTTTCCTCTCAACTTTCAAGGTATTTTCATTAACCTTCTTCTTTTCATTTCCGTTTATTTTTTTCATTTCACAGACACACCTCGATGAAATCAACATGGAGAAACACTCGATAGTTAGCACGATACTATACGTTTTGGTAAGTGAAACCCTCACCCTTCGATACGATGGTTGGTCAAGTAGCCGCTGGCCCATATTTGCCATGCGTTTTTCATTAAACTCGATTCCCCCCGCATTAAAGGGAAAAGCCTGGTGCGTGTGCGAGGTAATTTTAATTTCCTGTTGCGTGTCCAACCCGAATCGATCGAAGCCACCGTCGTCACCGTCGTCATCGTCGTCAATTAAAGTCAAGCTCGATCACCGCCAGACGCCACCCAGTGGGTCTAGCGAAAACGGTAAACGGGCGCTCCGTCGCTGTCCCGTTGTGCGATTGCAGCCGGCTAGATAAGCGCAGCGGTCGCGGGTTGCAACCAGGCCGTCCTTTAAGCGCTCGCGCATTCGCAATCCAATGATAATGATCAATCGGTTGTAGTAAACACACACACACACACATAGACACAGGGGCAATTGGGACCCAATCAACTGGACGGGCTGGGGACCGAGCTGGCAGCTTCGTCTCGGTAGCGGTGATTGGCGGTAACTTGTTTGCGGAACGGTCGTAGAGCTGTGTCGGGGGTTTTGGGGTTCAGAGAACCCTGCTGGAGAGGATGCCCGCCGTAGCTATAGGCGCAGAGGATCCATCAATGCCTTTGCATCATGCGAACATCAGCAGCAGCGAGTGCTACACTCGTGCCCCCCAACTCGTCACTTGTCAGTGGACTGTCACAGACATTCTGTGTTCGCGTGGAATGTCGTTGCCTTTGCAAAACAGTTCCAACGGTGCCGGTTTGAATGTTGTTAGATTGCTTCCTGCTACTGTTAGGACGTCGTCTTCTTGATATGTAAATAATACGTGCCACCGCTGTACCCCTGAGCCACACCCACCTTAACCGAAACCCATCCCACCCCAAGGGCAAGGTTGGGCCCGTAGCGTTGGGGAAGTCAATTTTACGGCCTTCAGGCCGACGGTAGGCGTAGTGACGTCGCCAACGCAAACATTACGTTGCAAAACACACGCGGACAGTTCAGAGCCTCTCTCTTGTCGTAGAACAGAGCCCCGGGAGGAGGTTGGCGGGAAGAATTCGACAGCATTTGGACAACCTGTTCGAAAGTAGGGCAACGTGATGTGCCGCTTGCCCGAGCGGTGTTAATGATCCCTTCGGTGGGGCCTGTTTGGAGATGCGGGATTACGATAAAGACTGTCACGGTTGTTGGTTTTGGGTATCCTTCATTCTCCACTGTCCAGACTTGGATCAGGCTTTTGATGCCAAGAATTTGACGTCCGTAGACCGTTTTGGCTGTCCGATGTTTATCTGGAAATGGAGTGAAATTAGAATGTTTGGCATGATTGAACACGGGATTTTGGAACACGGTTTGTTTGAATTCCATAAATTGACTTGATCTCCAAATCCAAATTTTGGATGCCTTCTATGGTGAAGTCCTTATCAGTTGTGTTGTGATGGCAACTCTCTTGGAAGCCTCGTAATAAGTCCGTTAGATAAGATGTCTGCAGAACACAGACTCACTGGACGTAACCTGACAGCTTCGCTATCACGCTGACCAGTTGATCTCGATCGCCACAACTACATTACATTTTCTTCTTCTCGCAGAGGATCTGGAGTCTGGAGTCTCACGATGCAAGCGCTCGCGCGAGAGAAAGATCCGGCATCCAACTGCGAAAGTAACCCCCCGAACGATCGCTTGATCCAAGCCTAGCGGGGAAACAGGCAAAAAGGTGCCGACAATAATTGTATGCGCACGAATGCCGGAATGTTTTCACCTGCCCGCCAACGATTCACGGCTGGTGGTGTAATGAGTTCTCAGCTGGCCGCTCACCAAGGTGTCCGTCGGTATTACTCGCCGGGTTGTTGCCGCTGCAGCTAGAACAGTTTGCAACATCTTAGTGAAGATGTATCATGGGAAGGGCACGACCAAACAGTTAGTGTTGCCCAGTGGACACTAGGTTGGTGTTGGTGTGTGCAGCATGAACTCGCTACTATCTGCACGCAAGGTGTGGTTGCCCGGGTACTTTGATGCAAATTGGCCACATTGTTACATTACGTAATGTGAACAGCTGGCCTCTACAGGCACGCTTGCACCGAGACCCTGGAACGCCGAGGCCCACGTGAACCGTTTGGCGCCATTGTTGGTGGGCAGTGGAGAAGATGATCTTCGAGAATGGAGCAATGGAAAAATTTCCTCCCATCGTTGACCATCCGAGTCGCCTTCAAACACACACACACACACACACACACATACAGAAGCATGAAGCTCAAGCCCAACCCATTGTCCAGCGGGAAGGGAGCAGAAAAGGTTGCAAAAATCTGTTGAGTCATGTATGTGTTTCATTATTCTAACTGTTCTCCGTGTTCTGCGTGTTCGGCAGCAGGATTCTCCGGCAGCAGTCCGGCAGTCGCGTGCATTCTCCGACGGGGCGATCGGTGCAATTAGAGAGGATGTCGTAATTTTCACCGTTTACTAGCGACAACAGCAATAACATAAACCGAGGAAGCGAGTGTGTCTGTATGTGGGGCGTTAAAACGGACCTGTTGCACGGGTTGACCTTTACCGAAATGGAGTGTGAAAGATACGAGGTAGCAGTTGAGGTCGTGCGAGGAAAAGCAGGGCAAATAATGAGCGCTTCTCTCGAGAAGAGAAATCTTGTTGGCTGCAACATCTTCGGTAATATACCAAGCATCTTCGCTTCTCCTCCAATATTGGAACGGGAAATGTTTTGCTGCGAAGGACGGCAAACTCCCGCAATGGGAAGAACATTGGGAATAACTCGGACTGACAATTTATTTTCTCGCAGTACTACTTCATCACTACTATTATTGTTATTATTATTATTACTATTATTGTTATTAGTTTAATTTGCCTGAACTCCCGACCGGTGCGAAGTCGTGATCACTGCATTTGGTGGAAGGTTCTTTTTGTTCGCTTCGGAAGAATAGAAAACGGTGACCCAAAGCCCGCTGCACAGGCTGCGGGAGAAAACTGCGCCGCAAGAAGGCTTGACCCAGAACCTCGGGCAATGGCGGCCTGGCTGGAAGGAGTGCGGAGCTGAAGCTAGGGGTAAACCGTTAGGAGGCCTGCAAACCTTTGCTTGGCGCTGGCCCTTTGACATATTCACGTGAAAAACGCCACGCTCGCACATACGATCAGTTGGGTGGATTGGCTCCGCCGGCAGGTCGCATCCTGTCGTCACCACCCTTTCGGTCGAGTGGTGGGTCTTTCTTTGAGCTACATTTTTGCTGCAACGACGGAACAATACCAACTAAGTTGAAGTGAACCCTAGAGGGCGATTACGTCCGCGGGGAATGGTTTGTTCCCCTTTGCTTAGTGTTTCATGTGTCGTGTTGTGCCTTTATTTCCCCGTCCCAGGCCCCAGCAGGATGCCGAGCACGGGCGTTAGCTGACGACGACGACGACGACGTCGTGAACTTTCCTGCCTGCCCGATAAGTATCGCTTGTGTAGCGCTTAAGAACTTACCCGAAGGGCCGCCCAGTCGAGGCCGCATTGACGGTTCGTGAGTCAAGCCGCGGCGCTGCGGCCGATCGTTACGTTCGATCGCGAGTAGTGCCCTTTTCCCGGTGCTGTGCAGCAAGACAAGAAGTTGTTTTTCTACTTTCAAAACTAAAAACTGCACACACACACACACACACACACACACACACACACACACACACACACACACACACACACATTACCTTCCCCGTTTTTGGAAGGCAGTGGTCGACCGCTACCATTATTCTCGTACGGAGTTGGAGCTGCTGGGAGTTGAAAGGTGTCTCATAATTTCTAACTCAACCGCTACGAAATTAAGCCCGCTGACAGCACAACACACACTGCGCGCGATTCGCAACGGCAAGCGACGAACCTTTGGGCGACGAGAGGACGAGCGGTACGCAAATTTATGGACACGAGCGACTCCCAATGGCGGGCGCGATGATCCCTGCCGTGAAGATTCCGGGGCGAGATTTCCCCACACGTTCGTTCGATCGTGTAAAACAAAAACTGAAGGAAAGGCTACAACTGGCAAGGAAATTTATGTGTTTCGCTTGTCCGTTAGTAACGTTGACACGCGCGCGTGTGTGTGTGTGTGTGCTTATCTTGTGTATCTTTCACCTCGTACACACGCTGAATGGGACGACGTTTTCCACGTTTTCATCCAAATGACAAGCTGCTGTTTTCGCACCCACCTCTGCCCCATTATCTATTAGCAATTTTAACAGCAAATCTAACATTTCCTCTCTTTCTTTTCCTTTTTTTCTCTTTCGCAGACAATAACAACTTTCACACATGGCGCACAGATTCCATCCATGAAGCGTAAGTATGGCGTAATTGTCCAGTTCAGTTTTTTTTTTCATTTCTCTCGGATGAATGGGTGAATGTACACAAAAGACAAAACGGGAAAGCGAGTGGTCGAATATGCACGTGACAAATCCTAACCCAATGGTGTTGGTGTGTGATGTAATTGAATGTTAAGGTGAAACCGCATCGGCGAAGGAAGCTTGTTGAATCATTAAGTAACGACAATGGATTCGAATTATTTGAAGACGCAAGTGAAGGCAAATATTAGCCTACGCACATCGAAAACACACTTTACCGTGAGAGTAAAACTGGGGAGGTTGTTTGAGCGAAGAGAAAATTAGCTTTTCTATTTGAAAATACAAAACTGAGAGAAGGTGAAAAGCTGCATTAAAACAGGCCTGCAGAAATTACACCTCCTAGAGCCTAGAGGACGCAGGTTGAGCGGGAAGTAGGTGCGACTTTTCTCACTCTTCCACCGCACCAAACCTCGCAGCTCCAGCAGAACAGATCGCCTTTCCAGTTACCGTTAGGGAAACTCCCCAAAACGCTTCCCTGCTACACCGCCATGCATCGCCAGGCCATAAATCAATATTCTCCTCATCTTGGCGCTAAACGCTTTCCGACGCGGCTTCAATTCAAAATAGCTTCCACTTTTAACGATCCATTACCGGCTTCCCGGTTCAGATACCGGGGCCGGGCGGGGCCTGCCCAGTTAACCGGATGCAAGAGCTGCTTTGCAGCTGGTCGTGGAGCAGGGAGGAAGATTCTTGGTTTGGATCGCCCCTGAAACTGGGCGAGCAAGAACTGGGCGGTGGGCAATAGCTACAATTGTTGCAATTTATTTCGAAACCATAGACACTTTCATAAAAGGAGTGTAAAAATACACATAGACACACAGCCACAAGCAGGTGAAAGGGATTGCAAATTACTCTCACACACACACACACATAAACAGAACACACACAAAAAAGACTAATAAAACAGGAGGCTCCATTTAGTGTGCTCAACCTCTTTGAAGGTGGAAGTGCGTGTGTCTGTACCATTTTCCCTTTATTTTGCATTTTCTACACACAGAACTGTGTGTGTGTGGCGGCGTATAATTGTAGCAATGCTCTTTACGGTCAGTGTTTCAGTGCGTCCAGCAAAAGGAGGAAGAAGCGAAAACCCCCGTTAGACTGCGTAGGTCGTAAAACACCCGTGTCCCGTGAGAATGGGACGGTTTGCCCCGAACGGGGTGGCTTCGCCGACTTTATCACACATCACATTGATTTGCTCGGGGTGAGAATGGAAATGAGACCTACGTTACATACAACCGAACCTGGACCTGTATCGAAGCGAAACGATGTAAGCTTTATCCTGTGTCTGCGCTGATTGTGTCACGATTATCTGCATATCTGCACGCTCCCGATAAGGTTTAACAAGGTTCTGCGCTTTCAAATCGGTGCACATCCTATACGGGCGACCCGCGCACGGAATGCAATTATTAGGCCCCTTTGCTTTGGAATGCAATTGCGCTGGGCAAATGATTTTCGCAAGATTACACCTCGCCCAGCGCTAACGAGCAAACGGGATGAACGGTGAACAGCTTTTTGTTGTTGTCTGGCCTCCACCCTGCCGACCGCAAAAAGCGCTAATTAAATGCGTAAATCTTGGCCAGCTCGCGATACCCGCTCGGTGTAGGTAGATGTAGGCAACAAAAACCAGGGTGGATATAATGACCAGAATCATTCCCCTTTGAGAAGGCGATCGCCAGAACGCCAGAGTGATCGTAAATCTGTACGGCGTTCCCTGGCATGTGCATGTGATACCTCCTTGATTACCCTGATTGCAACTGGTTGGAGTGTGCATTCGGGTTTAAAGGAAGGGAAAACCGCCAGCAAAACGGTCGTTTAATGAGAAAGCGACGTCGGGAATCCGGTAGGCAAACAAAAAAAAAAAAAAAACTCACCCACTTAACCCTCCAAGAATGCGCCAGCGTGAGATGAAAGTGAACCACCAACTGCTATTACACAAAGACTCTCATATATGTGCACGTGACGGGCCACGTTCGGGCGAGTCTTCCCAGTAATTCAATATTCGTGTAGAACGTTCATTGAACTTTGAGCTCTTGCGGCCGCCCCGCGCGGTCAACGACAGTGGCACACTCGCGGTGGCTGCTGCTGCCGCTCCTGCTGCTGCTGTGATATATCACTCTCTCGCTTGCCGTGTAACCGTTTAAGGGGTGTATTATTACCCACTCGCGGACTGCACTGTCCAAGCCAGAAGAATGTGTCCATGTGCAGAAGAAGAACCAGCAGCACACCAACACACACACACACGCATGGTTCACCATTCTTAGGCTTACGTTTCTTTTTGAATTCGTTTCGCTTCCCGATCTGCGCGTGTTTCCCTGCTTTTGGTATTTGTGGGCCGCTCCGTACGCCGCCACATAATCGAGTCGCCAGCAGGGACAGCAGAGACTCTACAACCCATCCCACCCCGGCGTCCACGCAAAAAAAACGAACCTTTTGCGCCAAGCCGTTCGATATTGAACAAGCACATCGGGAGGGGAGTTACAATAACAGCTTGGACATTAAAATAAATGGGAGCAATAAAGCCGCAACGGCGAGTCGAGCGAGCAGGCGAACACGAAACCTTAAACCCATGCCAAGAACCTACAGGCTTCGTTTGATGTGGTTTGAAAAACGAAACAAGGGGGATGTGGTTGTGTGTTTAAGCTGTTCTTACTGCTCTCTCTCTCTCTCTCTCTCTCTCTCTCTCTCTCTCTTTTCCTCTCTCCAAAGAGGTGGAGACAGCCCAAAGTAATAAAACTCATCCGTGTCGCATTTCCAACCGGGCTGGGATGTTGGTCCGTTACGAACAAAAATGAAAAGACTTTATGCGACAAGCGACGAACCCCGCAAGCGAACTTACCGAAAAGAAGGCGCGCTTGGTGTCGCCAATGTCGTCTTCGGCAGGGTCGCCGCAAGGCAAGATTAATACCGTCACGAGTTCGAACTCATGAGCAGCTTACCCGATGACGATGTAATCTTCCACCGCAGTGGGTTGACAGAAAGTTCAATGGCATGTCCTCGCCGTTTACCTCCCGCACGACTCAGTACAGACACACACACACGGTCCTTATAGGGTGAAGGGTACTTCGAGAATACACAGAACAATTCCTCATGCTCCAATGTTTCTTCCCATTGCCTCTCTTTCCTCAGGCTCGGCAACGATATTCACCAAGGAACCGACCGTGCGGATACAATGCCAATCGGGCTCGATGCTGATCACCATCAAGGATGCACCGGCCAACCTGAACGGCCAGTTCAGCGGGATGGTGTATCCGAAAGGGTTGGCAAAAAATTCGACCTGCCTCACCGAGTACCACGAGCAGGAGGGTCCGCTGCGCTACAAGCTGCCACTGAAGAGCTGCAACACGATGCCGATCGAGACGGTAAGTGGAACAGGGGCGGTATTCTAGCGTTCTAGCGGTGGGCGTCTTGCCAATCGAGTGCGACGACCCACGCACCAGTACGTACAAGGGGCAGGGTACAGGTTCTAAGCGATGTGGACTTTCCTGCGGGCTAGTAGTTTACCGCACACTTAACACACAAATACACTCTAAGCCAGCTCTAGCTGACATCATACTAAGCCGATCTTGTTGACGTTTCGCGCGGAGGAGGAGGAGAAGGCTTACGTCAAACACGGTTGGTCCCGGATATAAATGGCATTTGCCGCGGCTGGAGGTCGTCGTGTACATCATTAAGCTTTAAATTTCGTCGGCTATACGTGGTGAGGTGATAATTTGATCGATTGCGCAATGCTAAGGGCCAGCTATCAAGCCCACGTACAAAATGAAGCTGCCTTATCACCGCATCTCCGTCAGCTCAATGTCAGCGTGAATATGCAAATTCAGAAGCGTTAAAAACAAAAATACGTGTCACGTTGAGACAAAGCCACCCATTTATTTGTGTGTGTTGTTGGTAGAAAGATGCGCCTACGATGCGCCCTTGAGTGGCACGCTGGAAAATGGGGATAAAGCGTGCCGTGGCCTGGTTGACTTATTGGAGGCGCGGTGACACGTTTGCGGTTTTGCTGCAGTGAAAATAGATACACTGGAATGCAGGCGGCCGGTAGCAAGCAAGCGGCGAATGCTATTCTTGGGCTACGATCGATTCGAGTTGTTGTTGCTACACTTTTTTCCAACAAGGGCAAATGATTCGATTTCTATTTACTACTTCTCAGCCCGAAAGGGGAACCAACCGAAGGGAAGCAATGCGAAGCGTAGTTATGACGCCTTTCGGGCGATTGGCTGGACCAGTTTTCCCACCACATTCCAATCCATCATTGGCGGTTTTGCGATAAGATTGGGTTTTTTTTTCTCTGCAAAAGAATGTCACCAAGTGGCTGGTGGAAACGATATTTACACCGTGTGTGCTCACACATGGCGGTTGTGCGGAATGTCGCCATGCTTTTCCGCATCACAATCAGGCGTGTTGCGCTAGACGTGGAAGGTATTTTAGTTAGAAATGGCAAAGTACGTACGTAGTACGTAGGTACTGTGGTGATATCAAGAGACTAAGATGACATAAAAACATTGGATCTTTGGTTCATCATAAAAATTGATACTGATACAGTATTGAACAATTCTTCACAGAAATAAGTTAATATTTGGTTTGTTTTACACTCCATATGAACACGTTGCCTTAGATTCCCTAACATGGCAGTCTCTTCATGCTGAAGGCACCTTGGTTGGACTTTACCGTAGTTCACGCCTCGTTAATACCACCAGTTAAGAGCATTTCTAACTTATGATGCTTTTAAGTCGATGATAACACCATCAAACCTACTTGCCTTGCGTGCTCAACGCAAAAGGCAGAGTCGTGCAGTGAGTCGTACGGTAGCACTGTTTGCCTAATTCGTTATGAATCGATTCTAATGCGTATACTCATGCATATGCGCCGCCGCCTCAAGCCCTGAAATAGAGTGGCAACAGCTGGCGGTACATATGGTACCGGTTTGCAATGCTCCACATAATCATCCACCATTGGAAGACGCAACGATAAGCCACAAACACAAACAAACACACACACATAAGTTACAGATCGGTTGCTTACCGTTTTTGTCTTGGAACGTGTCCGGATGGAGGTACGCGTACGCTGTTGTGCATTGTACATGGAAAAGGCGGTTCTCAGCTGCTGGTTAGAACGGGATTTGCTTAAATCTCGCGCCCCCGATATGCTCAAAATGGCAGTTGTACGGTTGCCGTCGCAATGCGCTAGCTGCGATAATAAAGAGCATGATAATTTCCATCATTATTACCCCGAACGATGACATCATGCGGCACAGAATAGACTTGCCGGAGGTTCGTCGCTTCTGGTTTCTTCGCAGCGTTGAAGTTCTTCCGCGTCAAATGGTGCTTTTAAAGGTATAATAGCAACCTCTTGTTCTGCGTTTTTCTTTTCGGTTCTCTCTAACTCTCTCAACGCCTCCATCCAAGCGTGGACGTGACGTTCTGCCTAAAGTCTCGTAGACCCTCTAAACACAAAAAAAAACGAAACAAAATTAATCGACAGCAGAAGGGAAACCGACTAGACAAAAACGCAAACACCCACCAGGTGAAGACTTCCTGTTTCCTTGTACGAGTCATCGCGGGAGGGAGTCACCAACACTGTCCGTCCGTCATCGGGGCTGTAAATCGATCAATTGCCCATTATTTTTTCGGCGTTTTGGGTCGTTTTTGCGTCGTAAGGGACCGCAGAAAAAGTATAAGGCTTTGCAAAATTGTGTGGCATTCGTTTGGTGGAAGGTCGTTTAAGTTCGTCCACTTTTATGGAGCTTCACGCTGTGTATGAGGTAATTTTATATAACAAGGTCTTTCGCTTTACGATGATGTGTCGTTCAAGGCACAGTGTCATCTTCGTGTTGCCTTAAAGACCTTAACCAAATATGACTCAGGTGGAGAAGTATTTCCTTACAAAGGGGCACAATTTTTTACCTTCGCTCCGTTGACTCTTTTCATATTAATATTCGTCTTTCACGCCGCTTGCCCCAACCACGAGGTGGGTGCCATCGGTTTATCGCTTTTAAACGATCCGATGATGATCGGCCTCGGTACGCTGTGCAAGCGAACACGATGACCAAAACGAAGTACACACGCCGCGATCGCGTCATACGTACAGAAATAGCGACTACCACGGAACGGAACCGTACACACCGGTATGGCCCATTCGCCGCCGGTACGGTGAAGGGACGCGCGGTGAGGATCGTCGGATGATTTCCTTCATTAATTCTACGCGCGCGCACACCTTCACATCCTGATGCTTCGTGCTGCCCGTCGGTTAGTGTCTATCCATAGGTTCTTGTGGTGTCTTTCTTGTGGGTTTTTGTGTCGGGATTATGGCTTTTTGTTTACTTCAATGTTTCAATGTTTGCTGTTGAAGCAGCATTGGTAAAAAAACCAAACCTCCAGACAGAAGAAGCAATCTGGCAGAGAGGTTTAGCACGCATCTGCTTGCGAGGAGAAGTGATGTGATCATCCTCCCGTAAATGATGTCTGCTTGTGCAATGATCTCAATGCCTTAGAACTTGCACGCCCAGACCTTAACACCTCGTTTCTGTAGCCGTACAATGCAAACGCTGCAAGTTTCAACATTCACTCACACACAACCGGAGCTGCTACTGTTACACCAGCTTGCGGTGAAGGTATCGCACCGATCATCATCACTTAACGATCAGCGTTTTGTGTAAACAGCTGGACCTTAACCAGCACGCGCAAAAGATGATCCAAAATGCAAATGAGTCTGTGCGTTCAATGGCGGTTCGTCTCTTCCCTTCGTTCGGATGCTGCTGCAGTCGGTTCACCAGCTTTTTTCCCCCTGCTACCCAGATGGTAATGAGTTTATCCTCGGACGCACAGAAACAGGGTGGCAGCTACAGGGTGGAAAAGTTAAGCAAAAACCTTCGTCGCGCGTCGCCGTACCTTTGTGCCGCAGACCAAAATAGGAAGCGAGCCGAGGTCCGCGCACCGGATTTCATAACGCGCGTTGCCCAGTGTGTGCCCGGGTTAGCGCGTGTGTCTGTTCTGCTGCCCGCGAAAGGCGCCACGGCGCGGTAATCGTCCTCAAGGTTGTTTGGTGGTGGCGGTGGCCTTTTTTTCTCGTCGTTTGCTGCCTGGTACGAACATTTAAAGCGACTAAAGCGACTTCGTGTGGGCCGTGCAGCTCGGAAGGCCAGTTGACAATGGGAATTGGTGTTCGGTATAGGGAGGGGCCGCGTTGCGTTGGAATCGATTTAACGTACACTCCCCTTGGGTCGTTTTTGCGCCGTCCCGAGCAGGAGTCGCAGAACCAAGTGGGTAAGAATCTTAAGAAATAGGGATAGTATCTGTTTTTTTTCTGTACTCCTTCTTCACCCCCAAGTCGTGATTAATCCTCTCGATTCGAGCCGGGCAAATGACCACCGGGTACAACTCTCGCATTTGCTTCGGTGAGACTCTGTCTGTCTGTTGGACGGCTGCTGGTTGGTTGGACCTTTATTTAATCACCCGGTTGGTATTTTCGCGCGAACCAGTTTCTTCCCCTTCTGTTTGCCATTTTGCGTCTTTGCCTTGTGGCTGTGTGTGTTGGTGTCCGCAGCAGCTGTCGGCTAGCGACTGTTGTTGATTGAGTCTGACATTTCTGCGGCGTTGTCTGCTGTCGAAAGCGACATTCGTGCGGGAGTCCAACACGCTCAAAACACTGAATGAGGTACAAAAACAGCATCAACAAGGCTGCTTCAAAATCGAAAAGGAAAAGACAGAATTGAGAAGGCCAAAAAAATGGGTAAAACAACCGTGCCCAGTACACAGTAATTCATCGACAGTCGCGGGTTGCGCAAGACGGAGATGTCCGGATTTGAGAGATTTTCGGTTCGGGTGAGAGTTGGCTCGCGTTCCAATAAACTGAGGTAACCGAATGGAGAATTGGCTATCGATTATCTAGCAACTCCAAAGCTGTGGCAACGTCACCCCCCTCGGGGCACCACGACAACTCGTGCAACACCTTTCACCTCGCGGTTTGTGCGGATATCCGGAGGGCAAACATTGCTTTGATTATGATTTGATCGGCCAGTGAGACAACGGCGTTATGTCACGGCACACGGCGTTATGGCAGATGAGATGTCGGTGTTGCGAGATGTTGCGGAAGATCTTGTTTTGATCTTGCAAAAAAAAAAGTGAATCGTGATCGAGACTCCACCGAGAGAGAAAAATCAGCATTTTATTGCCTGTGGCCCGTTTCTTAGCTTGGAGAGATTATGAATATCACACGATGACATTAAACCTGGTATTTTGTAGCCTTGATCTTCTGGTAGAACGGGTTTCTGTTCTTCTAAGCCAGGGTTCTGTTTTGGGGAAATAAACAAAGCAACTTTCAAAGCAAATATTAAGCCCGCCTGTTCTTGTCCTATTGGTATCACACTCTTGTGTAGGGTTGTCGTTGCTTCTTAGATCGTTTTGATGATCACACCAAGTGGTAGCGGGCCAAAACTTGTTTAAATGACTCTTTCACTCTACGATTAACACAATCGTAAAGCCTATCATTATGTCGGTAAAACCAACCGCTCCAATTCCTTTTTCCAACATTCCAACGCAAAATGATTCTGCAATTATGCAAAGACTGTTAACACATTCTCCCAAACGAACAGCACAAGCACAACAAAGAAACTGGAGCACAAATCTCCAACATAATCAGCAACGAAAAATCGAGCTCTCACATCAAGATCGTCCAATTCTTCTTGCGGCCGTGACAATCGTGCAACCTACATTGTTCTGGGTTTAGAAACGTTGTTGCTCTTGCCACGAAATGAATGCATAATAATAACGCAAGCGAACGAGTACGGTATCACAGCAAGCAAGCCTGTGGCGACTGACTCAATTTAGAAGACATTTGACTTGTGCTCGACTTAGAAGGCTTAAACCGTTTTTTTATGCACAATAAATCACTTCATTCAGTAGCGGACGGTTGTGGTTTGTTCCAGTTTTAAGGCTTCAGCTGTGGGAACTTGTCTGTCATCATACTTGCGTTGGAGTGGACCTGTTTTTCACTGACACTTCTTTCCTAAACGTATGGGAAGCGCTGTTCCGTTTCCTTTTCCACAAAATCTTCCCCGAAAAGCATACGGAACTCTACTGCCACAGAATGGCCCGGGGGAACGGGGGTTTAATTTATTTTCATTGCCATTTTTTCTCCTGCACAAGCTGTCGCTAATAGTTCTGCACCACATTTTTCAAACCCGAGGGGCCACCAGCCCTGCTAGGTGAATCCCACTTTTTAAACTAAGATCTTTATCAGCCTGAAAAGCAAAAAAAAAAAATGATACAAACAAACGGTTCTCCCCATTCAGCAATGGTGCTCCAGTCCGGGTTCGTCGCTTTTGCTACTGGAGTTTTTCGTTTTGTTGGCTGTTTTTTTTCTTCTGATCTCTCCTTCTGCAACTACTTCCCCATTCGTTAAACGCTCGTAAGTGGGTCGGAAAATTGGTCTTATATGGACGAGGTCGGTTGTCGATTCCCTCTTCATGCCTTGCTCCCCCCTTTCCCCTGGCACACATTCCCCGTTAGATGGGGCCTTTGTGTGCATGGGATAATTTTCCGCGATTTACCCTCAAAATCGTCCATTCGGGCGGTTGGTGCGCGAACGTAAAATGGGACATTTCCCGCTCCCACTATCTCGGTGAAGGAGCGCGGGAACAAGGAAAATAGGACATCACCCGCATACCCGCATCGCACAACATCCCTCTTGCTGGCAAGCAGATTTGCCAATCAGATCGTTACTTCCGCCTTTGCAAGCGAGCAAGACGGATTGCCCCAAGGGCGCAAACTCTCTCGGATTGGATAGCGTTTTTTTGTTCATTCCTTCTTCACTGCCCACAATGTTGCGTGACATTCGCGATTCTTGATATACCCGGCTGCCCGGGAGTTTTGCCTATTGAGTCAGCAAGAAACCGTACACTGTTGCAGCGGCAAAGGCGAGTGGGGCAAGATCCGTAGAGATAATTGAAGAAAAATTACCATTCACTGCAGTGTAAGGGGAGCAATTGAGTTGCGAGCTCTCGTCATGTACGTCCAGCTGCTCTTTTTTAGATTATTTTGTACATTTTCTAAGCCTTGGAGATTGTGCAAAGCTCCAACTAGTACAAACAAGTACAACGAGTCCAAATTTCACACGGACGTTCCGTTTAATTCGCACAGTTCCCAAAAGGGGCAGAAAATCGTTACATAGTTGAACAAATGCGCTGTTCTACAGTGAAAAAAACTAAGGAAGGGAAGTAAAGCCGTTTTATTTTGCCCTCTTGCTTCGACGCCCGCCGCCCAACCGACGGCAACGGGGCTGGCAATCATTTCTGGGCGGAAGCAACCACGCTGCCTGCGTATGATTGGACGATCTTATTAATTTTTCAATTATCACTCGGCATCAAAACAAACAATTTTATTATTATGTTCCGCTGGTTGGGCATTATGCGCTTATGCTAGCAATGACCTACGGGGTTATGAGAATAGAGAGAACCCCGAGTGAAGTGAAATCCCGAACAAGCAAGCAAACATAACTGTAAAAGGTAATACGCAGAATATTGATCCCGGAGTTCTGAAGCGTGTGGAGCCGGTAGAAGAACTGAGGACAAAGTCAATTCAAAACCGGGCATCATCATAAATGTCGGAACCTTCCCGCTTGGGCACGATCTTCCTTTAACGAGAACCATTATGGTACATTGTACGATCGTTCGGAGCTATGCTTGACATAAATCGCTTCGCCTCTTATTTTGCCCATCTCTCAACAAGACGACGAACCTCACGATGGATACATTTTGAAGTCCACATTCCGGGAGATGATTGGATACGCCTGCAACTTCAAGCGACCGTCAGCTTCAAGACAAAGCCAAAGAGCCCTTTCTTTCATTCTTTCCTTGGCCCACCCTTTGCCCACCACAATCAGCGCGCATGTCACACACGCGGAAGCAGATACGGAAATGAAATTTTTCAACGCTGCTCCAGGCAAAAAGGGAAGCCGCGCGAGCCAGGGAACCAGCGAAAGAAAAAAGGTCACACAACGGGAACGCAACTCGGCCGTCGGTTGGGTTTCACCCGTTTTTGGGCAGCGTGTAGCGTGGAAGAGTTCCGGTGAGCAGCGGAACAGAGGCGGAAAAGACACCGCGAAACGTCGCAAGACGGATGGATGGCTTGTAAAACCGTGTCCGTGGGTTCGTGGGTTTGACGGGAGCAGTCAGCCCCGTGGCACTGTTGCTGCCGCCTGTCATGTTTTCGTCAATATTTATGAACCTCTGCTCCACGAATCTTCAGTCATTGGAGTTGGCCTGCGCTTACAGGGACGGTGAGGAAAATAGGTATAAAAATCAGCCCGCTTCAGGGCACGGGCAGCTAACGGTACCGAAAGGGTTTGGAGGCTAGAACTTGACCCAGTGCTGGCGGGTGGGGAAGTAGGTGGAATAGGTTATGGAATGGGTTGTGCGAAAAGATTTATGGCGTGCGCACAAGATCACCGAAAACTTCCTGTGTTTGGCTTACGCAACACGCGGATAATTGTGATAATTGTGTACTTTAGACGCTCGAGGCTCTCGAGAAGAAGGGGGGCCTTTGTGTTGTTCAGGGCTGCACGGGGCCCTCAGAAGAGCAAAACCAACACTTATTAATGGGTCTTAATGGGTTGCATAATTTGACTAAACGATCCTGCCTGCGGGAGGTTTGGAGAGACCGCATTGAGCGAGACAAAACCCTCACGATCGGAGCCACGATACGATCGCAGAGGACAGTTGAGTCAATGTAAGCAGCGGGATACCTAAGGGCACGGTAAATAACTGTACACGCGGACACAAGCGCATAAGATGCGTGCCTATGAGGCTGTGCAGGCTGCCCTCGTTGTCACCAAATGGCTCGAGGGTGCAACGAAAAGCGGACGTGTTTTGTAGACATGTTTGCTCCATTCTCAGCCGCTTAATCGAACACCCGGCACAAGCCGTTGTGCCGGGGTGACCTCATTCCCCCTTAACAATGCATGCGGCACGATGTCGAGCAGTGAGCGATTGTGTGGACTATGCCTGCCTCATTTTCCATCTCGCGCCGCCGGCAGCTAGCAAAGTAGATTGACTCCCGGATTGGCCCGGTTTTCCATTCGCTTGTCCAACGTAAACCGTGCACAAGGGGACATGATCACGGGAGCAGCACGGCACGTAAAGTAGCACACATGCACCCGGGCGGGCGAACACTACCACGATGTCGTGGCTTCCATTCTCATGTCCGACACCCCGATCGAATGCAGATCGATTTTGGTATCAAAGGGGGGAGAAAAATCTATCCCAGCAGGAAAACACGCTCTTGCGCTCTCTGGAACGCCGCCTGCTAAAAACGAGGCCGCGACCCGGGAGCGTGGAAAAGCAAACGTTCCAGAGCGACTGACCTAACCTCATTTTTTTCCAAACCACGCGTTGCTTTGGCTGCACTCCCCTCCCATCAGAAGACGTCCCCAGGGGGGGGAGAAAACGTTTTGTGTGAGGCCGCCACAATCGGGTACTTTCTACCCCGGGACCGGGTTGCACGATCGGTGTAGGCTCTGGCCTAGAAGCGGGCTGAAAAGCCCTGCCGGCCGAGCCATCGCAAAAGAGGGTCAGCTGGGCTCTTGGCCCGGTAGAGTAACGGTTGTTTGTTTCGGACCGGCCTGTGTACGTGTTGGTTCGTTTGCGCGAGTTGTGGCCATCATCGCACGCAGTGCGAGGAGAAAGTAGCGAACGCGTTTAACAAAATGCTAAACCACCCCTCTGATGACCTTGAATCACCAATCTCACACTTCGATTGATATTGTGGCCATTGTAGAAGGCGACTATCAGTTCGAGAAGAAGACGAAAGAATAGGCATTGAATCACAAACGAATCGCCGTTCACGGATGGTTTGTTTGTGAATCGGAATCGAATAGCAATCGGAATCGAATAGCAATCGGAATCCGATCCAATTTGTTTGGTGAAAGGCCTCATATATCGTCGTTATCACGCCAGTGCAGCGGGTGGATGGACTTTGGTGGACTTTCTCCGGTGGATGGTTGGCTGATTCCAGTAGCCGTGGATTGCGTTACCTGATGCTCGTAGGAACTACGACGATTGAATAATGTCCGAGCGACTTGAACGCTTCCGAAACGGAAAGCGCACTGTAATCACGGAACATCACCGGTACATGAATATTGATACACACTGTTAAGGTGGATGATTTCGTGCTGTTGGGTAATAGCAGTACATCAGGCTTGCGCCACCTGTGCACGGGATGAGCGGTACGCCTCATATGTGTTGTTGCACTTCGAGCGATCGAAGTCAATACACTGCTTTGTAACGTCAAATGCCTTTCCAAAAGCACATTGTTGCTGTCATAATGTGGTTACTTCAATCGATTTATAGGCTTGTTTGTCACGATTCCTCTGCCGAGAGTGTACTTTTGCTTTCAAAATCGACACGAAAATGGCTTCCGTGCGAAAGGAAACGTCAGCCGTTTGGCAGCGTGTGGTTTGGTGCATTAGTGGTCTCCCTACCCTCCAACTGTTATCGCCTGAATGGACACAATTAAAAAGCGATTTGTGTCTCGGTGGGGTTTGGTTGTTTTTGTTTGTCTATCAAAACGACACGACATCCCACAGTGCAAAATAGAGAAAGAAATACAAAAGATGACCCATACACGGCGCTACACCTAAAACCCTTTGCCGGGGCGATGCTTTTCGAGTCATGACTGAAGATGATGATGATGATGCCCGAGGCCCGGGGGCGATCTGTGTTGCGTGGGACCGATCGTTTCTCATCCGACACGGAAGTCACCTATCAGATAATAATTACCTCAAGTGTCTTGAACGCGCGCGCGTTCTTCTTCGCGTGGTGGAGAGTCGTTGTACAGAACAGCAGCTTGAGCGGCCCCCCTCAAGCACTGCTTTAGGCTAAGGGTCATGATGTTGATGAGGGAATACGGAGTGGAAAAAAACGGTAAACACGAAACAGTGTTTAATCTGTATTAAAAGCCCATCCCACAGGGGCTCATATCTCTTCCGGAAGTGAGGTAAGGTTCTCGTCATTGTTCTGTCAACCGTCACTGTGAGGGTTTTTCGTTGCGGACGGACGGAAAATTTCTCTTTTCACATCCCATGCACCTCGTGCACGGGCTTTTTGATTGCGTGTTCTCAATCTTAACCGTGAGTCAAAATAGAATGTTTGCCCCACCAGGAGGGGGACTGACTGAAGCTATTACCGTTTCCCGGTGCGGACCTAGAATTCCGCTACCTCTCGAAAACTTTGATTCCGACACGGCGATATGTAGACGTGGGACTACTACTCCACGCAACAGTGTGCTTGACCGAGCGTAACGGCTGTCATCGGGCGGTGTGGTCCTCAACCTGTGCTGCCGAAGCAAGAAGGACAACCGGGTGGCAAACCGTAACCGAGTTGATCAAATCTGGTCCGCAGCTCTCTCTCTCTCTCTCTCTCTCTCTCTCGTAAAGATGTGTGTGGCACCTTCACACCGCTGGCACATTCGGTGGAGCCGATGATTCATCAGAAATTCGTAAATTAATTTTGCCGAACCTGATTTCTCACACCTGAGGTGGTTGGGTTTGCTGGATTGGGGTAGCAGTTTGATCGATTTCTTCGCCCCGAAACAGCCACCCGAAACACCGTGAGTGTTGTATCACTTAAACTTGGCGCTTGGAACCATCCAAAACCCACTCCAGAAGATGTAGACGAAGGTAGTAGAGAAAGAAATCGACTCCTAAACGTTTTTTTTCTTCGGAACCGGGGGTTAGATGAAACAATTTTCTCCAAACGAAAAAAGAAAACTACGGAGCGCACCTAGCAACAAGGTAGAGATCTAATTGAAAACAGAATCAAAAGAACCGTTTACATGTTGATCGAAAGTGCGCCGATGGGCGGGAGAGAACTGCCACGAAAGAAGTAGAACGTGGAAGAGTGAGCTGAAAACCTGCTGGAGCGATTGGATCGGGATACAGTGTCATTCGGTTTGGCAGGTTGCAGAATTGGGAGTTTCTGTTTCCTTTTCTGTGCTGGAAGGTACAGTTAGACGGCGGGAGTTTGTCGATAACCTGTAATATTCAAATAAGGATACGATGGTATTATTGAGAAGGAAGAGGGTCATGAACTCGATCGTACAGTTTGGAGTTTGTTTGATGATTTAATGTGCAGTTTGAATGATTGTAGGGTGGAGCATTAACACGCTCCAGGGATGGTTTGAGCCATCTTCTTGGAGGACGTGGACGTGGTGCCTAAATCTTCCTCTCCAAAAAATTCCTCACCCCCTCAAACAGTGGCGAAGTATTGCAATAATTTGGCTACTGGCAGCCAGCTCTACCGGCAAATTGCAACAGTTTGTGAAGCAGCAAGAAAACCGCTTGCCTACGTTCCTTCCCGGCGGCGCTAATGACGCGGAGTTCATTAAAACAAAACCTTCAGCTCCCAAGAGGCGCGAGCGCGCGCGTGTGTGTGTGGAAACCGTCTGGAAAGGCGTTATGTTTTCGTGGCCAGTCTTGGGCCGCGTATTTTTTTGCATCTTTTCTCAATCGAAACCATGGAGCCGCTTTCCGCAATAGTGCTAATTAAAGTGCTTTTGCTCACGAGTTGTGCAATGTTTGGTGAGCGTTCTTTGCGATCCAGACATTCGGCGGGAGCTTCTTGCTATATTGTGGTATTTCTACCCGGGGAGATGGCGGATTGGAGTTGGAGTCTCTCGGAACGGTGCAGAGAAGTGGGAAAGAAAAGGTGAATACCTTCATTACCGAATTACAGAAGCTCATTACGGCAGCCCGCCGCCCTGTAAGTGTACTGTACTGCGATTTCGATTATACCTATCCAAGGGGGTTTGGAATACCCCCTGGTAGTACTTGGAGCCGTCTGCCGAGTACCTCGCCCTGGAGAGTCATGAGCATCGAACGAAATTGAACACCAAACACGACCCTTTAACGACCCTCTCCTCCTCATGATTACAGTACGGCAAAGGTTTTCACTTTCTTCCTCACACAACGCCTTCTTCTTTCTGTACAATCCACAGGAGGACGGTGGCATCGAGTTCTTCAACACGATCGTTCTGCAGCCTCATCTCAAGCTGGTCACTGATCTGGGGCGGGGCTACCACGTACGCTGCCGGTACAAGAGCCGCGAGGCAGCGCTGAAGAATGTTTCCTACCGGCACAAGGCGGCCGATGACAGTCGGCCGCTTGCGCTGACCAGTGCGGAAGGTGCCGGACCCGATCGGCGCGAGCATGGCCGCTCGATGGACAGCGGCAAGGACGATCGGGCGGTAAGCGGCGAGGATGGGCAGCAGCAGGATGCCGGCAAACCAATGCCGGGCTGCCACATGAAGATCTTCACCGGGGAGAAGCTGGCGGAGAACGTAAAGATCGGTGATCCGCTCACGCTGGTGATCAACATCGATCAGCAGGAGGAGTACGGGCTGCACGTAACGGACTGTCTGGTGCGCGACGGGCTGGGCTGGGGCGAGCAGAAGCTGATCAGCGACGAGGGCTGCCCGCTGGACAGCGAGATTCTTGGCCCGTTCGAGTACACGGCGGACCGGAGCAAGGCGACGGTTACCTTTCCGGCGCACAAGTTCCCGTACACATCCTCGGTGTACTATCAGTGCAACGTGAAGCTGTGCGCGCTGAAGGATCCGGACTGTCACAAGGTAAGTGGTTGCAGAGTGGAGACCCAAGGGCGGTGATGCGTTTGACAGCATGATGAGCTTTTCCCCCCACTGTTCCCTCAGACGCCGACCTGCACGAACAAGAGCGGACGCACCAAGCGCCAGACGGACGAGGAGGGCCAGCCGGCCACGATCGAAGTCTTCTCCGGGCTGCACGTCAACGAGAACGCGGAGGTGCTGAGCGACGATGCCGATTCGGTGTTGAAGGAGAAGGTACAACAAATCGGTGCGATATCCCTTCCCAACAGTCACTCACTCACACGGGCATTCTCTTTCCGTTTCATTGCAGACACCGGACGATGCCATCTGTGTGTCCCAGCGTAGTTTCGCCGTTGCCATAGCCATTGCCGGCCTCTGCCTGATGCTGGCCGTCGTCCTCGCGGTGATGTGCATCGTGGCCCGCCGCAGCACCAAGTCCGTGTCGCACTCGGGCAGCTCGATCTACAGCGGCCCGTACACGAACACCGCCTTCTCGCACAGCAGCTAATCTTCCACGGCCGTACAGGGGATTCGTAATCTGTGATGCCTTCCTGGGGATGTTTTTTTGTTTTTGACGAGGAGCTCGGTGACAAAAGCGAGGGAGTAAAAAGCGACAAAAAACGAACGCTACTTTTCGAACGACCGTGCGACGATCGCACGGGGAGGGAAAACAGGGCTCGCGTGTAGCTTTAGGGACAGTGTTAGGGACGGCACAAGATTTTAGCGTTTAGTGGACAGGCGTAGTAGTACTACGAAATTGAAACATAGGTTTATTGACAGGTATTACCGAAGCAATCTTCATCGTGAATGCGAATGATGGTTCTCTCCCTTTTCCTTTCCGCGTTTAATACGATTGCTTTGCTAATATCGCAGAGACGGAATTCCCCTCGGACGGGCGGATTGGGCGACGGAGTTAGTCAACAATTCTGCCCCAGCTGACCCGCTCCTGAGGGTGTCTCTGGAACAAACAAACAACAAACACAAACTAACTCCTCGTTTTACTAGAATATTTTAGCACGTAATGGGGTGTCCGTGCCCTCCGATTTGTTACTGCAGTAGCACAACACTCGGCTCGACTCGATCGCTTCACTCGATCGAGCACGTCCGGGGCAGGGGGACGATCCTGCCATCCTCTCAAGCTCACGTTTCCGGATCTAAGTCAGGTGATGGGTACCTTCGATAGACTTGCTCTAGTTTAGTATTCTACTCTCCTCGCCCCTGCCAGCTGTAATCTGTTTTAACTTCCTAACTGCTTCTAAGTTACTTTCCGACACAAATCTTTTGTTGTAACAGAGAGAAGAAGGGCCGGAAAGAGAGAGAGAGAGTGTGTGTAAAACGCAAACACACACAACTGCAATATGATTGAAACATTTCACCCACCTCCACCACCCCATTCCCCCTCCACACCCTTTCCCAGTGTGTGCCAGTGTTCACCCAGGGTGGTTGTGGCAGCATCGTCTCTCGGGGGTGATCGTGATCGTCGCACCAGATGGCCGTACGCTATGTGGCCCGTCCGCTCTTAATTGCCAACGCACTGTAAAAAGTATCGCTAATTTTAATACTTTTATATTTATTTAATATCGTCCCTTTGAAATGTTTTTTTTCACCTCTCCCATTCCTTCCCCATCCATCTCGTTCCCTTCCCCTATCCATCCACCCCTAGAAGAAATGGTCGTCTCGTATTGCAGTTGTGTCGATGCAAAATAGTGTGTAAGAGAAAGCGTACCCATGTGTGCATGTGTATGAGAGTGGTGTTGCTAGAACCCGTTATGGAAGTTTTACTTATTTTTTTTTACGCACACAATTTAGCAAAATAATGAAACACCGTAGCAGCGCGTGTGATTCGTTGAAGGGTAGAAATGAACTGTGGCGAGCGATCGCGAAACCGTTCGCACGTACTGAAAACGAACTAGTAAAGCACAAGGGTTAGCAACTAGAAACTAAAATAAACTGTGAATATAACAAAGGATGGAAAGGTGTTCTTGTAGTCTTGTAAAAATGTGAAAGAAAAGAAAATGTTTGTTATTGGAGCGTTAGTCTGAACAAAATATGTAGGTACGTTTTGTTGCTATGAAATTACTATCGTCTCTAATCTGGTGTAAGAAGACCACTCATCCGATTCTAGCCTGATGAAAGTGATATTCCAAGCCCCACAGATTAAGTTTAAACGACTGGAAAATCAAATATCCATAAAAAAATGAAAGCCTCAGAGCTTGACTGGTTTGCTCAATAGATGGCGTATTCTAACTCATCATTATATTGCTGTCCTTTTCTTGTAATGTGTTTCGACAAGTTTCATCTAATCATGATCTAAACGAGATTTATATGGGATTTGACAGATAATGTCGGATGTGCGATTTCGTATGATTTCGTCGTCCGACGTTATCTGTCAAATCCCAAATAAAAATTTGACAGGCCGTCCGATAAAATCGCATGCGAAAAAGCGTTGCCACCGCCCTCCGCGATGTACAGGGGGAAGAAGAAAGCTCCACTGTGTGGCTATTCTACCAGCAGATGGCTCACCCAGTTTCTGTGCTATTTTTAGAATACATGCGTCGTTTGCCGTTCGCTAAATCTTTTTATATTCCGGTTGAGAGCTTGAACCGTTTAATACCCTGCTTATTAGCGTGTAAAGGATTTGTGACACTTGAGGCGTATCTCAAATTTTCACGTAAGTCTAATTACGCAGTTTTATGCTAAATTATTGCTAATTGTCGTGTATTATAGTAATTTTAGCCACTTTTTAAATTATTTGATATGATTATGAATTAGGGTTACAATTTTGCACATTTCTACATGATTTTCAAAGTTCGTTCCAAAGAGAAATAATTTTACATTTGACAAATGATGTGTTAAGACAATACAATTTGCTCGAATAACTGTCAACCGCTAAGAAAACCGCGTATCTCTGAGTCCGAATGTGGCCGCGTATCTTGTGGACAATCTGTATTTAAAAACAATCTGATAATAAACTTTTTAACTGTCAATTCAAATTTTTGAACTTGGAACTATTTTCGAATAATCATAAACTGTTATTTGGGAATTTTCGGAGTTTATTCGAAAGTCAAAATAACATCGAAAACATGGCGAACTTCCTTTGACAGCTGCACAGTGATAGTCAGAAAGTGGAATATTTTTTGATTGGAAACTATCGCTATTTTTGCAACGTTTTTAATTCCATGCAGACAAATCATGATGAAATAGGAAATTTTATTCTTTTTAACCTTCATCGTTTGTGTTACTTACAAATTTTGCGAGGCCAAATGTCTTCTTTGAAATTGATGACCTAGTGCATAATTTTGTCAATTACTGTTTGTTGTTCTCTTTACTTCCCTATCGCTATCTCCCTTCTCTGTCATCTGTCAAAAGCCCTTTTCGTTCCGAAACCGCGTGTTGCTGTCGGTGTTCGGATAGTGCTGTGGTTGAATTTTTCCTTTATTTGTGAAAAATTACAGCCCAAAACTCATCAAAATGAGTCTGTACAACTTCAAAAAGATCATGGTGGTGCCGCCCGCCAAGGTAAGTCTACAGGGTGAGGAGTGTTTTTCCTGCCCGAAACGATTGTTTGTTTACGTGGTCGTGTGCCTCGTGATACTGATGTTTACGGTTTCTGTACCCGGACTAATTTGGCTTCTGTTTGCGCTTTTCCCCCACTATTGCTTGTTATGTAGGCCTTCATCGATATTATGCTATCGAAGACCCAGCGGAAGACGCCCACCGTTGTACACAAGCACTACAAAATAAGCCGCATCCGTGCGTTCTACATGCGCAAGGTGAAGTACACGCAGCAGAACTTCCACGACCGGCTGACGCAGATCATCCAGGACTTCCCGAAGCTGGACGATGTGCATCCGTTCTATGCGGATTTGATGAACGTGCTGTACGACAAGGACCATTACAAGCTTGCCCTCGGACAGCTCAACACCGCCCGGCATCTGATCGATACGTGAGTGGAGAAGAGTTGTGGGAGTTTGCCTTTGTTGCAACGTGATGAAATTGTTTCAATAATGCTTCGTTTTAGTGTGGCGAAGGATTACGTCCGTTTGCTGAAGTTTGGTGATTCACTGTACCGATGCAAGCAGCTGAAGAAGGCGGCCCTCGGTCGCATGGCCACGATCATGAAGCGTCAGGCCTCGAACCTGACCTACCTGGAGGAGGTCCGGCAGCATCTGTCCCGTCTGCCGTCGATCGATCCGTACACGCGCACAGTGATCGTGTGCGGATTCCCGAACGTGGGCAAGTCCAGCTTCCTGAACAAGGTGACCCGGGCTGATGTGGATGTGCAGCCGTACGCGTTCACCACGAAGAGTTTGTACGTCGGCCACATGGACTACAAGTACCTGCGCTGGCAAGTGATCGATACACCCGGCATTCTGGACCATCCGCTGGAGGAGCGCAACGTGATTGAAATGCAGGCCATCACGGCGATGGCCCATCTGCGCGCCTGCATCATGTACGTGATGGACGTGTCGGAACAGTGCGGCCACTCGATCGAGGAGCAGGCGAAGCTGTTCGACAGCATCAAGCCACTGTTCGCAAACAAACCTCTCGTGCTGGTGCTGAACAAGACGGACGTGCTGAAGTTCGACGAGCTGCCGGCAGACAAGCAGCAAATCATCGAGGCACTGTCGGAGGACCGGGAGGTGATTCCAATCCTCGAGATGTCCACCGCCACCGAGGAGGGCGTGATGGAGGTGAAGGTAGAGGCGTGCGAGCGCCTGCTCGGCTACCGGGTCGACCAGAAGCTGAAGACGAAGAAGCTGGACGGCGTGCTGAACCGTCTGCACGTGGCGATGCCGGAGAAGCGCGACGGCGTGGAACGACCGGCGTGCATTCCCGAGACGGTGCTGGCCGCCCGTGCCGCCAACGCGGAAAAGCTTGCCAAGCGGCAGCGCAAGCTGGAGAAGGAGATCGAGCAGGAGATGGGTGACGAGTACACGCTGGATCTGAAGAAGAACTACACCACCATCCCGGAGGAGGAGCGGTACGACGTAATACCCGAGTTCCTGAACGGCGTCAACATTGCCGACTACATCGATGCGGACATCTTCGAGAAGCTGGAGGAGCTCGAGCGGGAGGAGGGCCTGCGCATGGACTCCGGATTCTACGAGCCGCCGCCGCTCAACATGGACGAAACGCTGCAGGAAATTCGCGAGATGGCGAAACAGATCCGACTGCGCCGGTTCCAGCTGAAGGACGCGCGCAAGCTGGCCCAGAAGAGCGGCCGGCCGATTATGCCCCGCCACAAGCAGGCGATGGTGCGCGTCCGCAAGGCGGACGATCTGCGCAAAACGATGGAGAACCTCGGCCTGGACATGTCCGGCACGGAGGATACGAACTTTGCCAAGAACCAGGTCAGCGTCAAGCGCAGCGTGGTGCCCGCGGTCGGCGGTCCAAAGACGCCCAAGAAGGATCGCGAATCGAGCGCGGTGTGGAAGGCGACCGGGCTGCCGCTCAAGCGGAAAACGCCACGCAACGAGCTCGGCATCAAAGATGTTATGGTAAGTGGGGGCCCGCGCACCGGAGGGTTCGTTTTCTTGTTGGATAGCAAAAGGTAACAGTTTTATTTTTCTTTTTCCCTTCGTAACAGCTTAAAGCGAAGGCCAAGGTCATGGCAAAACACGACATTGCGAAGCGTGTTACGAAGATGTCGCGCAAGGGCGAGGCCGATCGGCACATACCGGACCTTAAGCCGAAGCATCTGTTCGCCGGCAAGCGCGGCACGGGCAAAACCGACCGCCGCTAGTGTTGTATCCGTTGGTAAGGAAGCTTTGGCAGTTTTCAGCCTGTTCAGTTTTAGCGTTTCGCTCGCGGGAACGTTTGTGTTTTCAAAGCAACTTCAAAATATATACACGATTAATTTACTTTCTACAATGCAACTGTAGCGCGTTCACGAAAAAGTGGTTGAAAATTGAAGAAAGAAACTACTAAAAGGATTGTGGAGTGGAGCTTAACGATTGCCTGTTGGGGAGACGCACAGAAGGAGTATTTTGAAGGCATTGAGGAGTACTGAAGATACGAACAATGACTTTTGTTTTGCAGTAAATATGGCTCAACAGGTTCTTAGCCCATTAATATATGTGATTTTAGGTGAATCTGGATGTGGGTAAAGGCTGTAAATCCAATTGGATGACGAAGAGGCACTCAACTAGATAGAAGTTCCTGATATTCATTCTGCAAATCAAGATCGTTTACCAGTTACAGTAAAGAAACACACTTGGAACAGGACGTTCTTAACGGGTAAAAGTTGTTAAAGCCCTCGCTATAATGGAGCACCTTAACAGAAGGTGCAGAAGTTATCCTAGTACTGCCTATAATTCAATAGTAGTTTACATTCCAGTCCAAATAGACCATAATACACTCACGGGGAATTTTGAATCTAATAATTGAATATGTAACAGGCACCCTTGTCCCATTCCGAACGACACCGTAAAGAGCACTTCATTCATTAAGACCCTGTCACAGTCGCTCAAACGTGAAATTCCCCCGAAACGTGCCAGCAAGTGAATGGATTAGTCGGCCTCACTGTATCCCGTACCGGATAATGTTTGCAATTAAAATCACTCCCAAGCGAAACGTACGGTGGCAAACCGAACCAGCCTTGTCCACTCTAGTTGCATACGCAATCATGCGAGCGCGAAGAACCCGGACACAATCCCGGGCCACGCATTTGCGAACAAACATACTTTCACCATATTTGCCATCCGAAGAGGACGGTTGAACGGTTCCCCATTTCCGAATCGCTCATTCGCTCATCGGCAAAGCCCGGCGACTGTGGTCAGCTTTTAATTGCACGCATCGGTCCATCCATCTGTTCCCTGTCCGACCCTCCGCTGGCTGGCTTCTTCGCTGCCGATACACCGATAAATTATTGACGATTTTTGTGGCATTCCACGTACCCTTCCACGTGCGACCAAATTCGCGGACAGCTGGGAGCGAGAGGGGAGGGAGAGGGTGGTGGTTGTGAGCGATGGTTTATTAATTTGGCCAGCCACTGCAGCGTAATGGCAAACAGATTGAGCTGCCGGCGCCCATGTCCGTCGCCCATGGTTTGTCCGGGCAAAGGGTGCGCTTAAAGACTCCACCGGGAGAAGACACACCACGTGTTCGGGTGGTACGTGCAGCGTGTCACCGTGCTGCTGCTGCTGCCGGAATGGGCAATGGACGGTGATGGGATGGTTCACTCGGTACGAAGCCGATACGGATGTGCGGCAACATTTGTACCGGTTCCAATTTGTGCGAAACGCGCGTGTGTGTCGGGTCTCCCTTCCCGTTGGGGCCCATTTTCACGACGGTCCCAAAGCAGTGGCGCGCACCGGTTGGGCTTTACCGTGCGGCGTACCGTGGCATTAATGATGAGTGCGCGTGCACTTCTGGCGCACACTGGGATCATTCCACGGGGGAAAACGGACCGAGCGCTCGGAGTTCGTGCTCGCAAGTGCGTTTGCACACGCGTTCACCTTGTGTGTACCGTGTGTGTGTGTGTGTGTCTGTGAGTATTTGCAATTAATTAGAGTATTAATTAAATTTATCTTGCATAATATCATTTATTATAACGGGCTTTGGCGAGGTGCAGCACCGCAAGAAGACAGAGCGAACGAGTGAATTGGTATTGTTTTAACGACCCTTTTCGCCCTTGTCTTGTTCTCGCCTGGCCTGTGCAAACGGGTAGATAGTGGTTTTTTTTTTGCACCGTAAAGTGCATCGCAATGCACTCAAAAGGTATGAGCGCACGAGGAACGAGTGCTATTTGACGCATGGTAATTGATAAATTATTCTATCAAAAAAAGCGGCGGCAAGAAAAGCTGCCCCGTCCGTGCACGTACCATCGGGGTTGATCCAGTTTGTTTATCGTTTATTGAATTCTTTACCGGATGCGGGGGGGAGGTTCCCATCCCAAGCCTCTTTATTTGCATTGCTGCAGTACTGGTTTCGGATAAAGCAGAACTTTGGTGCCTATCGGTGCGTGCCTTGATGTGTCAGAAGTGGGGAGAAGAAATTCACTTAGTTGCTTCGTACTTTAAATTGCCACCGGGTGGTAATAAATTATGATAAGACTGTACCGAACGTGCTGACGCTGCCGTCCTTCAATGCAACACACATTTTGCAACACACACGGGAGTGCAATTTTGCATAATAATCCTTTATCTCAGCTGTAGCGCATTGTTAAATCATTAACACGTCGTGAAATTTAACATTTGTGGGAAAATGGAGAAAACATAATTCGGTGGCATTTTTAAAACCGCGAACTAACCTGTTCTCAACAACAATGCAATCTACTTCGGCATTTCCCTGTCGCTAGTTTGCAAATAATTTTTAATTAAACAGTTGCCGTAAGGTATGCACTACCAAGAACAGACGCAGACAAAACCAGCTATAAACCCCAATCAAACACCCTAGAAACGCAAACGCGTGCAACCTACATTTTGCTACCATGATTTATGATGTTTATGTCTGCCGGAATGTGTGGAACTTGTGGAATGGTGAAAATGGTACAATGTGCTCCCACCTCCTCCCCCCGGAAACGGTGGCGGCTTGAGTGACATACCGCGTCGATTTTGTGGCTTTTAATTGCGGATAAACATACACCCGCCTGTGACCTGTGCGATACGGTAAATATTAGTCGCAGAACTGCAGCACTGCATCATTGCGATGCAGCACCGTTTGGACAACGGGTGGCGATAGAATGTGCAGGCTGGAAGTTGGAATTGGCATTTTTTATGGTGACAAAATGTTTGTACATGTACTTGGGGGTATTTTTTCTGCATTCAATTAACACCTGTTTTTTATGTAACAGTGATCTAAAACCAATTTCACGTTCGTGGCAGCATGTTGCTGCTGCTTGTTGTTGTTGCTGTTGTTGCCGTTCGGCTTTATTCAATTAAAGGTGGCCATCAACAGCTAATATGATTTAATTAGCAGTGATTTTGTTTCATTACCTTTCACGCAGTTCCAGCACAGCACCCAGGTTTGTTTTGATTGTTGGGTATGAAACATGAATTTCAATTTTTCACAGCTCTGGTCATGTTATAAAACAGGAATAATATTTTTGTTCGTATGTTAATACTGATTGATCACGTTTCTATCGTACTTGGCGCTTCTGTACAAATCTATACTTGTTCTGTGAACTTCAAAAAACAGCATTATTATATTTAAAATATTGATATGTTCATTTTTTTCTAGGTTTCTTTAATAATAATCTTATCTATAATAATCTTATCATCCTATACTATTGAGCCATTACTCCGATATTCGCGGCCAACATTTGTTGCGACCAAGAACTTTGCAACCAAGACTGTTGCGACCAAGATGTTTGTGACCAAGAAGTTCGCCACCAAAAATTTTGCGACCAAGACTATTGCGACCAAGAATTCTGCTACCAAGAGTTTTGTGACCAAGGATCCTGCGACCAAGAATTTTGAGACCAAGACTGTTGCGACCAAGAATTTTGCGACCTAGAAAATTTGCGACCAAGAATTCTTCGACCAAGAATTTTGCGACCAAGATTTGCGACCTATTTATTTGCGACCAAGAATTCTGTGACCAAGAACTTTTCGATCAAGGATTTTGCGATCAAGAATTTTGTGACCTACAAATTTGCGACCAAGATTTTTGCGACCAAGACTGTTGCGACCAAGAATTTTGTGAACAAGAACTTTGCACCAAGAATTTTTCGACCTATTTATTTGCGATCAAGGATCCTGCGGCCAATCATTTTCCGATCAAGACTGTTGCAACCAAGACTGTTACGACTAAGAACTTTGCGCCAAAGGATTTTGCTATCAAGAATTTTGCGACCAAGAGAATTACCCGATTCATACTTCTTCGTCTATTTGGCGTAACGGCCTATGCGGACATGCCGGCCTATACACACAACAGGCTTTCGATACTTAATTCATTACCTCAATCCTTTGTACGGGGGGATGGTCCATTCTGGGCTTGAGAGCCCAAGACGGGTATATTGTTGAGTCGTTCGAGTTGACGACTGTGCCACGGGATCGCCCCGAATCATACTTCACATGGCTCGAATAGAAATGACAATGCCCAATTGAGGGTTTGGCTAGATTAACCTTGTATTGCAGGACGATATTAATAAAAAGAATCAGTTAATGTAAAACATATTAAAAAAAACGATGTAACGTGATATAAAGAAAGAACTATCTTTTCAGTGCATTAATAAATAGCCTAATTCATTTTCATTGACGAATAGTATAGTTGAAGGAATTAATTTCATACACTTTGGTGTAGTGATCACTGCAATAAGGCCACAAATTATCCATCTAGGCAAAAATTTAACTTCTGGAGTTGCAGAAAGAGTCCTCGATTTGGAGCGTAGTTGTTTTTCTGATCCAAGACATCTTTCCACAAGAAAGAAATGACTAGATTCTACATTACAACAGCTTGTTTATTAGACTAGATTGAATAAGAAATTGTTTGATTGTTTTAAAATCCCACTACTACGACTGAAGACAACAGCATCAAACAATTAGCAAATATTGCGCAGAAAAGTAATTGTAATAGCACTAAACTATTCATCGCTGCTGCCTTAAACTAACAAGACACTTTGGTTTATGTGAGCTTAAAGTCTTACCTTCATCCATACACATTACGAGGATGTTTAATCTTTTAGTGCGAAAACTCTCCGGTCCAACCCCGTGGGGTTACTTCGAACTCCCACAGGCTGGTTCAAACCGGGTTGAGGCGGGGGTTGGAAGTTCAGCAGGAAGTGTTAATGGTGCATCCTCACACCTTTTACTACTCGGCATTTCATTAAAAACTCCACATCAACTAACCCAAACACACGCACATACAGGTTCGTGCAGCTCTTAACAAAATCAGGAATCATAAACTCCTTTACAGCCCTTTTCATCCCTGTAAACTCTCTCGCTCTCTCTCTCCTCTTCATTATGTTGCCAGCTAATGATGATCGAGCTGAAGAGAGGGATCTAGAAAGGATTACGCTACAATCAAAAAGCGATGGGAGGACGGGCAAGAGCAAATCGGCACATCGGAGCAATCAAACTCATTACCAACATGCATTACCATAAAGCTACCCGTCGCTGCTCCCGATTTCTTAAGCTCGACGGGTCGGGCGTCTAGGGAGGTAATGGTGATGACTTGTGGAGTGGTGGGTTCGTTGCTCACGACCCAGGCAGGAATGCTCTTTGTCACATTTCATTTGTTGCATGTTTTTAAGCAGAGATGATTTTTATTACAGATCGCTGTTTGATGGTTCATTTCGAACAGCGGTCCTTTTCGGCGAGGGCCATATGGTTCAGTGTCTTTTATGCGTGTGGCAGCAATGCATGGTGAACGTTGGTGGTCTGGCTTTTCGCATGTATCGATTGCTTCCACAATTTTCCACTCGCACTGTCAGCAAACGTTCGTCGTTGTAAGAAAGCAAAAAAAGCACATTCCACACAATGCTGCCAGTACGTGTGAGAGCGATCAATTGCGTTCCAGGAGACAGCGGGTTTTGGGATGAAACCGAACCCAACCACACCGCAGCCAGCACGAACGCACGTTATGGCTAATAAAGAAGTTTGATTGTTTCACGCAAAACGACTCGTACCGTTGCGCGCATTGCGAAGTACGAAGGCGGATAGAGTTACCTATCGTTGCGCAACACCTACTGCGGAGCATACGCATGTACGCCAAATCCTCAATATGTGTGTGACCGTTTGATGAGGACGCTTGACTTGGCTGGCTGTACCGAAACAACCGCCCGCGTCCAATGTGCGAATCTCGAATGGGGGTTAATAGGATCAATTAGAGACGGCGCAGCATAGAACGCGGCAGAGGCCGTGTGTGTGTGTGTGGTTTCTTGCACGAGAAAAGGGCCTGATGAATACAAATAGTGGCGCGATGTTCCGATAGCAAATCGATCGAACGACACACAACACGCGGGAATGGGGTGCATGAAGGGGCGCAGAAAAACGTGACTTTCGGTACAGTTTCGTATCCCCTTTCAGTGTTACCGCTGGTGGATCCATCGGGATCTTGGACTTGGGTGGACTGCCACCATTTGACCTTGTTTCAATCAACCTTTCACGGGGATCGATACATTTCTGTTTTGGGTGGGGTGGTGTGGAAATGGGTGATAGTTCTAATAGTAGAGGAGGGATTCTGGATGGTTCTAGGAGGGTTCTAGGAAAAACGCGGAACGATCGGACCGTTATCTAGACGGTGGTATCGTTTGATCCCGCGCTCATTCACCATCTGCTGTGCCATGTGGATAACGGAGTGTGGACGGAGCGTTTGAAAATTGGATTGGAATTCTTTTGTTCTGTTCTGAGCCCGTTTTGGCCAATGTTTTCCGAGTGGGAGATGACATATGAAAGATTTGATTTGGCCACACTTTCACCGTGGATAGATTAACTTTGCTCTGTTGACTTTCGTGATGCGGAATGAAGGGGTTTTTTTCTGCATCAAACATCGATACCAGCTGGTGTGGAATGATTCGTTTGCCATTTTGGCTGCAAAGTTCCATAAAACCATGCAAACACATGGTGAGATAGAATTAAAGTCAAACCATTTTTCAAATATGTTTTAGAATAGCAGGTTTTTGACGATGATTTTGGTGTGATTTCTTGACAACCAACTGTGACTGGAGATACTCAAGATGCTTCAGTATACAATATATAGTTTTATATTGAATCATTTTAGATGTAACAACATCTGCTTGGACTCGCAATCAGAAGAGCAGCAGTGTCTCGAATAAGTCGCCTAGATGTAGTTGTAAGTCCTATAGATACATTTTCAGGATGTTGGCGAGCTTCCCTGAATCATGCAATCATTATCAAACATTTGTTCAGCTCGATAACTTCAACGTGCTTGATTGATAATAATGGTTATTTTGTATCTTAAAGGGAAGTTATTCATTGCTTAGGTAGTTCCCTTTGCTTTCATATGTTACATTGTGTTCTTCGTTCATTGGGGTTTCTTGACTCCAGCAACATCACAATTAGCAACATTTTTAAAAGTCCATAACCATATAATGAATGCATTATTCCTAATTAGATGGAACCGTACATTCGGGCATTCATCTTCTTCTATTTGGCGTAACGTCCTACGCGGACATGCCGGCCTATACAGGCTTTCGAGACTTTATTCATTACCACATAGCCGGATAGCCAATCCTTGCTATATTCGGGCATTCATTTGGGCTATAACATGTTGTATAGTGATTGGTAAAGTTGGCAAAAATCCGGAGTCCGAAGTCGATAATAAATTCCGGACGACTCTAAAAGACTCCGAAAGACTCCGGACGACTCCAGGCGACTCCGACTCCGGGCGGATCTAGTGGTTCCATTTTGCCGGAGTCAGAATCGGCCTAACAATAGTCGAAGTCGGATCGGAGTCGCGGGTGCGCTCCAGGGAGCACATCACTAATGCTGTATGAAGAGTATTGCAGTTTCGTCAATATTGGTCAATTGGGAGTGTCCCAATCTATCATATAACACCGTTTCTCCTGCATCAATTTTTCAAAGTAAATAACAATGTGTCATAGACGTTCAGATTCATCAAGACATTAATTATTCATTCGAGTTAAAGAAATAGATTTCATAATATGAATGATATAAAATCAGGGCAATAACATAGTAAAAAACCCAAAAAATCAAATATAACCTAATCCAGTGGTACTGATTTGAACAAATCCATTATGAGGGAACCATCAACCATTAAATTGAAATCAATTTAAAATTCTATTAAATAAACTGATTAGTGCTATTATCAGCAATCATCGAAGAACCGAAACAAGTGGAAATTAATACAAGTTTTGTTGGCCATATAAACTCAGAAAATTATTAGCAAACAGTAAAAGCTAATCACCACACATAAAATCATGTAATCAATATTGCTGCGCAAATGATACGATCTTCCCTTTGCTTCATTAATCATTCTATACAGCGCTGGAACCACCGTCGACCGGCACCAACGTCTTCCAAAGTCCAACATCTCGCGCGTTACTACGTAGTGGTCGAGCGGGAAGATGATTTTAAATAAACCCTTCCCAGCGTCTTCATTCATGCAGCATTCAACCCCGAGAAAGCAAACGATAGACCGAACGCGAACGACTCTATTGCGTCAATTCACTGCCCTACGCGTGATGGTGGTGGCCTCGTTTGGGCCACCGTCATCCGAAAAATTGTTTGCCAAACAATTTCGCAAACTTGCCAAACATATCGGCGCCACGGCTATCAATCGCTGCTGCTCTTCCCTCCGCTCTCTTTCGCTCGCTGGTGCGCCCAGTCTATCGGGGTTTTGTTGAACGCTGGTTAACGCCTATCTTCGCGCGGCCATAACGCTGATGATGGAATTACAGTTGTGAGTTGTGTAGAATTTGTTAGAATGTTTTGATTTTATTAGAAATTGTTATGAATATTTTCAAAATACTTCCGAAGTCGCTATCAAAGTTCAAAAAGCTACCTTGGAATCTGTATTGCCCCAGTGCATTTACACATAAAATAGAACCAATTGAAAAAAAAAAACTGGACGATCACTGTATTACGCATTCAACATCAATTAATTAGTATGGGAAATATCTCGTCCAGGCGCTTTTTGCATGAGCGAGAAATAGATCGCAGACGAAAGCCTCTTCATTGCTGTCGATCAGTGTCATTCGCAGGATCAGTCGCTCTCCTCTCGTGCTTAGTAGAATATATCGTTAGTGAAAATATATCCTTCCTTATAATCAACCCAAGTCAGACAGAGATCATAGATGTTTGTTTACTGATATGATCTACCTCTGCATGTGGATACTCTCCCGTTTGTCAAACTGAAAATCTGTCCTAAAATAATGCCTCAAACGCCTCTACAAGGAACCAAAAAAAAAACAACGATAAATGCGTCTTCTTCAACGTCATCCACGCTTTCGTCACTCTGATGAGCATCAATTACAGGGTTTTCCATGGGTTCTCATAGCTGTGGGACACTTTCTTGACTTTTTCTTAAGCAAAGTGAACTTCATATTGTGGGAATTTGACTCTATGTCAGCCTTTTTTGACAGGCGCCTTGGAAATTCCTATTGGATTTGTCCAACAAGGATGCTAGGGAGTCCAATTCCCATTACATTAAGTTCATTTCACGTAAGAAGGAGTCAACAAAGTGTCCCACAGCTATGGGAACTCCTGGAAAACCCTGTAATTAGTATGGGAAATATCTCGTGCAAATGCTTAGTGTATGAGCGAGAAAGAGATCATATACGAAGGCTTGTTCATTGCTGTCGATCGGTGTCAATCGCAGGATTAGTCGCTCTGCTCTTGCGCTTAGTAGAATATATAATTATTGCAAAAAGTATTTTGAAAACCTATGTTTTTTCTTCGAAAGTTCTTAGTTAAATACTGCTTCTGTTTTTTGCTCAACTATTTTTTCAAATTAACCGTTTAATTTTAACAGATAATTGTAACACTTTTTGTGACACTATTACACAGAAAAGTGTTTATATATTTTAGCTTCACATCAATCCACAACATTAAATATACAACTCTACATCCAATTGCAGAAAAAGTAAATGAAAAAAACGCTTTTATCATTCAATTCGTTTATCACTCACAATCCCACACCCACAACTCAACCGACACTCGATCGAATATGATAATAAACCTTCAACCACCGAGAGCGTTTTCTCCGCGCTAGTGGGGGTTTCCCTTTAATTCACTTAACTTTTGATTATTAAATTTAAATGCCATTTAATTTCGCCATAATTATCTCACGCTAAGAGAGGGATTTGCAAACAGACCCGCTCACGCACCCGTACATAACGGAAAGCCAGACAAGTGCATTGCAAATAATTCACTTCAGTCAAGAGACACGTCAGGCTGGGCAGCCGGGAAGCGTCAATCGTTTAATTATGTTACCTTTGGCGTTCACTCAAGCCGGGCAAAAGCGGACATTTTAAGCGTTTGCAATTATTGCTGAACAAAAGCCTCCCTATCCGGCCAAACCAATCCGGTTCGCAAACTTCCAGCCTCCCCCTTTACCCCGTCAGAAACTCATTTCCCCGGAACGGTTGTGCTGTTTCGAGTGATTTTTTGTTGTTCTCTTCCACTCACCAGCAAACCGCACCGATCATGGTGCGCAAATTTGACGCTTTCTGTGCTGGTGAGCGTCCGAAAGGTGAAATGAAAGTTCCACCCTGCACGCACATATTATCCGCGTAATGGCTGATGGCGAGCTTTCGGGCACAAATGTATCCAATTTCGATGTATCCCGAGAACCGAGTGGCGGTCACCGTTTTGGGCGAGCCACGATAAAATACTTTTAATTAAACCGGCAATGCTTTTGGCCGGTGTTGGAAGGGAGTTGGAAATTTGGAACCAACAAATTGAAGCCCGCTAGGAAGCTGCAGAAGAGCGGTTGAAGGAATGAAGTGGTATCCGCCCTCCGGTTCAAATTATGTGCCATACAATTGCCGTGCAAAGTGGACCGAATTTCGGTTTCCTGGATGCTGTAGGAATTTTCTGCCACCGGAATGCTGCATTGTACCAATTCGTCCAACATCCGGCCACGTGTTTGTATGTCGCGGGATGCGCAAAACAATGCAGGAAAAAAGAAAATCCACGGCCAAAAAGTAGTGGAAAAGCTCCTGCGCCACCATAAACTCCACGTCCCAGCGGCGGTACGCGGGTACGCGTTTCGTGCGGCACTGGTTTTGAGTTATTTACGAGCGTTTTATGGTAGCGAACGGCCAGGCCCGGTTTAAATGTGTGGGGCGCCGGCCCACAAAGTAAAGTGCGGAGAAATTATCCGCCCGCTTGATAATAATCGAGATTTCTATGAAGCGAAGTGGAAACATCGGCCGGGGAGATAGTGTGTGGTGCATTAATGCATAATTAATGCATTCGGTGTTTGCGAACTATTCGGTGTTTAGGGGGGGTGGGCGAGAAGTTTGGGGATTCCCCAAACCGGGTATTTGAGGGCCGGGAGTGGAACCGAGCAGCTGTGTGCTGGGTTGTTGAAGTGTTGAAGCGTAAAATGGACAGGAGCGCACCAGGGATAGCGATTGCACCGGCTGATCCGTTTTTCGTGCAAACATCCTGTGCGGTTTAATCATTCAAATTGCTACGCAAAGGGTGAAGGGATGGACAGTTCGGGAGGGAAAGCGGAAACACCGTCATGCGAGTTGAGTTGATTAAAGGTGCAGAGGAGGCAGCACCGATGTGTCTGTTAAAGTGGGATGTGAATTTTGTGTATTCTATATGTGATTTTAGTAGAACGTTATCATGTTTCAAATAGGACGTGAAGCTATGATTAAAATGATCAAACGCTTCATGTAAACGATTTCAAAGGGCTGTAGCATCGCGATATGGTTTGATGGTGTAAGCCAGAAAGCTAAAATTGCCACCTATGTGAGGGGAAATGGTTGGTATAAAGGCAAATATGGATCTGAAAAAAAAGGAAAAATTGCTTTATAATACTCTGGAGCGTTTTTTTTTATACTGGTTTAACGTTTCTTAGTATTGATATTTTTATTTGCCTGAACAATAATTAAAATTAAAGAAACACTCCATGTTAACCGATTGATATCAGATCAGATCCCAAACATTGTATGCAGAACATACATATTGCTCGTTATGCGAGATTTTAGTCATTAAAATATGTTATGTTATGGAGCAAATTTAGTAAATTTAGCAAATGTTATGCAAAAAACTTGTTATAGGAGTTATCGTTATGAGGAGTTCCACTCTATACTTTATACTAAATACCCGGTTCAGCACCTTATTATACAGATTTATATCCACCTAACAGTCCTCCTAACTTGCATTTGATTTATACATGAAACCGATGGGCGGGTAACTATTTCTGAGCGTCATTTCATCGATCAACGATTTGTCCGTAGGTAGATTTTTATTCTATTATTGGTTTGATACGTAATTGCAAAGATTCAGCAAACGAGTAGTAAGAGCAAAATAACGCACTAATCATGATTGATATTGTTTACTGTATGAAACAGCCCCATGATTGCTCCATGATTGAAATCACTGGATGAATTGAATTACGGAATAATTAAACCGATTTGTACATAAATGTTTGATCAGCAGCAAAGAAGCACATTCAACTTGCGTTAGCGTGTCAGCAGAACAGCATCCTAAGCACACGTCTTCTCACATTTGAAAAGAGGTATTGATCGCAATCACTCGAAATGGCTTGCAAATTGGCTCAGTAAAGGTTTAACTAGTTCGTCAAAAGTGCGATAAATAATTAAGTAAACCGCAAAGTGGCATGCACAACCTCTCAGCGAGCAACAACGTCCAAGACAAACACGTCCATTTATTGCAAGTGACAGTAGTAGTAAAACCTCCACGTACCACGTCTTCCTTTCTCGTTCGCTGTCAGTTTAAAAAGTAAAGTGAAACTCATCAAAACTTTAGTGCAGCTGCACCGGAGCGCCCCGGGGTGGTTAACAGAGGGCTGAAAAATCCCGGCAACCGGGGGAGGGGGGTCAAAACTTTGCACCTCCCCCTCCATCCAAGCTCGAGCTCGAGTTTGTTGCTGTTTGTTGTTTCGAAATCAATTCGACGCGTTTAGTGCTTGAGGGTGCTTGAACTGGAGCTGAGGTAGTAAGGGAAAATCAAAACAGCACGATACAAAAAGAGGTGGAGCGTCGCGCAGTCATTCGATTGTCGCGTTGCATCGGGGGAAAAAAGGAAACCATTTCTTCGGACTGAAAGTGTTCGAACTTGCTCATGCAGTACTGCTACTGTCAGTTTGTTCAAAGTTTGTTTTACGAAGCAAGATAAACGAGGCTGCAGCAGTGGAAACAGCTTGGTTGAAGCTAGATTGAATGTTTTGAAGGAATTATCTTTAGAAGAAAAAATATTATACTTTAACTAGAAATTATCTAGAAACATGCGATGACTTCCGACTGCAAACTACGAGTCTTCTGCATTACGCCACCTTCCTCTGAATGTCCTTCGAATAGATAAAAGTTTCTGTTTTTACCAAACTTCTCTCAAAACAAAATGTGGCTGGGAGTGGTCGAAATGCGGAATGTTTGTACACCGTCCAGAGGCTTATCCTGCAACTTCTTCATTTGCATTTTCTTCCTACCGGTTCCACGCACGCGTTCCATAGTGGGTAAATAAATAGAGCAAATTAATTTTGATTAATTCATTGCCGCCAAATGGAAAGTGCACACAAGACGAAAGCCTCACCATCAGGACCGCGGCAACGATGGCAAGCGTTTTTGCGAGCGTACGTAAGAGTGCACCACATGCGGCAAACAGAGCGCAAGTTTGCTCAGTCCCAAGCTTCCAGGAAGCGGGAGCTTCCTTACCCAGACACAGTGCACAAAAAAAACTTGGCAAATTAAATAAGCAACGCGATTGTCCGCTGACAGCACGGTTCATGGTGTCGCTCAAGGATTTCTCTTCCTCTCTCTCTATCTCTCTCGCTTGCTTTCGGGCAGGATTTACGGTTGGTGGCTTAGCTTAGGTTGCGCTCTTATTTTCCCTTCTTTTTTGGCTCTTTCGTTCTTCCGTCTCTTCTGTTCTGTCCCAAAGCCGCAAGATTACCACGTGGTTGAGGAGAAAAAAGAACAGTGGAGACGCCAGGTTGTTTGGCTCTCATCGGGCCACTTGAGTCAGCTCACCACGATGACTCGACGCCTTTTGGTGGCGGCTCGGAACGGTTCCGGTTCCGAATCGTGCCCGCTACCACTACTGTATTGGCTAGCAAACGGAGGGATATTACTTCCCGGTGCACACCAGTCAGCCCCGGGACGAACTTTTATGCTCCAATCAACAAACTTTTGACGAGTTGGAAGCGATCGTGGGGTTGCTGTTTTTTTTTCTTTCCCTTTGCCCGTTTTTGTTGGTGCTAGGGGTTTTGTCCTCGTTGCTTATTTTGTTTGAAACGGTTATTTCCGTTTTTGCTGCCCACGCCGCCTCACACCGTTCTTTGGTTCATCGCGTGATTGTGCCCTGTAACAACGTGGTTGTTGTACTGAGCTGGTCGGACGGATGCTTTGGGAAGACGGGAAGTTCTGTTCGCCTTCCTTCGCAGCAGCAAGGCAGACAACGTAAAGACAAGATCGCCGTTTCCCCCTTGCACCGTGTGAGTGTGTGCGCGCGCGACAATGCACAGATTGGGCACGTTACATCACAGCTCTGGGAAGAAATAATAGAAAAAAAACCCCTCAGTTTGTACAGCAGAACGTTGAGAAGCGAACGGGAATGAACACATCCAAACTTTGCCATCATTTGTGGGTACTTTTCTTCGGAGGAGAAGCAAACGCGCGGAAGGAAGTTTTTGATTTTCGAAGCAGAAACTTTTTTTTGGCGCTTCCTCCCGCCCCCTGCTTCGACGAAACTTTAAGCCATGGTTTTCATTTCGTCATCTTATCGCGTCTTTTTTTTTTTTGCTTGCTCTTATGCCCGCGCACTGGATGGAACGGAGCAGAATGTCATAAATCTTTTAAATGATCGTGTTCAGGCGCGTGAAGGGGGAGTTGTGGATCGTGAGTGGAGCAGTGGAAGGCTTTGAATAATGATAGCTGTAGTGGTTATTTATATTTAACTTAATATTTGCACCGAATTAAGCCATGAGCGGTGTGAGTCGGAGGCGAATGATTGTGTTGTTTTTCTTCTTCTTCTTCTGTTACACTGTCAATGGTTAGTGAAGCAACTGAGCCGAATCAAGTTCAACGACTGTGTTTCAGTTGGTTGGAAAGTAAAAGGGCGCAACAAAAAGATAAAAACTTGAGGATAAATTTAAGTGGCCTATTTATGAGTGAATCCTAAAAATAGGATTAAAGAAGAATGAGTCTGTTTCCAACCTTTGGAGCCATTTTTTGGGATACATTGGACCCCGTTGAAGAAGCGTTGGGATTATTTTAATTCTTCAGTATCTGTTGCAATGAAAGACATCCGCTTTTGCCCAACGGAAGATACCGTTCCCATCGTAAAGCTTTGAAATGGCAAGGCGGGAGGGGGAAAAAAGTAATGAAAGAATTTAAAAACAGCCCACAGTTACTGTGCCGTAATAGCTCTCTGCTCGGCAGTGTGCATGGCAGTGTGTACGCTTGTGTTCGGCAGTACATTTTTACAAATGGCACATAAATTATTACGACTCTTTTCACGCAGCCAGTCCTTTTGTTGCTTCTGCACGCAATTGGTGCCCAAAAAAAAAAGAAACAGGCGTTGAGGAAGGATATCAGCCAACCGAAGTGCTACCATCTGTTCTAGCCGTTCGGCTCACGTGACGGGCGGAAGCTTTTTGGTGGGCTATTTAATGTTCGTTGTGAGGCGAAACAGATCGTCTACGAGTGTTGGCGAGTTTTGAATTGCTTGCAAAATGGAACGAATAGACGCCTAGATTATGAAGAAAGCGGCATGCTTCGTGTGAGTCCTTTTAAATGTTGGCTGTTGGTTTTGAAATAATGGCGGCATTAAAGCATTATGTTTTAATGGAAAACAAGCAAACAATAGAATGAACCGTTGCTGGGACCTCTTGAGCTGTATTGAAGAGTTCATATGGTTCGAAAATGGTAAAGGTTTTAAGTAAATTTTGACTGGAAACTCAACAATATTAATAATGGGTGTAATATACATTGTTTATTTAATATACACTAAATACCAACGTATTTTAGCATCAGAATACTGCGATGTTACACCAACCAAAGAAACCTAACTGTAGCTAACTAAAATCATGAAGTTTTATACACAATTTCCCAGAAATGAAGGCATTTGGCCGGTTCCGTGGTACTGTTGTCAACTTGTGTGATTTAATAACATGCCCGTCAAGAAGAAGAAGGCATTTTACTCGTAGACATATGTTGAAACGAGTTATTCTAACCGCCAAAATAAGGTCCTTTTTTTAAAAAAGAACCGAGACTTCATTAACGATGTAAGAATTGTTTGTTTTAATTGGTCTCTGCACAACCCCTCTTTGCTAGTTGATTGTGCTCCTGAGATACACAAATACTCATACTTATGCATAAGGGTCAAAGTGTCTCATGTATATTTCATTTGTACAAAATATGATATGGAGTGACTGTCTTTTATCAAACAATACTACCTTTTTTGGTCAGTTTCATGATGCTAGAGCTACTATGGCAATGTGTTTAAAGTACTGACAAGTAACATGGATGCTTTAGCTCGTTTTAGATTAAATAGTGCTTAGATTGTAGCCTCCAATTCAAAACGTATTATTTTCAATCGTTAACCTCCAAACCAAGAAAATACCCAAATTCCATTCTTCAACCCACACCGTATTCCCATTTGCTAATCGTTTGAGCTTTTGTTTTGTCATTTGCCATTTGACAAAACCAAATCGTCCAGAACGCGGGTTGACGGTTTTTAACGCTAACGGGAACATTTTAATTGAAATGTCATTCCAATAAACCAAAGTTCAGCCGACCGCGTAATGAAATGTGAGTGGAATGGGGAGACACATTGGGATTCCGCCGAAGCTTCTCGGGTTGTAATTTGTTCTACGTTGTTATGTGTCAAAAGCTGTGAGCTTAGGTCGTTCTGAATTTCCAATTTGCGATTCAGAGGCTTTTTTTACTAGCTACCCATCAAATTACAACTACTCAGGTTTGAACGATTGCCTCCAGCCTGGAAGCCGGCGCCGGATAGCTCTCATCGAACTTTGATAAATTTCCCATCTCATACTTCCTTCCGAGTGTGGCCGAGTGTATCTTAAAGAAACCGAACGACCAGGCTCATCACCACGATTCGATTGGGGGAGATTACCTTCTAAATTGGTCTGCCGACTACTACAGCCCGGACTGTGGACTGTCCATGTAACGAACGTTGGTGTGGAAGCTTCCTGATTTTAGCCTTCGAATTCGCTTCCATATCACTCACAGACCAGATATATGGGCACACAAACACTCGCAGCACTTCCGGCAGTAGTATGCCGTTTGCTGTTGGCGTCATCATAAATCATCGTGCGTTTTATCGTCCTGTGCAGGATCGAACTACTCCGCATCACGGACGGTGCGCGTAAGCTCACAGACAAACAAACGCCCTTTCGCTCGTCTGGTAGGATTTGCAGAATATCGCAAAGGTAAAAGGATGCCCTTGTTGAAATGGTGGATGCAGGAGGGACAGTGTGGACGGGTGTGAATGTTCGACAGGCAGCTAGGACAGCTAGTGGTGGGGAATAGTACCATCCAGTATCAAACGCTCAAAAGCTCATGTGTTTGTGTGCTTGTGTGTAGCTAACACACATACACAAAAAGCCTGTCATCTCCAAGGAGTGGTTGGCCTTATCTAGGATTCGAAGGAAAACGCTTCGTTTCTCGAGATTGAAATTCATAAATTCAATCCAACCGAAAAGAATGATGACGATTTCGGTGGATCTTGGGGCAACATGAGGCGCCTGGGAGAACAATCCAAGAACTCTTCGCTAGCCGTCCGCTTTTCCCACGCTCACAGCTCCCTCCATTGAACCCCTCTGTGTGTGGGGCCGCATTTTCAAACCAAACAACAAGCAGCGAGGGATCGTTTTGTGATAGTGCATATATTTCATCGATCCTGCCAAATGCTCTGTACCACACTGCCCCCTCCCCCTCCTTTCTCTTCGCTCTTGATCGCTAAACGTGAAGGGAGTGAAGTGAATTTTGATATTTGACTCGCTGCGAGACCGTCGTGGACCTTCTGGGACGGGAGAGAGTGGATAGACAAGAAAAATATGCTTTAGGATGCATAAAATTGTGCGCATATTTCTTTACGCATCATTGAACGTTTACAGTTTGCGATGGGGTTTGATAGAACTCGGCGGGCTGGGGAAAGAGGGTACCAACGGAAACGACGTACGGGACAAACGTTTCCGCTTTGGTTGTTCCTTGCTTTTTTTTGCGCTTCGGGTGAACAAACAGCGTACCGATTTCTTTCGTTCTCGGTCACATATTTATTTGCGCTGGGCTGTGCTGTGGGAGGCGCAGGCTCTCATTGTTCATTGCTTTGCTTTGAGCGGATGATATGATGGATATTTGAGACGGAAGGAATACATACATAAAGTTATCATGCTCGTGCAGGCAAGGCAAGTAATTGGCCATCTTGGTGGTGCAATATGCGAAAGGATATACGAAATGGGCCTTGTTTTGATGGTGGTTGATTGCTTGAAGTCAGCAGACACAAGTCTTTCCGTTTCGACACGATGATAGTTGTAAAATTACGGATTGAATATTGTCAATCTACATTCTTGAAAATAATAATCTTGATTTTAAGTTGTCTTGAAAAAACCATAATATAACAATACTATCAGTAACTAGTTTTCCAAAACCAAATGTTTTCTAACATAACATCAAACTGCTAATATTTTAGATTGATTATTCTGATATCATTATCATTTTTTCGTATTTGATTAGATTATGAATAAGGTTCGGTTACAGGTCTGCGGAATAGTCAAGAGGAATATCAAGAGAAACTGATTTTGAATCATAACTGGTTGTGGAACTGATCTTCAACCCATACCCGTATTGGATCTGAACTCGGACCCATGTTGCTAATGTAACTGAATTAATCCCGATCAGGAACTGACCCCTTTTAGGTTTTGGAAATCCTTTTAGGCTTTGAGTACAGGTCGTGAACACATATTAAATCAGGAGTTGTGACTGACCGTTACTTGACGGCCTAAAAAGATTTCACGGAGTGAGTCGTCCGTTTCGATGGGAATAATATGGCCAGGTCACTGGAGCCTAGCAAGCTTGATACGATGCACGACAGTGAGGACGCCGTACATCTCGTATAGCTCGTCATTATAGCGGCTCCTCCATAGTCCTTCCACACATACCCAAGGCCAAGAATACTTCTGAGCATTTTCCTCTCGAACGTGGCCAAGAGGGATACGTCAGATTTGGACAGTGTACATTGGTGATGGGTAAAGTTGGCAAAAATCCGGAGTCGACTCCGATCCGACTCCGATAAATTCGGAATCGACTGCGGAAGGTAGGTCCGCGCTGCAATATCCGGAGTCGTTTGGAATCGTTCGGAGTCGTACGGAGTCGCCCGGAGTCGCTCGGAGTCGGAGTCATTCGGAGTCATCCGGAGTCGTTCGGAATCGTTCGGAGTCGTCCGGAGTCGTCCGGAGTCGCCCGGAGTCGGAGTCGTCCGGAGTCGTTCGGAGTCGTTCGGAGCCGTCGGAGTCGTTCGGAGTCGTCCGGAGTCGCCCGGAGTCGGAGTCGTCAGGAATCGTCCGGAGTCGTTCGGAGTCGTTCGGAGTCGTTCGGAGTCGTTCGGAGTCGTCCGGAGTCGTCCGGAGTCGTTCGGAGTCGTCCGGAGTCGTTCGGAGTCGGGGTCGTTCGGAGTCGTTCGGAGTCGTTCGGAGTCGGGGTCGTTCGGAGTCGTTCGGAGTCGTTCGGAGTCGTCGACTCCGGACGACTCCGGTCGACTCCGAACGACTCCGACTCCGGGCTGATCTAGTGGTTCCATTTTGCCGGAGTTGGAATCGAACTAAAAATAGTCGGAGTCGGATCGGAGCCGTGGGTGCGCTCCATACAGCACATCACTAGTGTACATGTCTCAGAGACGTGTGTGAGTACTGGTACTATATAGGTACTATATAGTCCCAGGTTCGTCCGTCGCGACAGGTTCTTTGAGGTGAACTGTTTTCTCAGACTGTAGAATGACCGGGTGACAGCCAACATCCTTGCACAACTCAGCTTCCTTGCTATTATCGTTGCTGACCCTTGACCCTTTAGACAGATGAATTCTTGAACGACATCAAAGGTGCATGCTACTATCAGTACGTCATGTCTACGCAAGTTGGGACTAAGAGTTGGTAGGGCCACTGATTTTGCCAGCATTAGTTTGGTCTTTGGTGCCTCGTTTATATGCAATCCGAGGTACTCTGCCGCCTGCCCGATCCCTTGGTAGGCTTCTGCTGCACAGAAGAGCCGCAAACCGATTATGTCTACATCATAAGCGTATGACAGGATCTGGGTTGACTTATAGAAGATGGTTCCCAAAGTCTCCATCCTCGAGTCACGGATGGCCATCTCTAGCGCCCGGTTAGGATGACAGGCAAGCCCGTCCCAATGGCGCAGACCTTTGATGGTAGCAAAAAACGCTGATAGTTTTTCATCCACCTTCACCTGGTAAGTTACGTTGGTCATAGTCATCAACTGACCACTGCATCCCCGGACTTCATCCCCACTTTATTCCGATTCAAGATCTATGCCTGGACCTTTTCTAGCTTAAAAAAACAATTGCTATGGAGATTGGTAGATAGGGATTTATGGTTGTTGAGGACATTGTATGAAACTTTGGACTCCTTAGCTGTAGTAATTTATGGACCTTGAATCAGCGTACACATTTGTTGTTTCATTCTTTCTATTTCATATGTTTAGTTTGATTTTTAGAATTTAGGATTTACATGTAGTTTGCATTTAAGATTTGCATGTAGTTAAATGATAAATCCTAATTGCAATTATAGACCATCGCTTATTGTAATCAAGTGTGTTATTTACGCCATTTCATGGACAGCAGACATTCCAGTTCAATTGACGAATATCGAGGATCTGTCTCAGACGCATATTTGGCTTTATTGTGAAGAAAATGAGCAGAACCACCTTTGATATTGTCAAAGTTCCAGTGCCAGTTCTTGCAATATTGGATATGGGATGTAATCAATACAAAAACATAAAGTATCTTATTTCTATCTGTTTTCCATACATTACAAATGTCAGCAGTTTCTATTCGTCGAGCATTTTGAATTTTATGATATAGGACGCATTGAAATATACACGAGATAATCGATGCTATTCCGATGCCACGCTGTTTAAAGTTACCCGTCCGTGAGCTTGTGCGCTTTGCAAAATGTGTCCCCTCGAGCGGATACGCTTCCATCCAGCCAGCCAGCCTATTGCGCAAGAGTTATATTATTGTATGCAAACAGCAGCAGTTTTCCACATTATGCGCCATCGTTTGCAATTTTCCCATCCATAATCGAATGTAAATACTGCGGCCTTGCGGAATGCTGCCCTCTAGCCATCAAAGCCCAGTTGTACATACAGCACGCTCTATCTCCGCGTGCGTGATTATGTACACCGGGTTAGGCCGAATCAACGCTGCCAAAGCGGCAGTATTAAATTATGTTAAGCGGCAGATTGTTTATCGGATGTTTCTCTATCCCTCTCGCACACACTCTCTCTCTCTCTCTCTTCTTCTTTTTCTCTCTCATTCCTTCTCGATGGATATTAAATTATAGTTTTAAAAGGATGACTGTGAGCGGTTTGTGACCGGGGTGGCTGGAAGTTGAATCCGTGTTTACCGCAGCTCGAGCTTAGGATAGGCTTAACCCTCCCACCGGAAATTAAGTATCAGCCCGCATTAAGTATCGGTTCCAGTCCCATCCCTGAGATAGTTCATTGAATATTTGCGGATTAACTATCCCAATTAACTGGAATCGGAAGTGCAAAATCACTACCAGTTATCGTGCACAAAAGGGACAGGCAGGGGTCGTTCTGGGGAACGGTAGTGAACATTGCATCCGAACCAGCTAAAGCACAAAAAAAGGATCCCTCTTGGTAGCTATTTATAAAATGTGTCCCTTTTTTCTTCTCTGTCTCCATTATTTCACTTACCTGGATGAGCAAGAGCTATCAACCTCTTGAGACGGGTTTTTTTGGTGGGGTTAGGATTTCATATAATCCAACGTTCGAAGAGTAGCGTAGCGGAAAGACAGGTCTGCGAGGTTGAGGCTGGTGCAGGTTGAAGCCACTTCAACCTTGACCAGGGTTTCATCAGAAGAAAGGATCGGAATCGGGCGGCAGTAGCGGACGGGAAAAATAAAACGGTTGGAATGAAAAACCCCGGGACCGGTTAAAATCTCGTGAACCATCCTCGGAGCCCCTAAATATCGTATTCTAATCAGTTTGGTCCCAAAAATAACCCGTCCCCGTTTGATTGGCTTTGGGTACGACGTGGCGTGGCTGGATGGGTGACTGGAGTAGAGCGAACAGGAATGAAACCAAAGCAGAAACCCAAATCTCGTAGGACGAGACCGACTCGCCGTTGTGCAAAAGATGATGTAGCGGCATCGTTCGGCGTTTGGTTCCGTTTTTTTCATCCACAAAAGGGGACAGTGTTTAGTGCGAATGTGAAGTTTTGTGAAAAGCGGACTGCAGTGTGGCCCGGCCACGATCGATAAACGGATATCCGGCTGAGTTTTTTTGCTGTCCACGGGGGCCTTCGGTTGGATTCTCGCGCGTTTGGGTGCTGCTTGTTCCAAAGCACCAAAGGCTGAAGGTCCCGGATACAACTACTAGTAACAGAGCGCTGGGAAGAAGTAAAGCAAATGCCGGTCCCAGACCCGGTCCCGAATTGAATGGCCAGGTTTCCGGCTTCCCTTTTCGGAGGGCCCCGGTGTGCCGGATTGGAAGTGAATAATTTGATTTGAGCCTCGAGAGAAGCGAGAAGTGAAAACTTCAACAGCCAACATCTGGTCCGGTATATGTGTGTTTGTGTTTGTGTTCGAGATCTGCGGCTCCTGGTGTGAAGTCCGGCGAGACTGTCCTGAGACAACTTCCTGGGTCGTGGAAAGTGACGATTCCATGCTCAGTTTGGGCCTCGTTTTTGGTTCGATTTGATTTTCCAACCACTACCATCAACGGCATTTATGGGTGAACATCAGTGTATGTGTATGTGTTTTAGAGGGGACTGCTTTTTAAGGGGCAGTATACAATATGGTGCTGATAATACAGAAGATTTCCCAGGATGGTTTTGGAATTTGTGGGGCTCAACTCTTTCCAACAGAAAACCGAAAGTTAATGGTCAGTGCCGGGGCACTGGCACTGTTTGGACGGGGGTTTTGGGCTCCATTTGAAGCGATCAAGGGGCAGGCGTTATGGGGAAAGAGTATGTGCCTAATTCTCCCAGGAGGAAACTCTCATTTACGTGAAACGAATGGTTGAAGGTTGGTGGTGATGTGTGTTGCAGATGGTATAGCGGTAGAGAGGAAAGGATTGAAGAGTTTTAAATTAATCCTGCCCAGAGATAAAAGCTGTGAAAGTGAAGTGAAAGGGGTCCAGCCGGTGCTATGGGAAATTGTATTTATATTGATCGTTGTAGCTTCTTACGTTCGGAGTGGCCGTACGGCGGAGGGTTGTTGTGTGATTGAAATGAATTAAGCCTCAAGCTCGTGGTATGTTAGTGTGGGGGGAAAATTGAACTTACCACGGCATACATTGTTTTAAACACATCAACTTGATTTGTGTGTAGATAGCGTAACATCTATGCGCATCCATTATAATCCATCAACTTCTTGTGTTATTTCGAAACACGTGGGGACTGAAGCATGTTTGTGATTTATTGCACGATAGAACTTTTTCTAACAGCACAATTAAAAAGGGGAAAAAATGAAAGCTTCTCAAACAGAGGGCAGTTGAAAAAATGCCAATAAATAATATAAAGTAGTAAATGAGCTCTTGATTGTTAACGAATCACAAGCTTTGCTGTGTCTCTAATGTTATTAGAATAAATCTGCAAAATTTATCATTATTTTCGATTTAAAATCGTCCACATCCAAGTTTGGGGCGAAGAGCAAAGTCTGAATACAGTTGTTTAAGAATCGTGATTTATTTTTACTAACATAGTAATATAGCTATTAAAATAGGTAGTAAATTACAAATGACGTAAAGACTTCAGTGATATTTTCATTCTTTTCCTAATCTATCTAGTCTTTGGGGCTTCATTTCCCCCCATTTTTTGAGAATTTTTGCATTATCCAGCTTCTCTTGTACCTCAAATATAGACTGTGCCGATATTGTACTTATTTGAGTAGTTGAGTTAAGTGTCAAAACAAGTTGTTTTATTTATTTTATTTTTTTTATGATTTTTTAATATTGATCAAGTGAAGATTGTAAGCGTCTCCATGTACCTTCGTATCGTCAAGCTATCTTCCAAAAACTGAAAAAATAGTATAAAACTCACATAGAGCTTGCCTTTACCTAAATCTTTCCATTTTTTACATCTTTTCGCCTTCCTACGCATAGACAAAGCTACAAGGAAGCGCATAAAAGCGAACATCAAAGCACGACACACCTCAGTACATAGCACCGTACCATCTCTCGTTCACCTCCCTTAACCATCCTCCCTCTACACAAACGCACACTCGCAGGCAGGCGCCCGGTAAGTAATAAAAGGTGAAAAACTTTTTCACCCCGGTAGCGTTTCTGGTCGGTGCCGTTCGGGGAGGATGGGATTCTTTGATGCAAAATTGATCCACCCCAAAGCACACGGCTCACGACGGATCGATCGAAAACGGGGAAAAGAACCCGGGGAATGAAGGTATAAAAGATAATATGAGGACAGCAAAAAAAAAATCAAGTTCACAGCAATGCGAACAACCACCGTTCCCTGTTCGCCCTGTGCGCCTTTGCCTAGCGGTCGTAATAAAAATAATCGTAAAATCAAAAATCGATAATCGACTGAAAATCATCCCAGCCCAGCGAAATGAGACGGAGATAAATGTAACTGTCTTGGGCGCCCGCCGGAGACGCTGGAGAAGCGAACGGATTATTATTTCGAAGCGTTTGGCAATGTTAAGTGAGTGGAAAGCTCCATCGGTGGGGTGAATTCAATTCAAACTAGAACTACTCCTGCTACTCGGTGGTGGGAAAAAAGCGCCCTGTGAAACTAGCTACTCCTTTGCAGCTTGGAAGGTACAGAGAAAATGGGAACAAAAAAACAATATCTTTTGCCGATTTGGAAGGAAGCCACCCAGGGTTGGAGCGCTTTTGTCGGCTTTTGGCAATCTCGCAGCTAATCTAGTGGAAAATTTTCCTACAGAAAAGTGTCCGCTCCTCGCGCAGCCCGCAGAAGGTGGAGATGCCTTTAATGCACCACTTGTTTGGTTCGCTCGCGAGATCGTTTGGCAGTTGCCGTTTGGGCTCCGAGTCGGTTGTTTGTGTGTTTTTGGGCGAGCCTTTCATCGCTGCCAATAACGTCACTGGTGTTTGCTTATTTTGATGAGCTATTTGGGAGTCACTGTTTTTGTAAGGGTGTAAGGATAAAACGAAGCAATGGGAGATGTCGTTGTGCTGAAGGATGTACAGGATGGGCGAAAGATGTACTTGGAGACATTTTGGATTATTTTAGGTATTGGAATTACAACGTAAATGGTCGTAAAGCTCTAGAGTGAAAGTATTTGATTGGAATGTTATAAAGCTTATAATTTTGAGAACCCATAAAAATGGGTTATACATGATTCAGATGTTTTCGATGATGGTTTTGGTTTGTTTACGCCAAAGCTATATAAAATGTTTCATTTAGAAATATCGCTCAGAATATATTTGTAAAGTAACTTTGAGATCATCCCACAATAAATTAAAACCAAATAATCCTTAGGATTGATTCAAGATTATCTAGGATATAGTATGTGAGTAATGATCTTAAACCGATCGAAAACCTCCATTTAAAACCGATCAATTAAAAGTAATTTCATTTCCGTTTCCCGTTCAGCAAAAAGAGAGTGCAAATTAAATTTGTAACAAATACTTTCTTTTCTATTTGTGTCTAGCTGCCAAGAAAGCTCCCCCCCCCCGTTTCGAGTGAAAAATGAAACCACTTATCTATTGAAGTGATGTGTAGCCGGGTGCAAAACATTGTTCTTGCCCCGAAGATACATTGAAGAAGGCCGAATCTCTGTTCCATGCTCTTATCCATTCAAGACCAACGGGCAGCTCTTTGGTACCTTTTTTTTTTAAGCAATTACCCATGTTCTTTTTTGGCTTAAAAGCAATAGATTTGTAGCTAGGCAAACCGTTTTTTCCGTTTTATTTTGCTCCGAGGGAAATAATTTTGCTTGCAATCGCTTGTAAGGTACAAGTGTGGTTTAGGGTCAGGGAGCGGTCAGGGCTGTTTACAAGGGTGATGAAATGAAATTATCGCGGCTAAAGGTTTTGTTCACGAGGCGTTTCGTTATTTCTTCACACAGCGGTTTGCAACATTCAGCAGCGATGTCAATAAATCTGCCAGCTTAGGTTACACACACTGAAGGATGAGTGGAAAAAGGATTTAGCAGCTTTCGAAAGAGGAAAAAAACAGTTGTAGTTTGCAGTTGAAAGCCACAGTTTGAGATGAATTTTCTCGTTTTAAAAAAAAGAAAAGAAGAAGAAAACACGTTTACCTATGGAAAGAAATCAACATACGTTTCAGCCGCCCCAGTGCCTTTGACACTGAACACGAGATTGGTTTTAATTGGTGTACAGTTCTTGGCCGCTACTGCCTGCAGGATGAGTTTAGTGGCGAAGCTGACCAAACCCAGAACATAATCTTGGTTAATTGAAATACGTACAAGCGAAGGGCAAAAAAAGTCTAACAAACAAGCAAACCACCGACCAAATGCCTTGCGAAGAGCTTTCGCACAACGTGAGGTTACTGAACAAACAAACACACATATACACACACACGTAAATACACCTTCTGCCAGCGTCCGTAGTAATCGGAACGTCCTTGCGGAAAGTGCAATGCAGCAACTGCGGCAGCAGACTGCAAATAACGTTGGAAAAGTGAAGAAAAAACAAAACAGCACACAACTTTGTTGCTGCTACTTTCGTTGAAGTTCCCTGTTTTTTTTTTGGACCACCCATTTTACCGCCTCCAGATCCGAAAGCTGCAAGAAGCAAACAAACATCTACCCATACATTAGCTGGCCACACAAATGCTCAAACGGCTGCACCACTGCAACGTGGAACAACACTAAAGTAATGGTTTGAACATATCACATCCCACCACAAGTGCCAGCGACCAACGAAATGAAACAAAACGAGAGGGAGCATGCTTTAATGAGCACTATTTGTGAGTCTTTTTTGTTGAGACACAACGACAAAAACCGCTCGACAGGGACGGCCACTGTAGGTGCAGCAACACCAACAAATTATGCTTATGCAAATTGAAGCCCCCGTTTTCGCGCTGCTCGCTCCCGTAATCCGCAGGAATCGTTTGAAATAATTTATTTATGCTCGCGATTACACTCCTTTCTCCCCTCTCGAAAAGGGAAGGAAAGTGACACTCATTCGCAGCAATTAAATAATGCGCTAACGATTGCAAGCAATTGACACCACGGGCGTGGATGGTTGCTGTTGTTGTAGGGAAAAGTGCAATAAATGTGTGTTGCATGTTGCACTGGTCGGGTTAATGTGCTTGAGAATTTAATAACATCTAAACTGGATTTAATTCTAGCCCACTCGAGTTATGCATTATGTACAATGTACACACTGCAACGACATCGCAACGATGGTGGGGGGTTGAATGTTTGTTTCTAATGCCACTTGAATTATGTGGCGTACCTCCCAGCTTAAACACAACTGCCAGAAAGTAAGAAAATCAACAAGCGAACAAATAATTAAACTCTCCACTGACCAGAAAGTATTTACCCTCTCTGGTGGAATTGTCATTTTGTGTGCCTGTGCTTTATTAAAAGCTCTTATTTATTAGCGCGAGAATTAGCGGGTCAAAGTAAGAGCATGCGTAGACTGGCTAGTCGGAATTATCGTGTAAAAATCCATTGCATTTACACTAACAGAGCGCAACCAATTTGGGGGTGCGAGAATGCGCTTTATTAAATCCTGAAGCTGGACCTTTCCATTTATGTATGCAACATTATTTATTTACACGCGATTGCTGTTCGGTTGATGGGGCTTTTAGTCACATTTGCGGGGCGCTACCAGGCTGCCAAACCGCCCAAGTGTGACAAAGTCTCATTTCCCGCAGGGAATTGGGGTCGAGTGCACTTGGAACGGAGTTTTGCTCTGTAAATGGTGTGCCTCGTTTCGGGGAACAACTAATGGCACTGGTTGGAATCGAACGCAAAACGGAAGTGTCGTTTATTGTTGCAGCTGTTGTTTTTACATCGTACGAATGATGTATGTATGTTTTTACCATTGTTGAAATAGGGGTACAATATGGGCGATGAATTGTGCTCAATATGAATTAAAATACATTGTAAAGCTTATGTTTCAGGTTTTAGTGTGATGTACTTAGATTTAATTTGTGAATGTTTTTATTTTATTTTTACTTATTTTGTAGACGTTAATTGACACAGTGGCAATTTCAACAGCGGTTTGTGAATCATTTTCTTAACGATTGAATAAATGTTTAAACGACAACACTGCTTCAATATACCAGGTAGACGAATGTCTGCTTAATTTTGTCTATCTTTCTGATGCACGAACCATTTGTTACTTTAAGGGATTTAAGACTAAACTCAAAAGCAAAATTACAAACATGGCCCTTGACACGACACAGAAGCTTGTGTTTAAAATTTAATACGCAACCAAACTGAAGGGTTGCACATTTAACGACCCGCTAACTAGCAAACCGCTTAATTATCCATTACTTGGTCTGTTTTGTAGTGGTTGCACGAACCGTACCACCTCTCTCTCTCTCTCTGGCTGGTTTTGTCCGTTCTCTTTTACTCATTTTCCATCGAGATGCACCTTTCACAGATGCAGCACAACTCGTACTGCAGTAATAGAAAGTAAAAAAAAAAAATAAAAAAATAATATCAACCCAAACGCACCCCTTTGTCAATGTGTGTCTTGCTCATCCATCACACTAATGACTTCACTACGTAGCGACGAAATGCTCATCAGCACTTCATTTTATAGCCAAACTCCCGCCGTCACGGTTTGACCCACTGGCAAGTAGTGGGGCAAACAACATAGAAAAAAAAACACACACACACACACTAACCCGTTGAACTTATTACTTTTTTATTCGCTAACTGGTTTGCCTCTGCACTCTGCTTAATTTTTACCCGACGCATCACCATGTACACTCGATGAGGGTGCAAAAAGGGGTTGTGGGCTGTGTCGGGTGTTAGATTATGGCAGAAAGATAGTGTGCCGTCGGTGTTAGTGTATGTTTTTTTGCATTACGAAGGGATATGGGGGCTTAAAGGGAACCTGTTGATGGGAGTTTATCAAACAATATATTATACATGAATTTGAAAATTTTGAAATAAATTGATAGTTTTTCCATATGATATTAGCCCCAGGCACGACAAAGTTCAGATCAATTTATACAGAATTATTTGAATTGGTCTGTCTATTACGATTGATTGATATTAAGAGATAAAGTCGCATTGCAATAACAATTTAAACATAAAATAAAATACCAAGTTTTACTTACCACAAAAGTTTTGTATTGGTAATATCGGTGCTGCAAACTCTCACTGTAAATGTCATTACAAATTCTGGCTGCAACAAAACTTCGTGTACTCTATTGTGATAAACAGAGGTGATGCTCAAACAGTTGGTGTGGCCAATATATGCTTGATGACATCTTAGTCTTTGTCATGACTTTTTTTTTAAACTGTGATCAGTTCTGCAAAATGTCACTGACATAATCACGACACACTCAAACAGAAACAAAGTAATGTCTGCGTCACGTGCTCTACGGTGATGATCAGAGGTGGTACTCAAACAGTTCGTGCGACTATCACATGCTTGGTGCCAATTTGTGCAACCAACTTTTGGTCAGTTAGTTGGTCGCGACATTTTCAGTCGATGATCATCACGATATTCACGGAAGATATGCGGTGCATGCGAGTGGTTGCAAACAAAAAATGAGCATACTTTTTCGCTCAAAACCTTTATCGTTCTACCCAATAGAGCATCAAAGTAGACAAATCGAGAAAGCATGTTTATATTGTTGCTTGAGACTACTCACTAAATGTGTTCGAAGAATGTCGTGATTATCACCGACAGAAAATGTCATGAAGAATTGAGTGACCAAGAATTGGGTGCCACAAAAAATGTCACCCACCATGTGATTGGTCCACCAATTGATTGAGTCACACCGCTGATCATCACAGTTGTGCACGTGAGCTCGCGTCAAGTTCGACATGTGTTGCCATGTCATGATAAGCACTTTCATTGAAAGTTAACAATGAACAATGTTCATCGTTTTCGGTGGTGATCGTCACATGAAGCTCATGACATTTTGCAGCACTAATGTTATTCATGGAAGTCCATTTAACATTTCAATAATTTATTTTCATTTTATTTTATTGATTTAGTCATCAACATTTGAAGCTTTGTATATTTTATTAAATTCTACTACGCATTAAAAAAAAGATTAAACTATTTTTAAAAAGCTTTTGGCCCCTCTTTCTCCTTGAGCAAGATTACTGTGTTTGCTAGTGAAAGCGAACTGCGCTGTTGATAGCGATTGAAAAAAAGAAGCTAAACATCATGCTAATGTTTTGAAAAGTGTGTGCGCTAGTGTTGTTCAACCGCCTGCATCTATTAGCGGCTGCCACGAGACAGATCGGTCAGTTTTTGAAGTGTTCCGCCGACGGTTTACTGTGCATGTATGCGTGTGTGTGTGTTGGAGATCGCGGGGGTTTAGGGTGTCATTCAATTTAACTCGACTTGCGGAGAGCGGGAGCGGAGTTGTGGAAAGGAAGTTGTGTTGAATCTTAAATATGGTTAAATGAACAAACCAAGCCCAGGCTGAAGGCACCTACCGGGCATCAAGCACCCGGTTGAAGTCTATATAAAAGCAATTGATTACTCATCACCACCAGTCAGTCGCTCGTTGAACGGTCTCGCTGAACGTTTAAACACCCTCAATCCGCGTGTGTCACCGGTCTGTTTCGCCAAGGGCGTACGCGTACGAGTTTGTTTCACCGAATTCGAATTGGAAACTGGCTGCGTTGTAGCGCCACTGACTGCGTAGGTTAACGGCTGGTTGGCCCTGAACCCACACCCGCTCCCAAACAAACGAGTTGGTTGCGGGTGCGGTGGCCTGTTGGTGCAACACAAAACCGTGTACAAATATTGTACGCACTGCAGTTGTTGCAGTTGGAGTGAAGTGCGTCAAAAATAAACACTAAGAGAGTTTTTGTGTGCTTTAAAAAATCTCGTGAATCGTGGATGTGGTGCTAAAGTTAACTTTTAAAGAAGGGAAAATAAATGGAAATAGGGGGAAATAGAAGGAGATAGAGAGCGAGATGGATTATAAGTGGAAATAGTTCTTAGCTAGCAACAAAGCGAGGCAAAAAATACATAAAAGGGACATCCCCTTTAGGTAAAGCGTGCAAAATCCTTAGAAGAGTAGAAGGCAAAACTTTGTGCAAACATTTTCGCGTATCCCGTTCGCCATATCTTCTTGCGGTACGTTCTGTGAGCAGTGAAGCAGCCGAACGAGCATCGTTATAACAACTACGGCAAACACACGCCTCGTGGCAGAATTTGGTACGGTACGCTCTAGCAGCGTACGGCCATTGCTTTTGTGTTGTACTATTATTCGAAACCTGGCCACTTCATTGCTTCCCTTCATCTCTATCCATCTCCATCCTTCTCTCGCTCTCTTCCTATTTCCTCTTCGGAAAAGTACAGCGAACGGCGTGCTCTCCGAACGCGCTAGTGACATTATCGAGCCCTTGTATCGCGGGTTGCGAAGTGAAGTGCTATATGCGAGATCGAGCGACAGATCCCTCCACTTCACGCGCGTGCTGTTAAACATTGTTAGCATAGTTGGCCGGGCTTTCGGTAGTGTCCGCCATTTTTTTCAATCTCTCCCCCATTTTCCCCAGTACACTTCCAGAAGTGCTACCAGAAGCGTAAGAGTGAAAGAGAGAGAGCAAAAAACAGGTAGTTCCTTCCAGCGATCAGTGTGAAAAATATGAATTCCAACGCCGTCGCACTGCTGCTGTTCGTGGCATTGGCCGTCTGCATCGGGGACAGTGCCGAAATTCCGCCCCTACCGGTACAGGACGACCAAACGGCCGGCGCATCGTCAGCGGAACCGGAAGAATGTAAGTTTGCCGTGCGCTGGTGCGTGATTATTAATTTCTTCCTACGTACGCGTGTTCCCCACTCATACAATGCGGGAAGTTTGGGGACATTACTACTGATGGGACGTGCGGGCGTGCTTGTTGAACACTGCACTTGCCCATTGCTCGGTGTGGGTTTTGTTGCGTTCATTTGGACACGGTGCGACGATTATCTTGAGTGTCCTTGAGCTGGAGCGTGAGGATGGCTACCCCATCGGACGGCGGTGGATATTATCGCCCGAGGTCATGTGAAGCGCAATGTCATAAAGTATGCGAACGGTTCGTTCCAAAAAAGCCTCCGTACCGTGCTGAGCTGTGAAATGGTTGGCAATGAGTTACCGGCGGTTTTGTAGGTTGAGTTGAGTTGTTGATTTTTGAGTTCGGAATTGTGTTTTCGGATGAAGCAGAATGTGTGCATCATTTTGGGTATTCACAAGAGGTATAGCAGTAGAGCTATGCGACCTTAGTGTAGCATAGACATAATTTTCGTTTATAGAAGATTGTGGGAAATTATTAAATTTTCCACTAAATATAAACAAGGCTCAATGTGTGTTTTTCTTGGCAAATTTAAACATTAAACTGGATTTGAGGTACCCTATTGATTATGCTATACATGGGTTGAATGTTTTTTTATTATAACTATCAAATGATCAAGTAATTCAGGACTTCAGGGTTTTAAGAGTCAAATCCGGTTCAATTACAAATCGATAATGATGTCTTAAAGTCATCATTGGAACTAAATTTCTTTTCTTAATATTTTTGCTATGGAGTTGAACACTACGTTTACGTAAAATAACTCCCGGTCGATGAATGCTAACTTGAAATGTCTGTTTGATAACTTAAAAGAGCAAAATCCCTTTATTTAGTTCACTTCAAAGGCTCAGGGAATATCAAACAGATCTCAGTTGGTACAAACATAAGAAAATCTCGATATATTCTTTCCTTCTTTTATAGTTCCGACTTCTGACTACAACCCATCACTAACTACACCAAACAATGTAAAAGTAATCTAAAGTTTAGCGTCACTCTAATGATCCCCTACAATCGTAACACCGAAACTAAACAAGCACATCTCAAACCTTACATCATGCAACTGAAAGCTAAAGTTACTTCCAAACGGTGTAGCATTCATTCCAGCCTATTAAGTTAATCATCTTCTCAGCTCGTTTGCAGACGCTTTCGTCGATCGTAACTTTTGTAACTAGCCCACTTACTGCCGGGCAGTACAACAATCGACACACCAGCGCCGCATAACAAACCATAATTACACCCTCTCGCTCTTGCTGTGATGTTGGCAGTCACACAATTTCTTGGAAATCTCTCCCCGGAGAAGGGCCACCGTGCCGATGCGCGATGCTGACCGCATCGCACCGGCTATCCCGAAGCCCCGAGGGAATGCATCAATTTGGCAGCAAATTTGCCTGCAATATTCAATAATCACCGGTGAATCGTAAGGCACAGCGTCGTAGGGCAAAGCCGGGCGGCAAAAGCGTTCGGCCAAAGACCGCAGCATCCAATTTCGGTGCTAATCTTTCGAGCGTCAGCAGCAGCAGCAGTAGCAGCACAGGAGATGCAAAGCTCCCTGTGCCCCAGCACGAGAAAACAGGTGTACAGGAGTGTGGTGCGCGCAAATGAAGCTTAATTTGAAGCGCCGGAGGCTCCAACGAGGCAGGGGAAAACCGTTCAGGGAAAGCAAAAGTCATTCTGACGAGAACTGCAAAAGTCTGCACAAGGGAACGGAAACGATTTTGTAGAAATTTTCCCCGTAGAACTTCACTGCCGGGGGGCCAACGGCGGCAAAATGGCACGATGGCAAAAATGGGTTCGCTTTTCTTGCTGCAACCGGACGGCAAACCGTGTCTTTGCCGGTGGAAAGGGCCGGCGAGTGGTGAGCAGTTTTCCGTGCGGTGAAATTGCCTCCGGGGAGAAGAGCGGACGGTTTCGTTTTTGGGCTGCTAGGTTCCGGAACTAGTCCCGTTAGTTAGCCTGGTGATTGCAGTATCCCGAGCGCTTCCTGCGTTCCGGACTGGCTTGCTAGAAGGAAATTAATTGCATTAATTGCTCGCGGTGGATTCATTTTGTGTATCTTTTTGTGTAGATGTAGTAGCTGGGAAGACTATGAGCGACAGAAAGGTCAAGCATTTGTTTGAATACAGTTCACACAACGAAAAAAAACAAGCAAAAAAATACACAATCTGGGATGGGTTCTCTAAACATTTTGCAACATCACAACAAAGCCCAAAACAGCAGAAAAGCATTTAAAAACATGCCCTCAAAACTACCGTCAAGAGATATTGTGCCTTTATTTCCCGTTTTTTGTTGCCTGATTTGGCGAGCAAAAAACTTGTCGCACCGCCATAGGAATTGGAATTGTCACAATCATAATCCTTAAACCGCAGGCACTGTGGCATCGTTGACACATTTTTTTCTAGCTCGATGCGTCTGTCGGCGGAAGTTGTTCGCGTCGCTCATTGCAGAGTGCACACCACACCACAAAGCAACGCACACAGCGTTTCACGATCGGGTGGCTGGTGTTTTCTCCCCATCGGAGAGGTCGCACTGATACGTGGCAATTAAGGCGGGTCGACATTTCTCTGGCCGAACTGCACATCGGATCGGGCCTGTTTCTGGACGGTGGAAACAATTTCTTTACACGTTCGCCCGTAATGGGCTTTGTTTCGGTGCCCGAGGGGCAGGGTTTGCTGGGAATGGAACAGTTTTGAAAAGTTCCAGCATCGGAACGACATGGCCACTGTCTCTCATCCGCCGCAACAGTGGCAATTTGAATAACTTTCGCGCGAAACTAATGCGCTCGGCGAAGGAAAGTCAACTTTCGGTAGAACAGGCAAGGCGACACAGGTTCTGGCTAAATTGTGTCCTTTCCCGTGCCTGTATGGTAGGGAGAAACAGAGAGGGAGGGGTTTGGCCGAAAGGTAAAAGTTGGCCTCGGTGAAAACGGAGCGCCCACGGACGCACGAATCCACGCGAGGACAATTTGTTGCGGGACCAGAAACATGGAAATCGTTTGAGCAAAAGTTTCCGTTCCTTGTGCAGAAGTGCCCGAGTCTCGAGCGGAACACTTGGATGATACATTAAAGGCAGCTGGTTTTCAACGGGGGTAGTGCGATGGCAAGGCTGATGACGAGACCAACACGGATGGAAAGTTTTCCGTCGACAGTCTTTGGACCGGGTGTTTGGTGTGAGTGTGTGTGTGTGTGGGGGGGGGGGGGGGGGGGTTAAAAGGTAATGATGCAGCAGGAATTTTTGGGGACGGATTTTAATGAGCTACAGCGACATACTTGTGCTGCCGAGTGGAAGATTCGGTGCAAGTTTCGCGTGGACAGACTTAAGGCGAGGGCGAAGGACTGTTGCAGGAACTAGGAAAGCGCCGGGGACCGGTGTAAGGCCGTTGAAAGTTGGTTTTTCAATTCCCCTGACACGGCGAGCCTATCAATTTTTTTTTCGTTTATGACGAAGTTGACGCACATGTTCCTGCTTGGGCGGATTGAATATACCGAGATCGGCCAGATGTTGGGATGGTGATGAAGAGCAGATCTCTTTTCCTTCTGGCAAGGTGAAGAGTTTGAAAAGAAAGCACGACCGTTGCTTAATGTATGATTATGACAAACTTGATTGTTTTTTCCCCCTCTCTTGGAAACTTTCTAATCGGCTCGTATGTTAATGAAGCTTTTAATGATGGGCAATGTATACTGGTTAAACATTCTTAATAACTTGTGGGAAATAGGTTGACAGTGAATCGGTTGTGGTTTTTCAATTTGAACATTTTAAATGAAGTTTCTTGTTTTAATAGGCTGGATCGATTGGGAAGAGCTAGTTCTTGAATTCAACAAATATCAATGTATGCAAATTATTTTAAAAACCTCTTCTAACTCTTCCAATGAAACCTCTAAATGATTTCATTGATATCTGTGTAATTAATGGATATTTAATCCCTGGATTCTGAAAAATCTTCTACATTTGAAAATAACAATATTTTGTAAACATTCGAAAATCTCTGGCTGCGTTTTTTCCGGTTCATTTACATGACAAAATTGATACATTTACGCAGTTATTATTGTCAATGTTTGTTGGTAGTAACGACTGTGATACCATGCAAAAATCTTAATATTAACAATTTAAAATACAGTAAGCTTTAAGGGTAAGTGTTGCCTAAATCCTTATTAACGTGCAAGGATATTCTGACCTGTCGCATTTCTGTTCCAGCCGATTATTCGTTTTGTAAATTATTTTAATAACTCTTCTCAGAAAAATCCTTGGTATAATGTGTTTAATTTAATTAAAAAATACCAATTTGATTAAAACGACCCATCTAATGTTTTTTCGATATCACCAAACCAAACAACTCTCGTCGTTTGATTGACATAAGCCCAAACATTAATAACTGATGTAATCAGGGTTTTTTTTCTTGATGTTGCGCTGCTTAACAGTATTCAGCTCATGAAACTGAAACTTTTTAACAAGTGCTGTTTTGTTTTTATATTCCACTAATTTTCTTACCGTCACCGTGCTGTTCGACAGGAGTATGGCGTCTCGGGAGCAGTACTGGCAGTAACTTGCACAAAGCTGGACGAAATGAACCAAACTTTTGCTCATAAATATCCTAGACAAGCTTCGCGTCAGCTTGTGTCATCTAAAAGTAAACACGTGAGCAACAGCAACAAAAAAATGCCTTGCACACTCCGCTTTTTCTGCTGCTGAAAGTATCCTAGAACAAGGGGGATTTTGTTGACTTTTTCGCTCTCCTGGGGAAGGTGAAAGATCCAGGCATTAAGGAATGAGGCAGCGAATAAAAGTAAGCTGCACAAAAAAAAGAAAAGCGCTCCCACTACGAAAGGCCAGCAACATTTCGTGTAGCAAAAGGCTCATAAATCATTCAGCCAAAGCCGGCCGCTGTTCCCCGTGATGGGCGCATGAGTGTGAGCATTCGACGGTGTGATGTAGCGGGCTGCATCGATGAGGCAAGCGAAATCGTTGCAATGTGCTTCGAAAATCAAGCGAATGAAAGGTTTGGATGCGGTGGGGTGGTACACATCTCCTTCGATCCTCCAAACCCCACGAGTGAGTTTCTACTTTTTTCTTCCTAGAGAATAAACTTTTCCGAAGGAATGTAACGATTTCTGGACGGCTTTTATTGCGAATGCGGATATTATTGGGCATCGAGCGCGTCCCAACCGAAGGTCGTAAAGAAGTTGTTTTGCGGATGTCAAAAGTGTGCTTCGCTATTGGAAGTAATGGCAAGTTGGAAGCAAATTGCAGTTGTCGATTTGTAAATAAATACAGCACAGTACACCGAACTATTATTGGGGGGGAAAACTTTCACGTACTTTAGAGCAAACGAGGCTTACTTGCAAAACAGAAATACGCTAAGACATTCTTCTTAGCAGTAAAAGATGTTGCGCGATATCTCACGACATTCAACGCACGTAACGGTAGTAGCTTTAGACGCACTGTCTAACTGCTAACGAGCATTGATTGATCGCAATGAATAAAGTGTGCGAAACAAAAAATGGGGACAGCCGCACCAGTGAACGTTTATCGAACGATTGGATTTCGGTCGGCAAGCGACTTCAGCTTAACCATAACGCGGGGATTATCTGCCAAAGGGCTTTCACGCAACCCGAACTAGAGGCGCACTTGGTCACCGATAAGACCGCCCATCCCATTAGCAGTAAGCTTCAGGAGCCGCTGAATCGTTCGGTCCTGGTGGATTCGGTCCCGTTGCCGGAAGTGAGTGATACGGAACGCGGCACGTGGATGGCATATATTGGGAGGCGTGGCTGTGCGTATCCGGATGTATCCGGCCTCCTGTCAGGCCAGCAGGACACTACTGGCAGGACACTAGCGCATTCGATGATGATTGATTATAATATCGTGTTTATTTTGAGCGGCGACTCATTCACGCCATTCCAGTGTGATCGATTTAGTGACAAAAGCGTGGAAGTTCCGTTCCGTTTTCACCGACCTAGCCAACTGTGTGGTTCTGTGGGCTAGGGGGGGTTTCTCCCGTTTTGTTTGAGCGGGTGAAGGTCGGGGAGGGCTTTTGGTAAACATTAGGCGGTGTGGTTTGGGCCGACAACATAGTTCAGGGGCTTCAATAGAGTCGTCGTTCTACGGATTGGTGGCACGTGTAGTTTATTTACCCTATGATTTATTTGGTTCAATTTCATTCAATCCACGCTGCCAACCGAGTATCGGATGTCAAGAGAGAGAGAGAGAGAGAGAGAGAGAGAGAGAGAGAGAGAGGGCAGGAAAATATAGCTGTTCATCAAAATCAACGCCGAATAAAAGGTGACATTTAAGGTTCTTTAAGCGCTGCTTTGTGGGAGTAGACGTGCAAGGAGGAGCAATATACGTCAGTTTTATAGTGATCGGGTGACAGTTGCACTGATTGATTGTTGCTGATGACAGGAAGCTCGCGTGAGGTTGTAACATTGTAGGATTGGTTATGGATTTGTCTGGAGTCTTTAAGTCAGTCACTCATCAATGTTAAGGACATTCAGGTTGTCGGTTTATGGTTTATGTTTATTGTATAGACATTTCTGAATGGCGTTGATGTAACATTTACCAGTTATTCATTGTTCCGGTAAATTCTTTATCTTCTAGTATCTACGGATTAGTCCTAAGTATATTGAGGTTGATGTTCAATTTAATTGGGAACGTGGTTTATGAAATTATGCGTACATTAACTTCATAATCTGGGGCATTCCCGTGGTACAGTCATCATCTCGTATGACTCAATTGTAATTGCAATCCTCATATGGACCGTCCCCCCGTAGCAAGGATTGAATATCCTACTACGTGATACGGACTATGTTTCGAAATATAATTGGACCTGTATGTCCACATAGGACGATATACCGAAGTAGAGGAAGAAGAAAAGCTTCTCAATATAATTAGTGGATATTAGGATGAAAAATATCCTATTCTATTTAAAATAAATAGAAAGTTATTTAAAAAAAGTGAATCGAAATCAAAGACAATTTTATTAGAATTTCCTATATTAATCATATATGTAACAGGGTTGTCTATCCTTGTATTGATTAATTTGTCTGATTTGGTTGTAGTTCTTGTTTGACTGTTACTACATATCATTAAGACACAATATTTTGAAAAGTGTTTATTCACTTAAAATTGTTCGAATTTATAAAAGTTTTACTAACCACCGAAATAATGATTATTACAGGCCCAATTACTATCGGAAGGATGAAGCGAAGGAAATAAATGACAAGCTAACACAACAACTATGAACAAGTGAATTTACTCGAACACGTACTGGAGCTCTGCTATCGTAGATACGTCCAAATAATATTTGCATGTCCATTATGTGGCGCTGTTAACACGATTTCAAAAGCAGCAGCAAATATTTCCCGTCACAAACAACGATCCAAAGTGCCATAAACGTCATAAACCATAAAATGCATAATGCAACTTTTCAACACCTCCCAAAAGCCTAACCCAGTTCGCTGCACGGGATCAGCGAGCAGCCAGTCAAAACTTTCCTCTTCCCTTTGGTTAGTGCCCCGACGAATGTACCCTTTAATCACCTGCAATTACGCTCACGTACAAACGTTGAACCGCAAATCAGCGGAAGCGACTTTTAATATGCGTTTGAAATGCAACCACCGAGTCTGGGGCACATCGGGCTACTCCTTTTGTTCAGCACCGACGCAAACTCAACGTTCGTTTTGAAAAGCGGGCTGAAAGTAGCGATGGTTTTTTCTTGGTTAAATAAAATTTCAACCGTTGCACGCTCATTTGCACTGCCATTATTCCTCCCCCACTGCGGAAGAAAGGGCAAAACTCGGGTTTCCTCTTTATGCACGTTGTTAGCACTAGTTCAATGGTGAGGGCGAATAGGTTTTTATTTTTTGCATTGAAATTCTCTTCCTTCCACGAGGTGAAAATCGTTCGAGTTAAATACGTTTCAGCTTGACCAGCTATGCACACAAACAAGCTGCAAAAGTACCGGTCAACTGGACCAGCAGCATAGAAATGGTAATGTCAGGAATGGGGTTGGGAAAAACGGAATGTTTTGAAAACAATTCATCCACTGATTGGATCGTTGAATGAAAGAGTTTCGTTTGTCGTTTGGAGAATAGGTGATGATTGCGTTTCTTCTTTGTCTGTGCTGAATTCCTGTTGTATTGTGCTCAGATTGGAGTTTATTGAAAAGATTGCAGAAAAAATCAATGTTTTATTCAGCTCTAAAATAAACGCATATATTGCAACCAAATAAAAACATTTGAAGCCTAGTTCCATTTATTTCTAAGACAAATAAGAGTTACCCTATAATTTCAACCTCATTGGCCATCCTTCGATCACACAAACATGCCTTCTTCCCGGGGGAGCAATTGTTCACTGCAAAACAGCACCATTAATTTCCAATTATCATACATTGAGCACCATTGCTTCCAAGCCCCACCCGAACGACACGGATGGGACTGGTTTGCATGCAGTTCTGGAGCACAAATCGGGCCCGACAGCAAACGTAATTACGAGCGTGTAACGTTTATCGACTGACGCAGCACAAGAAGTCATGCTCATGCCGGCACAGTGCAGCAAACGCTTAGCAGGTTGAAGGGAACCGATACCCCAAACCCTACGCCGCAGAAGATGGACCAGAAGAGTGTGAATGACTAATGGTTGCTTGTGGGGGGGGGGGGGGGGGGGGGGGGGGCGGTGGTTTGATTGAATATCTATTTATCATAGCGTAGGGTGGCTTTTGTTGGCTTTCCCCTTTTGACACACCAGCAAGGTCTCGGAAGGTCTTTCGGCGGGCACGCCAGGCCATCAAAACTCGGGGCTGTTTACTGTGGGTTAATGAATTTGGCTTTTTTTGTGGGGTCTCTATCTTCCATTTTCCCTGGTTTGTCTGTACCTTCACCCATTGATCCACCCTTCACCGGGCTGCGTTATTGCCGTGTCATTACAGCCGTGGATTGCTTTGTTTAATAATAAATTACGACCAGCGGACGCAGCGGAAGTTTGATGGGATATTTATCGCCGAGCGAGCGTATTGATAACTTCCTGCGCTTTAGTGTTCTTGCTGCTGCTGCTGCTGCTGTCGGGGGATTTTTTTCGCCCTCTTTCTCTATCTATCTCTCTTTCTCCTCGCTTGGCTTTAGCGGATGTGTGTGTGTGTGTGTGTGTCTGTTGTTGCGTTGACGAATCCCATTGAAAATCGAACGGGAGTGGAATATGTGTGTCAATATTGATCTGCGTTCGACAGGATGTTAATGATGGTATAAACCGCTGTGCATCATTCATATCGTGTACCGATGGGATGGACGGGTGATGTGAGTTTGCCTTTGCGTTCGATGGTTGATCCGTGTGAAAATGGTGGAACTGAATTATGGGGGTTCCTCATTTTTTTCCTTTTTTGCTGCTCCAAAGTACCATGTACATTGATGAATCAGGACAGATCAAAGTTAGTGAAGGGATTAATATGTTGAGCTTGACTGCGTCAATAATCAATTAATATGGTGGGTAAATATTTGCAAAGGCTTTCTCGTTCACATCACATTTGTGTATGTGTGTGTTAATAACTGTTTGTTTTTTACTTTTTCTTTGCTCAGGAGCTTCTGGAGTACGTGCAGAAAGTGCCAATAAAATTAGTTATGGAATGATATTATTCTTCTTCAGGATTCTTCATGGGACTTTATAATAAAACTTTATTACATTTTCTACACATTTTAACACCTCGGCTAATAGTCCATCTTATCCGAGAATTAGTGCTGAAAACTGTACGTTAATTATACACCCTAGTTAAAGTCCGTCTAATCTTCTGATACAACCAGATGCTAATGTTTTCAAATTAGAAAACATACATCCTACCATTGCATCATTCGCCCATTGAAGTACTATTAGTCGAGCCCTAACTCAAACAGCATAATCAAGTGAATTTGAAAGGGAGCTGTTGTATTAGCAAAAGAGCTTTTTATACTTTTTGTATAGCGTTCAATAGCAACGGGAAAAGCTCTTCTTTATTCTCCCTTTTCCCCAGTATTGCCCGTTACACAAAGCAGGAGCAGCCATTTAATAGCACATCATGTCCAAAAGCGCATAACATCGCGTACATCACACGTGCATGCGGTGCGCAATCAAAGGATTTGCGCGTGTGGTGCGCGGTACCATCCGGGGCTTTATCCGCGATTACCATGCCGTTTCTGCGAAGCAAGAATTACCGTAAAATATGAGTGTGTGTGTGAGTGTGTGTGTGTGTGTATGTGTGTGTATGTGTGTGTATGCACTGCTTCGCTCCCTTCGCAAACGATCTCGCTTCACGTCCGAGCTAATCAAACGACTATCCGCACGGTCCGCTCGGTGAAGCCCGCGATCTATATGGTAAATATTTCACCTATTGATGTTGACGGCGAACTGGCCTGGCTGGCAAATGAAAATGGATGAAAATTGTTATCAAAGCGAGCCGGGGGTGAATTATTTTTATTATGATGTTATTAATGTTAATGGCACTTGCGCGGACGTACGGCACGTTTGCATGATAACGCTGCTTGCCGTGTAGGATGCTCCTGCAACTGCGGCACGGTGGAAACATCCAATCGGTCCTAATCGCCCTCGAGCGGCAGCTCGACCATCTTCCGGTGGCCGGTTGGCCGGCCCCTGGGCGAGCGGTCTGCGGAAGCGCACCTGTGTGCGCTATCATCACCGCCATCGTCAGCGCCATCATCATCGCCATCGTCTCATTGGTCGAATGTGATTGCGGAGCAAAAAAGCACCAGCGAGGTGGATGCGCTTACCCTTTGCTTGCCTCTTGGAGCGAGGGCCGGAAATAGCCGCTAACGTGTGATTTCTTCCGCTGCTTTCACCGTCGTGGGCTGTGAACGTGTCCCTGGCAAAAGCGCTACTTTCAAGCAGTGTGTGTGTGTGAGTGTGTATGTGTGCGTTTGTGTGTTTGAAGCCCATCGGAAGGCTTCCGGTTCCGGGCGAGTCGCTGTGTGACTTGGACAGGTTGTGTGTGTTTGAGCGTCTCCCATGGTTGGTTCCCCTTCCACGGCTTACCGGTTCCCGTGATTACGGATATGACCAGTTTTCGTTGGCTACCAGCTGTTACCGATTTTCTGCTCCGCTTTAGCAAGCAGGTAAACGCGTAAGCGTGAAAGACAGTAGGGCAAAAGTTTACTCTTTCCATTGCATGCTGTTCTTTTTCCCATTCGTGGAATAACTTTTCCCTTTCCTCGGTGAGCGGGGAGCGCAGCATGTCCCTTGGCGAATATGTGTTTGAGTGTGTGTGTGTGTGCACAACGCTGGGATGAGTTGTTTCCGGTTGTGATAGAACTGGTATACGTGCGGAAATTTAACACACACTCTCTGGCCCGAACCGGTCGTTGCGAACCGCGCACCGAATTCATTTCGAATGTGCCGAAATGGTGCTGGGATGGGGTGTAGAAAATTCGTTTTTCGGTTTGGGTCGAAAATTTTCGACGAAATGTTTTCGATCTGCAAGACATCTGCAGAAGGAAGAGAGAGAGCGAGAAAAACCCGGGAACAAACAGATAAAATTGCTTTTTTACGGCCAGCATGATGTTTTTGACCGTTTAGCGGGTGCGGACCCGGGGACGAGCCGGACATTGGAATGTAGAACGAATGTTGTACACAGGTTTGAATAAAAGCCGCCAAAGGAGTGGAGCGGAACGGAAGATGGAAAAAGTTAGAAAAAAAAATGTAACGATATGGTGCGGGTCCGAATGTGAGAGAGAAAATCGAAATTCAATATAAATATGATTGAGTTCTATTTCTGTCAACTGTCTAAGGAATCGGAACGAAAAATAGATTTGGAATTTTATTGTCTCGCTTGCAGTGGGTTTGGAGAAGTAATTGAATACTGTAAAAGTTTGATGAAATTTATATAATTGTTTTAAACTATTTATGAAATTATTTGTTAGTTGTGCTTCAACTGATAAATTACATCTTTTTAGCCCTAGAAGTCTGTAAAGTATTATTTACTTTAATATGTACAATTATTTTTATTGCCTTTTACTGTTTCACTGTTTTCTTGGCATATGATATCTGATATGATAATCGATGAAAGAACAATATTTTAGTAAGTTGATATTTTTAAATGTTTAAAACATATTTTAAACTGCTCGCTGCATACACCCAGACGGAAATCAAAATGGTTTAGGGCTAAATGATGATTAAATAAATCCAACGGAGTGGAATACAATTGTCAGTGAGGCATGAAAAATACAATCTAATTGATCGCTGGCTAAATGGGTGAACATGTTGTCCGATTATTTCTATTTAGAGCGTAAATAAGTCGCTGTTTTATCAGCACAACGAAATATTTAATTTGAAGTCTGAAGTACAATGAATATTTTGAAAAATATTTGTGTTTTTTGATATGTAAACGCATGAACGGAAAGAGGAAGGTCGAATTTCTTAAACGAAGCTTAATAGAAATAATCATGATTAATAGATTTGGAGCTTAATTTTTTCAAATTGATTGAGTGCCATGAGCGATATTACAATAAGCAAAAGACCTCTAAGCATTAAATTAGCTTCAAAAGATTTATGAATATAGTGTATCAATTCGGTAGCAAAAATGGGGAAATTTTTTAAAAAATCATTACACATTTATCCTCAAAATTCATAGACAGCAGGACGAACAGTATGATCTTAAGACTGATATTTAAACTAGTGCACATTTAAAATAGCTTTCAATTTGATAAGAATGGTTTTACAATATTACAAAGGATCTTTCAAGCTCTTCTCAGACCACCAAAATTCTACTTCCACTACAATGCATTAGATACTGTAGCTGAACACTGAAAACCTACAAATTTAAACCGCAACTAAATTGTCATTAAAAGATAAAATTTCAATCATCCAAAAGCCTTTCATGATTGGCAAAAAGCATTGCCGTAGCAAACTACTTTAAAGCCTCGTTAACATGCGTTCCCAAAGTCACATGTAGAAAATGCTATTCCACATCGTTTCATTCCACCTACAACACCTACATTGAAAAGCCCATTCCTCCGACACCACAATGTGTCGTTCCGATGGGTTTTCACAATTCACAAGCCCTCGCCTTTACCATGCCACCATCACCTTCTTTGTTACTGCCACTGCTACACCGGTGGTACACTGTTCTTTCTATTTACCGTTTCCAGTTCGTTAGCGCTCGTTGGCGCTGTAACTTTGAAATACATTCGTTCCCACCGCATCAGCATGTGTATGTGTGTGTGTGTGTGTGTGTGTGTGTGTGTGTGTGTGTGTGTGTGTGTGTGTGTGTGTGTGTGTGTGTAGGAACGTGTGTAACCACCTTCAAAAGCACCCATTTTTGCAATGGCTAGAACCGAAAGTGAATGGTGTTATGGTTCGGGTTGTCCTTCCTTTTGTTCCAGTTGGTGCTACCTGTGCCGTATTTTTTCTCTGATGTACGCATCTTTCACCACCGACTGTGGCTTCACCACCGAGTCGTTACATTTACGGGACACAAACACTCACCCCCATATACCCTCATTTATCGTTAGCTTCTGCGTTACACTTAACCGGGCTTGCCCGTTGGCGCTACCCACTAATGAGCGTCGCTGCCAAAAATGCTGCACTTACATGCCAGGTGTTTCGGTGACCACTTTACCACCCTTTCCCATTCAAAAAGCTACTGTGGGTCGCACTGCAGATGCAATTACAACCAGAGTGCAGACCCATTTTGGTGTGCTTCTTTTGCTTGCTCTCCCCCCTTTCCGTTTTGTATTTGAAGCAGTGAAAAGGGAACAGAACCATTCGGTACTGAAGCGTGTCCGGTGATTGAACCGTTTGTGAGCATTCGATGGAGACGCATGGTTGCCCAGCGTACAGAAAGCGTGAAAGAGAGAGAAAAGTACACACACACACACAAGGGGGTTCTGGTTGTTCACTGTGCATCGAGTCGAACGTTATTGGAGCGAGGCGGAGTGAATTAGATGCGGTTCAATTAGCACCAGCCAAGGATGCGTGTCGAAAGGGTATAGCGGGATGGGAAGGGTAGTGGTCGCAGCAGCAATGGACGGTTGACGGTCCTGTCCTGCACACACACACTCACAGACACACACCAGCTCTGCACTGCTAGGCTCTAATTTATCTAATCTACGACGTACGACTGCGAAACTGTCAAAACCAATGCTGGTCGGAGAAATCTATCACCGACACCGGTGCCATTTGCAGCACGGATTGCATTTGATAGGGAACCAGCGTACACATGTTCGCATGTCGTCACCAAGTGTGTGACTGCTGATGGGTCGGTGTTTTGGGCCATGTTTATTCTTTTGAGCAGAGACTTGTGTCACGGAAATGTGGCCTTCGAACGAATTCGGGGAAACGAGCGGGTTTTCGACTATTTATGTCACTCGAACGTGTTTTGCTGCGAATCGTAAGGATTTGGGTTTAAACGTATGATACATATTTGATTAAGAGGAGTGAGAGTTTATTTAAAAGCTCGTTTTTAAGGTGTAGGAATAAAAACTCAATTTTAGAAAGAAAAAAACTCACACTGTCATCTATTTGTATGTACACGGTTAGAAATAGAAAATCAATTTTAGGTTGAAAATGCCATGACAGCTTGTTTCCTTTTTCTCATTTTTTTCTCGTTTCATTTCCACAGCTTATCTAGGGGTAAAGCTGTACAAAATGGAGCGACCGTGCGCAATGCTGGGTGGGATGTGCGTGCAGACGAGCGAGTGCAAGCAGCGGCCAGCCAACAGTGGACTGTGTCCGGAAAATACCCACCTGGGCGTTGATTGCTGCTACGAAGGTAGGCAATCGGTGGCTTTAGTTCTCGAACAATCGCCGTTGCAAAAATTGGTTTTTGTGTTGTGATTGTGTTGTTAATTGTTTTGTTTTTGCTTTCCGTTTCAGTAAAACCCGCGAGTAACCTCACCTGCCACGAGTACCGCGGCGCTTGCATGGAGCGATGCGCCGAAGAGCTACAGCGCCCGTCCACCGATTGTACCGATGGGAGCAAGTGCTGCGTGCTGGTCGCATAAGCCTTTTGTTGTTTGCTGTAAACCATAGAATGGTTCGTATTTTTACTCGATACCTCTCGAAAGAACAATGAGAAAAGAAAGTGAAGTATAAAAAAATGGGACACCTCTCTTTTCGAGGTGGGTTTTCTGGTAAAAATCGAACCATTTCCAAATCGTATCTCGTTGACCTCGTAGAGCAGCAGCAAGCATTGTTAGCAGTAAATCATATCAATCAGAAGCTATTTAAATAAACGATTCGTAAGTAAAGCACAATTTCAACCGATTGGTAAAGTTCTTTCTTGTTTTGTTGTGTTTGGTTCTAAAACAACCAATTAATGAAAGAATGACAGTATTATGGTAAGTTTTGGCTTTGTTTGTTTGATAGTTTTGTAGGAAGTAGGTAAAGTTAAATTATGTTTTTTCTCAATTTGTACAATTTTTCATGCCGTTCATATGATTTCTTTTATAATCATTTTAATCTAGTCAGCTGTATAAAACATATTTGTTTACAGAAAATGCTTCCGTTTCATTTTTTATCATATTTCTATTATTATAAGATTCACCGAAGAAGTCCAAACCATTGCAAACCGATTAGCGGGAAAAACGGCTAATTATTTAGCACATTTCTATAATAAATCCATGTTAAAGAATTCAACCCGTTTTTGGTTGTTTTCGTTTTTCAACAATGTGTTATAAACGAATATACAAGTAATGATCAGCATTCATATGTGCAATTAGATCACTAAATCAATAAAAATAAGTCAAATAATATTCGTGCACCATGAACGATCTCTAACCGTTGTCTAACATTACTGAGCTTAACATAGCTTTTTACCTTTTCAACGTTCCAAGGTGTCTTGTCAGTTTTCCGAAATACAACATCGTGGAAAGAAAAACCCTTCATATCCACCACACGAATATCCAGCAGCGGCTTAGCAAGTTTCTTAAGATAAATTCAAACACAGAAACTCTCACACAGCACAGGAGAATGGCATCTACCTAAACACGCCGAACGATAGGCATCCTCTCAGCCTCCACTATGCCACTATGGTGGATGTGGCGTTAGGCAGATGCACCACTATCGACACGGCCAAGCTGACACTAATTGAAGTCGAAACAAGATTTCAACATTTCGATCGGCTCTCCCTGTTCCAGACACCAGACCAAGCGAAGGTACAACAGACGGTAAAAGATTCCCGTGGGTTCACTTCCGGGCAACGAGTGGGTGCAGCGTGAGCAGAACTGTTGAAAAGTAGCAGTATCAGAGTGAAGGAAACGACGCCGGCGTTTCCCAGATTAGGATTATGGCTGTACGTTTACGCTTGCGAGATAATGGGAAACCGTTTGTCTGTGGTAGGGAGATTGGAACGGGGGAAAACACGCGGCGATGGAAAAGCCGGGCAATGGCACTCAAATGTACCTGACTTTCGTATTTGGTGTCGGTAGGTCCCGACGGTGAGCTTAGCTACCAAACTCGGTGCGAGCGAAAGGCCAAGAAGACACCCACGACAGAAGTTTAGTGGCCGGAAGAAGTTTCGGAACAGGCAAAACCACGGCACCGAACAGCATCGATTTCTTGTCTCGTCGCTTCCGGTTCAGACTATTCCCTCGCATGCCTTCGCCCAGGTACAGGATCAGCCTGTGTTTTGTTATATCGATTGCCCAGAGGTTTTGCGGAGCGAGGTGGAAGAAAGTCATAAGCCTACATCTCCTTTTGCTCTCTCTCTCTGCGGTTCCCCTTTGCTTCCGCTCCGAGGAAGTGGATCGTAAAGACGAAAATTCAAATGTCGTCCGTATGTGCGTTTTGTGCTTTTCCGATACCGTTCGGTACTATTCCGGGCTGTATCCGGCTTCCCCCGCCTGTTTTGCCATGAACTCCGCCGCTTTGTCTTACCAGCCACGTGCAAAGCATTCTAGTTTTATGAATAAATTAATATTGTGGCTTTTCGATTACAGCATTAGAGTGTGGAGCGCGGCGGGGCCGGCGAGTTTGGCTGCTGAAGACGTTTGGGGCCTGTTTGAGCATCGAAATCAATGTCGGACGGCTAAGAATAGAGCTTATTAGAGGTTTTCCGGTAAAAGCCACTAGCGGTAGAAGGTTCATTGATTTTGGGGTGGCCGTCGGTTTGGAGCGCAAAGCTGAAGCTTGTCGAACTCTGGGAACGTACGGTTTACTAGCTGGCAAATAAGGTTATATCATTGTTAGCAGCACCTGTTTGTAGGTTTCTCTGTACGATGGGAGCTTTTATTGTAAATGTGGTTTGTCGGGAAGAAATTGTTTTTGGTAGGTAGCGTGTTTCAATTTGAAGATATAAACAACTCACAAATTGCAGTGCTTGCTTCTCCGACGCGATGGATAGGTATCGTTCATCATAAGGGCACTGGCACTCGAAACCAATTAAAAACCCGTCTGTGGTAAGGGGAATCGTTCAACAACAGCTCTCAAAACCCGCGAGCCAAAACACGCGCTGCCAGCAACAACATTCCCGTCAATACGGTGTCTTATTATTGATTGATTTTGGCCGTTTTCTAAACATCTTTGGCCGGAGAAAATAATATATCATTCTAAAATTCATTAAAAAGTTGCTCCAGAACTGTTGAAATAATGATGAGCAGAAGGTGAGTGAACCTACAGCCCACCCAGCAACGATCATTCACCGATGAGCGAAAGGCGGAAGCAAAACTGAAGTTCTCCTGCCGAAAGTGTTGTGTTTTGCTTCCGGTGGGAGTTAATTTTGATTTCAAATCAAATATCTCTCGGTAGTGGTAGTGGTGGTGGAAGAAATGGAAGAAAAATAACCGCTATTTGTCAAAAGTGGAAAGAAATAATGCTAATTTACGCAGTCCCCTGTTGCTGGGGTAGCTGTTCGCTAGATACTCCAAACCAAAACCCCTTTCTCTCTGCTGGAACTACCTATTTTATCTATTCCAAGTGCTAGTTTTCTAAATGAACCAATGTGCTAGGTTATTGGCATTTTTATGGCTTGACAACATTGGCCACAACTATCAATTCCTGCTTCATGTTAAACGACTAATTGGGAGTAAAACTGTCCGATCGAATCGAAGTGTAAATTGAAATCGTTCCAAAATGAGGGCGCGGTTTGTTGGTTGGTCCAAGTGGATGTCATTCGGGGACGAGGTTCCACGCCTTTCATAAGGGTATGTGAGCACGGTATAATGCTAGTCGCAAATTGGATAATTGGAAAGCCGCAAATGTAGCGATGGAGCCATCGATTAATTAATCGCTACAATTGGAGAAACGTTAGGACGTCATTCTGGTAGCTTAAATATGGTGCAGTGTGGATCAATGGGTTGATTTTAATGCACTGTTTCTTTTTTTCAGTTTCACTGCCTGCCGGTATATTTTATTAATTTTTTGGGGTTTTTTTCTAGAGAGGATTATAGCTGCAAAGCAAATTTTTATCAAAATCTCCAATTTATTCTCATATCTTCTTCTTCTTCTTCTATTGGTGTAAACGTCCTATGCGGACATGCCGTCCTATACAGGCTTTCAAGACTTAATTCAGTACCTCGTAGCCGAATAGTCAGTCCTTGCTACGGGGGAACGGTCCATTGTGGGCTTGAACCCATGACGGACAGGTTATTGAGTCGTTCGTTAACTCTGTACCACGGAAAAACTTCTTTCATCGCGTGATAAAATTCAAACCCGAACCCTAATTACCTTTGAAAAACAGTTAAAGTAGTTTGTTCTCTAAGTTCTTTACAGCTTGTTGTACATTTCCTCTTGCCACTATTGCTTAATTATTTACAACCGGCTGCAATAACGGTTGCACCGGCTCGCAAAATTTAGGTCGTGCCATTTGAAAAACTAATTCATTTCCAACCAAACTGCCACCAAAAGAAGAAAATAAAAAACCTTTCCACCGACACCGACACCGAGCGTTGCAGAACCGGGCGTCTTTCTCCCAGGTTCCGGTTCCGGTTCAACGATGAAATGTTGGAGCTGCAGGTGAGCCCTCAGACCCTCTGGCGCACTAATGCATTTGAACGAAATTTATTGCATAGCTCCATTACCGCCCGATGAGTGTAAGTTGCCGGATCTCCCCCTTTCCCTTTGGTACACAGGTACACAGCGGGGATACATCACACATTTATTGGTGGACCGTAGTTCGTACTGGGGTGGGGTTCGCTACAACCCGCTTGCCTGACGGTGGATCATGCCGGTCGTCAAAGCAAAAGTTCTGGTTCTGGGAAAACCGAACGAACGAGCGAACAAATCAACCACCGTGCCAGCCGTGATTTGGAAGTAATGCTGTAGTAAATATCGTCGTCCAGGTTGTTCTTTCTTTGGACCTACCCCCTTCTTTCCAGCCACCCTTTCGTCTCTTCTGACGGGTAACGCTAGCTTGGGAGCAAGCAGGCACGGGGAAAATCCGGAAAAATCACGTACTTTCGAATTCGATACACGTATTTCAGGCATTGGCGCTTGATTGTGAGCAAACGTGTGGTTAAAAGCTGGTCGGATTTGGGTACGGCCGCGCTTGTAAGGGGGGTGCTGCTGGATGGAAGGGTGAATTGGAAGGTTGAAGAAGGGAAAATTTATTACAACTACCGGGGTATTAAAATTCGTCACTACGGAGCAATTCATTTCCGCACGGGCGATGGCGATTTTTATGTAACGCTTTGGGACTCGTGAGCAGGGTATGAGCGAAAGGTTGCTAGTAATATCATTAGTGTTTCGAGCGATTGTAATTTGCTGTTCGGCTGAGTGAATGTAGTGAATTGAGTGAAGTTTTCAAATTAATTTTGGAATTCTTTTTGAATTTTCTTTAAGTAATAAATGTGGCACTACTAAGTACATAAAGGCATATGTATTTGTAACCGTTAACTGTTTATAAAATCAGTCAATGCGAATGCTGTGTTATATTTGCAATTGTTCTCGTTCTAGTTATATTAACTCATCCAATGAAAAATTTATAAAAGCAGGTAACTGAAACGAAAAAATAAATATTTTTTTCATAATCTGAGATTTTAACTGCAATAATTAGTTTGGGGCGGTCCTGTGGCACAGTTATTAACTCGTACGACTTAACAACATGCTCGTCGTGGGTTCAAGCCTAGAAAGTACCTGCCTTCGTATCAAGGACTGCTTGGTACTGGATGCAGCCTCGAAAGCAAATACAAATTTGCAATTGATTATTCGAAGTTATTTTACTACTATTTTCTAATTAAAGAAAATTTAAAAAATGATATCGATATCATACCGTCTACGGATACGTACGGATACTAAATCCGTTGCATTTATATCATTACAAATAAAAAACAATCTTTAAAGCACTAATATAGCGGCAAATACTGTTGTTTGTGCACTAAACATAACACAAATTTCATTTCCCATCTCATCATATAATTGCTTTAGATTAAAAAGAAATAAATTCAAAACTGATACACGTATTCGAGACTCTCTACTAAGACGCCCCACAGCTTGCATTTTTTTACATTAAATCTTGTTCTTTAAGTATGATATACCTTTTGTTATAATCTCACTTCAATACCGTTTCTTTTCCTACGGCGTGGCCTATCTCGATCGAACACAGGCTTCAAAGTCAAGTAATGAAGGTGATCCGTCTTCTAGCTTTAATTAGTGGTGCTTCGCTTGCGCCAAACCACTTGCCTGGCAACGTTCCGCTTCCCAAAGTGGGTACGAGGGGCTTTAAGGACGAAAAAAAACCAACCCTTTACCAATGAAAAACGGTGCGAGGATGAAAGATCACAAGACACGAAGGAAATGCTGCAGTGAACGTTTTGCTGTGTGTGTGTGCGCGCAGGTTTTGGTAAAATTCAAGAACCGGCCGTACGCTTGGCCCTTATCAATTTGCGACTGTATTATCAAAGATTTTGCTATCCCGGGGCCTTTTTTCGTACATTTTTACCCTTTTATTTCCCTCTCTTCCTCTGCTCATCGCTGTCTTTAAATTCGCTGTACCAACGGTTGTACGGTGTGGAGAAAAATGAGGGCGATGCGAAGGGAAAGGTTTTAAAAAGTCGCAAACACGCCTACCGCCTCGCCGACCTTCGACGAAGGGAAGCTTTTCTGGTTCGATTATTTTCGATTTGCCCGTTTCCACCATCCACCGGCCTGCACCCCCACTGCAAACCAGTGCATGGAATGTATCGATTCGCTTGGAGGGTAGCATTTTTTGTTGTTGGTTCTGAGGTCTGTTTTTTTCCGCGCCAAAGTAAAGGATGTGAAACATTACTTGATTTTGAAAGTATGTTTTTCATTTTTTATTTCTGGCTCGGTACACACTTTTTTCTTTGCAAAAGAGAGGAGGATTTAAAGGCCGGATTTATCCGGCGCAGATCCACCATCCAGTGCCTTTTCGGCACCCCATGAAACGGGGTGTTTCATCGTATAAAAATCGCTCAAAAACCGTTTGCCGTTCGTCGGTGAAGTGCCCTCTCGAACGGAAAATGCTGGCACGTGAAATCTTCACACGGTTCGTGATTTCGGCACTTACTCAGGGGTTTTTCAGTCGTGGACCACTTGAGTAGAGCTAGACGTGAACAAAATCGACAGGAGAGAGGGAGAGAGAGAGTGAGTGGGAGAGCAAGAGAGTGAGATCGTGAAGTGGTGGGTTTTCTGAGCAGTACTTGGCGTTTTGTCCCCCGGCCTATATCGATGCAAATTTTAATAGAAACGATCGGACGTGATTTAAATTTAGTTTTGCTTGATTGTGGTGGGGAATGGAGGGGAAGAAGGGCAGATGGAAACCTCCTGGACACACAGATCACAGTGCCGTTCGAACCGAGAGCGAGCCAACCCGCACAGATACAGAATATTAATTATAACATTTTCCACCGAGCAGACCGAGCACAAGGATCACTTCGATTTGCATTCGATCTCGGGAAAGCCTTGCTGCGGGTTTTCCGGCACTCCGGCAAAGCCCGGCCAGATCGGTTCGTATGCAAATGGAAATTCAATCAAATGGATAACTTTTACCGATATCATCCCTGGTTTGGTGGTGGTGGTGGAGGGTTTGTTGAGGCAGCATAAACGCCAACACCAGGCCACCGGGTAGGCGGATGTAGAGTTCTTTGCAGTTCCGTAGCATCCGTATCGTCACCATCTGGAGGCGCTGTGCTGTGTGTATGTGTGAGAAGGGTGATGGTAGAGACGGAGCACCGGAATTGGATAATAACTGAAGTTGTGCCACTCGTTTATCATACGGGGAAAGGTGACCTCCACCTGGAGAAGTAATCGTGTCTTGAGGAATATTCACAACCGGCTCGGGTTTGGGACACAGCTGAGCGTAGATTCGTTACAGGAATATATTATTCGGTTGAATAGTAGTAAGTGCCAACCATTGTGTCAACGAGAAGGCACTTTGGCACGTGTGTATTTATTGAGCAGAAGTGTAGCTTCAAGGAAAATCACTTGAAATCGTGCTCTAATCAGAACCTCGCTGCTTTTTGGAAGAAGTCGTTAAGGTTTTGCATATTACATGTATTGTTCAGAAAGCTCTATTTTGTAATTTATTACTGTTCACAGTGTGAATAATAAGTTATAAAATTGGTTTCATACCTCTGTAAAACCGAAATATTTCAAACTCTTGTTTAGAAAATAATAAAATAATAATGCTTGTATTTGCCCATTTATTTAGTTGAACATTTCATCTGATTTTTATTTTTATTTGCTTTTCTTGAAAGTGTGAGGAACTTTTCTGGCATGTTGCAGTTGTTTTCTCTTTACGGTAATTATAACGCCGGAAAAGCTTTCCGCATCATTAAAGGCTACAGAAGAACGGCTAGTGATAGCACGCCTGCTCGGAATGAAATTTTGTGGCAGCTTGCTACCCGATTACAACACTTCCGTAGAGCTAGTGACAAAATGGACATTCACTCACACACACACACAAAACACAACCAACCATTCGCCCTTGAAAAGTTGCTTCTATCGCTAGTAACCTCGAACGATGCGCTAGATCTAGCTAGCAGCAGCTGGGCTGTAACGATCGGGGACAGTTTCCTCTTCGCACTGGCGAAGCGGAATCTACGACACGATTACGTCGATGCAATGTGTCGAAAGTGGGTAAAAAGTTTTTTTCCCAAAATAAAGTTGGCATTTCATTATAATGCTGGGCTGGATGAAGAGGGGGAGAGAAAGAGCCCACAAAAAAGGCGAGAGCAAGCAAAAGAGTAAGCATATGCGAGAGAGAAGACAAACAGAGTACATAAGGTAATCAAAACATCCGCACTGCCGGCTTGCACATTTCGGCCCTCTGTGGCGTAATGAAAGTTATTTTAATTAAAGTTATTTCTGTATGCCTACACTCTTCACGCACCACAGTACGCACACACACACACTCACAAACATACCTACACATTTGTGTATGTACACAGTGTTTCCAGGGTCCAGCCAGACCGTCCCATTAGCCCAGAAGCCCTGCTGGAAATGGCGTGTCCCGAGCAAAGTGTAGCAACACGGCGTTCAAACTTTTCCACTTTTCCCTTGTTCCGGTCAGCTCCGCTTGCTGGTTTGTTGGTTTGTGCAATGAAAGGGTACGTGAGGAGCGGGTGCTGGTGAAAGCATTGCTTCATTTCATTAGCAATCGAAGAATGTGTGTTTGTCTGATGTGTTGGAGTTGTATAAGTACAAATTCATGCCAAAAACGACTCAAAAGGTCAACACTCATTTCATCACATTGATCAATTTGATTGCATTGCATTACTTGTTCTCACATAGTTCTGTCATGTATATCAAAAACTAAAGACATTTTGAAGCATCATATCTTTGCAAATAAGAAGAATAAAGGATTACAAAATATTGACAATTTGGCGTTTTTTTTATCAAAAAACTTCAAAAGCCAAATTCATCATAGAGCGTACCAGCAAAAAGGCTATTTGTTAAAGCGAAATGGCAAAAGAGACCTTCCTGATCAAAAGCCTCTAAGTCATACGTAACAACAACAATTTGTTAAAACCGTTTGCAAACAGAAAAACAGCCATCGTGCTTATACGCCTAAGGGTATGCAATCGATGTACTGTTTCATCTTTTTTACAGTGTGTGACACATTAGCGACAAAATAATATAGATCAATAAATATAGGAAGGATTTTTAATTAACAGTTGACAGTTGATAGTACTTGTAGAAGCTTATAAGTTTTATTTGCTATAAACAAAGCCAAACGAAGCTTGAATGCGAATCATGCGCCACAAATACTGCGTCAGCTTGGGACGTGTTCGACGATCATTGAGCAATTCATCAAACCAAATGGCTGTACGTGTTCAGCCACCCAGTCGGGACAATCAGAGCCCGCGGTATCTCGATACGGATAGGCCAATCTGGGGTCACCCACGGGGTGACCATTCCGTGCAGAAGTGGTTTTGTAGCGAAGTTTTGTACAGAAACGAATTGAGCGAAACGCTGCATGCGTCAACTCGAAACCATGAATCACGTCCCAAAGAGTCCAATCATGATATTGTTCTTGTTTTTCCTATGATTTTCTGTGCATAAAAACTGGTAATATAGATAGATATTAACAACATTTTGCAAACTTTTATGAAAACCGAGTGGTCTAAAGGGGATTTTGCATGTTAATGTGGCTGGTAGGGACGATGCTCCTTGGTGTATTCGATACCTACCTGGCAGATTGATAAAAAAGCGTGTTACTTACTCTGAGCTTCCTTTCTCCTTTGTATTCTTGTCTACAGGCAATACAAAGGACGTTATTTTGGCACTCATCTCCAGAACCATCGCCATCTTCATATTCAGATCCGTGTTCATGATACCTCAACCTGATAGAATATTGTAGAAATGATGATCATACTAGTGAACATCCGAAACACTGGAATCATTTGAAAAAGCAATAAAACTAAAGAAAATGTTTATCTGGCATAAAAACACACAAACATCTGCACACAGTTGTCATCCGTTTCAATTAGCCTGTGACTAGCAGTTTTTACAACTTTTTTCCGTGGAATATATTTTACTAAGGGCGTCTTTCAGCTTGGCCAGTTTGGTGGGGGGGGGGGGGGGGGGTAATTTCTTTTCATTTTTAAACAGTTTCCACTATTCTTGCAAGAGATAATAAAAGTTCCAGTACCATGTCCGGTCCGGTTTCCCAGTTGGTAGAAATTTCTACGTCTTTGTCGCTTCTGGGCCGGGGTTTTAAGCGAGGCAAATAAGTTTTAGCTCCAAAATCGAAAGACTGAAAACAGTGGACAAAGAAAACAGAGGCTGTGCTACAGCAACCGCCGTTAACATTTCGTCCCATAGCCAATATGCTCTAAGCAGACGAACTTTTACGTACCAGACAAAGCTAGGCCAACCAAAAATTGCATCTGGAACGGAAGCCACGAAGTGGTTGTCTCTAATTTGCTGTGTGATGTTAAGGGTGGGGGGTGGGAAGGGAAAGCCTGCGGCCAAACGAGCTCTGCAAGACAAAGCGATCCGAGCCAAACAGCCTGTACCGGAAGTGCTTAAGGATGTATTTTAAGATGCATTTCGGGCGGAGTTGGCGTTGGAAATGGTCGGAAAGTTGAAAGTATGCAGCCCGGAGGCTGGTGGATGGGTTTCGGTTTCCGGCGAGGATTTAATATTGCATTGGCTGCCGGCTGGTGCGCTGTTAATCGAGCCGTGCATAATCCACCGGATGTAAAAATGCATTCCTAAAGATTTTATAGCTTTCCTGTGCACAAAGGATATGTAGAGTTTCATTCTGTTCTTTAAAAAAAAAAAATGATAGAAAAATATCACTCCGAAACCTTCTATTGATCGACTGGATAAAGCGTATTAATTTCAAGAATACACCAGCAACAATAACGAACAGCCAGGCTTACAGTGGAAAGAAACAGCACGAATCCGAATGCTACTAATTACGCTTTGCTTGAAGTTGTGCGAAAATCATCACCAGACAATTCATTTCAATGTACATTTATTTTAATTTGCCTGCAAGTGAGTGGGCTGCTTGTCAGCGAGCGTGGTTCCGTGGCGGGTTGAAAAACTATTCCCTGGAGGAGAAGGGAAGGAAAGTATGAAAACAGCAAAAGGACAAGCTTGTAAACTCAATGAAAGTTACGGCAAAGTAGGGGGGCAACCGAGACGACAAAAAAAAAAGAAAAGAAACGCACAAGAGACTTTACTCGTAGCAAAGAAAATAGCGAACAACAGTACCCTTTCGTACGTTTCCATGTAGCGGTGAAAGTTCTGATGATGATAGAAAAAGAAGAGAAACAACTGCAAACGGGAACTAAAACACAATAAAGAAGGGAAACGAAAGTGGTCTAAAAATGGAAGGAAAAAAATATAAAAAAAAACCCCTGAATGGGTAACTACCCGTAGCGGTGGACTTACTCCCTTGTCCGTCGCCATTCAGTTTGGCCTACCTCACCGGTTGCCACCGTTCGGAAAAGCGCCGGAGATTGTGTGATTGGGACAGGGAAAGTTTTTATTTTTTTTATTATTTACATCTATGTTTTTGTCAGTCAACGGTACAGGCAAACCCCTAGGAAGTAGCCGAGTCTTCAGGCTCGAAACGGTGTGTCGGGATGGGTTGTGGATTGTGTATAAAACACGGAAATAATAATAAAGAATCACACCCTCCAAAACAAGTCGGCACTCCCTTGGACCTGGTTTGAGATAGAAAACAAAAAACAGTGTGGAGAGGGTTAATGTGGGCATGTATGTGTGGTGGGGTAAGGCATAAATTTGCATCTTATTTCAGTGTATCGTTCGGGGCTGGGAAAGCAGAATAAACAGGATACAATGCACATCTGATAGGAGAATGAAATAGTTGTTCGTACGAAATTGCCACTCTGCAAGTCTTCGTTGTACGTGTCTCCTCTCTTCCCACAAAAAAAAAAACAGAAGGTTCAGAAAAGTGACAGACTATTAAGATTGCACTGAAAGATATGTGCCGGCTACCCGGTGGGTATTTTAGACCGGTGCATCGCACTTTGTTATGCAAGGTTGTTCCGAGGTGCTCGATTAACAGGATGTTTTTAGTTGTGAACTTTATGCCGGTGGTGGTTTTGCCAAACAGGCAATTAATGTCGTTGCCGTTGTTGGCTAATAGAATTTTGTGAAAACTTTTCTCATTCTCAATAGAGACAAATAGTTATTGTACATACGGCCGGAAGAGATGGTTCGATGGGATGTATAGCACAGTTTGCAGTTCAGGCTCAGGAAGTGGTTTTCATCCCATGCACTGGCGCATATTTGGAAAATTTTAGATTCCGCCGGAAAATGGCAACAGCATCAAGATAATGCTGTGTGACGGGGAAGATGTTAAGCGGTTCTGTGAAGCATGAAACAATAGGAAACAGGTTTAGATAACGTTAGAGTGGTTTTGGGTATTCAAAGTGGGCTAATACAAGGATCCATGAAGTTTGTTGCTCGACTGAAGGTGATGGTTGGTTTGTTTTGTGTAAAAAAGAACGAATTGAATATAAATTTGAAGAATACTTGGAAAAAATCATGTATACTTTTTAGTAAATTAAAATTTTAGATGATATGCTCTGCTATTTTCCTAATTAAAGTTTGTTACCCTTAGTAGGTTCTTATATTTCCACCGATTCCAGGATCATTTGTGATGCATTTTATGTAAATGATTGATTATTGTTTTGCAATCTCAGTATATCTTAACATTATTTAGTTTCAACCTTTGATTTTTCATGTTCTAATTACATTATCTTTTTGCTACGAAGGCCCTAATTTTTTGGTATTTGCTCCAAAATGTTTTAAGATTTGTTCATGGGTTCTTTTGCTGTTGATTGATCTTCATGTTATCTTTAAAGCATTTAATTTAATGTTTAAGTGTCAGTATTAAATATTGATCTTGACTGAAGAAATGTATAATCAATTTACAAATGATTTCAAATACACATCGAATAGTACTGTTTTTACCATACTGCTTAAGTTCTTTACAATATTAGACCTCTTTATCGGCTTTAAACGTTCGTTTCATGTACACACTGAGGCAGCAATCAAAGTCATTTCAGTTTATATGTTTTCTCATTATTAGACTTGTTGAATCACCTTCCCGGCTTTCTTTAGATCGGCATACGACTACAGGGTGAACGGTGAACGATACGGCATAAGTTCATTAGGATTAGCGCCAAACTCGTGAATATCGATCAAAGCGAACGTGTGATGGAGAAATGAAAAGCAAAGCAAAAGCTTTAAGCATTAGACATTCTTTAAATAATGCTTCTATGTACATTCTCTTTTTTTCTTCTCTCCCATTTCCCAACTGTTTGCTGTGGTTTCAACGGTGCTACCACCCACTCTGCACAAACATACAGGTAGAAAGCAAGCGCCTGTGTGGGAAGAAAGCTTGTACGTGTGTGATTGCATTCACATGGGAATCTTCATGTGTTTTGTTTTTTCTTGTATGTGCTTTTCCACTTAACCAGCAGCACGCTGAAGCCACTGGAAGCTGCTTCTTCGCTAAGCCACTCCGGTGCCATGCAAAAGCTTCAAGCATGAGGCACAAAAACATACACACAAAATGTCAAAAAAGTTTGCCCAACTTCTTCCGGTGCTTCCCAGAAGGTGTGTTGACTTGAAGCGATCGGACTGGGAGGAAGATAGCAATCGGAGAAGCTGCAGAGTTTGTGTCCCAACACGTGGTTGTGTATTAAATGAAGCTTATTATTGTCACGGTATGGGAACGCTGTGCGTCATTCGCTATCAGAACTGCTCGTATCGTTTGGTTTTCATGGCAAACAGCCTACGTGTGGCGGAGCTTAACTCCATCCCTGATTATAATGATTTTACCCGTTTAGCCTCTCGATGGAAAATGGGAAAAGCGGCTTGGGAGTAAAGGAGAAGCACAGCAGAAAATAAAAACCCGAAACCCGATTGAAAGCCGCACGTAACTTCCGCGTTAGAGGTTAATTTGAATAATATAGAACGATGCTCTCGGGCTGAGTTTGGTTTGGCGCCTGCAACATGGAGGCTGTCGTTAATTTGTTATGTGTTTCCTTCCGTTTATCCTAATTTTGCTGTGGCAGTGCGCTTAGTTTATGCACTCATAGCTCGTTGTGTAGGTACGACCGTACGTACGTATGGTGAAGTTGCTTTATCCGCTTTCTGCTGATGCACAGTTCCGGAGGTTGGCAGAAATAATTAAGATTTCAGCCTTCCGATGAAAGCGGTGCACGGAATCGAGGGAGGATGAAGAGCTCCAGGAACGTCATTCTACGACTCTCAGGATCGTTGTTCCAAAAACTGAGCTCACAGATAATGTGCGCTGATGTGCGGGGCCCGTCGAATGTACGGTCGTTTAAGGTAAAATAAGAATTAATGCTTCCCGCTAACGAGCTTCTTCCTGCTGGCTCGGGAAGTCGGTAAGCGGGCATTGAACGGGAATGCTGATCTGGAGGCTCAATACTATATAATGGATATTGAATGGAGGGTTTGAGCTTGATTAAAATGTATTGAATGGATGTGAGAGCTGAAAATGGTAAGCTGATGACTGTGCGATAGCGGTGATGCACTGATATCTTTTCAGGCGAGTCGGGAAGCCTGTTGGCAGTCCTTTTAGAGATCTGTTCAAAATGAATTCCTTTGGAGGAAGCTGTCGGAATGTCCCTACTATAATGAACGTAGTTTTGTTCGGTAAAATTGTTCTATACAATCCTGGTCATGGCACCAGTTAAATCTAGTTGCTGCAAAACGCTCTCCATTTCAGCACTGTGCATGCTTACTGCATCTAAAAATATGTCTTCAATAATTCCACAATTAATCTTTCCACACCAACGGCTGCCAGAGGGGAGTGTGTGTGGTGGGACTAATTGTGTTTGTGTGTGTGTGTGTGTTTTTCTCCTTCGTTACGTCGACTACGTAAACAGTTCGAGCAGCACTGCAATCACTGCCGCAAGCCTACGCACTGTGGCGAGCATTTGCTTCAAAGTCGCGCAGTTCAGCAAGTACACGAAGCGGTCCCGCGTCAGCTGGGTGGCGGTAATTAAATGCTGTAAAACGTCTCATTAGAAAGCAAAATGGGTAAGGAGAGAAAGAGAGCGAGAAAGAGCTAACGAAAGTGTGTGGGATGGCGTAATGTATATGTATGTGCAATGGTGTAATTTAACTTCCCTCTCGTGTTTTTTTGCCTTAGAAAATGGTGCAGTACATCGTGAATCGCTTTGTTTTTCTTAAATGCATCCTACGCAAACACGCGAGGGAGTTTTACCCTAGCTTAGCCTTGAAACGGTGGCTAGAATGTGTGTAGCTGCACGAAGCGGTAACGAGCAGGGCGGGATGTGTGTCGAGAGTGGTCTATTTAAAGCGATGAATTACTCGACATTTATTTCCTCCATGGAGAACGCATTAAACATAGGCTCGCAATTGCGAAACGCATACAAAAACTGAGACGCACAGTTAGTTTGAAGAGGAGATTTTGAGATGTTTTATGCTATATAATTTTGCTTAAGGAATACCAACAATTGTTTGAGAATGGGGCAATAAATTAGCAGGGATTGTATCTTGAGCGTAGTTCGCAAAAAAGAGCTTAGGCTTATTTTGAAGTAGAAGCGTGAATATTATTCTTTAATATGAAAAGGAACGTAAAAAAACTTCTAGCTTTACAATTTTTTTATTTAAACAACTTGCTCGAGAAGTTTTGTCCTTCTCGCTTTTTACGAAAGGCTCTGATTTGATGACAGTGTAAGATTAGTCGCGGCTACGAGAGCGACCGGCTTATCGTCGTCATCAGCCAAGCCGACAGTGCCGGGGACAATCTTGCTCGATCGATGACAAGGGTACGATTCTGGAGATAACGGCCGCGTTCCAAGCTGACCTCGAGTAGGATTGCAGGGTTGTTTTAGCCAGCTCATCATTGTCAGTTTCATTTCCAGATCAAAAATTACAATTCCACATTGTCAATCGTATGTTCAATGAAGTTGAAAGCAATCAATAACAGTTCATTGAGTTACCATTGTATTTGGGGTTGAAACACATCTTTATGGTGTTGGCTTGAGTAACCCTGCAACTAAGGGACAGAAACGGAAACAAACAAGGCGGAACAAAAAGAACTGCGGTAAAATTAGCTTGAAGAACCGTGCCGTAAGATCCAAACTTACACACACACACACACATACTAGCATCCGGCCCGATTAGCTAATCATGGCGACCCTGTTTCCACGTATCGGCGGATACACATCCGCCTCTCACAAAAGGAACAAATAAAGGATGGAAAGTCAATTCACCGTCAAATGTAAACGCAACTTTAACCTCAACCTTCGCGAAGAGAGGTTGCTCGAGCAAAACGAGATCGAAAGCTCACATCCGTCAAAACTTTCGATTCCGTCCCCGGGATGCCGGAAGCGCCGGAGAATGTTTCATCAAATGAAAGCCCTGCCCTGCCTATACAATCTTCTTTGTGGTCTCGGGTACTGCCGGGCAAAATCCTTGACCTGTGGTGGGAGGCAGTGTGGGCTGGAGCCTGATACAGATAAAGAACCAACGGCATTCACAAGAGCATTGAAGTGAAGATTCTATTCCTTTTTGTGCTTGTGTACGTGTGTGTGTGTGCGTTCTTTACTTTTCACTGCCCACCACATTCAGGAAGATGGCAGTCCCCCTGGTACGGTCGCCGCTAATCCTTCCGGCTATTTTTGAGTGATATTTTGTCTTTTGATGCGCACCGGGGACTCATTTTCCCGTCCGGCCGCTTGCGCTGCGTTATTTCTTTTCGCCGGAAGACTCGTGCGGCCGTACCCCTACACCCACCGACCCAGCGGCCTTTTGCCTAGCGACGTCAGGGTTTTGACTTTGTCAAAGATAAACACGTACGACATGGCACACCCGCTTCAATCCCCGGCTGCCACGGGACAGCAAGCGACATCAGGTGTGTAGTTAGGTTGTGGCCTTGCTTTACCCCTAAAGACATTGCGAAAATATACAAAAAAAAAAAAATCGTACGTTAAGTAAGTGAGAGACAGACAGAGAGTCCCTGCCCTGACGTATGATGAAACGAGGATCATTTGTTTTGGCTCATATTTGAACAACGTTCTCGGTGTACGGGACCTTGATATGCTATCCCTTTCTGTCGCTCCCTCTCGCTCTCTGTAGCTTACACTCTCTGCTCACCTTGGACGTGTCAGCGTGTATGATGGACTTAGTCATGTTATCCTTGCTGTCTTCTGTCCTTTCGTGCCTCATCCATCCCAGCATTCCACGGCACCTGAAACCCTTCCACACTGTCTGTTTATTTGTACAGCCGGAGCTTGTCCGTAATTGGCATCGTACAGTGTTTCGCTTCGGGTTTTGCAGGTTGCTCTTGGTGGTAGGGTGCGCTGTTTTATTCCATGCCTGTTTTTTTTTGCTTGCTTTTACCACTGTTGTTAGTAAGCGGGTTGTACCGGGCGGTTGGTAGAGCATTATGATTACAAGGCTTTGACAGGAACTTACCGAACGAGCGACATAAATTTGATGCCATAAGCCGAGGGTGCATTCGTGGAAGACTTTGGACACAGACACACACGGCATTGGGGTAGTATTGTTGCTCTTGCTAATGAATGGATAATTTTGTGAAGCACGGCACGGGTACATCATTTCCAATCCAATACATGAAGACGGTTCTGAAACGAACATTTAATTGAGCGAAAAACTAAGAGTGATCTGAAATGATACAAAACAAGTCTTGACAAGGTTTTGTTAAACATATCGATCTCGTTTCCCACTGCCCATGTAATTACATAGGTCATCAGTCAACATTGCAAAGTTTGACTTCTGTAGTACACAAATCGTGTTGGCTTGACTTCATGGCAAGCGGCTTACAGGCGAGTTTCGCGAAAGCTTCGTCAGCTTTCACTTCAGGAAAAGTCCTCACATAAAAGCACATTGGCTGGGATTTTGAATAATGGTCTATTTTTGCCCTGCTGCATGATGAACGAGATCTGCCCTGGGCCAGGCGGGATGATGATAACGATTTTGATTTAGCGAGATTAGTGCATACATGTGTACACGATGGTGGGAGAGTGTTTTGGTCGGGTTTTGGGTTTAGGTTCAGTTGAAGGAGTCGACCCGATATTGGATTGCAGTCATGGGTCAGTGTGTCCTTGTGGTTGCATGATGTAGATGTGTGTAAAGGCCATTTGCTGATTAGAACATCGTTACAATTCCCTGTGGGGCTAATCCATTTGAAGACCAACATTTAGGCTTGTGTTTAGAAAATTAAAGTGTCACTGCTCGGAGTTGGATGCAGAAATTGCACTGCCAATCATTGACATCATTTACAACGACAATCTATGAGGTTCAAAGCTAAACCATTTACTTATCCTAATAGAACACATCCCAGCTGGGAGTACAGTCACAATAGTTTGTAGGTATGTCTAGCAATCTGGCGCCCCTGCACAAAATGGACCCCAATCAAACATTTATAAAACCAAACCAAACACACTAATACACGTGTGTTTGCGCCTGGTATGCTGTAAAAGCAAACTCCAATCGCCTCCATTGCCGCAAGATGCCTCCAAGGGATACTACGTCTGTTCCTGTGGATAATTTGCAATACCTTTGCATCGCCAAAGGTTCTCCCCTTTCTGCTGCCCCACAGGGATGGGGAGGATTGTCAATACACACAAACCTGACCAAACATCCATTACCTGGTGCTGATGTTTACTTTTCAGTTCGACTGCATTATTTATGTAAATGTCGGCCGCCCGGGACAAGGGGTAGTTGCACTTCCTGGCAGAGGCAGACACACGCGGAAACATGGACCCAGCGTCCGTGTGTCGGTATGCTTCCATCCAGGCGCGTACAGCATCCTGCCACTGCAGGCCTGGAACCACTGTTCGCTGTGTGATCCATCATTCAACCGAAAAGGGGCAATCATTGCTATCTTTGACCATCTGATTGTGGGAAGTGATAGAGACCATCCACGTACGGGCCACTTCAGACGGCACTTTGCTTAGATTAGCAGATGAATTGTGTTTGGGCGATGTTTATTCCCCCGAACGGTTTGCAGCTGTCGCCACCGGACTGCCGTGCCGGTCTGAAATTGTGTGAAAGGGTTTCGGTGTTTGGACGTTGAGCATACACCGACACCAACGATCAAGAGGGGCACATTGCACTGTCCGAATTCTGGTGCATGATGTTTGCAAGGCGTGTAGGATGATGTATGATGATACCGGGACCTGCATGATGATGTACGATTAAAATGGAACTGAGTTGATCGTATTTTGTGAGCCTCAAGGCAATTTAAAGGCCTTGAAGCTTGGACACGGATGCTCCCAAAAATACTCCTATCAACGGGGAGGAGTAAGTGTGTGGGGAGGATTTTGTACATAGGAAGTGATTGAATTATAGCAAACCTGCAAAACCGAGCTGACGTCGTCGTTCAAAACGGATGAACTGGTACCGTTTGTTATACGCTCATACGTCCTCTGGAATTGTCGAAAATCTCATCTTCCATTTAATTCCGTCCGAGTCCAACGCAGGGTAAGGGATGAAATGCAAATTTGTTTCCATGTTGCCACCGCCTCGGGGCCATCGGAACTGTTTTGTTTGTCGTACCGGTCGAATCGGTGGTTGTTTTGGATGTTTATTTGAACAATGGCTTTGGCTATTCGCTTGCACTGTATGCGCAATAAATATTGGCTCTCATATTTTAGAGTTTCAGGAGAAGGGAAGCATGAAGGACCGTATCTTGTGCATGTTTGATTTTTCTCGTCATATAAATTAATTGAAAAATGTTCCTTGTTCATGTCTGGAAAGAAGAGCTACCCTGGAGCACGACGTTTTCAAGCAAATCGAAACATCTCTTCCAACAGAAGCGTTCTGTACTGGAAGCAAGATCCACACTGCAACTTCCCATCAGTGAATAACTTAAAATTATTTCAAGCAGCACACCAAGAATTCCTCCAAGCTTCCTGGTTGCTAGTAAAGCATTGTGAGCTTTATTCATTCCTGGAATTAAAACAACCTCGTTTCACTAATTAAAATAAACCAGCTTCCGGGAACGGTTCCCAGAGTCTTGCACCCTCCACACAGCTGATCCTATAAGCGTGCAGGCCCACTCGATGCGTTTCAACCCGTTCGAGAGTGCTAAATTTATTTTTGCAGCCCTCTTTCTACAACAAAACCGAGCGTTGGAACAAAATCTTGAGAGTCATCAGAACATCCACCTTACACTGGAGGAGTTGGCTCTTGCTCTTGCTGCCTGCCACTTGTCTGAACCCTGCCTCGAGAGTGCTTAATGTTTCACATTCTTGCGAAGACTTATCAAGACTCCATAAACGGATACAACACTCTTCACATACCGACTCCTCTTGTAGGAGCAACCCCTTTATGCCCTCTCCCATGGTTTAGTGAAAAGAAAGGAATTGTGCTGATACGGAACCATTCTCGTCGCCATTTTTCATCGCCACTTTGCCAGCATTACCAGCAGCTGAGCTGGGAAGCTCTCGGCCTGGAAGAAGAATGAACTTTTGAACGGATTCGGGCGAATGGAGTAGGGATGATCATGGGTGCACGGGTTCGGAGCATCCAAGCACGGAGGGCCAGTTGATGATGATATAATTTACGTGAAATCATCCTTGACGTCCGGTTTACCGAGGGGAAAAGAATTAATTCCGAAGCCTTTTACCGGTGCTAGCTTCCGGGCGCCGGGCACCCAGGACCCTTCAGCCACGTGCTGTTCGAGTTCGAGTAAAGATTCCTCTCAAGCGTGCTCCCGATTGTACTACGGCTAGGTGCACGATCGGTGCCTTTGCAACCGAAACACCATTTGCTACCCGATTGCAACAGCACGATTAATAAAGCTGTTGATAGCATTAATTTTCCGGATGAAGCAATTTAATTTTGCCCCGAAAGTGTTATGTTTTGTTTCATTATCGTTGCCCGGGGATGTACTACGTTCCATGAATCCGGTGTGAAGCAGTGTCCATCTCTTTGACGCTCCAAGCTCCCACACAAACACACACACACAGCCAGCGTCATCTTGCCACGCGCCGGCACGATGGCACTACATTAAAGCGCTTGATGTCTTGCAGTATTTTTGCAGCTCCGCATTCTATTATCATTACAATGGTCGACCGACTTGTGCGCGTGTGTCTTTGTGCGACTCAGCTCAGCTACTGACGGGTTCCTTTTATCTAACAGAATGGATCGAAGTTGGTTACCATCCACCAACTGATGTCGTTGCTTTTGCTTTAACGCCCCGTTTGCAACCTTCTTGAAGGAACGGTTTCGGCTCTTCTCCTGCCAAGGCGAACGGTTTACAATTGAATTGGTGTAACGAACGGCCAGAGGGTGTGGAGTTGGTGTGGGGGTGTAGCTTTCCTCGCTCGTGGAGTGCCAAATCGGTTGTCTTTTTCGTTACGCAGCGTTCGTGTAGCTTGATTGTTTAGCTCGATCGGCAAGGAAAGAAGAATGGCATGGTGTCGCTTGTCGCTTTGAAGATTTAGATAGTCCCAAACACCCAACCTCCGCAACCTCTTGACTGACTGTGGGCAAATCCGGGAGCAGAACAATCGAGTACGGTGAAGGTCGCTTTGTTTCGTCCCACGGTGCAGGATCGTTTCACGTCCCACGGGATGCAATCGTAACAGCAGCTTTGTAAAGGTGAATGGTGCTATCCCTGCCCGGTGGGTCGTATCTGCTTTTGTGCTTCTGATTTTGCACGCACATGGTGGAAGAGTTAGAAATGGGGAGATTATTCGATTGGTTAAAGCATTGTGTGGACAAGAATGGGGGTTTTCTTCTCGTTAGTCATGTAGATAGTATCTTAAGGTATTTGAGTGGTTTTCATATTATAATTAAAAAAACGAAAATGAAACGGGATCACTTTCAATGCGAATCTTTTGAATAAAGTTGCTTTAATGCAACTAGTTGAGTAATATGACATTGATGTGACACCAAAATGTTTATAGACTAGGAATATTGCCTGGAACCAACTGATAAGTCAATTCTAAAAAACCGATAAAACTTTTGAGAGAGAAAAGAAAAACACGTAAGATTTATGTTTGGTTTAGTAATAGCCAAAATTAACATTAACATACAAAACTAACATTAAAGAGATAAAAAAGCAATGATTTACCTCAAATAATAGGTCCTACGATGTAAGTTACTAGATTTTTGCTTTAAAAATATGCAGATTCATTATTATTTGTTAAGTGTAATATTAGCATGGCCTACGCAGTGGCCAAAGCAACTTATACCAACTACCTTAACACTATGAGCTACTTAACCATTTAACATTAATAGGGATTAACAGTGTTTCAGGTCTTGTTGTCAGTTCGTACGACTGAACAATATACCCGTCATTGGTTCAAACCCCGAATGGACCGTGCTTCCATACGAAGTACTGACTATTCTGCTATGGTAATACGACAGTACGACAACGATTATTGTGCCAAAGAAGAAGAAGAAGAAGAAGAAGAAGAAGAAGAAGAAGAAGAAGAAGAAGAAGAAGAAGAAGAAGAAGAAGAAGAATAAGAAGAAGAAGAAGAAGAAGAAGAAGAAGAAGAACAAAAATAATAAGAATAATAATAAGAAGAAGAAGAAGAAGCAGAAGAAGAAGAAGTAGAAAAAGAAGAAGAAGAAGAAAAGAAAAAGAAGAGGAAGAAAAGAAGAGTGTTAAATAAAGCCAATAGGTGACTTTTAAACGTATCGATCGAAATATTATAGTCAAAGTAAGAATAAAACGATTTAAAACTGCGAGACATATACAACAAAGGTTCATTATAGCTATAAAGACGCCTCCGACGGTCGATATTTAAGTGTTCATAGTGTCTAAGAACCCCGGCTGGAGTATATATATTTAATCGTACCAACAGATCTGATTTTTGCCACAAATACACTCTGAGCATACGGCGATGTTTGAGAGGTTGATTTCTTTTTTTGATGGATTCTAGTTTCTTAATCCAGATCGATGAGTAAGGACACCATAAAACATAACAATACTGCAGTACTGACCGGACAAATGACAAGTACAGTGATTGAAGGCAATGAATATCCGTTATAGTTTTAGAATGGCTGTTAAACGCCAGCCTAACATTTTGTGCGCTTCACTAATAATGGTCGGGTAATGGATGTGGAAATCACGTTTAGTTTCAAGCATAACTGCTAGATCACGGATGATAAATGATCGTTTCAGATTAACTTACAGTCATAATGAATGGAGGGTTTCGAAAGATTGAAGGACATCACGGTACATTTGCACACGGAGATAGACATTCTATTGGTTTCACACCATTCACAAAACCTATCTATTTGCTTCTGGAGCTTACTGCAGTCAGATGGCACACGAATTACATGCAAAATCCTTATATCGTCAACATACATTAAACAATTAGGAGTATGCAGTATGGACGTAACATCATTAATATATAATAAGAATAGCAATGGTTACACACACGAAAAAATTGCTCCCCTGTGGGACTCCTCATGAGACTCCTGATTATGACAAGAATGAAAGGCGTGAGAGATTTGTTTCTTACTAAACAGTTTTTTTTTTTATAATTCAATAAGATTTATTTATGATCTTCTGTTACCCATAATTATTTATTATTGTTTACAATATTATTCTGTACGCTTTTTCCAGCATTTATAATATGCTTTTTACTTTACTTTTTTTGCTTCTTACGATCCCTTTATGATATATGGCTTCCACTCTCTATTTCGCTCACTTAATGAACCAAATCCGATTGAAATTGTTGATGTCGTTAGAAGGGCAGAAATATTGAAACAATTTGTTTACCGCACACAAATAGCACTGTGCATAACGACTGCTGCTACTGCCACATCATCCTTTCACGCCTCACTGCACCGGTGATATAAAGTTTAGTTTTATCTACCACATTTTCCACGACATTGACCACGCGCGCTCGTGCGCTATTCCCGCAGCTCAAGATGTCTCCCCGCGCGAACTGTCCACGCCCCGTGCTATTTCCAATATTATTCATCATTTTGTCAGTTTCCATTTGCATCGTGGCCACGCTTGCCGAAGGTTTTTATCCGAATGGGCAAGCAACGTGGAAGCAACGCTCGCTAGCTGTTGTTACAAATGCTGTGTAGCTTGTCGCATTTGTTTGTGTGCCTTCGGGATGTTCCTGGAGCGGAAGGCAAAGGGCGCCGTAGGAAGCAATACGCGAATACGAACCATTATCATATATCCGAGGCTTTAATGTTTCCGTTCGCTGTGTCGTCTTCGCCGTCTCCTACCAGCCGTCTTTGGACGTACGCCGTCATTTGTAATCTTGCAGGATCCGTTTACGCGTGCAATCGACGCTTGCGACGGTAGTGGTGGAGTATGTAGTGGAGCAGTGAAAAACAAAAACCGTTCCTGGCAATAGCGATGAACGAGATGAAACATTACTTGCCCGGGTGTTGGGGGAAAGTGGGTCACGAGCGGTGGGAAAATGAACGCAATGTTTCCGATGTAATACTACCGGCCCGCGGCCTCCAACCGCGCCAGCTGTTTCGAGGGGTCGCGTTGGAAGTGGTCCTCACTTTGCGCAAAAGAACAGACCGCCACAAAAACCACTCCAAAGGAAGGTTTTTCGTACTCGCCGTTCAGGGCTAGCTCATTTCTTCACCGGAAGCGTCCTGTTTCATGGTCAAAGCATGTGCCATGCTCTGTACACTGGAACAGTGGCTGCTAGTAATGGAAACCGTGTTTTCGTACAATATAAACCTGATACTGCACATAAACCATCCTCCGCATACGGTCGTTTGCCCCCGTGTTTCCTCCCTGCTTTTCGTTAGAACGCTTTTCCCGAGAACGCGAGTGCCGGAACGAATGCTGGCGCACTCCGGTTGGCACACGGTCGATCGATTTGTTTTTCTCTGCCGCGCGTGATGGGCACGGTATTATGTGCTTACTACTATTGTGTTTGTCCCTCTGTCTGCTACTGCCTGGCTGTATCATATCCCAATCATCATTTCGCAACAATCTTGCCATCACTCACTCGAGTCGAGAAGTCGGCCACACGGCGCTTGATTCGGAAAGCTCTTAAAAATTATCGATGGCAGCTGATGGGAAAATATTTATTGTGTGCCGGGGGATGCCAATGATACTGTTGTTTTTGTTGGTGTACTAAAAGCTAACAAGGCCATCAGCTGCCCGGGCGGGCGGGATGGGCTTCGGGCTAGCATTTGATCCTTGCGGTGGCGCAATGTTTGCGGATTGATGTTTGCGAGACGACACACCAATAATTGAAGCGTTTTGGACAGTTTGGTCACGGGGACGGTTAAAATGGTTTGTGGGGTGTTTGTTAGATAAATTCTTCACAAATTGTATTCAAAAGAAGATTAACTACAATAATTCATTTTTTTCTATTTAACGTATCTCTATAAATAATATATAATTGAAAAATAATATAAAGAGCAAGGCTTTAAATAATTATTGTATTGCTTTAAAACAATTTTAATTCTACAACTAAATGTGTTAATTAATGGTAAGAAAAGTTTAAAAAATTTAAAAACAAGAAAACAACCGATTTGAAAATTTCATAAATATTAAAATATATAAATAAAACGTAGTAAACATAATGTAAAAGTAAACAAATATTGAAGACAGCATTTCGACTTTATATCACTCTTTAAATAAGGTAGTAAAGCAAACATAAAATAAAACATTTGAGAATAACTATAAAACAGTTCAGAAGAAATAGAGAAGGGAAATAAGTAAGTTAAAGAATACAATTTCAAACGATAAAATCATATTACAGTCACACTGCACCAACCGCATCAAACTTCATTTGCAGTAATAAGAACCAATTTGCAATACAACAAACTAATGAAAGGCAATTGCAATCGATGCAATCAAACGTTCTAAAAAAAACCCAACAACCATTCTCTTGCAATGGTCTATTACTTTGTACCAGCATCATGCAGTGGGCAAACGCTTTTTTTCGGGCCCAATCATTGTACGCTGCACAGTTCGATACGAGATAGTCATTGGCTACGATTTGTAGAAGGGAAGGTAGCGTCCTGCACTTGACGTCACACAACCAACTGTCGCGACCATGTAAACGACAGTGCCTGGAATCAACGTCAGGGCTCTGGTTTGAATTGCTTGCGTTGGAATCCAACCCACCGTAAATGTAGGTTAATGAGAGCAGTGAACACACACACGTATGGTTGATCCAACCTTGCCCATCCCATTAAGGCCCGTAAGGTCCTGTTCGATGGTGTTGCGGTGGTTTGCGTCTTTGTACATCGCATCAGAATGGTCCCCCGTTTGATGTTTGCTGTTTCTTCGACCAGCTTCACGCACTCATCATCATCATCTGCTGGGTCGGGCGCACATCTGCACATCCGAAATGTTTGGGTCCGTGTTTGCCTTCCCCTACCAGCCTCACACACCCACAACACCGACCGACCGAGGCTTGAGAAGAGATTTTGTATTTCCATCAGTCAACGCGTTTCCTGCGCCTCGTCCCGACTTTGTTTGGGTGTTTTTCATGTGCCAATGTGTATGTGTTTAGTAAGGGACGAAATTCTGCGTAAGATGATGAACGGCAAAAAGCAGGACCAACTACGTTGGAGATGTTTTCGGTCCAATGTTCGGTGCTTTGCTTTGACGAGCTTTTTCGTTTATTTGGCTGTTTTTGTTGTTGTTCGTCGGTACGGCCTTCAATTCGGCCACCATTGTATTGCGTTTGCCATTTTTCATATTCTCGATCGCTTTAATCTTTCCTTCCGGGAAAGAGCAACGGAAGAAAATGGAGCGGTTTGAAGCGAGCACAGAGGAACAAACTAGAACCGAAACGGTTTTGTGCTGCTAGAAAATCAAAAGGACGAGCAAATGCAATAAGACAAAGTACCCGCCTTACCCGGGATAGGAACTGGGGTAGATGATGTTGAAGCTTTCACCCCGGTCCCTCTCCCCGACTTCATGCCATCATAATCCCACTTCCCTAGTACCGCTCTACAACAGACCTCAATCACTCACCGGACGACACGATTTGGGCCTTTTTGGCAGGGAGAAGAGAAGGAATTGACTCGTTTGGTGCAATGATTCAAGAAGGATCAGCAAAAGATTTGCCATCACAATACGAGCTCGATTATGAGGATGAGGATTTCCGGATGCAGACACATAATAATGGATAGCAGCAATTGGACAAAAGAGTAGTGCCCACCGAGCTTAAATTGTTTGAATCATGCGAACGGAGCAAATCGTTCCGTTTTGGAGATGATTTCTTGTTAAACAGTAGTAAGAAGAGCAGAGCAGTAAGAACACCAGTTCGACCTTCGACCCGGCTCCAGAGTGGTGGTGCAGTTATGAGGGCAGAGAATTTGCAGCCATAAAGAGATATTAAAACTGGTTTAAATATTGAACTCTGCGCTCGTTGAAAGTTATGATTAGATTTTTGGCATGAATGTATCTTAAGAATTAGTTTTGCAAGTAGAAACGATTCCTATGCCTCTTAACAAGCGATTCTAAACATTGCTATAGCATCGGTACCGCTTATCAGCACGATAACTTTTTCCAATCTTCTGTCCCTTCTTTTGATGTTTCCGCGGCCATTCTTGTGGCCTTCAGTGCCACAATGACGGTGCTAAAAATAGACTCATTTGAATTGTTGGCCCAAATTTTTGCCTTAGTCAGCACGCAGCCGGCCAGCCCGGATGCGGTGAGGACCTGAGGCCGAGTGATCCTTAATCTCTTAATCTCTTCATTCTTCGCTTTTCCCCCAGGGCGTCCTCATCCAGTCTGCGGTAGAAGTTCCAATAGCCACTTGATACTGTAGCAAAACGGCTTTGCTTCGATTCGTATCGATTTGGGTGATGGCTGAAGTGGAATGACGCCTGCAGGGGAAAAAAAAACTTCGAACCTTGGGATAAGAAGCTTCCGGTTTACTGCTCCAGAAATTAGAACTTGTCAATCAAAACCTAGATGCTATCTAAAGTGGATGCATTGGTTGGGCTGGTCGGGTCTCGTTGTTTTTGGAGATGAAGCGGCTTGGAAGTTGAACAGGATTGAAGTGATCGAACTCCATAAAGAGGTCGGTGTACTTGGTTTTGACGGGTGTGTACGAAAATTTGGACTTCACTGCACGGGACTGTTGTGGGCTTTAGGCGTTTAAAGTTCAGCTTTATAGCAATACAACAGCGTCGCTACAGCCACAGGCTTGACGGAGAAGCGGCATGGGAAAAAGGCAGTGAAAGTTTTATAATACAACTGGGAGTTCCGCAGTAGCTTTGCGCCAAGTGGCTCAAAATTGGGATAATTCCTGATGAAGAGCAAGATGTTCCGACACTTTTTAAAGTAAATAGAAGGTTTTCATTCGAATAAAAAGCGTCGGAAATGCCTTTCGATTCATTGCCTTAAAGTGTGTGAGGCATCTATAAAAGTATTAATAACAGTTTAGTTTGTTGCTAACAACAACCATAATTTTGAAACATTTCTTCCAAGCCATTACTACTCAAGAACAGATAAACGAACGCGAATGAAGTTTATGTTTATGTTTAGACACTTTCTATCACTTTGCGCTACAAAAACAGCATAACACCGGGAAAGCACCTCCGTCGGAAAAACATTTCTCCATCACCCAAACACACGCAACTAAGAGCTGACACGCGTGTGTAACTGAGTATAATATCGGTAAAGGGACACTAGGGCCAAACATACTGGCTGCGCGAAAACACGGCACACTGCGCCCTCCCTCCCTAGCATACGGCTAAAGTGGTCCCGGTGAAATGTAAAATAAACAGATTGTAAAAGCTTTTAAGCGTGCAATGGCAAGTGTATGGAAGGAAGCAGAAAACACCACCCAAGCGAGGGTGCGTATGCGAAGGTAGCTAGAAATTTAATGAGAATAGAGTCCACACCATCCGTCCCGTCTGTCTTCGGTCGCAGAGTTAGTGCCTTCGTCCGTAGTATGCCCCCGAGGGGGAGTAAGAGGGGATAACACAAAACGACACGACAAAGTTCAAACGAGATGGTCCCCATGAGGCGAGGTTAAGGACGGTGTGGAGCATACTTCAAGCGATATGTGTCGCACGACAGGCCGAGACGAAAAAGGTTGATATGCGAGAGTGTGCCGCGGTACTCCAGCTCTACCCGCCGAGGCAGCACGTCGGTCGGCAATGGGTTTGGGAAGGGGATGAAAAACCCCCGGCACTATTCGGCTCACGCGGTGGTAATAAATACCTCACTGCAAACCCACGACACAGACATAGACACACACACACATACACACACAGCGCGTGCTCTAGATCGTTTGCCGTCTCGTGATGGATAGACCAACCGCCCCAACTGCAGTCGTTCGGGGGGAGGCAGGCGCGCGGTACGCTCGGTGGCGTACGGCACGAGATTAGAAATTATTTTCACGCTATTTATAATCTTATAAATATTTATACGTCAAAAGATAAATTACAGAAAGGGTGTGAGCGGATCCGGTCTGTGCGGTGCCATTCCACACGCGTAATGGTGCGGAAATGGCAGTTGTACTGTAGTGGCGCAAGTAGCACCAGCAGGTGAGCGGTGGGTACGGGAGAGAGTTGTAGGAGGGGAGAGCGAAGCGTACAATTGATTCATCAACCCGAAAAAGGCAGAACTATCTATCAGATCGCTTTGCTAGGTGTTGTAAGGTCTTATTAATTCTGCTTACAACAACTGCAAACGTTGAAATTTTCAGTCGGTAGAATGTGTTCAAATCATGTTTATTAAATTTAGAATTATTTAATTCTATTTTGAATGTTGTAGTTAAAATATTGGCAAGAATATGTGAATATTGTACAACAGCAACAACAAGCTTAGAAACTTTTTGTTTAATTTGTTTATTTTTTATTCATAATTACTTTATTACGAAATTGAGGAGAATATAAAGAAGAAGAAAACAATGATGATGATAAGAAGAAGAAGAAGAAGAAGCATAAGAAGAAGAAGCAGAAGAAGAATAAAAAGCAGTAGAACAATGAGAAGAAGAAGAATTTGAAAAAGAAGAATTTGGAGAAAAATAAAAAGAAGAAGAAGAAAAAGAAGAAGAAGAAGAAGAAGAAGAAGAAGAAGAAGAAGAAGAAGAAGAAGAAGAAGAACTATTTACATAAGAATAATAAAAAATCCAGTTAATATGACATAGTACCAACAAAGAAAGTATCTTAAGTGAGCCTATAATTAATCCAGCTCCTTGAACTCTTACGCTATTCAATATTTACACCAATTTTTCAGGAGTTGATTCATCATTTATCCATTATTTTAGCTATATGAAGATTTAAAAAAAATTCAATTCATTTTGTGCATTAGTCGAGTGACGTTTTAATCATTTTGGTTTTTATGAGAAATGTGATTTTCTTTCTACCTATTTCCACTGTGTCTTATTGTTATTATAATGTATGGTGTTTTTACTTTAGTTTCCCTGGCTTTTGGTTGTCCAGGCCTGTCGAAAAATATTTGCCCTCGCTATATGTGGGCTGCGGGAAATACATTTGCCAAGCCAAGTGATCCGTGATCCTAAAAAGGTTGGAGAGCACTGGTCTAGACTATGCTTTAATATATTTAAATAGATCATACGCTCCTAATAAACGCTGGATCGCTGAACCACGTCATATTTTGAACAGTTCAACGGCTTTTGTTGGCCCCCAACTGTCATAAACATACCGAAATCGACGCCGACGCAAAGTTATTCCCCAGCTGCCAAATGATTCCGCGATCATGTTCATCTCTTACCACGCTAAAACGCCCATACAAGCGGTAGTTGCAATCTCCACACCCACATCTCGATTGCGACCAAATTTGTGATTAGGCAGATTCGTTCGATCCGTCACAACTTCACGTTCCGCCAAGGTCACAGTGTTTCGAAGATCTTGTGCTGCGGAAAACAATGTTCCATCTCCGCAGCCCCCGACGTTGAATTATTATTAATAATGATTTTCGCATGCGATCGCATTTCGAAGAGGTGTTTATGAGCGTTGGCTGTCTAGCGTTTGCTTCATACTCGCCACCTCATTTCCTTTGCGCTGCGTCGCTGCCGTACCCTTTATTTTATTATGCTCACACCGAGGTGTCTGGATGGTACGGTTGAGCGCGTTTATTATTTATCCACAGCCGCTGACGGGTGTAATGGAGGGCAAGAGCAAAAGTCCCGGGGTCTGGGGGCAAATCGGTGTAGCAATCTGGTTTTGCCGCGCGCAGTTTGTTGCGGATACACTGTTTACAGGGAGTTACTGCTAAGGCGCATCAATCATAGTACGCTCGCGGGAAGGAAATTGGTAACGTGGAAAAATGAAGAATGGATAGCGTTATTATTAAAGACGGAAGGGAAAAATCAACGAGAATGAAGCAATTTCTTAGTGTGGTTCACAGTTTTCCATCAGATCATAAAGGAGAGAGCGAGAGAGCGAGAGAGAGAGAGAGAGAGAGAGAGAGAGAGAGCGAGAGAGAGAGAGAGAAAGAGAGAGAGAGAGAGAGAGAGAGAACCATTTAACCCCATTTAGTTTCCGTTGTGCTGTTCTGCGATATAATTTTAAACCGCCTTGTATACTTTAAACGTACCGAGCATAAGCATTGTTCCGAGGGTTCCTGCTGTACTACACCTGTTGCCATGCTTTCTGAAGCATTTAAACAAACCAGTCCTCTTACGACGCAACAAACCATCATTTCATTGTTCTGGTTATCGCCTTTCTTCCTCCCCTATTTTTATTTTTTATTTCTTTACAACCTCTTCTCCCGAGATTTTGTTCGATACTAAAGGTTAGTTGACTGCACCATCACGACTGTTAGTAGTGGCTGGAGCCGTAAAATCCGCATTTGATTACTCCGCAGCAGCCATAAGGGCTCCCTGGGCGGAAGGCCCCCCTATGCTCACCAAACGCATATAATGAATTTATTAAGCAGTAACTTTCTTTTTGTCCTTCTTCCTTCTGCTATCTCTGCGCACTCTCAAAAAAGCTGCTGAGTACTGCTGCTGCTGCTGTGAATAAAACATAAAATAAGATGAGATGCCACGCGCGGGGTGCCGACCTGAATGGTGGATCAGCATGAGCTGCCAATGTGTACGGTGCACCGATGCGCGCCATTTTTATGCTGCCTTAGTACGCGAAGTACTCCCGGGCTCTCTCTTTCACGATGCGTCCCATCCAGCAGCTCCCTCGCGGAGTGGAACATACGCGAGCAGAAGTGCCTGTTCTCTGTGTATGTGTGTGCTATCGTTCATTTTCCCTGCTCCTCCGTAGCCATACACGAGGATTTCCCTTTTCAACAGCTATAAGGATACACCATGTTATGGGTGTTAATTGAATTACTCCTTAACTTCATTTCCATTTGCAAAAACACGCTCCCGCGCCGGTCCCGGCATTCGGTCACACAAAGGAATCTGCACAAATGTGTGAAATTGAAGCAAAAAAAAAACATCAACAATACATGTACGTACAAGCAGCAATGGGAAAAGCTTTTGCAACAGAAATAAGGTGCTGTTTTTTTCCTGCCATCTTTTAATTGACGTACTGCATGCCTTTTGCCACACAGACTTTCCCACCTCACTGTTCCTCCATCTGCCCGGCAACAAGTCAGGAAAAGTCAGGCAAATCTTGTTAATAATTACGGGACAGCACGGATAAAAGGGCAGGCGGTTTGACGGCCTGCCGGTACAGGCATAATGACGGGTGGCCTCGTTAATTTCCAATGTCATATCGCACGTTAATAAAAATAACAGTAATGACTGTAATTTATGGTAAAATTGGAAGCAAAAATTATGGATACAATGATAAACAGCTGCAGCTGGGTTGATGGGAAAGCGAAAATAAAGACAACGAAAATGAAAATAAAACAAGCGACAGCCTTCACGGAGCAGCCGTTTGCCAGAGTTTATCTGAATTTATTTGTTGCGGGAAGTGAATAAACGTCTGGAATTGGGATGTTTTTATTACTGGCAAGTGAACAAAGCGAAACTCGCTCTTAAAGCGTTGCCTTTTCAAACCATTGTTGCTGGTTTATCTTGCTGAAGCTTTCCAACTTTTCCCATTTGCTCAATCGCTCGTTACCGTACGGGGCCAATTTTCCTCGTGTCATGCTTTAAATGCTACTTTTTCACGCTTGTACAACTTGCCCGCGCAAGCATTGCCGGAAGTTTATTTTTATGTCGCCCCATGTAAGGGCACAGTTTGTACCGACCTGCAGCCAACTTCCCCCGGCGCCCGGCTCTGCAGCGCTGATTCCGAAAACATTAACACCGCCCGGCCACCCATTCCCCGGCCACGCCGTGGTTAATCGCACTTTGAAGATTAATTAATTTATCTATGATTGATCGTACTTTCCCGGGACCCGGGTCGTAACAGTAAATGATTTCCCGTGCCTTTGGCAGGCAGCGAGAGCGAGAGTCTGAGCGCTAAGTTTTGCCTGCTCTCACCAGCTCCAGCTTTGCTGTAAATTTGCAGCAAGTTTAACCGAAAACCCCATTCATGACGTAATGTCACACCATAAATCCCATGACGTTGATTGCATGAATAATTTATTCTCCTCCCCCTCAGCCGGGGCCATAAATATTGTTTCGTCTCCGGGACGATCATAATTTTTGCCACCGACCTTCCGAGGCCTCTCGCAAAACGCTATGCTAGCTTGTGGCACAGAATAGCACAGAAAAGCGTACAGAAAAAAATGAAGCTTGTCAATAAATACATCTCCATCCCGTGACGTGTGGTTGAGTGTTTTTTTGTTGTTGTTGCATTCTGTCGGCTCTAAATTTGCTGTTAAATTTAGACTGTTAAATAATAAAGCACACAAAACGGGAAGGCGTTTGCTTTCGTTTTATATGTTCGTTTGCCTTTGCCCGGCTAGAAACTGTGGAGCTAGGTTACGGAGCACATATGATGCTTTGCAGAGAAGAAAAACAGAACAAGGAAAAGGACACTGCTGGGATGCGAAAGAACAATCTAACGCATGCAAAAGTCCCCATTCTAAGTGAAGCGTGCAAAATGGACCCGAAATAAAATTGCCCACAACTGGAACCGTCATCCATTGTACGGGATATATATGTGCAAGGGGCTTTGAGTTATTAAATTTGGCAGGAAAAAGCTGGTCGACCTGTATAAATCCAATTTAAAGCTTTTGGTGTAAGTTTTGGGCTTTCGAAAACAATCGTGACAAAATTGTAAAGCATGATGAAGAAACAGGATAACTTAACTGGTGAACAATCTAAGTAGTTTGTTGAAAAAAAAAACATGTTTAGAATGACATTATTTCAATAGATTTTTGGTTTTTTTTACCGAAAAGGCTTTATATAGCTTCACTTTTAAGTCTCATTCGTAAAAGTTTAAGGTTACAGGTTACAAAGTATTTATTCGCTTTTTTAAAAATCAATAAAAAATGGGTTACTGACCTTTTATCTAAATTGCCTTCCAAAAAGTAAAACAAATGAATTAAATTGATGCTACTTTTCGTGTGATTATATTTTTGACGAGGTATTGATTTTTAGTCCATTGCTGGTGTTAGTCTTTCTTTCCATTATTCACATAGTTATTTTACTACATGATATCATTTATCAAAATTTTTCTTTTTAAAATGTTTGTTTCAAATCTTATTTAAAAAACTATCTGATTTTTATAGAAGTTATTTGCGCCTTCAAGTGATACTAATCGGATTAAACGTGGAGGAGAGAAATAAAAAAAAAACATATAATTTATGAAATGTTTCAATACACCATGTTCCAGCCCTTTTGTGTTTCCTTATTCTTAAAGCAAGAACAAACATGTGGAGCAGTGTTAGTATACCTTTCATCGTTAATCACTGATCGATGTTTTGAACAGCAATTTATTCATCGAACAAGGTAATGCATTGATTGAATAATACCACAAAAGCATTCAAAACCACAAAACCTACTTGCTTCAGCTTCATTTCCTAGTCCTCGGAATAGTACTGCCCACTATTGCTAATGAAAGATCATCAAACAATTTACGACTAGAGCTGTATGAAAAGGATGATGGAAAAAAGCCACCACCCAAGCAGTGCTATTATGCACCTTTCAACTACAAACACGAGTCATAACCACTTCTAAAGAGCCAAAGCGCCCTCAAGGCGGTTGAAAGCACCGCCCCGACAAGAAAGCGGTCAATGCTCAATCAGTAATTGTTCACGTTGAGCACGTTGTGTTGGAAATTGTATCCATTTTATCCATAAATACATTCCCATACACACACGCACACAAGCACATACACCAGGTGCAGATGATAGGACGCTCACATTTGGACAAACGCTTGATGATGCATGGTTTTTGTCGAAGAAAGTCATTTATGTAACGTGCACCGGCGAATGCACGTGCCGATTGCGCTTCGGATGGGAAAACGATTGGACGGGGTGGTGTGGTATCAACTCTCACTCGCTAGCTTGAATCATTTATTGTACAGCGGGCGGAGCCATGTCCTTAGACTGCACAAAGCTTTCGACATGTCAGGAGCAGGTGCGTACACTTGTATCCTGTCGACCCCGGGGCGGGGGAGATGCTCGAGTGGAGGCAGAGGCAGCACAACCGACACCGGATCGAACCGGTTCGGGTATCAGCTGAAACATAACATACGTCTCTCGGTGCGGAACGCTTTATCATGCGGGCTCTGAGTGGCGTGCGGACAGCTTCAACAAGGAAACAACCGATCGATCTGACACTTTGCTCGAGCTGCCCCACACTATCCCCTTGCACTTGCGTTCGCTATTGTTTCGCTGCTCGCAACGCTCCGATAGCAACAAATCGGTCCCGTTTTATCGGTTTCGGGCAGGGGCACGAGTGACGTGCGGATTAGAAACGACTCGGTGACAGCGCGCTGTACGCTAGAATTGGGAGTAAGCATTTCACAGACAGTGCAAAATCGACCCTTATCCGCTTGAAGCTTCAACAGTGTCTTTTGTCTAGCTTCTGGCTTGCCCTGCTGGAGGACGTACGTTGGCAGATGGTAACGCGATTATATGGCGGGGTTTATAACGTCCCGAAAAAGACAAATCGGACACATGCAGCGACGGCTTTTGCAATTTATTTACTGATTATGGGGGAAAAATGATACTGATAAAATTATATTGTGCATTGTGGAGTGGAAATAATGCAAAGATGATGGCATTTTGAATTTTGAAACTTTTCACACAATTGTGCCACATGTTGGATGCAGTTGAAGAAATGTTCAGGCTCTCAGAAGTAAGTTGCTATTCCCTCAAATCGGATAGCTAAATCCTCCAAGACAAGTGCGTGAACAACGAACCGACAGCACAACGGCGACACTTAATCCTCACTACAATCGCTCGACCTGTCCTCGTTTGGGTCGTTCTCCTTAGCTGCTGATGAAACAAAATGGTGAAATGCTTTCCCAGAATCATTTGGGGGGAGAGAAAGCGAATGATTGCACCTTCAATTGCTTTCTGCTCAAGCGTGAAACTAGTTCGGTTCGATTGTTCTTCGCGCAAAAAAGAACATAAGTATCGTTCTTTAATCACAAATTCCTGAGCACAAGCTGTACCGTACGCTTTGGGGAAGAAATTCGAAACAATTTCGCAATCGAAGCTTTTTATCCATTTATTATTTGCTTCATCTAAGCGAGCACATCATTCATTCGCTTGTTTACGAGCCTCACGATTAGAAGGAGCCAGTGAGAATGTTATGTATGCTGTCCCAATCACAAAAAGGAGGTAGGATCAATTTAATACGATACAGTTTTATTATTTCCGCCGATAGCCTCCAACAAATTAAAGCATGAAACGAGGATTTCCTTTTACCTTGCGGACGAGTGGCGGCCAGCGAGGGTTAAATAAATAAAAGAAAGGCCAAAGAATGTGAGCCTTTAAAGAAGGGCTTCATCCCACACTCCCCCACTCTCTCAACAGGGAGGTTTGTGCTGTGTCACGCACGGCGAAAAAGGTGATCGATGCTTCCCGAAAAGCTCGAGGACAGGCCAATAAAATATCCATCAAAATTATAATAATCCTTCAGTCCCGCCCCTGCAGCTCGATGGCACCTGACTGACACCGCTTTCAAAGGACGGTACGTAAGATTTTCTTTCATAAAAAATAAGAAAAAAAAGGAGGATGCTACAGCTTTCGTGCCACGCATCGTAACGCGTTTGATTTATCACGCTGATAAGAGAGAAGAATAAGCTTTAGAAAAAAAGAGTCTCCAGCGCAAAAGGTTAACTCGTCCTTCTAGCGGGCAACGAATGGACGCCTTGCGGGAAGCAACCGGATCCGTAAAATAACTTCCTCTCAACGCTGCAAGTCACCCTCATGAAACGCTGTTTAAGGAGGGTTCGCTGTGATGACCCCTTCTTTGATGAAACCGAGGAAACACGGCACGACATGGTTCAGTGTTTGGCTGCACTATCTGCACAACCCAATCGGGTGGAGATCGGGTTTATTCTGATCTGAGGACCTCTTCATTACGGCGACAGGGCGACGAGTCTCGTCCGTCATTCATTCTAAAGGTGACCAAAAGCACGCATGTCGTTTTGGTGGAAGGACAGGCCCTAAAACTCTTATCGCGCGGCTGAAGAAGCGGTCGAGACATTTTTCGCAGCAAGGGGTTTTCACAGCCGGACGATGATAAGGTTCATCTTGAGAAGCAAGCTCATCCGCACAAACACACACACACACGCGCGCGCATACAATGGATGTGAGGGTTCATCCATCAATTTCAAAAGCTGACGCGCTTGTCGGATGATATTAAAAATAAGAAAAGCGGGCGTTTGCTGCCATGGAGCGTGGGGCCGGGCGCTTCCGTTGCAATTTAATTCCACGGCACGGTTGCTGAAAATATCAATCAGCCCCGGCACACGTGTGTCGCCCCTGGTCGAGCCATTCGCACTTGACACATGCGGAATGTGTCGATTTTCCCGTTCGCGCGAAATTCCCATCATCCTCATGCCCGCCCCTGTGTGTGTGTGTGTTTTGTTCGTTTATTGGAGCTGAGATTTTTTCTTCCACATTGGAATGCGCATATGGGATGTGGTATGATAGAGGAGCCGGTGAGGGAGGAAGGGTTGGCAGTGGGAGCGAAATATTTCGTGCCGCATAAAATGGCCTAAACGTGACCCATATTCTAGTGCGGTGCTATGATAAAGTTGATGTCAACCCGGCTGGACCCGGTGAGCCGCTTCCCGGTGGCTATAAACGAGACATTTAAAGGGTGGGACAGGGTGAAGCGAGCATGCCGGAGAGCGGAATGCAAGGGGATCAAAGAAGCAACGCAACATTATTGACGTTCGAGTGGAACAGGACGGGAGAATGGAAGGGATCGGAGCACACGAGATGATTACCACGAATTGTTATTGTTGCTGGGGCAATCCTTACTCGAAGGTACATCATTTGCTGGAGAGGGTTTATAAAGGTTTTTTACTGTTATTTTGCTGAAAGATTAATAGAAGACCGATGTGTGTGACGTTCAAGCTTGAATTTGTTGGCGTTTTCGGGGGCAATCAACTTTAGAAGAAGATTTTGTTTTCTTTTTAAAACGATAGGGTGTTGAATTCAGGTTGCTATAATAAGTATTGAGCTTACAAAGAATTGGATTCCGAGATATAAAATGTATGAATATTGCCATCATAGATAAGATTGGAAATATTAATTTACTTACTTACTTACTTACTTACTTACTTACTTACTTACTTACTTACTTACTTACTTACTTACTTACTTACTTACTTACTTACTTACTTACTTACTTACTTACTTACTTACTTACTTACTTACTTACTTACTTACTTACTTACTTACTTACTTACTTACTTACTTACTTACTTACTTACTTACTTACTTACTTACTTACTTACTTACTTACTTACTTACTTACTTACTTACTTACTTACTTACTTACTTACTTACTTACTTACTTACTTACTTACTTACTTACTTACTTACTTACTTACTTACTTACTTACTTACTTACTTACTTACTTACTTACTTACTTACTTACTTACTTACTTACTTACTTACTTACTTACTTACTTACTTACTTACTTACTTACTTACTTACTTACTTACTTACTTACTTACTGACTTACTTACTTACTTTCTTACTTACTTACTTTCTTACTTACTTACTTACTTACTTACTTACTTACTTACTTACTTACTTACTCACCTACTTAATTACTTGCATTATTACTTATTTACTAACGTTTATTTCCATGTTCTAAGGTAAGCCCTACTATGTATTTATAACAAACCTAATTTTCAAATGACTTCTATTTCCATACGCTTTTCCCCCTGCGTTTTCCTGCATTTCAAATCTTTAAGTTAGGTGTTTACACATCCCTTTTCCTGGTAAGGTTCAGCAAACAAACCGCATCATCCCGTAGGTTGTTTTAAACATCTTCCACCAATGTGTTTACTTAAACACGAGATTGCAAAAACATGCATATGGAAACTTTCTTCCAGCAAACTATATGCTTTACTTTACACGGGCAGCATCTTTTGGCATTTCCGACCCCTTTCCCAAAACTCCGGCTAGCCCTAGCTAGAAAGGAAGGCTAATAGTTTCCGAAGTAATTTGACTTGGACTGTTTGACGCTTCCCACAGTCAAATGAATTGGTTACGGTATACGGTGTCGAAGTTTGTGGGTTGAAGCGTATCGATATACGCTCTTCACATTTATTAACCCACAATCGATGGTTCCGTGCCGAAGCAGAAAACCTTTCCACGGGGAGAAAGCCGTACAACCGCCCGTTGCCTTTACTAGCATGCAAAAGTCGAATGTTCAGCAAAACCAATGGATAAACTTTCCAAAGTGTGCTCCCTGTTTTCGGCCGGTAGGACCGCGTTTGCCTTTTCCTTTAAAATATTTGCCCCCTTTTGTGTTCTTCCGCTGGAGTTTGTGAGGGCGGGTGAGATGCGGTGCTTTATTTAATTTACTATCGGTTTGATTTTATAGGAAAACTTTGCTAAATAGAACCCACTTGAAAGCAGACCGCTCTGGGGAGGAAACGCAGACACACTCATATGCACGTACATTCCATGTTGCCTCGGAATCGAAATGAAAAGAAAACATTCCTGCCAAACATTACAATGCTGGAACATATTTTTGCATACAAAAGTTCGCACCGAAAGTTTGCATCTGTTTTGTGCTCGATCGATGATCACGGCGGCACCGGTGGGTAGCTTCGTTGACTTCGTAAAAGGCCATATATGATCGAGCCGGGTTCGCGGAAAAATTTGAGTAAATAAAAATCAAATTCACTAGCTTGCCCTGAAATTCGTAACGACTCAATTACACCCGTCTGCGTTATGGTGTGCTTCAAAAGCGGGTAGGATGGATATTTTTTTTTCCAACACGTTCACTCTTCCATACTGCCAACATCCATCGTTGAACCTGGTTCCCGCAGCCACGTTGCGAAATGTAGCGGTTCGTCGCAGTTTTTTTTGGCACCGACCTTACCTTTATGTCGCTTTTTTCTTGTGCTGTTTATTTTTTTGTTTGGACAATACATAAACCGACATGTCTCGTTCGTCGATGTGCCCCGTGAGATTTCCTGTTCCACGCGGAAGGACGCAACTTTCACTCGACAGCGTTCCGGGGGCTTTGCGCTTCGGGTTCGGGCAAATGAAGAAATGAATAAGTAATAAAAATTTGATTGAAGGCGAAAGTTCCATTTCGTCAGACGGTCGCTTGCCGGTGGGAGATGGAGAGAGAGAGAGAGAGAGAGAGAGAGATGGGGGGACACTGGGCTTTGATCGGTAGCATGAACGACACAGGCAGCATCGGCCGTCTTCATACGGTGTACGGTGGAATGATGGAAAGTAAATATTACAGTTATCCGTTACCTTAGCAAATAGTGGGCTGGGAGGAATAAATCCAAAGGTCTATTTTAAAGGGTTGCGGTGGAATTGGGATGTAAATCAATTTTACATTGCTGATACTAATGCTGTGATAAGGGGATTTGATTACGCATCGCGAGTCGTCGATTGTAGCAAAGTTGTATTTAATAAATTTGTGTTAGTGCGTAGTTAATGTCTGGAAGCTTTAATTCTATCAAGTTTGTCAATAATTTGTACAAAATCTGTTACAGGGTCATTGTGTTAAGATAAATTAATATTTAAAAATGCTATTGAATGAACTATTAACTATTAGTTTGAACAAAATTAACTGAAAACATGCAGTTCTTTAATTTTGTTTTCAAATTCCTGGATCGAATTTGGCAAGAAGCTGTTCATTTGCATCGTGCAATGATATTAAACTTGATAATATTGGAGTTGATGCATTCAGTCATTCATTTATAACATCCAAACGATAGGCTTTTGAATTAACCAATACACGAGTATAGTTCTCAGTAATTTAATTTAATGTAATTTAATCTAAATATAAGAATAAATAGTTTGAATATGTTATAGATGCTTATTTGCCAATGGTGTTAATTTGTTGTCAAAATGATGTACTAGACAAGGAAGGGTGGTAAAGATAGCATACTGTATCGATTACTTTGTACTACATATATACATACATAGGAAAAAGGAAAAAAGAAACTGAAATAAGAAGAGGAAGAAGACGAAGAAGAAAAAAGAAGAAGAAGAAGAAGAAGAAGAAGAAGACGAAGAAGAAGAAGAAGAAGAAGAAAACGAAGATGAAGAAGAAGAAGAAGAAGAAGAAGAAGAAGAAGAAGAAGAAGAAGAAGAAGAAGAAGAAGAAGAAGAAGAAGAAGAAGAAGAAGAAGAAGAAGAAGAAGAAGATGATGAAGAAGATTTACTCTCTACACTAAGAAGATTCTACACCATCAAAGTATGAGGATGACAAATTGGAGTTAAAGATAACTAAACGATTTTAGACCAACTGTGCTTATAAAATTAAAAAAAAGCTTTAAAAGAAAAATATGTTTCTTACTTTTTACCCGTTGGATAGTAATTGAATTACACTTTCAACAGTTGCATACCTTGAGTATAACAGCATCCAAAGCTTGTCTTCCTGCAACCATCAGACAAACACACACACACACACTCACACACACACACACACACACACACACACACACACACAAACACACACACACACGTCCAAGCACTCGCGTTCTTGCTCGGGCTGATCCGTCCCATCGCTAGATAAATTCGTTACGCTAAGGGTACAGATTTATAATTCAAACATTGTACAATGCCATCACAAACCTCGCCTGGGCCCTGGCTCCTGTTGCCTCACCGATGTACTTGCGCGAGTAGATCAAATCTAATTTTTTGCGCACCGTTTTCCTTCGAGAATTTGTGCTTCGCTTTACTTCAAAACCACTTGTGTTTGTGTGTGCGAATGTGTGTTTGTGTGTGATCGTGTAAAATAAACAAAAATTTCTTCAGACATCCACTTACCCCACTAGCAAACACACGTATACACAGACACACCCACACTCACATAGGAGACGCGTCATACGTGGAAAGCTTGTTGTTTCTCGTTAAAGCAAGTCGCACAACCCTCAGTGCTTATCACTTGGTTTTGGGTTGTCTGCCGTTGCTGCTGCTGGTGCTCTCCTTCCGATTCCCACTTTCCCGGTCGTTAATCTTCCAAATGCTTCCTTTACCCCGTGTGTTACAACTGAACCACCCCCCCCCCCCCTCCGCCCTTGTTCGAGTTAAAACTGGGCCGGAAATTTGGGGCGAGCGTGAGGGGAGTGGGGAAAATCCTTACAAAGTTGACGCACGGCTCGAGAGCTCGAAGGGAAGTCGTCGGTGGAGGGGATTGTTTTCCCGCTCGGAGGGAAAAGGGCCCGGGGATTTGAGGTGAGAGAAACGGCGCTACAAACATATTCTGTTCTTCATCAGAATTGCTTACACACATGGCAACGGATGCAAGGGGTAGGAGGCGTGTGTGTGTTGCGTGCACACTAACAGGAAGGCTGAAGTGGAAATGTTTTATTCTACTCCCTCCTTCCCCCAGAAGCTTTCCCTCTCGTTTGCCACCACCCAGATGCTTCCTTTTTCGCAAGAGCAGAGTTTTCGCCACCAGAGGGAATTGAGAATAACATATTTACCCTCCAATGTTTGGCAAACGGAGGGGCATCAGAGGAGCGAGTCGCTCGAGTCACCCACTAAGCCCGCATTACTGAGACAAAAGCACGAGAGACTTAAGGTTTGAAGAGTTTTTCGAACTCGATTGGATTTACATGCAGCCGCTGCTGATCGTTTTCTGGGATCGTTTTTGTCGTTGTTGTCCCCATTCGACGACCTTCCTCTGCACTGTAGCTCCAGTGGGAAATAAGGCCGAGAAAGTCGTTTGGGTCGTACCGGTGCAGCTGTAGAAATTGTAGAATGTCGATTCCACGTCCCTCCACTGGGACGGTAAGCAAACAATAGTACTTGACCGATAATTTCCCTCGTTTTTTTTGCACAAACATCGGAAAGGTGCAGAAAGGTGGATAAGAAATGTGCAGCCCGTAGTTGCACCGTAGTTTATGGTAGCTGCAGAGTAGCAACGTATCTGTTTTGGTGCACCCGAACCGACCGGCAGGTCTTGTGTTAAACTCACCTTCAAATGCTTCCTCCCCCACGCCGAGTTGCAGTGGCCATAAGGTATTGTGACACACACACACACACCGGTCGAAGTTACTGCCGTTGTTGCCTCAGAAAGTGTATGTGTTTCTCTAACAAAAAAAAGAAAAAGCACGCTCCCTCGTAAGGACTGCACTTTACCTTCCAGCAACCTTTCTGCTACATCATTTAATGAAGTCCGTCGTGCAGCTGGTGGAGATATGCTCTCAGCCAGTGGCCGAGTGTGTCGGATTGCTGGAACAGAACAAACGCAACCTTTGCCCAAGTGCTGTGTCCCATCCAGCCAGGTCCGTAGACATTGCTGCGAGCTTTTCCAGGAATTTGAATGCTAAGAGCAAGCGAACGACTGCACCGTGTGTGGACACTACTCCCGCCCGCAGGGAGAGAGCACCGAATGCACTCAAGATGCTCGGGCGGCACTTTATCGTTGCGTTATCGTAGGGAGCGCTAGCCAGTCTGTAAGTTGTGCTGCACAGCTGTTACACATTAGCAGTGCAACATCTTGGAGTGCATACGTTTGGTCACACTGCCCGACCCGATGCGGCAGGACCGTTTTTGTAGGTAAATGTTTAAACCCCTGGCCGCGCGAAGCGATAAGCTGGTAAAGAGCCGAGAGGTTGGAGATTGAGGACGACTGGCTTTTCGGTAACTTTGCTGGGCGTACACATATACGTACACCCAAACACAGGGGTGGGTACTGCCCCGGTTACAGTTGGTTTGACAAGTGCAAGCAATTAAATCTTTACCTGAAAACACTCCACAAACAGCATCCATAGCATTGAGCGTTGAATGGTTTCTTTTCAGACATAGACGGCAACATTGTTGCGCTTGTAAAGATTTGCATTCCTTTTTTTATTTACCACGAGAGGGAGATAGAAAGAGAGCGTTAGTGTGACAGTTTTTGCAGCAAAAATATTCAACTTGCTTTTTTGTTGCCGAACGCAATCAACCAGGCAGACGAACCGGAGCGAAGAGCAAAAAAACACTGAAGCGTTATTCCCCTTGCTGCTGCTTCGGAAGGCTCGCTCGACAATGGAATGATGTGTTGTACGCTTTGTGTCCGCTTTCCGGCACGGGGTAACGGGTGCTTCAGGTGTGATGCGATGGCGTGTTGTTTTAATTTTCCACGCGCACGGAAAGCATTTCCATGTTAAACACGCGGGACACGCTACTAACACTTTGCGCCCTGTGCCGTCGTGGTGTTAAATTCTCATCTTCATTTGCCAAGTTGCGCCAGCCACTCGCGCTGATTGAATGCGGAATGTCCTGCAAGTCCTGCGGGGGCTGTGGCAGGGCAACGGGGTAAACGGAGCAACACGCAACACCAGCACCGTAGCCAGGATATATGACAATTGACGACTATTTTCACACGATGTTCATGCCCGGTTAAAATTGATACCATTCGGGTGCTGGTGTAGCTCTCTATCTCTCTCCCTCTATCTCTTCATGTTCACGGTAAGCATCCGGTTACGAGTGCTTCCGGTGCCGTTCGGAAGCACAAAGGAAGTGGTCAGTATGCTCGATATACCTTTCCACCAAACTATTTGAAACATTTGCTCCCCTGCGCTGCACCTGTTACCATCACCAGCGCCTGATAGGACCTGCTGTGTGCTGCTCAAACGAACTGCCGGGGGAATAGGGAGCGAGATTCCTGAGGCAAAGTTTACAAATTCCCAACATCCACAGCCCAACTAGATGAGGGCTCTCAGTTACGCAGCCCTTGGGCAGGCAGGGCTGAAGAAGGAAACAGCTTGAAGCGATGTCACGCAGTACGCCACTACGGAAGTACTTATCGCCACCCCCGATTAGGGAACGTGCTCCATTGCCCCGCTGGTGGACGGCGTGTACAAGCCGTATCTTCACCACTTAGAGTTGGTCAGTATCGTTGGAAAATTATCGTAATATAGTGCTCGTGCGACTACAGTGGGCGCACCGATAAGCACCGTTATTATGCCCAGTGAATGAGGACAATTTATGTTGTTGCGTCTTTGGCAGGGCGTGGTGGTGTGAGATGAGTGAACCCGTGTCGCTGACAGTGGCGTCCTCCCCAACCGGACAGCAGCAATTTGTACATGGCGAACCGAACTCGACTCGAAGCAAATAAATCACTTCTGCGGGCAACACACAATCCAAGGTGTTGTTGGGTGCGGGCGTGAAGGTGCGAAGGTGGAAGTTCGACTTGGCAGTCCCAGGTTGCACAATCCGTTTGCATAATTTGAAACTAATGGAGATGCATGGTGGTTGGGTAAGATTGAATGGTACGGGTGCGATTTGTGTTGGGATGACGATCTTTTGATTTATCTCGTGCCTGGAAGGAGGGGAGATTACATAGCGCGAAGTTGTTATCTGGTGTGCACATTACAGCCAATTGAAGACATTTGTTTATCTGTTCATAACGGTTTTTTTTGTGGTTATGAACGCTGTGGGTAATATGTTGAAGTAGCTGGATTATTCAATAATAAACGCATTCTACATTAACCTTTTTAACCCTTGTAGTATTTTCTACTCGTAATGAATCTCGTGATAATAAACCTTTAGCTTCAACTTTTTCTTATAAATTACAAGGTGTACCTTGATAAGCGCGGATGACATCGACATCATTGGCAGTACAACAGCGAAGGTGTGTGAGGCGTACACCCTACTCATACGCGAAGCAGCAAGAATTGGATTGATAATCAATGTGACGAAGACGAAGTAGCTGCTTGCCGGTGACTCAGACCATCTGGGAAGCAGTGTATTAGTTGACGGCGACAGTCTCGAGGTGGTAAAGGAGTTTTGCTATCTCGGGACGGTCGTTACTTCGGACAACGACATCAGCAGCGAAATCCGGAGACGCATTGTGCAGGGGAATCTTGCATACTATGGGCTTCACCGACTGCTGAGATCCAGAAGACTTCGAGCCCGCACGAAATGTGAGATATATTGCGCACTGATTCGCCCGGTGGTCCTCTATGGACAAGAGTGTTTGACTAATCGAGATGAGGATGCAAACGCTCTGGGCGTGTTTAAGCGACGCATACTCCGGACCAACCAAGAGTAACTCCTTTTGATATATGAGCTTTGACTGTTAGCTAAGCGTTATTCTTATTGCCTATTTTCCCTTTTATTTTACAATTTTTGGCATTTTGAGACGCTTTGGTAAATTTTATCTTTTTGATAATTTAATGAAAAGAGTAGAAGTAAAGAATAATGAGAAAATAATTTTGACAAACCGGCTATTAGTATTTTGCTTTGGATATTGTATAAAAAAGAGTTTTTGGTACGCACGAAAACATCTGGTAATTTTCTTTAAATTTTAATCCACAATTACCATACATGCAAAGTTCAGGACATGCACGTACATGCACGTTTAAATCCTAACCTAAACCTTATGGTTAAGCCAAGATTTATTAAGGAGAACAGGTCTAGGTTGCCCTAGCAAAGGTTGCCATTTTCAGCTCGCTTTTGATGAGAAAGTTTTTACGAACAAACGGCTAATAGTTAACGCGGAAAGTGGACGAATTTACAATTGGAAAGATTATATTGGTTAAACTCCTTGTGGTCAATCACTTCTGGAGAACAATTCTAATTCTTATAATATTCTAGGAAATGATGGCAAAATGCTGAACAAAACTCTCATTCACTCCATAGCATCGTCCGTCGCTAAACATTAACAATGTTCAATTTACTTTCAAAATGTTCCCATGGCTTTCTGCCAATTTACTTTAAACGCATTGACCTATTCTCTTTCTATTCTCTTTCAAAAACCTTGAGTTAAGGTTCCAATTCTTTGCGTGCACTATCGGAGTTGCCCTGTACGTAACGGTTACTTTAGACTCGACTTGAGATTATCGAAAAATCACATAAATAATAACTGCAAAAACCACACAGTGCTTTGATAACCTAACAAAACTATAGTTTCTAATCCGTTGAAATCCCTCAAAAATCATTTTCTTCTTAGCTCAATACACTGCTCATCATGTTGACGGAATTTCTAACCACAAATCCACTCACCCAAACATACCAATGATACTTCTTTTGTTATGAAAAATCATCCCCGTCTTGACAAAGCAAACCCAACAGCAGGGAAAGAATGCTGTTGTTATGACCAATGGCATTAATCGTGAGCAATTGTTTGTTGTCTGGTGAGGCACCGCAATGCACCCATTCATCTTTAGTGCGCCAGAGAATCCGATCTGTAGCGGGCGATAGAACTAAAACGAACACAGAAAAAAAACCCTTCCGATCAACAGCGCTACGAGAGCCCTATTCATTCTAGCTATTCTAGTTCCCTTTTGTCGCTCTCTCTCCCGTTCCCTTATTCATCCAAACGAGCACCGAGATTTGCAACCGACCCTTACCAGATGGCGACAGCTAGACCCGGTTGATGGCTGCGATGCGAGATATCTCGTAGCAACAGTTTCCACCGTGTGCGGCGCATTTTGCCAGCAGCAGCACCATCATCGCTCACCCGATCAGCAGCCAGTATTTGAGATAATCATTACCAACGACCACTGCCATCATCACCGTCATTACTATGGTAGTTGGTTGTTGTTGGTGTTGCTGTTGCTGTTTTTATTTCGAGTCGTCTTCTGTGACGCCCCTTCGCCCCTTGTACCGTTCAGGTCCCTGCACGCCGCCAGAAATGGCATTTGATGCTGGGAGAGCGCACCACACTGACATGCGGTTTCGTGACGATTAATACACCAGTCCCGGATTTTTCATTACTCATCTCACGCACACCATCGCACGGACGCGAACGCACGTCGAGCTCCGAGGGGATGATGACGGGGCGATGCTGATGATGACGATGATGTTGCTGGTGCTGGTGGTCGATGGTTTTGGGAAACTGTGGATGGGAGAATGCCACAGTAACGGCAAAGTGAACCCCCCCTCGCGTAGCCGTCGTAGTAAAATGCGTTCCGTAGTACATGTGTGCGGTGAGAGAAACGAAAGAGAGTCGTGTAAATGTGATGGAAGAAAGGACGTCCAAGGGGATGTTGTGAGAATGCTTCTTTTTTTGGTCATTTTTGAATAATTTGTATTCAATGCAATAAGAACTGGCTTTAGCAGAAAACGAACCTTCATTGCTCGCAAGCGAAAGACACTTTTTTTTTAAAATGAGATACTTGAGTGTGTACGGGATGCAGCAGCACCAGCAACAATTCGCTTGACGGCGTTTGCCTCCTCCTGCAGTTTTTCCCCGTTGGCGTCAGCGTGTTGTAACAACATCGTGCTTCCAAGGTCCCCAACGGTGCATGTACAGCAGGTGGAAGTTAATAGGGGAGCAGTGGCAGCGGAAAAAGGAGAGACCGAGCAAGAGCGAACCGCTCGCACATACAGTCGGAATCAAGAGCGGGAATAAATCACACCACGAGATGACGAATACAGCGAGTTGCTCTGTCAGTTCGCGTGTGTATGCGTGTGACTGTGGGAAAACAGATTTTCCTTGCTGAGCAGAAGAGCGAAGTAAGGAGAGAGAGTGAATATAGAAGAGAATGAGCGCTTGAGAGAGAGAGATCATTACTGTCCGTAACGGCCCATAATACAGAAACGTTTGCATGCGCATTCCATCGGTTTTGTATGGATTGGAAAATGAGTTCCGTATGAGGCACTCCGGACACTCAAGCATTGTTTGACAGGTGGTCAAAATTGGCCCATAGTGCGAGTGCCTTTCCTAGTTGCTCTCCGCTTCGCTCGTATTTGGCTGGGAAACGTGTGAGGAGCTGTCAAGAGCTGCCGAGGCGGGTCGGTCGGTTAGTCAGGATTGCAAAGTGGATGGAATTGAAGAATTATTTCGAAAAATATTTGAATCATGAAATTTTTTATGATTTATCTAACGTTTCATCGATTTTTTATTATTTGAATTTGGTTTCTAAGATTGTTAAATAAGAGTTTAGATAGTTCCAACATTAGTCATTTAGTTATAAATCGTAAAAAAATTAATTAAACTTGTAATATGCAAAATCAACATGAGAAAAATGAATTATTTTTAATTTTTAATTTTTAATTTTTAATATGAGAAAAACCAAATCTTTTTTTAATTTTTTAATTGACAAAAAAAAAATCATATATTCAATTTGTATGAACATTGATTTCTTCCGTCTGGCTCGTTTGTTTTGTTTTATCAATTTTAGATTCCATTTGACCGCATTTTCTTCCAACGAATGTTCAACCCATCGCACAGTAACACGTCGCGTGCACAGTCTACGCTTTTCCTTCTCACGCGCTCCACCGCAAGGCTGTGGGGCGACCTGTTGGTAACGCTGTATGCGTGTCTGACACACCGAGTAGTGTCAGCCCCGTTCCCACGTCGTTCGGGCCGCACGCGATTACCATGAGAGCCCGAGAGCATCTTGAGCGGGCAGTTGTTTTCCCAGCTTTCCCGTGATTTTCCCACACTTGCTCCTGCGTGAGCGATAGTGTGCGTGTGTTTGTGTGTAGGCAAAACTCGTGCACTCTAGAGAGAGAGCGAGCGAGAGAGATAGAGCGAGAGCAACGGGCTGAGAGCATCTCCAAGCAACCACGCAACCTGCCACTGTAGGTGTGAGCGCGCTCGGTCGCTCGGTGATGATGAGATCTTGCCTGGGTGCGGACGGTGCACACCGAGCGGTGAGCGAGCGAGCGAGCGAGCGAAAGGTGGGGGAGAATTTTTCCTTCGCTTTGGCGAGCGAATTTTTCCACCGTGCGCTTCAGTTGGATCAAATTTATGCACCCGTTCGGTATCATCCCGTGCGAGCGCGTCCGTGTGCCGCGTACTGACAAGGCGGACAAAAAAAAAAGTACAACAAAAACACACAGTGACAACAAAAGTAGCAACAACAGCAACAAAAAACCTCTCACACACGCACACCCCCACCCTTCACCTCGTGCCGTGTTTGTTCACCCGGAGGTCAGTAGAGTGCACGACGAGACCAGGGCTGGCAAGGCGCAGCGAGGTGGTTCATCATTTCCTCCCGTCGCTCCCTTTCCTAAAACACCAGCCACCCCTGTCACCCCGTTTGCCTTATCAAGGCTGTGTGTGGTTTTGTGTGTGCGTGTCTGAATGTATGCGTTCGGTGATCACGGCAATGGTGTTTTGTGAATCGAAGTAGGCAGTAGCTCCGTCCATACGAAACCATCGATCAGTTCCAGATTGTGTGCTGAACGGTGAAGAAAAGAAATTTGCCAACCGAGAGAAAAAAAAGTGTGCACGTGTAAGTGTGTGTGTGTGTGTGTGCGAGTGTGTTGAATTTAGAAAAGACCCCTTCTCCGCGAGAAAAGGTGGCTGGGAGTGCGTGCGAATGTTCACAGGTGCCCTTTGGCTGACCTAACCAGTAGCGGCGGGCGAGAGCGAGAGTAGAGCTAGTGCAAAATAAAGCAAAAAATCGAAGAAAACTCCGCCACAAAAAACAGTAGCAGTAAATCAACAAACAAGGAAAATTCCGAAACAAAAGTGTCAAAGTTTTCCTTTCATTCAACGTGAAATGGAGATTGAAAGCAGAGGGGGGAAACATGCTGAAGAATTGTCACTTCTTTGATCACCTTCCTTCGCCCATGTGGACCGTGTGCGCTTGTTCTAGCAGGTGGCAAAGATGGTGCCGAACCGAACCGACATTTCCCTTACCATGCGTACACACACACACACCAAGCAGCAGAGGCCCATGCAAAATTTCACCCGAGGAAAGCGAAAGCGACTATCGACGCTGAGAGTGAAACCGAGTGGCATCCTCCCCAGTGGCGCCCGATGGTGTAGTGGTGACTCTTACAAGTTGTCCCCGTCCGTCCGGCTGTGCAGCATCCCGAAGCACGGTTGTGTGTGTGTGTGTATGCATGTGTGTGTGTGTGGGGAGGATATTGGCAAAGGCTCGCACACCTGTTTCGCTGCTGCACCACTCTACTCGTGGCGCCAGCTGGAGCACATTTTCACCGTTTTTTCGTTCCCCGCATCCTTCTGTGTTCGTATGTGTAGGTGTGTGTGGGCTTCATGGTATCCTGTCGTCCAAAAGTCACCCTGGTGTGTGTGTGTGTGTGTCTGGGCTGACCTCGCGTTCGATTGCGAATTCATTTCCCTTTTTGCCAGGAGCATCCCGCCCGTGACCAAAAATACGCAAGCAATGTGAAATATTCATTCGTGTCGGCAAACGAAGCCATCCTGAAACCAGTCCTGACGCCGGACTACATTCTGGCGCTGCTACTGGTGCTGCTGCTGCTGCTACATAAATTATCTCATTTCGTCTCACCCGAACGCGCTGCTTGCAATCGTTCGCTCACTCTTGTGTCGCTCTCGCTTTCGGGGTCGCTCCGTGGCTGCAAATCTTGCTTCCTCCGGGAAGCGACTGTGTGTGCCCAGAAAGGATGTCGTGGAAGCCTTATCAAGCATGGAGGATCTTCTTTTGGGTGTGGGATTGTGTGTCTTCCCACTTATGCTTCGTTTTTGGAGGAAAAAAAACCTTTTTCAACCAAACAGCAAACCGATGCGGGGAAGATTTATTGAACGTGTGGTTGTGTGCGTGCACTGCGTGGAGCAAGAGAGAGGGCAAAAAGGTGAGAGAAAGCGTGTGGCTGGGACGCGTGTGGCTAGACCGTGAAAGAGAGTTGGGAGTTTTATTCCCAAACCCTCAAACCAGTAGTCGCAGAAGCATCCTATCGAAGGAAAAACACGATCCAATCTGGTACCGCTTCCATTTTGGTCAGGTCTAAATCGTAAGCTAGTGCAGATAGTCCCAATAAGGCTAGCACGAGCCATCGAGTTTTGGGGGATAGTGTGGGGAGGTTGCCTTTTTTGTACGGCACTGTACTGTCGCCATTCGATTGGCGACTTTGGTGGCGTCATCGTACCCATCCAAAGTCGCTTGCCTGTTGAAGCCTGTAAAAAGGATATTGCTTTTCTTATTGGATATGCTTTTCGAAGAGAAAATAACCACAAAAATGTTCTTTTCCTAAAAAAAAACTTCCTGTGTGTACGGCGCTACGTGCGCTATTTTAACCTTTTTCATGAAAAGCACTAGGCGCCTCCACGCCTGGGTAAGCCGGGCGCGGGTAACTCTAATTACTTCATCGCTTCTGCTTCGGGAAATTGCTCTGGGAAATTAATTGAAGCAACTGGATTTTGACTGGTGGCACGGGGGAAAGCACGGTATGGAAATGAACCGAACGCCGCCACATCGGGCAGAAGGCGACGGCGCCATCGACCTTTTCCACCGCGTCCAAGCGCAAGGGGTGTGTGTGTGTATGTGTAGTGACCGATTGGTGTTAAATGGTGGGCTCCGTTTCCTTTGGTCTGAGGCTTGCCAGCAGTGAAATTCATCCTTGGCAGTGCGTACTTACGTTTGTGTGGTTGTGTGTGTATGTTTCCTTCCTTATTCATGTGTTTGTGTGCGTTCCTAAGGTCTTATTACCGTGTTCGTAGCCGGTACACGCGAAGGACGTTGTAAGCCTCTAGTTGGGGAAAAGAAAGGGGAACAGTGGCTCGTAAGGAGGGCGTCTATACACACAAACACACACAAACATATGTAAAGCCATACTAAAGGCAGCCCACAACCACCAAGTGGCACGGGTTTATGAAAACAGGTTAAAGCTATTAGCAGAGACAGGAAAACGGTCCACGAAGAAAGGGGAAAAACACACACACATCGGGGTGATTGGTGGAAAGTACCATCGATTGGATTGGATGGAAAAAAGATGTAAAAAAAGTTGTGAAACAAAAGAAGTGAAACAAAAAAGCTCTAAGTAAAAAGAAAAAAAAAACACAGAGAGGTGAAAAACGAAAAGCAATGTGATAGAAAAATAAAACTTGAAGTAACAAAAACAAGCAACAAACACACACACAGCACAAAGACGCCAGACGTGCAGTGAAAGCAATAATAATTACTATTGATCCACAAGTGGAACTAAATGGACATTAGCAAAAGAGCTGGTGGGTAGGAAAAGCCTCGCAAAAAAGAAAATCAGAAAAGTCTTGCTCAAGGCCTCCAGCTGGTCGCGCAAGGGCGCTAAAGCTTCTTACGGAACGTGCGTAACGTGCATAACAAATTACTTGCTCTGCTTCGTTCTCTCTCTCTCTCTTTGTGTGGTTGTGTGTGTGTGTGTGTGTGTGTTTATCGGAAAACGGGTTAGAAATGACCAACCCAGAAACAAGCTGGCAAAAGTTATAATCCCATTCTTGTTTCTTCTTTCTCGATTGCTTCTTCGAAAGGTATCGTCTCGTGTGAAACTGGGCAAACTACTTACATAGTGTTGTTAATATTGTGTATGTGTGTGTGTATGTGTGTGTTTCTGTGAGACCGTGTTTGTAAGAGTGTTTCCATGCGTGTGTTGTATATGCTTCAAGGTGTTTGTGCTGTGTGCGTGTGGGTATAAAGTGTTGGCAAAGTGCGTACGGTGAAGCCTTCGTATTCGCGTGTACACAAATGGCACTACTCCAAAGTTCGATCGTTACTACGCCAGAAGCAGAGGCAACAACAGCGTAGTGGTAGTGGCCACAGCAGGCGACTTAGTGGCTAGTGTTTATGCACAATTGGTCACACAATTGCATTGTAATTGTTGCCGTACGCGTCTCATAGTTTACGCCGTGCACGGAAAAGTGTCAGTTAAGTCATTGAATATTTTTCGTCCACTGGTTGCAGCTTGAAAGGTAAGTGATACAGCTAGTAATAATCAAACTTTCAAGGTTACTCTATCATACAAATTTTTCAATTTGATTTACTGTTACCATGCCTGTATGATGTTGATCAAATGATTTCACCCAACAAAGCGCTGCCGAAGAGTGATGCGCGCTTGATGCCGATCATTTCGTCCCGCTGATCTCGGGCAAAAATCGAGGCAAAAAACGAACAACAGAAACATCAGAGTTTTTGCTCGAATTCCGTCCCCGACCGGTGCAAAGAGGCGCGTGGTAGTGCGGGAGGGTGCGTGATGTTAAAAATAAGAATAAATCTAATCACCCTCCTCTCTCCAATCGGGCCCGTCTCCCGTCCATCGCTACTTGTGACCCTCAAAAAAGCATTTTATCCCTTTCGATTAACGGCCAACCAACCCGACCCACACACCAACACGCACACAGACAGCGACCGCATGAGGGTCGAAACCGGGACGGGTTTCACATACACACATGCGGTCAATTCTGCCGGTGGCGGTTGACCTCCTCCGGTCGATTTCGTTTCGGTTTATGTGTTCTGGCCCGCATCAACGGTATCGTTGTCGCTGCTTTCTTGCTTACCGCCTTCCGCTCTTATGCTAACGAGAACGAAAACGCTATAATCGTCAGACCGATTAACGGAATCGTATTTTAAGAGACGATCCATGTTGGATTAAGAGCGAGAGAGAGAGAGAGAGAGAGAGAGAGAGGAAGAACGTTAAAATGGCTTTCACTACAAACGCTGTTTGAACCAATGTTTTAAAACGAACCAGGTTTTAAAAAGCACGTCGCTTGAGCGCTGGATTACATCAACTTCAATGTCAATGTCAATCTTCTGCCCTTTTATAGCAGCTCCAATACGATACGTTTGCATTTTGAGACGAAATAATTTTAATTGTTTTGCCCATTTTCCTCCATTGAACGCCTTGCCAGGCGCCTCCGCTAAAGAAGATGGCATTTTGGTGGAGAGTTTGCCAAAACGTAGTGATAACAATAAATTAATGCCACATTTTACGACGTAATTAACCCTGGCTTCTGGTATGCAATTAATTTTTGCCACCATCGGCCTGTGCAACACGGCGCGCAAGTTCAGCGTTTTACGATCGCGGACGAGTACCTTTCCCGACAGTACGGGATGTGGCTGTATCATGGCGCGGCCACAGCAGGTACGCTGGGCAATCAAAAGTTGACATTAAAAATCGAAGACGAGTTTGACACTGGGTTAAGTAGCATCGTTGAAAACAAATAGTAGGGGGGTTGTTCGATTTTGGATTGGTATTTAACGTAGCGTTTTGAGTATTTGAGGGCTTTTTGGATGTTTCACAAACGTTGTATTGTTTGATGGTAAAAACAACAATCAAACAACAACTTTAACAGCGCGTCACAATTTTTGGCTTTTCGGCACCAATTTTTGTATCACTGTCATAAGGTTTTTCCTCTTAAGCATCAATTTTTTTGATCTAAAGCAATCTTTAAAAATCAATCAAATCTTCACTTAATTTGTATGTGAATTGAAGTGTTCTTAAGTTTGTCTACTTGAGTCACATAACTCACTCATTGATTAAATTTGAATTTGTACGATGGTTATATTTTGTTTCAATACAGTGAAACAATGTGTTATGTAGTATAAGGTAAGAACAGTGCTTTGAACATTTATCAAATTTCATTATTCTTTTTTTTACTTAAAACACTGAAATTGTAGTATTTTTGTTTTGTTTTAATATACCGCTGTGATTAAAACTAGCGACAACTTCAAATTCCGGACATTTTGCATGTTTTTTATTGAATTGCTCTATAAACAGTCCCTGGACATGATGCTGCTTTTTAATTTTCAATGTTTGCCAAGATGTACTTGAATAACTTTAAAATGTTTCTGATTTAAAGTAGGGGCTGATGCCACAGTAAATACAAATTTTCTGTCGGTTAGTTCACAACCAGAGACATTCTTAGCAGTTTTGCTTCAAACCGATGCCTGTGTTATTTGTTCAAAAATTCTTATTCAATCGCGTTAATGTGCATTGAATATAAATGGATTTTTTTAATAATAAGACATACAACATAAAGAATTAAAAAAATGAGTAGCTCTCAACATTGTCCTAACATTTTAAAATAATCTCCACGGCTCTACAAAGAAGCCAAAAAAAACCGATGGCAAAATATTACCATTTTCACGATTGAATTGCATCCTTGAATGAATCATTCACATGAATCACGAATCGCCACCGAGCAAAACAAACAACGCTAATTGCTGCCAACTTTTCGGGCTGCATCTCAATCGTGAAGCTCACGGTCGCTGACCAACCGTCCAACATCAACACCTGGCCCGTGCACGTCAACCACGGTCGGTCTGGTTTGTCCTGCCCCCCACCCCCAGGAGCACAATTGGCAAAATAAATGCCCGCAAACAGGCCGACCGCACGCCTAATCGGCCCCTTAATAGATACATCTTGTGGCAGATTGTTGGCAACCGAACCCGAAGGGTGGTGATTTCAATTCAATACACCGCCCGTTTGCCCATGTCCTGTGGTCGTGCCAAAAAGGGGTGGAATGGGGGATAAACACTACGTCGTCACCCACCCGAGAACCCCGAAGAACCGATCTGCCAATAAATACACCGGCCAACCACCGGTCGGTAACGGTTGCCAAGAAAGGCAAAGCCCCCGGTGTCGACCAGAATCGGCACCAGAACCTCAACACGAACACACACACATGTGCACACACACAAACTCACACGTCCATTGTGGGCAACCGGAACTGGTGGTGGTGTGTCACGGTTCGGAAAGCAAACCACACAACGATCCGAATGCAACCTGTTGTGTTCTCATAATCCATGACTTAATAATGAACGGTCGCATCCCGGAAACGATCCGACCTCGGATCGTGGATGTTTCAAAAAGGAAAAAGAAAGAAGCGAAACACCGACCAGGCACCAAAACTCACAATTCCCAGTGCCATCCCATTCCGTAGAACTGATGATACCTTTGCCACGTCACGAGAGTGTGATTAAGCATGCCAATGCGAGGGCGAGTTTTTACGATAAAATTTCCGTTGATCATCGTGCGACAAGTGCGGTTCCATCTCAAACCCGGCTGCCAGTACATTATGCTGTTGCTTATGCCAATGGATGGGGCTCCCGACGCTTGGCTCGGTGCCCTCCGATGCTCGAGCCTGCCCTAACGTGGGTCCCGCAGGGAATTGTGCCAGCCCAAAACCATGTGGGAAAATGCTCACACGGGGCGCACCCTTGTGGTTCGATCGTTTCCGGCAGCAACAGACGATGTTTCACATTGGAGCGTTTTTTGGGGCGTGTGAAAATTTGAGCCACCAGTCGTCCGGGGAGGCTTGAGGTTTTAAATGCAACTGGTAGACAACGTTTTTGTGCTGCTGGTGCGTGTTTATGTGTCTGACAGGCGAGATCAATTTTGGGACACAATGTGCAACAGTTCAGTAGGGATGAGCGTCACATTGGGCTTATACGAGAATGCGTTTGTGATATTGAGCTTTTGTTTATCGATATGCATCAAAAGTTCTTAATTTTTAATTTGATTGTAGGATAATTGCAGTACTGCTAATATATTTATAAATATCTCTTAGTCATTTGTTCTCAATCAGGAACAGGAGTCAGGTATAAAAGATCTTCAAATGTTAAGAAATGTACAATATTCGTCGTAGACTTCTTATGGAAGTTTTTCCTAAACTTAAATAACAAAATATTAATTTATAAGATTATAAGACAAGTACTCAGGATATTTGGCAATATTCATTATCCTTGTTTACGCAGCACATATTCTTCTAGAAAATATCTGTCAAATACTCTTTTTTTACAAGGGTAGAGGACGTTGAAGCCTTAACCAAATCTTTGTCCATCAATCCAAGCAATCCACCACTGGATGGAAATCAATAATCTTTCCCAACAATCTTTGACAAGAGTAAGTGATGTACCCTGTGATTGGAATCTGGTCAATATCCACCCCATAAACAAGAAGGGGTAACAACAACAGCGGCAACAACAACGGTGTTGAATACTGGCTACAAAATATTCTCCCTAATCTTTCAGGATCGTCTTGTCTCTCACGTCTAACAGATAGTCAAACTATCAAAAATTATTCCGAAACGGAAACTCAATAACCGATCAGATCTTCACTATGGCGCAGATCTTCAGAATCTACGTAGGCGTGACGTACAGATAGGAGAATGCACTTTTTAAGTCGTCCAAGAATTCATCTGTCTAAAGGGTCAAGGGTCAGCAATGATAATAGCAAGGAAGCTGAGTTGCGCAAGGATGTTGGCTGCCAACCGGTCATTCTACAGTCTGAGAAAGCAGTTCACCTCAATTAACCTGTCGCGACGGTCGAACCTGGGACTGTATAGTACCTATATAGTACCGGTACTCACCTACGCCTCTGAGACATGTACACTGTCCAAATCTGACGCATCGCTCTTGGTCACGTTCGAGAGGAAGATGCTCAGAAGGATACTTGGCCCCGGATGTGTGAAAGAACAATGGAGGAGTCGCTATAATGACGAGCTATACGAGATGTACGGACCTCACTGTCAAGCAGCGTATCAAGCTCGCCAGGCTCCGGTGGGCTGGCCATGTTGTACGCATGGAAACGGACGACCCAGCCCGTAAAGTCTTTTTAGGCCGTCCACAAGGACAGAGGAGGCGTGGTAGGCCCAAATTGAGGTGGCAAGATGGCGTGGAGGCGTCCGCCATTAAGGCCGGGATAACGGACTGGCAGACGAAGGCGCGAGACCGTGAGCGGTTTGAGACAGTCCTGAGGCGGGTCAAGACCGCAAAGCGATTGTAGTGACGGATAAGTTAGTAAGAAAAGTACCAGAATGTCTACGATGAAACAATAGTAATGCTGAGCTTTTTTAACTTAATCAATAATTATGCCTTTAAAGATTGAAGGACAAACAGAAAATAGGAACATAATATACAATTCTAGGTAGTTTTCTTAATGAACTATCGTAGTTTGTTGTACAAGATGGTTGCCAATAGCAAGATCGTGTCTAATGAAGAAGAGTTGTTCCAGGTTGTCAACCATTTGGAATGCATGATTACGTTGGTGATATGTATATTTTATCTAAAATAAAAATAATACATAACAAAATGAAAAAATCAAATAACCAAAAAGTGATTTAATCACTCATTTATTTCGTAATCTATGTCACTGTAGTAAATTTAAATGGTATATCGGTACAGATAATTCTTATAATTTTGATGAAGTCTGTACATCTCCAGCAAATTATGTACATATCCAGCAAATCAAATTTTGCCAACATAAAAAAAAACATATCTTCCTTTCATCTGTTTCAAACTCGCGCCACAACAACGAGTAACACACATAAAAAACACACCTTCATGCGATAATTATGAAGAGATTAGCATTATGACACCGGCATAATTGCCACCTGTAATTGTCTCGCACCTATTACAACCCACCCATTAGCAAACAACGAACATCTTAAAACGAAAGCGTTCAATACAGCACGAACAAAACGGCACCAAAACACACAAAAAACGAAGCAAACCACAGACTCAAGAGATTCTCACTCGGTGCGTACGAGTATGAGGGGAAAAAAGGAAAAGCGAACCAAAACTGATCGTCGCCGCTTATTTGCGCATTGTCACACTTGCGCTTTTTTGTTTTGTTGCCCCCCCCCCCCTCCGTTCCTTCTTTCTCGTTACGTGCACGAACCGTTCTGTCGACAGGTTTTCCACTTCCCGGTTCTGACACATCTCCCGCTGAGGGTGAGGTTTTTTTTTTGCTCTCACTTTTTGTACGGGGTGTTCAACCCAAAGTAGTAGTGGAGGAGCATATCGAAGCCAAAGCGCAGAGCGGACACAGTAGTGCGGCTTGTTTCCAATATTTATACAACAGTTTGGTTATTTCTCCGCGGGGTTCCGTCTGTTTGTTCCACTCGCAGCGCATGGGGTCCAACACGTTGGAACCAGTGTGATGGGGGGGGGGGGGGGTTGAGGGGGGATGAAGTGCGGAAGGACGGAGGCGATTCCACATTTGCAGCAAACGGAATGACGGCGCTGGCCGTGCTTTCTCTCCCGGGCCCTGGGTGCGGGCGTAAGAGAAGTTTGTTTCATTTATCTTGCCTGATGGATGGAACAGACAAACGTGCGGCGGCCTCTCGTGGCGTATTTTCCCAATCGGCTTAAGATTTGGGAGCGCCTGGCGCGGGAGGCAGAAAGGTGATGGTGGTGCGGCAAGAGACAGATGAATGTTCACCAACCGAGCAAATATTATGTTTTCACCCCTTCTGACGGTGATGGTGGTGTATGCCAGCCGTATTGTGCAATGGGAGTTCACCAGCGTGTACACACACACACATACACTGACCTCTCCTAGTCCCACACACGCTCTCTCCTTTTCCCTTTCAGCATTGCTTGAGTCAAAATCATCATGTTAAAAATAAAAACCCTTCTGTTCAATTTCGATCCTGCCAACAATTATCACATGCGCCTTCCACCTACTTGCCTTTCGTTATCATATTCGCCATACACACACACACACACACACAGACACACAACGCGAGATCACGCAACATTCCACCCCGTTTATTACGAAGCCGATTTTTATGAAGTCTTTATTTACGTTACTATTTAATGTGCGCTGGCATTTGGTGTGCCGTTTGGGCCGCTTTCGCCGTTTCTTCGTTTTGCTTGCATCCCCGATGGGATAGACGCGGCGAGTTTCGCTTTCGAATGTTTTGCACCGACGACGTTTTTCTCGTGGACGATGCTGGTGTGACGACGGTTGGAGCGCGACTGCCGGTCCCGGGGAGGGAGCGATGGGGTTCTGTAGCTCTTGAGCCGCCCGCGAACGTCCGCTTGCCGCTAAAGACGTGTTTAAAAGCCTCACACACTACAAACGGCAACAAAAATGAGTATAATAATAAGACTTCAACGATTTTGTTGCTTCTTTACCCTTTCTTTGCTTTGCCGCGTGACGTCGTTTTTACGGTGCGGGGGTTTTTTTTGTGGTGTGTGTGTACGCTTTTGTCGACACGTTTTTGTTGAGAAAATAAATGATATGACAACGCCGCTTCCATGCCACCTGGTGGTGACCTGGTGGGTGGCACCAGTGGTTGGACAAGCGTGCGGATGGGGCGTAATTGCAGCGTGTAAAGTACGCAAAGTGTTAAGTACGTCAGATGTCAATTATTGCTTACTAAGCGGTGCGCCATCGACGCAATTGCGGTTGCTTCGGGAACGAGGAGATAAATAAAAATGAAAAGTATTGTTTTTTAGAAAGGATTACGTGGGACGATTGTTGTTTAACTTTCGTTCGTAATCACGTCAGCAAATAAAGGGGAAAGGAAAAAAAGATTAGAAATGAGATAGGATTATTAAAAATACAAAAAATATCATTTTGTGTGGACAAGTGATGTTGTGTTTTTTCAACTTTTTCAAAAAAAGCTGAATATTGAACAAAATTTTCTGTTATAGGTTTAACATTGATTTGATATGCATAAGTGACATATGAGAGCGATCAAAAAAGAACATAACAATTGGAAATCAACTGATTTTCTGTATCAGAAGTACTTCAACGTAGTGCAAATGATACAGCAATTATATAATTTAAAAAAAAACTTTTAAAATATGTTCAACGCAGGTTTATTAGACCTGCTATGAATTTTCCACTTTTGAGACAACTTAATTTTATGCCAAGCCATTATTTGTTATTAGGTATTCAAACGCTTGAACATCGTCACAAAGTAAGTCAAAGTGTGTTTATCAGCAAATTGTTAAATAATGAATTTTATGCAGCTTCTTTATTAGAAATGCTTAACATTTATGCACCTGCTAGAACACTACGATCGCGCTGTTTACTTAATACCGTACCTAGAGGCACACTTTATGCACCTAACGATTCTTTATTATCAATGGCAAGCCAATTTAACGACTGGTTTGATCATTTCGATTTGAATCTATCGACTGATTCTTATAAGACGAGTCGTTGATCTAGGGGGTAGTTTAAAAGTTAATAATAAGATAATTTTATCAGTTGTCGTGGCACTAATATGAAAGACAATTATATGAATAAATAAATAAATAAATAAAAATACTTAATAAATATGTTTAAGTCTTAGACTCTGACAGTTGCCACTATTTCAAACTCTTTCTATTTTTTTGTTTTATTTTGTAAAAAATCTGTAATCATATTATCTTATTAATTATAATAACACCTGACAAACTTTGCACCTTTGTTGGTCCAATTGTATTGATATCCAATCGGAAAATACCAATAAATTATGGGAACGAACCAAAAATCTATGAAATACGATCAAAAAATCGTGGGAACGCACCAAAAAATCATGAGAACTGACCAGTAAATCGTAGGAAACCCTGTATTAATCAAATCATTAAATGTACTGATGGTTCTCGTTTCTAAAAATGTTTAGTATGTTGCACTTTTCACACAACGTGGAAATGTCTGCAAACGTCAATCGATGGACTATTACATGGAGTCTTACTTTCCGTAAATCACACGCCCCGGGATGATTTATTGACGGGCTAAAAAGAATGGAACTCTCTTACCGATGTAAGTAAACCGTACCATACCATCGAGCCAACCCCCTCAAACGAGCTCCAATCTATCGATAAAATCGTGTCCGTACGCCATGGCCTTTTCCCTCGGTACGCAACGTTCCCATCACGAACGTTCCCATCCAGTGCGAACCATTGCCGGTGCGGGTGCGAAAATAATTCACTAGCGTAACATCCATCGATCATTTGCAGGCGTGTTTGGGTGGCGCTTTGGAACGTGATTTTTACCTGTAATGGGCCTGTAAATCGCCTCACGGCCAGTAACCCACAGCGCCTAGATATTGAGCTGGCAATCATGCTTGCAGGGCGCGCTAGCGCGTTACTAGCGCACAAAGTTTAACTTTTCAAACATCATTGCCCTGATTGGGTGGCCATCTTTGCTCCGGGGGCCAATGCTAGTAACGTTACGGACTGCGGGGGCCGCTTTGAAAATGTTGATTATGTGCACTTTTCATATTTCGGTCACTGGATAAGGAGGAATTTCCTTCTCCTCGCCCATTGTTGCGTGTTACGAGGGGTAAGCTAGCAGCGGGCGAACTTTCAATCCAAGTTCAAGCGGGCGTAGAGGTTCTAAAAATAGCACCAAACCGGCTACCATCCACCTGCGCTTCCTCGTGTGGGCGCCGCCTAGTGTAAATCACCTTAACTGATCCGCACACACACACACTCGGACGCCGCACACGCACGCACATACCTCCTATCCTGTAGGGAAAATCAGTTCGTTTCTATGAATATGAGCGTTAGTCAGCGTGTTTTGTCTCCTGTCGTACGGACGATTTGCCACCCGTTATGTTGCGTGTGTGCGAGGAGAGGGGGGAGGGTTGCCATTCCCCACCCCCCTCCCCCATTTTCTGCGTGGTCGTCCCGCCTTCCCCATTCCAACAACGCCTGCATGTGTCAGGTGTCAGTCAGCGGCAGTCAATTTACATTGAACCCAAATTTATCGTCAAAACATTCGGGCCCGATGACGCGGCACACGCGGGGTCGTTGGCGTGATTGTGGTCGATGATCGAGATGATGTTCATCGAAATAATACCCCCAACGGCATTCACAGTGTGTGTGTGTGTGTGTGTGTGTGTGTGTGTGTGTGTGTGTGTGTGTGTGTGTGTGTGTGTGTGTGTGTGTGTGTGTATATGTGCAGCCCAGTACAGGGCCGAGTAGTGTACTAACGAAGAATGGTAGCGTTTGCAATAGGCGGTCGTCGATTTTCCAGCCCGTTCCCGTTTGGGTGATCCTGGAAGTGAAACCATTTGGACGGAAATGAAAAATAGGTTATCCCGTTCATTTGCTTAAAGGAAATTATTTTTTTAAATTATGTTTCAATAGAAGTAATGGTCATTTTTCATTAATTTTTACTCTGAATTTGAAATTGTTTCTTTATCTTTTTTTATTTAAAATAATAAACCTCATTACATATTTCTTATTTTGTCTTGCTATCAAAGGCTTTTCTGACGGTTTGTGACACCTTTCTTAATTTCAGTTCATCGTACGAGATATTCTCTGGTAAAACTGTCAATGAATCGTAAAACAAAGTGAAAAAAACGCAAAAATGTATGAAATCTTTTTGGAAACACCTGCAAGATTAGGATTTTTTCATTAAACTAATAAGAATTTTGCATTTTTTGTCAACTTAATTGCTCAACCAGTAATATATCTCTTTTACGCAAAGATTATTAGACCAAACAGCGTAAAGCTTACAAATAAATCAAACAAATATGTCAAAACATGTTCTATTTTTTGTGTCTGTATCATAAAGTCTATTCTCTCATGCCTCGTTCTAATTCCATTCCGTTCGCCAGGAACAAAAGTTGTTTGATATTCCAAAATCGGATTGCAGCAAAAAAAGAAGAAAGATTCATGCGCGCATCTGAAAAAAAAACGCAGCACAAAGAATTGAATTTTGATAGCGATTTCCCGCTTTACATTGGGCGACATCCTGCGCACCGGAATTAAGTTATTTCGTTTGCCGCGTTCACGTTTACAAAACTTTCTATCGAGTTATGCTGCCTCGATGAGGTTCGTTCTGGACTTTTTTGTGTTTCCTCAGTCCCAAAACATTGGAGCATAGATGAATCATACTGTGCAAAGAGAGGAGAAAAAATGCGGGAAAACTCAACATTGGAGAGAAAAAAGAAAACAACTGGTGCATAGGAATTTACCCCATAAGAGGCGTCGTTCCTTCCGTCTGCATTTGGCCGACACCTATCGAGCCAAATAAAATCGCTGGTTCATTGCACCGCAGCACCATCGCCAGCAGAAAGCCATTTGTTACCTTTTTTCCAATCGGATTCGAGTTTTTCGCTTCATTCCTCTTGCTCGCTTCTTCCGTGCCTGCCGAACCGAATGAGCGGGGATCGTTTGTCACGTGCAGGATGAAAGCGAACGAAACAGAAGAAAGAATGAAGAAAAAACCCCTCTCTGAAATAGTGGAAAACGAAAAGCACCACCCACTCACAAATGGAACTAGCGAAGCTAGCTGACCCCTCTTCATGTTCCACTTTCCACCGGCGTCAGTTCTTCCATCGGAACGGAAATTGATTTTCGAGGATTATCCCTTTCGAGGGGCGAACTTCCGCAATCGCGCATAAGTTGGTGCCGTTTGCAGCTCGCGCTCTTCAATTCCATTATCGTTTCGGCTTAGCGATGACATTGGTGTTGGTGGCCGTGCGTGTGTGTGTGTGGGTGTGTGTGTGGGTGCCTTTCGTTTGTTTTACCGCTTTGCGAGGGAACTTTGCACGGGTATTCCGGTCGGGAGGTTGGGAGGGTGGGTTTGAACGTGCCAAGGGTTACAATTTTATATTTTGATGGATATCAGTGAAATCGTTTTTTTGTTGCTCCGGATTTTACAATAGTTTGCTCGAACTCTGGGAATCGGTGGGAATACAAATCATATCGGATGGGTGGCGGAGATGGTACGCTGGATTATTGGTCGTGTCGACAGGCATCGATGATGGGGAACAACCATCAACAAGCCACAGCTTTTGACTGGGGCTGGGCCGAACATCAAACGTTACGCGGATAAAATGGTGGAACACAGGGAACATGAGCAGGATAGAGTGTGTGTGTGTGTTGAACAATGAATATTGCTGGTTTGCTGTGTGGTAATGATAAGCGGATTGGTTGGTTAATGCTTCGTTGCTTGTGGTGTTGTGTGGTGAAAGTATTGTTGCGAAGCGATGGTTAGTGTCGATGAAAGATATTACAACATAGGGAGCTTTGTTTGAAGCGTTATCGTTGCTTTCTGTATTTGTTTGGTTGTCATTTAGGTTTAGTGTTTGTTTGTTTGAATTGTTCGACATTGTTCATAGTCCTTGTATTGATAAGTAAATAAACCTTACCTTCATATCATTAGACTTGAGCACTGTCTAAAAGTCACAAACAACGGAATACTGCCATTATTTCTGCAAGTTTTCAATATTGATTTATTTATTTATTCTTGATAAAGTATTTGGCCTCCGTGGCTTACATACATCGCTTATTAGAACACCTGTTCTTACTGGTGGTTTTATTACAACTAACTTTTACATTATGCTGTTATAGACTACTACCTTCGCATTTTTTTTTCAAAAACGTAATTTCTAGATCTACAATACCCCCTCTCAGTCGCAGACTTCGAACTTGCTAAACAGTTTTACGCCATACTTTGAACAAAATCTAGTTAATGGTTATCAATCACCTGCTTCTTGATAATCATCAAACGACTACCTCGTTCGTCATCTGATCGGCCTTTCCATTGCTCGTCTCCAACGTGGTGCTTCGTGACGCTTTAGCTCAGCCTGCTCCCGGTTGACCAGCGCTGACTCAGACGTATCTCGTCCTATCACGCGTAGCGATTAAACAGCTGATGGTTAAAATCCCATGAAATGCTCTTGCCTGATCTTACACATCTGTTGCAGCTCCTCTCAGTCATCTTTCAGTGCCTTCAGATGCTTGAACAAACTCATCTACTGTTGGTTCTTGGACGTCAGACCCTCCCCAATGTCCATCATCTTCTTGTAGTCCTTCGTGAAGTTGTCGATCTTCTTCCGGATGCACTTGTACTTATTAAGGAACTCATCCGCTTCTCGCTGCAGGGTGGGCGTATCCTTCGATACCACGTCCGTCGGTGTCTTGGTTAGCCACGACTGGACATCATAGTAGCCGAACGATTCCTTCCGGTCGTCATCGATATCTTCTTTCTCCTCTTGCTCGTATGGTTCGATCAACTTCTCTTTATCACGAGCAAACACCATATTTTTCAAATTGTCAACGTTGTTACATACCTGATTGCTGATCATACATCTTTCATTGATACCGCTAAATTTCATCAAAACTTGCATGAAGTCGCTCATGTTGAAGGTGAGGGTGCAACGATGTCCCTTCCTTAAACTTAAGACGAGCGGGCGAGGATTTCGTTTAACCATCTGCCTTCCCGAGGCTTTTTTGGCGGATGTATTTTCGAGATCGTTTCAAATTTCCTTCACCGTGGTTTTCTCTTGTAAATATCCCAAATAATCATCCGAGATGAAACTCACCAGCAACTAATTGGCCTTGCAGTCCATTTCCTCGAACTAGGCCACTTCACTAGCCTCTGCTGGAACGTCTTTCACTATAGCGTCCCATACCTTCCAGGCTTTCAAAACTGCGGGATTCCGCGAACCGCCACTTCTTTCTGCTTGTCTGGGCCCATAACCTAAAGAACGTTCTTGCTGGTGGTATAATTACAGCTAACTATTATATTATTTTTTATAGACTAACTTTGCATTTTGCCTAGTTCGCGATTGCTACATCTACAATAGCTTTTTCCGTTTTAAGGACATTTAACTAAGCATTCCTGTGATATAAAGCATCATATTCTTCTGAACATCGCAAACATTTATTGTTAAATTTATGACCTTTTACAAAAACACGTTACATTTTGTAACATAATCCTTTCACGTTTCATTTCAGCATTTCACCCACGCAGCAGTCACTTCGTCGAATCCCATGCCAAAGTGGTAAGTGCTAGTGTAGTAACACCTGAACTAAGCTTATCCTTCCATCGATTCCCCTGTCCATCAACGATTTCCACCACTAAGCCCCCTCGATCCATTCGCGCTAAGCATTTAGCAAAGTGAAGTCGGCTGTTGCTTTTAAACGGATTTACTTTCTTTCCGACACATTTATTCAATTTTTCGAATACACGGTTTGCTACTTTCTCGGTTTGGTTGGGTTTCCGTGCCAAAGGTGAGCGGCTCGATTGGATCATCATCGTCTGGCGATGCACAAACGCAAAACAGAAATCCGCTTTTCCATTCCACGCCAGCACGGTGATGATGATGGTGGATCCATACTGGAAGCATCGCTGTTTAGGGGCAGACTTTCGTGGTACAGAAAGAAAAGATAAATTGTGAGCGTTTGAGATGAGCAAAAGCTAGATAAAGCAAAAAGTCCCCAGGACTTTTGTTGAGGTTTACAGGTAGTAAGTACACTCGGTACATGTGACAAATAAGCACATTTTCACTTTTCGCAGTAAATTTACCCTTTATGGCTTTTTTCTCTCTCTTTGCTTTTGCATAGTGTAGTGGAGATTTGAAAGTGTATGATAAAAAAAAAAAAACAAGCCAAGCGGACTATTTACGATACGCTTCACCGTAGACGTTTGTAGCAACCATCTCGCTTACCTTCTTCCGTCTCGTGGCACATAAAAGCAAGATGAATTTATGTTACAGCTCGCAATCGCAATGTTTCACCAATCATCTTCCGAGCCCGAGCGCTTGTTTCGCCGTTTCGGTTCGTGCTTTAATTTCTTTGCCACTCGTTGGAAAACAAAGGCACATTTTTCGTGCTTTTTTTATTTTGTTTACCCTCTCGCTCACTCGTTATCTCAAGGGGAGGGTTAGCATTTGCACCGCAATGCATCATACAAAGCTCTAGTCGGTTCCGACGGTGCATCGCATCGCACGGTTGCACAGCGCGTACGTACGTAAGAAATTATGAAAAGCGACAGTTATTTATTTCACTCTTCACCGGTGCCGAGCGACGTGCCTTGGGTATGATAGCACACTATCAAGGCTATCAGGCGTTGTGTGTGTGTGTGTGTAGTGCAAATGCTGAGAGAAAGAACGACAATCATGAACAAGGACAACAAGATCCGTTTTGTATGTGATTGTGTATCTGTGGAGGTATTTCCACTTTCAAAAAAGGAAGTAAGCACAAAAACAAAAGAACCAACACGAGGCGCTGTCGCTGGCTAGGAAGTGCTTGTGCCACCCTGCAAGGACATCGAGCATGATGCTGAACGCCCTGCAACGGTTATTATGTGTGTCTCTTGTTCCGTGCAAGCAGACAGCTGCAGCTTCTTTTATTTTACTTTTGCTGCTGCGCTGTGTGTCGTTTCTCACTACGCGCTTATTTTATTCATCTGTCAGTCAGAAGCTTGTGTCCTCTATAATTGCCACCCGCGGCACATCACCACCCCGTCACTGTCAGTCGCTTAGCCCCGCGCGTCAGGGCGGGTGAACAGCTGACAGAATGCGCTTGGATGGAGTGATATGTGTGTGTGAGTGTGTCTGCATTATAAATGACATTGCCAGAATTTTTAATAACATTTTCACACACAAGTTGTTTTAGCGCTGTCTGTCGTACCGAGAAGTGTGTCCTTGGAATTTTGTGTGTATCTTTTTTTTTTGAGTTTGTTTTTGCTTCCCCACCGGCTTTTGGAATGATGATGAAAATTTCCACAACCATCAACGAAAATAAGAGAAAACAAGGAACAAACACATGCTTTTACTCGTGTGCGAAAGTTGTGCTTAAAGGATTCAGGTCATTTCGTGTCCCATCGCCGGATCATTTCGGGCATGCCAGACAGGACAAAAACGCAACAAAAAAAAAAGACGAAGGCATTCTCCAAAACATATTCTACCCCGAAAGACAAATGAGGGGCCCACCTTGCTCGGGGACTCGGTCGTTCTCACCGGCTCTCGAGTGTGCTTGTTAATGAGTTTTATCTTACACACCGAGGCGCTGAGGTAGTGCCGGTAAATTATGACCTCCCTGGGATTCGTATCAATCCTTTTTTACGGGTGCGATTTCAATCCACCCGTAAGAAACGTCACCGAGCCTTTTTTTTTTTGGTGCGTGTGATTCCCGCTTGCTTATCTGGCTCTGATTGTTTGTTTATATCCGCAGAGCGGCAATGCTTTTTGTTCGCTTAGTTGAATTAGATGAAAGCAAAAAGAAAGGGTTAAGCAGACAGTAGTGTCCCTTTCGAGGGTGGTTTCTATCCCTGCTCGGTGTGATTAGTGTAGTTCAGGGATTTTTTGCTGCGCTTTCATGACAGTAAGAATTTCCGAGCGTAAATTCAAGTGCAACACCCGTTGTCAACACCGTTCAGATTTTGTGGCCATCCCGAAATGAGGATTAAGTGCTGTGAAATGGAAAAGAACCGCATGACCGTGACCCTGACGTAAAAGGCTTCCGAATGATTCGTTGTTAGACGGTACTGAAAGCTTGTAGTTGTGGTTGACGAATGATTGCAATGATTAAACGCTTGTGAGGGTTATTTTATTTGTTTAAGCGTTGGTGCCATGACCAGGATATATGTTTAAAAATGCATTACTGATTTAAATAATCCACACAGGTTTTGCGACTTTATATCTTATATTAGTGTACGTTTATATGGTATACATTATTACTTACATTTGCTTACCCAAAACACTAATCACAATTTGCATTACCATCCATATTTATTAACTTTGCTGCAGGGTTCGGTACCCGATACACATCCTTGTTCCACCACATATTTGGAAGAATTCTGTTTCGGCACACCGATCGATTGTTGCTGACCGCACGCACACCCAGCAGCGTATTAAAGCTTCCTCGAAAGCGAATGGAAATAGGTATAGTGAAAAACCATTTCGTTTTTGCTTTCCACAGCCCCTTTCGTGAGACGGTTTCGGCAAAGGATAAGGTAGAGAAAACCTGCCCCGCCAGTATAACAAATTGCTATCGATAAGGATCTGTCAATAACCCTGAATATATAATCGAAGCATGAATAATAATAGTGACCAGTAATAAAAGGAAAGGAAACACACTCAACCCACCAGAAAACCTTCCATTTTTTCCCCCTTCATTGCTTACTTGCGGACATGCTTGAGCGCGAAAAATCGAAAGTCTGCGGTCGTTGTAGCGTTCAGGCCGGGTGAAAACAGAAGGTGAAAAGTAATGGGTCCCCGGGTTTGGTAGCTTTTTTCTTTGCTGTTGAAGGATCGGTTCCGTGTTGGCAATGCAATGATTGTTGTTTAATGCATGAGCTGTAATGGTGCGAACTAATGAATCCTTCCTGGTTTTAATGAATGTTCTCAAAACAGTGGAAGGAATGGAGGTTTGGTAACAGTTTGCACAAATGTTGTGGTGAAAAATATAGAATCATAGTCAGTTTCCTGGTAAAAAAGCTAATTTAAATGGGCGACATAACCCCGGAATGGTATCCTTGAAATCGTCTGAGTCGTTGAAATTCTTCCAGAAATTCCAGAAATCAGCCATACCTGCCCGCTGTTTCTGTCGCACGCTTGTAGAATGTCAGAACTGGTTGAAAATTGAAATAATTTCATTTGCTTCTTAATTTTAAGACCTGTTTGCCGCCCGCCGAAGAAGGTGAGTCAGACGGGCAAATTGAGCCACGGGCACAAATGAACCAAAGACTGTCATAATTGGAACGCGACGGGCACGGCTGCTCGATAAACTCCTCGCAGCGGACGCGCTACCGGGAATGGTAGCGCGTGGAATGTTAAACTACGCTCGGCAGTACCGCGTGGTAGACACATTTTTTCATAATTTATTCTTGCCGACGGTCAGGAATTCGGCTAGGAGCCGCCAACCTGGAAAGGGAGCCGTTGGAAGTTTCGATGACTTGCTTGAGTAATTTCGCCGATGTTGACTTGCTGACCCTCTACGGTGTAGTTTTGAGTGTGACGAGTTTCTTTCCATCGCAGCGGTAGAAAAGTGGAGCGAAAAAAATGCTGAAAAAATGAAAGAAAAATGAATTGTAATGAAACAATTAACTAGAACACGCGCGACACGCGCCCTTGTACAATTTAGGAGCACTATATCTTTGCAAACAATTCCAGCCAATCGTACACCGGGAGCGTGAAGGACACTAACGCACATCTTTTTTTGGAAGCACGAACGATTTTCTTATCTAAAGGAAACGCAGCCCTTGACAAGATTGATAGAAACATTAACTTTAATTAAGGAAGCGTGCTGTATCCCCTTGACAATGGAGGTGAACAAACAAAGGGATTAGACTTTAATTTTGCAACGGTTTTTGGAAAGCTTTTGTAAGAAAAGGTGAGATATTAAAGTTTGATTGAAAGGTGCTGTGAGCAGTGAGTAGCTGCTTGACATCTGTCAACTTGACATTTCCGCCGTCGACACTGATGATTGTCAGTTGACGTTGAGAAAGCGTTTTGTAGTATCAGTATTGCATACTTTAGGGCGTATTTTTAGTGCTTGTTGAATGCAGGTTCGTTAGAGCTGTTCTTAAAATAAGAGCTTTCTTTTTACACTGAACATGTTTTGATAACATATTCTCAATCATAGAGCTTAGTAGACAGAAAGCTTTATTTTTCTTAGTAGTTTTTTTCGCTTGACATTCACTAAGCACAACAAATGGTGATGAAAAGTGGTCAACCGATAATGGGATTAAAATATATACATCAATTCATTCCCACACTTACCACAGCCATGGCATTCCCATTCATCGCCCTATTCACCTTCTCTCTACAGATAACAAGCAGAAGCTTTTGCAACACGTTTCGGTATGCCAGTCATTTAGGTAGCAAACGCGTCCTTGGCAACAAGAATTGCTTCCTCTCGGGCAAAACCAGGCAACAATTGGCTTTCCTTGTGGCTGGGACGCAAACCAACCGTATTTTGGCACTTTATTTCTCTCTCTCTCTCTCTCTCTCTCTCTCTCTCTATTTCTCTTCGACAATATCTTTCTCTCGTATTTTTTCACTCGTGCTCTTTTCCACTCATTTGGAACTTTCGCTTTTATTACTCTTCCTGCTCTAGTTGCCCATACGATCGGGAGGAAGCAGTACATTCGCTTCCAGCGCGAATGGTAATATCCTTCCCCCTTTGGTTGCGGCAAGGGGCACTTACACCACCCCTTGGCGCGTTTCCAGGCGGGTTGGGGGTTGCTTTGGAATATTCGATCGCACCTCCTCTGGCTTTATCTTCCGGCTTCCAGTGTACCAGGCTTCTTGCGCCTGGCGGTTGATTCTATTTATAGACAGCGTACTGTTCACACACACACACACACAGTAATGTCGTTCCGTTTCCAATTTCTTGCGAAAGGCCTGGTGATAAATTTACTCCCGCAGTCTCGTTGCGCCTGCCATTCCCTGCAACTGGGCGGCTTTGGGAAGGGTGTGCGGCTGCTTTCAGTCCTCTTCCACAGAACACTCCATTGCCGTGTGCGGAAAGTGTCGCACCGAGTGACAGCAGATCCTTCAATTAGTCGGGCTCCCGACTCCCGGAGCCACTCGGACGCGAAGCTCGGTGTTTTGTGGACTGGTTTTATGACGCTCGGCTTTTGTGAAAGCGACACGGTGGGTTGGAGCTTGGAAAGCGGGTTCAACGAGAAATCAGTTCAAGTGCCAGCGTTGCTGCTCGTTAGTTGCAAAACTCTCGCAAGATGTGTGTGTGTGTGTTATAGCTGCTGCAAGAGTCGCATGTACTGAAGGATCAATTGACCAAACCCCGACCGTGAGCGAAAACGGGCTATCCACATCGAGCACTGGGCAAACACTTGCCCCACTGTTCCGACACGGAAAGTGTAAGCAAAATCTCGGATGTCTGCAAAAAAAAAAAAAACGCCACTGCAGAGGGCGCTTCTTTTCATCCCACTGACTGAGACGGCCTGTGTCAAGTGGAGTCACTCGCTCCACCACGAGCTCATTGCGGAACGAGGAAACGACCGAGGACGCGTTAGTGACGCCCTTCGGCCGGAACAGCCCGGAAAGGGTACGGAATTACAGGCCCTCCCGTTCGTTATTGATTTTGCTTCATTCAATTAAAATACGTCACTCCGAGGAGAAGATCCTTCAGGCGACGGATGCGAACGAGTGGCATCTGCGTGGTGGATGCGTTTTTATTTTCACGTTACGCGCTCCACAACCAAACGTCAAGCATCGGAGTAAGGGCCCTCCATCGACGGGAGGAAAAATCGAACACACTTCTCACGAGAGAACCCCCCACACACACACATCCTTCTTCAACCACAAAGGAGACTTTACCAACCGAGGAAAGTATTGGAGGGGGTAGGCGCGTACGTCTGGTGAATCACAACCGATGGGAGGTCTTTGAAGAAAGGAAGCGAACAAAAAGGGAATACGTTTGGCAGGGTGGTACGTTCGATGAATACTAATTCGAGCTGACCACGCTGGATGAGCGCGTGCCCGGGAAGCTTTATGGAGGTTTATTTTTGGTTTCGTTTTGTATCCACAACAGGCGGACGCACGAACGCACAGGCTTGGGAGAGGGAAGAAAAAATATCATAAATGTTTAACAAGTGTAAGTGTGTACATCACTTTACTACACCGAGCGGAGCTTGTTGTGGTTGAGGTTTGGTCATAAAATTTTAAGTCTGCTGGTGTTTTAATGCTATCGAAATCGATCAATTAGCAGCATGCGTGAAGAATTTTAAGTCATGTTCTTAGTAAAAGATATGTTGGTAGTGTTTAGTGGTTCATAAAATTAGTAGTTATGCTTTGAAATTTAAATAGAACGGGAAGGTATTCGGATTTAAACAGCACAGGAAGGTTAAGGTAAAATCCACAGTTAACTCCGATCCGACTCCGATAATTTCGGAATCGACTCCAGAAGGTAGGTACGGCCCAGCATTATCTGAAGTCGTTGGAAATTGTTCGGATTCGTTCGGACTTGGTCGGAGTCGGAGACACCCGGAGTTGGAGACAACTAGAGTCGTCCGAAGTCGTATGTAGGCGTCCGGAGTCGTCCGGAGTCAGCCGTAGTCGTTGGGAGTCGGAGTCATCCAGAGTCGTCCGGTGTCGAATAGAGTTGTTCGGAGTCGTCTGGAATCGGTTGGAGTCGGCGTCGGTAGACATCGAATTCCCAACGACTACAATCGACTCCAAACGACTCTGATCGATTTTGAACGACTCCGAACGACTCGGGACGACTCCGACTCCGAATGATTCTGGTGATTTTTATTTTGATGACGACTTCGAACGACTTTGAACGACTCCGCTCGACTCGGGACGACTCTGACTCCAAACGGTTCCGGTTTGTCGCTGGGCGGAAGTAGTGATTCTGATTTTGCTGGAGTCGGTATTGGACTAACAATAACCGGAGTTTAATCAGAGTCGTGGGTGCGCTCCAAAGAACACATCACTATTCGGTGCTCTCTAAATGCTTCATCTGCTTCCAATCTATTTCCAACCACCCTAAATGTATGCTGTTACAGTACACAATGCATCCAATTTCGCTCATTGCAATACAAAACAGCCGCAAAAAAAACCCAACGCATTTGTGCGATTGAATAGAACAAATAATGACCCCACAACGGAACGCCACCAATAACCGAACGTACAAATCACTCGGCACGCGGTGAAACCATTAGCCACGCAGCAAACGCCCCTCCAAATGCGCCTGGGGAAATGCGAAGCTTCGAAACACACTCTCTCCTATTGTGCAATCTCTTCTTGCAACCGACGGAATCGGGATCGTCGCTTTCACACATTGGCCATTTTGTGAATTAATAACGCAACGCGTTCGCATTTCCGAGCGGCTACAATGTGGCGCCATAATAAATAACGACAGTCAAAGAGCAGGCACCGAAGGCATCACTCTTGCTGTGTTGTTCCCGCAAGCTCAATGGGCTGGTGGCATTCTTTCCTGTGCGTGTGTGTGTGTGTGTGTGTGTGTATTTCTACTGGTAACATATTGTAGGGATGCGTTTGTTTGTGGAAAACGCGTACGGCTTGTCAACAGAACACATACACACGGAAGCAAACGGAACAAGATCTGTTGGGACGTGAAAAGTTTGAAGAAACATGTAAGTGGGACCATTTTTCGTTTGCCCTGGAAAAGGCTTTCATGAACGCATGCGCTCCATCTTTTGAAGCGCGTGCTTTGCTGACGATGTTTTGTGTGGCTCAGAAGCTTCCACCATACACAAGGGCACGAAACATCTGTACCAATGAACCGTCTGTTGCTGTCGCGAGGATTCTTACCAGGTTTGGTTACCTCGGTTTGCAGTTGGCATCATTGATCTTTCTGATGCTGCTTGCTAGAAATAAGACAGGGTTGCTTTGAAGAAAGCATAAATCTACAGAGTGCAGTAAAGAGGCGATAAATGGGGTGAAATGATTTCAAACAACAGCTATGTTGTTGCAATGTATGACATTTTGACATTCTATTAGTTTCTCCATTGAAAAAAACCCCATGTAAATGTTTTGAGTTATAAATTGATTTACAAAACCTTAATTTCCTTATTTTTATTTTCATAAATCTTGAAATTAAATCTAAACAACCTCTCAACGAATAAAAACGGAGAAAAGTGTCCCCTTTGGTTCAGCCGTAAAATATGGAGACGCCTGGTGTTTTATGAATTCATCGGCTGCCACCAGCTGTTGGCGACCCAAACTGAATGTTTAGGAGGGGGGGGGGGGGGGGCAAAAAGAAGTAAAAGTTCCTAGCACAAATGCCTCACCACTACAACACAGCACGCACAGACAGTTCTATCATTTCCACGTGATTTTGTCAGTGACTTTTTAACCGCAGGGCCATCCCTGCCTTTGTCAATGGGAATGGTAACTCTGTCCATCTTACGGGGGCTGTTTCTTAGGACCAAGTTGTTTCTGAAGATTCATGTCCCCGTTTTCAGCGAACCAGCTGGCAAATGTGTTCATTCCGTCTAACTGTTTGAGCGTGAAGGAATGTTTAATTAGATTAGAGCGCACGAGCGTGGCCGGGAACTGACCTTAAGGAACGCTCGTGTACTGTAAGGCTTCTGAAAAGCGGCAAACGATGGTTATGGAAATAGTTTGCTTATGCTTTGAAGTGTGCAGAAAATAGTTTGCCAATTCATTGTTACCGTGTTATTGCTATGGTATGAAGTTGTTTCTTCGATGAAACTGTTTCTGCCAGCAGTTTCTGACAGTGTGTTTCATGTCCCACTCGAGTGCCTCCGGGGTGAAAACAGAGCTTTCTTTTTCCCACTCAGGGGTAGTGCATTAACATTTCAACCATCTTCTATGCCGCTCAGATGGGGCAAAGTACAAACAGTTTAAAATGCAAAAATATGTTAATTGCCTCGAAAAATTCAACGATTCGAACGGAACTTTGTAAACAATCCCAGGGCCTGGAAGTAAGTTCCCACCAACACACAACCAACACAAACGGCAAACCCGAGGCCAAGGTCTAGATGTGCGCCGTGCTTCGATCTGCATACACCGGGAGGTGTTGCCTTGATGTAGCAGTAGAAGCTCGTTTTGTGCAAAAATATGCATACGTACCCCGATGCCGATGTGGTTGTTTACGTTTTGTCTTCCCTGCCAGTGCGAAGTGCCAGGTAGTTGCTGTTTCTCCCTTATCGCATAAAAACACTGCTCAGTGCTGAAGGCGAAAATCCCATGTTCAAGATTCGCAATCGAGCGATGACGTCCGTGCAATGAACGTGCAATTCATTCATTCCGCTCCTTCGCACCGCACGTAGCACGAAAGCCAAAGGAACAGTGCCATTGAACTGGTCAGAAGGTTGGGATGGGGATTTTTTTTCGTTTTTGCTGTTCCCTATTTGCCCTCCCCTCCATGATCAGTTCTCCACGCTGCTGATTGTAAGACGTGGTGGAAAAGGCAAAAACTTTTCTAATTAATTTTGCTGCTTCTTTTACCGGCCCTTTTTTGCGTTATCCATTCACCGACTCACGGTGCATGTAGCTTGCTGAAAGCCAAAAGTGGACATTCAATCCGCCGTGGACAGGATGTGAGCTTTTCTTGTGTTGCCTTTCGCCTGCTTTTTTTCTTTTCTTTTCGGGTCCTGGAAGGCTGGTGTGCTTTGCGTCTTTGAAGAGGGAAGATACTTAAAAACCGAAAGCTGAGCTCCATTGCGCTCGCGGGCTGTTTTATTTGAATTACCTAATGACCCTCATCAGGCTGGTGAACTTTTTGTTGTTGTTTTTGTTGTGTAGCTGCAACCAGCAAGGAGATTGTTGCCATCTTTTTGCAGCTTTACAGCTTTTAAGTTTTCAATCGTTGGTGGCGGAGGTTTCCACTCTTTTTTGCGCTGGCTTGCTACGCTTGGCAAACAATGCATCCCAAAAAGTATTTATACCCTGCTGTCTCCAATTTCGGAAAGATAATCTTAACTTTCCGCACAATTACGATGATCCATCATGATTAAGCTATTTTTGGAACTGGTTTGCTTTTTTGTTTGGCTAACTTTACGCATGTGGCAAAGCTGGGGCGTAATTAAACATCAGCAAGAGTTAAATCGGTGGGAAGCGTTTGATAGTAGGTGGATGATGGGATCTATGTTGTATTCATTTAGGAGGTTAATAAAAAATATAATAATAACGCACTTTTTTTAAATTAAACATCGTAAAGGTAATCGAAAAAGGGATAAACATTACAATTTTTTTATTATTTTAGTCAGCAACCAGGCGTCTCCATGCCATTTTAGTCATTTTGAATAGTAGATGTCTAGCAGATCAATTCAAACAAATCAATTCATGTGTTGAGGCAGCATAAAAATGCAAATTAAAAGATAGCTTTAAATCATCAACAAGTTACTCAGTGCGGTAGGTACAAAAATTCACATAATTGACAAAACATTAAAATTTGTCATAGTTTCGCAACAAACGACTAACAAATGAAATTGGTAAAATGCTCAGAATTTTGTGACTTGCTTTCAACAAGGTAAAAAAAAACTGGATGAATTCGTATAAAAAAACTACCAAAAATAAAAATAATTATTTTAAAACCATATAACAAAAGTTGTATTTTTTCATTACAATGCTTTAAATTTAAATTTAAAGCTTTCAATGTACTAGCTGTACCCAAATTTGATTGAATGTGCTCCTAAATATACCAACAACAAGCAATTCATACTTTTGTGCATGTTAAAAGAGTGAATCGAGCGTCCCACTTCCCTTTCCGAACGCGACAAACTACTTCCGTTCTGGACCACCCGACCGGCCACCCCAAGCGCCGGTGGGACACGGAAAGGGTCTTCATAACTGTCTGCCGCAGATGCGAGCGCCCACCCACGTTTCTACTGTTCCTGCCCATCCCATTGCCCTACACCAGCACCAGCTCACCGGGCGTATAAAATCGCATAAAAGTCCCACGCCTCCGCTCAACGCTTAGTGCGTCATTATTCGTGCGAAAGGTGTTGAAATAATAATAACAATCATTTACTCACTCCCTCGCCCTTCTCAACCACACCACTCGCCTTCCACTTCATTCAAAAGCTCTGAACTAGAAAACCCGTTGTCCGGACTTTCCGGGTGTGACTTCCTGGAGGTTTGCGCTCGCTCGTGCACCATCCTTTAGAACGTTACTTTGCAAGAGATATAGCGCACAGCAGGCCAGCCAGGGTTTTTGCATGGATGAAGCTACACCGAAAGGGACAGCTGAGGCCAGCAGATTGGGTTGCTGCTGGTGCCGATGATGATAGAAGCTCGACAACAATTGTATTCAAAAACTCCCCTGCGTGCTACGCCAGCAACGAAACGGCAAATACGGGGTGGAGATCCTTGCGCAATAGTTTGCCATCTTCCCGAAACCCGTTCCTTGCTGGAGGGCGGTGTGGAGTTGGTGTGCTCGGTTGTGGCTGAAAAGGCTCCGATCCTGTGTCTGTTTCGTGTTCTCGAGCACGGAACACGGGACGTTTCGCTGGGATAGTCGCATGAGTCGTAAAAATAGAAATGACACTCGGCCCTCGGTTGTGCCATCCCGGAAGCGACGCCAAAGAATGGGACAAGTTTCTATCTAGTTTATTTATGATACGATCCATTCCATCCCATCTAAGCGGGATCCAGTGCCGAGGTCTCTGCTCAAGCAAAAAGGTGCCCGGTGGAGTTGAAAGCAGAGCCTGCACGTTGTATGCACAGCTCCAGCTTTAAGGGAGGTGACAATGGAGCCGCTCGCCTTTAAATTCCCGAGTGCGATGCCGTGCGTCTTCGCTTCAAACGACCCAATGCTCTTAAGCTGAAACCCCGGTTGTGTGTCCAGTGTGCCGTCGGTGTGGTCCTTTGCATCGAAGGCGCTTCCGCACAGGGAAAGGTTTCGTCTTTTATGTACAAAGAAAGCAAGGCAGTGCCTCATCAAAGAAAAGTGGAAAGCTTCACCGGGAATGTCCCGAGGAGCAGCGTAACTGATGCAGCCCCGTTCCGTTTGCTCGTCCTCTGACATGTGGACAGAGCCAGTCATTCGTCACAATTTCCGTGACTATTCCCGGGTGGAGAAAGTCATCATGTTTTTTCGGTTGACGATGGAGATGATGTCTTCGCTTGATGGTCGCCAAAAAAAAAAAAAAACAAGCACACGCACTCAACGAAGCAGCAATAAACTTAAGAGCAGGTCGCAAACTCCGCTCCTCGCTCGGTACTCGGTTTGATGAAATTATAATGGAAGTGGAGAATAATCCTAATTAGAAAATCACAGCCGCTGTAATACACGACGGGCCGGTTCCACCACAAGCCGGCAAACAAATTGACCAAGTGGACAATGGAAAGCCCCAGCGGAGGGTTGAAGGGAATGAAAAAAAAAAATAAAAAAGAAAACATCAGAACTTTCGTGAATTGCCCTCCCATAAAACTGGGCCCAAGTTACGAACGGGGCCCGTTGGTCCCGGTTGACGAAATGATGACTTGGTTCTGCTGAAATGACACGCTCTCGAGAGTGACAAGGCGACATGTTACCGCTGCTTTTGCAAACTTCTCCATTCCTCGACCTCCTCGACCAGCTCGCTTTCTTAGCTGTAAAACTCCCGGCACACGAGCATAGCCCCTCTGCTCTCTTTCTTTCTGCTCATTTCAAAAGGAAACGGTCGCGACCGAAACGACCGAAAAGCTGAAAGCTCATTAAAATTGTATTGCCTCACGTCACCGTTGGGAACGGTTTTGCGAAATGGCACCGGGATGCGTCGGTACGACTCTAGAAACGTGGAATGGTGTGTGGGTTTTTTTTTACTTGCATCTCTCTAGCCCGCTCTTTCCCACGTTTCGCTTCTCTTGCCAAAGCTCAAGCCACAGTTTTAGAGCTGGAGTGGGTTAAATAGAGCTGGCACTGTGTGTAGGCGTGCGGATTAAGAGCTTCGGGGATAACATTCAAAACGAGGCCGGGATTAGGTTCCGTTGCCTCGGCACGGTGAAACTATAAATGCAGTTGGTATGGGAGGGGGGAGTGAACTGGTGCTGGTGCTACAATTTGCAAAGCTATTCGCCCGACATTCCTCCCGGACTTCCTACACGCGTGTAAGTCTGGATATGGCACTGGCTGGGGATGATCATGATGATGATGGCGACGATGAGGATGATGAGGTGTAGTGCTTCCCGTGGAACTCCTTCCCCGTACAACTGCCCCGGAGGCTCCAACAGGGGGTCGATTACTGTGCCTGGCCAAGGTTTACACGCTTCGTTTGGCCTGCTCGTACGTTTAGGCTCGTGTGGGAAGGCGTTTTCATTGCGCTCGTCGTCCCCTACCCTCAACGACAATAGCAACAAACCCACGAAGGCAGGAAACGAAACGCAAAGGATCACATTCATACAGAATGCCACTCCCTGCCGCCCCCGTCACATGGACCATCGAGGTATTTTTTTTTCAAAAAGTCTCTCTGGTAATCTGGAACCGGATAATTTCTCCACCGAACCGTGTCGCCATGGTGAACTAATTAAGCACTGGTAGGATGCTGGGCGTGGGGGTGGTAGTAAGCTTGGGAGTAAGCTTTCATTTTTCAATTTTTAGCCCTGGGTTTATGGCGTTAGCTTTTGGTTTTCCAGCTGAGCGGCTAGTGGCCAACGGTACACGCACCCTTGGGCTGAGCACCTTTTGATACACTGGAATGGGTTCGCTTTTTTTCTCTCTTTCTCTCTCGTTAAGTGGCTTTGTTTTCGTTCTTTGAACGGGTTTGGGACTGTGTGGAAAGGAATGTTTAGAGCCTGCCCGGACCAATTTGTCTGCCATCCGTGACGAAGCTTTTGTCGTTGTGGCGGTGGATTGCAAATTTAAAAACTTTTGATTAGCGTTTGAACGAGGGGTGGGGGGTATATTCCACTGAGTATCAATAGATCAAAGCTGCTATGGATTGAATTAATGCACATGTAATAAAGCTCCAAAGAATATGACTAGTTCTTCGTAGCTACTTATTGTTCTTATTTTAAATCATAAAGAAAAGTATATTTGTAGCAGACATTGGACCCTTGTACCTTTTAAGATCATATGCTGAAATATCAGCCTGTCAGCTGTTTGCATTGTATAGCAGTTTTCGAGCATCTATCAAAGAGGGTATAATATATAGGTGGGCTTATCCCAACGTGTATGTATTTAGAACGTTGATTTTTATAGCTTCTACTGAGCGACATTGTGGGAGACATCTTTCAATCCCTGCATGCAAATTTCCAAAGTGTATGTAAACCAGGGTATCATAGCTTGTTTGTATAACCAAATTTGAACAACATTGTTTTTGGTAAGACGGGTGAAAACATTGGCTAGAACAGACTTTCTGGTATCTAGACGAATAAACAAAACACGTTTAAAAAATTTAATCTATTCACGAAAGGTTCTTCAAACACGTGTTTGAAGAACCTTTCGTGAATAGATTAAATTTTTTAAACGTGAAATACCGCTTATTGTAAGCTGTATCTTATCTGAACGACCTAACATCTATCTTTGTTTCGATAGAACATCTTCGATTGGGAGACCAATGTCTGTTATTTATGTGCTGGTAAGAAAAACGATCCTTTCCTTTGGAAATTCATTTCACCCGTTCTGTCAAAAAGAGTTTTTTTGATTCAGAAATTATTTATCAAACTATAAGGGACGAGACGATCTGATCTACATACACTTTGATTTGATACATTTCTCCACCTGATCTCTTTAATTCACCTTGGCATGTATGAAAACACGACATAGTTTTACCATTTTTTCGAGCAGGTACTCGAATCTTATTCTAGCCTTGAGGCTGAAATAATCTAGGCTGAAAATCGCAGTTTTGTGTGTGATTTGAATGGACTGTTGACACGACTTCAGCCGCCAACAGTCAAACTCCATATAAAAATGCTGGCTAGTATCGTGAAAGGCCCAATTGTTGGATTGAAAATGGATATACCTTTTTAAAAGTTATATATTATGAATTGTGAATGATTCGCAAAAATAGTAAAAATGCTTTAATTCATCGTTCTAACAAGTAAAATAATTTAAACAATCAGCTTGAAACACTTTTTTCTATTGTTTTACTATGTAATTCGACTCATTTGGCATCTTATATATTACATAATATTTATTGAAAAATACTGAAATAGCACTATTAATTGATTTATAGAATATCAAAATTTCACAGCTGTATATGCAATGTTTCATTAACTATTTCTTTAGTTTCAATTGCCTGAAACGCATAAAAAAAAGTCTCAAACAATGAAACATAAATTGATGTTTTTCTATTATCAAAAACTCATGGGCATTAAAGCCATAGTCGTCCCTCCTAAAAAACATAAACACTGAACGTCGAAATTCTAGTACGTCTTATAAGCTTGTCTACAATATAATTATTATCTTGATCAACACATAAAAAACACAATTTTACTCCTATCATGCACGTAAAATTTGCCGCTATTCAAACCAATTATCTTTGCTTTCTAATTAGCCTCATTTTTAAGCAAGCAAATTATACCGAACCACGTTCCCGTTCTCTGTGGGCGAAAACTTTAAAATCCCTGCCTTACACAACACGATCAAAGCGACTGGCTTCAACCTGCCGGTGCAGTGCTTACAAAAAACCCCGCCCCACCATCCCCATTGTTTGCTGTCGGGTTCAGAGAACGAAATTAAATAATAATCCCACTCGCGTGAGATGCCGGAACGATTCGCGCTCATCACACATCGTACCGTGTCCATGCTCCACGAACTAACCGAACCGGCACGAGGCAAGGGGGAAGAAGGGGCAGAAACCGATTAGTTTTTGCCGTACAACAGCCAGGCGAAGCTGCTGGTGCCACAAAAACGGCTTCACTGGACTTGCTTCTACTTGCGCTTGTGCGCTCGCATGCAAAGCCAGTCCAGCGGAGTTCTAATTGAGTAGTAATCTCTTGCTCCTGCAACGCACGCGGGTGCACCATGCTTGGAAGTCTTCAAAAAGAAAACACACACACACACACACACACACACACACACATGCACGTAGCTCACATCCACACATGCTAGCTTTGTTGTACCAGGCAGGGCGTGTGGCTGAGTTTGCTGATGCTCCACCAAGAGCTGGAGTGCCACTGATGAGACGTGCTGTACACACTGTTCGCCTTCTTGATAACAACGAAAGGGAGGTAACTATCTGGTGGAGGTGTTTTGGGCTGTCAAAAAGCTGCCAAAACACACACACACACAGGCTCTGTCTCGTGCAATTGATTTATGGAGTTGCTGGTTGCAGAATTTTCTTCCAAGCAGCGAACAGCAAACTACACAAAAGTAGAAGTCCAAACCAGATCCCGGCTTGGGGCTAGCAGCAACAAAAACAAGGCCCACGATGAGGGCGATCACCATCCATCTAGTTAGCGTTTTTTATGCCTGTTTTTTGCTTCTCCCGTACCCAGCAGCCGCAAACGGTTTCGATATCTGGTTCAGATCAAGACGGTTTGCACACGTGTGCATGTGTGTGTTTGTATGTGAATTGTTTATGCAAAATGAGCGATAAAAACCGTGCCCGGCAGCTGCAGGTAGACTTTAACGCACGGGACTATTACGGGAGGGCAATAAATTTGGTTACGCAAAAATTTAACCACCACCCGTGTTCAAACAACCAATGCTGGAGGGAAGGTGAAGGTAAATAGCGGGGTGTTGGGTTTGTTTAGTGTTAGTGAGGAGAGCTGTAGTCTAACTAGACATAGTGGAAACGTAGTCGAAAGCTGGTTTGCTTTTTTTCTACTCTCTCCGTGGTGTTAATCCTCGACAGCCACAACACACAGTGCGTTGGACCAAAAATAGCGAAATTAAAATAAATTAGACTTTTCGAAATAATCCGCACTTTGTGCGTTGTTCCTAATTGGTTCACGGTTGGAGCAGCTAGAGCTTGTACGAATTGTATGAGATTTTTTGTTTGTTTGTGTGCGTAGGTAAATTAGAAACTGTTGCAGTGTAATCAGTGCAATGTAATCAATTATAATTTTTTACAGCGAAAGAGGGTGAATAAAAACCAAACAAAACTTTCAAAATAGTTTGTTTTCTGTTACCATTGTGCTTTGCGTATGGCTTCTTCCAGCTTTTTGTGGATGCGATTCATTCAATTATGCATAAAAAATGGATCGAAGTTTTGCTTTAACGTGCTTCGAACGTTCAATTTTGAACCTATTTCCTTCTTGTGGTGCAGATTAAAGCGTGAAACCTTCTAAAAATTTTACTTCAACCATGGTCATGATGCTCTCGACACAAAAAAATAAATAAATGGAAAGCCAATCTATCTTGTTCAGCTTTTATCGTCCGAAAGTTTTCACCAGATCTAGGAACAGAATTTACCCGCTACGTGAATACGGAGCCACTCTTCTTTTCACCAAAATAGACTGTGACGGTTTCCTGTGCCTCACAATTGGAGCACAAAAAAAGGCGGAAAAGAAATTAAGCCTTGTTAACAGTGCTATCGCAACGATCGCTTCTTCGCCCCCTTTGCAGCATTCAAAACATTCTCTACCACTTCATCAAAGGAGCGAGGGGTAAGCTTTCAAGACGTGGAGATGGGCTTTTTTCTGCTGCAGCTGTGTGTTGGGGGGGGTGCTATCAGCCCTACAGAAAACCCTTTTTTATCTGAGAGAGATATATAGAGAGCGAGAAAGGTGAGCCGGTAACTAAATACTTTCTCGAAGCCCATTTATCAAACCCACAGCACGGAACGCAACGCCACAACAAAGTGAAACCGTAAACCTTGATGGTGGTGTGCAGGACGCAGGCGGGATCGAGTGTTTTTGGGGGATTTTTCAGTTGGACGTGTGCCGGATGGCCCAGGCGGTGGTGGTGAAAGGGTGTTAAATGTTAAGTTTGGTGTAAAAGAATAATTTAAAACCAGAGCGTGCTCACGGAAAGCCAACAGCTCGGTCACGACACACGCAAGGGACGGTGCTTCAGTTCTGCGGTGCTGCTTCCCAATACCCCCCTCTCGCACAAAACCGGACGAGCTTTGATGTGGAATGCTGCTCGAATGGGGAGTAGAATTTCCTTTCAGAGTTCCCCCACTCTCTTCACACGGTCTCCCCCCGCAGTGAAAAACCACTCATCATTCAAAGCTAGTACTGTTCGCAAAGCTGCTGCGCTATCTTGTCTACTCCGCTTCAACTACAACTACAGCTCGTCTATCTTTTAGGGGAGCTTTGGTGCTGGTGCATAGTAATAATCGGTGAAGACGGTGCCCGGTGCTTCGGATTACAATGGTTTTTGCACACCGGCAGCGGTGGTGCCAGGTTTGATTGATTACACGTTGGCACGTAATTATAGCAGGTGTGCAGTCGAGCTGTGTCGGGCCGTGGCTGAGCGAATGCGGAGTGCTGGCGAAAGTTAACTGAAGGCTGGTGGTTTTTGCGAGTCTTTGTGAGGTTTACTATTCAGAGCCATTTGAAGCAGTTCAAAGCAACGCAGTAACGATTTTGGGCATGGATTTAATAAGATTATATTGCTAGATTTAATGATGAGCATTTCGAGACAAAGCAAATTGGGACTTTTTGATGTAGTGCAAACTAGTGATGTGCTGTATGGAGCGCACCCACGACTCCGATCTGACTCCGGCTATTGTTAGTTCGATTCCGACTCCGGCAAAATGGAACCACTAGATCCACCCGGAGTCGGAGTCGTTCGGAGTCGTCCGGAGTCGACCGGAGTCGTCCGGAGTAGACGACTCCGAACGACTCCGAACGACTCCGAACTACTCCGAACGACTCCAACTCCGAATGACTCCGGACGACTCCGGACGACTCCGGACGACTCCGAACGACTCCGAACGACTCCGGACGACTCCGACTCCGGGCGACTCCGGACGACTCCGGGCAACTCCGGACGACTCCGACGGCTCCGAACGACTCCGAACGACTCCGAACGACTCTGAGCGACTCCGGATGACTCCGACTCCGGGTGACTCCGTACGGCTCCGGACGATTCCGAACGACTCCGGATATTGCAGCGCGGACCTACCTTCCGGAGTCGATTCCGAATTTATCGGAGTCGGATCGGAGTCGACTCCGGATTTTTGCCAACTTTACCCATCACTAGTGCAAACGTCATTCGGGTTCCCATAATATGAGAAGTAGCATGACAAACATTGATAAAAAATAAAAATTAAAATAATGTTTGTTCTAATATTTAATATACTAAAAGTAATGATATTAGAAAAAAAAACAAAAATTATAAAAGAAAAGATAAAAAAAATATTTCGACTAGACAGTTCAAACAGGCTGTGATGCATAATAATTATAATAATACTAACAATAATAAAAATAATGTAAATAATAATAAAAGAATTAAAAAATATATATCAATAACCATTATAATGTTTTTCGTAATAAATCAAATAATTCAGCTCATAGTTTATTTTTTATACTGCTTAAAAATTATAAAACTTTGGCCAAAACGTCATCCATGAACTACGTAACGCTGATAGGTTAGGACAGTGATCGTCAAACTTCAAGACCGAAAGACCCAAATTCTACAATAATGTTCGTAGAGTTTCACGTGAAGAGTTAAACTGTTAAACCAAGAATAAAAATGTGTGAAAGTTCTATGAAATATATGAACTGTTAAGAGCCTAGGTTAGGGGAAGGGAGAGTCGTCAAACGTTACGATTTGTTATAAGGAGAGAGAGGAAGTTGAACTTCTGTTACATAAGCAAAATAATTATTATTATTTTTAATAACAAATGAAAAAAAGTGAAGACTCTTCTTCTTGACTTAACAACCGTCGTGTTTATGCCAGTCTAAAGTGGATTTCGCTACTTTGTATGTACCATGCAGCCGAGTAACCCGTCGATTGTAAAGGCACGCATTTGATGATAGTGGCATCCTTTTCGCAGATGACCGCACACATTTCGAAGCAAATGGCACCTACAAAGTGAAAAGCGTGTAAAAGTGTATCAAAGCGAGTGATAACTCATGCTTGTTTGTGAAATGCTTCATTCCATGGACCAAATGACTTTATTCAATAAGTCTTTTTAATTGCCCTCCCACACCCTGTGGTGCTGTTGGATTCTTCCGCGTTCTGCTCATTGTCAGTCATAATTGCAAACGATCATATTTTCCTCCAACGAAATTTATGTATGGGCAAAGCATCATTAACCATAACCGCGTGTAAAACTCCTTTGAATAATTCTATTTTATGTAGCACCCACAAATTGGACGAAAAACATGTCGTTCGTCTTGCAGTGTCTGTAACCTGAACCATAATTCAATTCCTCAGCACAATCAACAACACCCACACACTTACACACACACACACACACACAGCCAGTCACACAAATGTACAAATTTAATCAGATTTATCGCCCGGGTAACTGAATCGGAGCGGGAATGGCCACCGCACACAAACCGGGCTCACAGACGCACCGGTACCGCGAAAAACACATCCATTGGCCGGTAATGACGCGCTGGAAGGAGGCCTTTCCGGCGCTGCCATTTTCTCTCGGTGGCGTAATGTGAAGCATAATAATTTAATAAATTTTGAAACGAATGCTTCACTTTAGAACCTCGCAAGAATTCGGGGGGGTATCCGGAACCTGTGGAAAAGCCATGTTTGCGCGCACCACGGTACCGAACGTGCGTGTGCCAGTACTTAACTGGCTTTGTTGAATAACAAATATTTCCTATTAAAATTCTTTCCATCACCCGCTAGAAAGAGACATGGCAGGCGGAAACGGGATGCGAGTTGCTGTGTGAATTGGCGTAAATGGAATTTTTACCACAGCAGCAGCAGTGGCAATGAATTCCAACCATTCCAGAACACAGAGTGTATGTCTATGTGTGTGTGTGAGTGAACGAGCGGTGTGTCTTCGTTTGTGTGCTGATGATTGTGAATGCTCGGGAGGAAGCTCGAAAGCTTCTAAAATTCAAAATTCCTCCTTCACACTGTCTCTCTACTCATCCCCACGCCTGTGTTGTATTGTATTGAGTCAAAAGCTTGATCTATTCTTTCTTTCTTTCCCCTTTCTCTTTCAACCTCAAACACCCAGCAACACGGTTCCAAAGATACGTCCTTTGCAGAAGGCACCGTTCGCGCAAAATCCACAAACATACACAAAGTCATTGAAGGATTGGCGCGCACTGGAAGTGCCGAATGTGTGAGCGCCCCCTTCCCAGTCAAAGCTCAGCGCGTGCAAGAAGTTCGCGTTTGTTAAATGGGATTACATCAAAATCAAAACACTTTTAAGCGGATTTTCAGCAGGCGAGTCGTCGCTAATCGGGGCGAGTACCGGCTTCGAACGACGACCCTTTCAACAATCTCAGAGAGAGTTTGTATGGAAACCGCCACAGCTTCTTCTCTGCTTCAACTTTGCTTGTTGGTATAAGGAGAACTCAGAGAAGAAGCTTTAAATGAACCGGCGCTCAGTGACGTCACGGATCGGATCGAATCCTGTCCGGAGAATGATTGTTCCAAATCGCTCAAGCCATCACCACACCCGCTGTCAAAATTAAATTAAAACGAAACTCTTTTGTTTACTTTTTATTGAAAGATAGCCGCATCGCTTTTGTGCATGTTAAAGTAAAATTCAGAACTGTAGAAAACTTTTACGAAGAAACTGTTTGTGTTTCCTGATAACCTGTAAGTATATAAATAAAGGATCAAAATGCGTAAAATTTAGATCGGTTTACAACTAATAAACCTTCATTTTTCAGCTGTATTACTTATTTGAACTTATTTGAAGAACGTCAGCTGTTGTTCTGTACTGTTTGTTCGAGATTCGTCGTAAATTCTTCGCCTTTGTAACCTGTAAGATCAACTAAAACACATTTTATATCAATAAATAACCCCATAACTTTCATCTAAACGAAATGTGGAATATATTTATATTATCATTGCAGGTTGAACGCTTCGAGTGTGGCAGCTGCCGGATGTGGATGCGAGCAGGAATGTCATTGCAGAAGCCTGGCTGTTGAAAATAACAGGAAAATACATATATTGACAAATCTAACAACAGATTTACATATGAAATTAGATGAACTTTTAGCAATGCAACGTCAACATCCAATTCAGCCTTTGGATACTGTTGCAGTTATAGTGCAAGAGGATGAAGCAGATGGGTTTGTCTTTGCCAAAATTAGTAACAAAAACGAGCTAGCCAAATTTGAGGCGGATTTGATGTTGACGGAGCGTTTTTCTTTTATAAAAACGTGGCTTCTTAAACAACTAAAGTCCGTAGGAAGCATACCAAGGATGCATGAAGCCCTGTACATAATTTTTAATAGAGTTTTTTTAATGGAGTGCTCGTGGAGTGGACTAGGAGTAGGACGTAAAAAAAACAAAAGTAGAATTTAGGACAAATGTAAATATATTACGATTATTTAAGGAAATTGGAAATATACAGGACATAGCAGAGTTAGAAAATTTTTTTAGCAAGAAGCTCCGTAACGCTTGTTCTGCTGCCCAAAGAACCGGGGTCATTAAAAGCGTCAGTCGAGGGAAATTTACAAAAAAGAAGAAAGAGGAAAAAAAATCTGAAACTTTATAAATATTGTAAATAATATGAATTTTAGATTTAGTAGTTTTAATATAAATTTTAGTGATTTGTTTTCAAAGAAGACATATTTTGTGAATTAAATAATTTTATGAACTAGTATAATTAAGTTGCTAATGTTTTTATTACTGTGGAAGTTGAATAAATTGGAAAATCACTAGTTCTATAAAAAAAAGTCTTACATGCTCTTTTTATGACTTTAATGGATTGAAGAATGTTGAAATGTAATAAGAGCTTCAAAGCCATATTTCCGCTACCGAAAACACGAAACTGTTAACGAACTGTCAGTGTCGCAAATAAAAGTAAAATTTACTAAAGAACTATGCGACAGTTAATCCAAAAATGCAGAAAAGGTTGTAACAAGCGTCGACTGTGACTGACTGAAAAATGCTGATTTGTTAAGTATGTTAGGATAATGAATTAGCACGATGCGATGCATCACACTTCAATTTAGTTTAAAATTATTTCCAGAAGTGGAACTTAATAAAGTTTATAATTACTTAATCAGTTTTATCAGTTTTTTACTACCATTAAATAATATATAATTAATAGCTACTTTTCTCACAATCTGACACCGTTATTGTCCAGTCTATTGAGTTGATTTAGCGAATACGTGTTACCACAAAAGGCTAGACCACTTACTTCTATAGGAATCCAACCATACATGACTTATACTACAACCTGAAAATACATAAAACATATTTGCATTAGAGGGTGTTTCGAATCGTGGTCTCCAAAGTGTACTTGCCTGACGATGTAATTGTTTATGTGGTATACGTTCGAGAACATCATGAAATAGAAAGCACTAGCAAAAAAAAAACCCTCCCATTGTGGTGCACTGGACCATCATGTTCGTTAGGCCCAACAATTCGGTTATTTTAGTGCTTGTTTTCGTGGCAGTTGCGTGATGGCGTGTTTCTATAGTTGTGTACGATATTCACAAAGTGAGCCGCATTCACAGCACGAAGCACCGTTCGATTTGACGCAAATAGCCTACTGGGAGAAAAGTGACGAACCGGGTTAAATATCAGTCAATTGAATCACAAGATTTACTCACCTGGTAGATATCCTTAATCAACGGTAAAAGCATCCGGGTGCCCACCGGGCATGAGAGAAGGAACTATAAATTTTCCCCGCCAGAATAAAGTCAGTCTTCGCGGTAAAGTTGATGTCTGGTTACCTAAAAAAGTAAAATAAAAAATAATCTAAATTAAACACGAACATTTGCCGTGCGATTTCTTAAATGTTAAGAATTAAGTCATTTTTAAAACTTATGAATGTCACATCAATTTGTTCCACGCAAGTCTTTTGACTTTAATTATAAACATTAACTTACAGTACTCGTTATCGATCCATCTTTCCTCTACTGTCGTTATACTTCATGTTAAAAAAGTTTCCTGGAACATAAAAATGAACCCCACGAGCATATTTAAACTGTTTAATAATAATTCCCTTTCATATAAATAAAATGTCTCTTGCACCTTGTTTAATGTTAATGTATCCCTGTGTTAATTTATTTTATCCCGCCAGGCATTGAAACATCCCAATTACTATCCTTTACAATCCCCTTTCCGATGTGCCATGTGCCACCATCCGCCCGAGTAGTTGCAAACTAGTCCGTGTATCGTAGCTTGGCTGGCACATGTTAACACTCTGCACGACAAGGACGTGTCGGAATAGGAGTTGAATGGGAGAGCCTCTATTATCCCTCAAAGGGGCTTCGAATCCCATCCCTTTGCAGAGCATGTTAGTGTATTAGTTTGTTAGTCGAAATGGGTAGAATCCAAATAGACAAAAAAAAATTAAACAATTAAAGAATTAAAACAAACGTCACTCATATCCTACCATAAAAATCCTGCTTCCATGATCACGAGGACACAGCAGCTCTTAATTAGAGATCTCAACACCTCACTAGTACAAGACTTGCGGAAACGCGGGCATTACAGTGCATGGGGCCCCGCATGGCAAACATAAAGCTATGTACCAACAATGGTCATTGGCTCCCCATAAAAAATCTGCTATTCTAATACTATCTAATATACTACTTAACCTAACCGTGTTAATATACTAATCTGGCCTAACCATGTTATTAAAAAAAACCTTAACAAATGACCATTGTGAGCTTTATAATGCACAAAGCGGTAAAAGTGGTCGGCCCACGTTAAATCGGGCAACAAAGATCCAGTATAGTGATGGAAACACATCGTATGCGATCATATAAATTAAAAAAGGAATAGAACTTAAAATATAGGCAATAATAAATTAATAAAAATGTTAATCAGAAAACAGGACAGTTAGTGACGGGTTACATGAAATATGTTAGTTGATACAGTTAGTTTATTAAAAAGTATGAAGAAGGGGAGTTAAGGAGATTAGACTGGAAGATAGTTGCGGATCAGGATGTTTAAAGGAAGTAGAGGGTAGGCGAAGTGCAACAAATTTGCACTTGATCGCATAATGTGGTATTTCCACCGACCTGGATGGACCATTTTCATCTATCTTATAGATGTGTAGGTCGGTAGACGATAACTGATCACCGTCTACCGACGCACTAAACTGTTCCGTCCAGGTTTCATACTGGATTCCAATTACGGTGTACAACAGCGAAGAAATCCTCTTCGCTTCTAAAAATTTTATAATGCCATTTTCGGTGGTTAAAAACCATTGATCCTTAAAGTTTGGCAGTGGGACAAAATCGGCGGTTACGTGTATACCGGCACCATTGCCCTTCAACCGGGGGTATGTTTGAGTAACACGATTGGTAGCCACTTGCACTGATGCAATTTCTTGCATACGGCCGGCTACCTGTGTTACTACATGCGTGCCCGATCTCACATATCGGCGTACAATTTGAAGATAATTCTCATACCGATATGCGGAATATTCAGGAACCGCTCCAAACATGTTAACGTCTCCTGACACGTGCAGGAGATTGTGAACGTTGCTGGTCATATGGGCTCGACCATAATACTGCGGAAAGTTCTTTACAAAGTTGTATAAGAACTTTTCCGCAAGAGGCCAAAGATGCTTGTGTGCCGTTGAATTAAAAATCGTCACACTGCAAAAGTAGCACAAGAAGTGATTGAATGCATCAAAAGACATAAAATCCTTCAAGACCGCAATACTAATATGAAGAAGGAAGGACCGAAATTCGGTGGCCTTCCAAAAATGGCGATAGCGGAAGGATCGCATAGGGCGATTCACTTCCGAAGGAAGCCGTGTCTTTATCAAAAAAGTATTCACGGCTTCCTTTTGTCGGGGTGACCACTTTTCAAAATTTTCAAAAATTCCCTCGTATAACCCTAGAACAAGCTTTCGAAGCGATCAAACTGATGGAGACCTTCGTAGGGAACACCGTCGATCATATTAAAATTTTTGAGCTTTTCTAATGGTGATCGCCATGGTTTGTGGTGGTCTTTGTCTACTCGTTGTTTAAAGCCGACGTCCGTACGCAGTTCGGCGTCCACGGATTCAAAAATCATTTTGTGCTCCGAGTTGAGGTGTACCCCTACACAGGTACACTTTAAGCACCCATGCGCTGCATTAAAGTAAACTGTACCTGGAAAGAAACATAACATAAAATAAAAAAATATTCTTAATTTTCATAACAATAGTGCTTTGCATACCTTTAGCAAATGCCCGCGCTGGAGAATCGGCGACAAATGCGCTTGGTAATAAGCGTACCACTTTGTCGCCGAACCGCAAGCCTGTTTCTTGGAGTCTATTAAAGTCCTCCACTAGTGGGCCTAAGAACTCTTCCACCAGCCCCGGTTTAGTTTGTCCGCAAAAAAGCCCGACAAGCATTACCGGAGCCTCAGGCAATTACCGGAGGCTCAGGCAAACTTTCCACCCATATTAGAATTGGCCACAATTGCTTAGTGGAACTCTTAAATAGGGGAAGCCCGTCGATCGACATTTGTATTTTAAAGTGTCGTGTTCGGGAATGGTATTTCTGTAAGAAAGGAAAAAAATAAATTAGGAACACTATGCAACCCAATAAATAAAAATTTTTAAGCACTTACCTAAAATAGTTGCGTAGGACCGTCTCAATCCCTTGGTACCAAAATTCACCGCCCAAGATCGTTTGTACTTCCAAACCGACCTCGGTGGGGGTTTTGAGGAATGTCCGCGCATCTTTTGGAACGTCTAAATGATACAAATTCCGCAAGACCGCCAAAAGTAAATTGAGCGTCGTTCGCGGCACGTTTTTAACAATAGCCCATGTTCTCAGGCCTTCAATGGGTGATAATTTACCCATGAAGGCCCAGGCTTCCTCCCAACACGCTGTGATATCTTCATCATCACTGCCGCGATCGGTATCCCCGTGATCACTATCTGAATCTGAAAATATAGCTGGAAAAGGGTTAGTACTATCTAACTCACCGTTACCTTCAAGTAAATCGTTGTTAGTTGGATAGATGTTAGGCAAGTTGAAACCATCACCAGAAGTACTGCTACTATATACATTGTTTTCACCTGAAAAGGCAAGACAAAAACACAACGTAATTAGTTTTGTGTGATGTTTACAGTCCTGGAAATATTTAAGAGCAACTATTATAATTCCCCCTTTTTCAGTAGTAAAAGAAAACATCACCAACATACTTAACAAAAACTGACTCTATTGAACCTATAGCTGATTTACCCATCTTTTACCTTTAACGAACTTGATGATTAACACGAAGAACAAATAAAGTTATTATGGTATTGCGGGCAATACAGCCTTTTTCAACCGTTCCTACTGAATAAAAAAAGCATACCCTAAGGTATTTGAGATGAACTATGCTCAGCATGTTCTTCTATAAATAATTCTCACCAATACAAAAAAAATGTTTACTATCCATCTGATCCCAAATACAGCCCCCAAACAGTGAGTGGCCAAACAGCGGGCATATCAACTAACATAGCAAATAAATGGGCAAACGTAGCCCAAATTCATTTCGCTAGATACGAGGCAGTCTGCTCGTGCCGATCGCTTACTCGACAATGCATATGCTATACTTGTTTGGCACGTGGCGAAGCCGCCAAGTGCATCACTTCGTAACTCCAACGCTGCTGGTATCAAGAACGCGCACCTAAGGCAAGTTGGAGAAAACCGAAAATCGATCCGAGCCAGACGCTGTCTGGCAGGCCCGGCATGATACGAAAAGGGCTCTACACATGGCAAGGATGGCGAGACTTCGGCAACGGCATCGCCAGAACCGTCAGGAAAAGCGGAAGAGATTGACGGAGCAGACACTGACAGCGGGGAGTCTGGGCATCCTTAGTTGGATATCCCTTCCCATATCGTGTACGGCGGTTTGTCCGTAGAAGAGGAAATGGCAGCTACACATGCGAAAGCGGCCTCCCGCTAGTCAATTTTTGAAGGAGTCAAAAGGATACGCTCCAACGGGCTCGAACATTTTTTCTCTCTAGACCCTTCGAGGGGCTTAGGAAAAAGCACAGGAAGAGAATCAGGAAAAAATAAAAATTTGAAGTAACAAACAACCTTTTTGTAAAACAAAGATACACCTGCCTTGACCGCACCGTTCACTACACCGTACATCTCACACTTTGCTGGTGCTAGCCAAAAATTGTTAGATTTCCCAGCTCTATCAGATGCAATGGACTTAACAGTAACAGTCTACAATTGTACATCTACAATTTGTAAAATTCAATCTTTTCGGTGCCCCAAGAACGGACGGGATTTGGCTTATTACTACTGAAGCGACCCTTATTGTTTCTTGTCGCTTCCAATGACATAATACCACCTTCGCGTGCTGTCGGACCGTGCTTCGCGTGCTGTCCAAAGGCGAACCTAGAACCCGCAGCCAACTATATACGGTCAACATAGTTACCTCATAGCGTGGGGTTCAACGCACACCTAAAACCAGGCCGACCACCAATGACCGAACTGACAGAACGGCACCGACAGTGGAACGATCGATCACTTGATGCCTTCCCCGCCGAATGATCCGCCCGAGCTTCGAACCCCCACCAACCCAATTTTCTGACGACGATGTACACCTCATGGCACAACCCGAACTAGAACCCGCCACACCCCCTCGTCCGTGTCACAAATAATTAGCTCATAATAAAAGCGCGATCGAGAGTTCGATCGTGGCTATACTTCGCTTAAATTTCAGAGCTCACTTTCATTCGAAGTTCCTGTGCTCGAAAGAATTCCCGCCCGCTACACAACGCTGAAGTGCTGCGGGATACATTTAGTGCTCGTAATTACCGAGGCATGCTGCGGTTGCGCTAAGGGTTTCGCGCTGCTATTGTATGGCCCACTTCTCATGCGGTCGAAACGTTCAACCACCGCCAATCTGGTTGAGTATGTCTGCCTCTGCCACAGGACCAGATCGACGCGGTGTATCAAAGCTGCTTTTAACATCGTTACGTAAGTCTTGCTGCTTAACAAGCTTTACGTGCTCGGACTATCCGGGCAGCTGTTGGCTTGGTTCCATTCCAATCTTGCCATATATGATCGCGTTTAAAGGAGATGTTTCTCTGTACGCGGACGATGAAAAGCTATTCCTTCCAATCCGCAACCAGACAGATCAACTCCGGCCACAGGTCTCACTAAGCGCTTGCCGTTCCTAATGCTTTTGGAATGGTCTTGAGAAGTGCGTCGAGAAGTGTGTTTTTGTTTCGTTTGCGAGAAAGTGGTGCCTCTTAGTGTATGACTACGCGTCACGTAATGCTCCTTCATGAAAAGTTTATCTTCTACCACATTGCCAGCTTCTATCATATCAGCATATCTTCTATCATCAGCCAGAGAACATTGACGCTAAACCAATTGATCGGCTTACTAAAACAAATAGCACGCGTAATCGCGGACTGATTTCCTCCGCTCACACAATTTCATTTCATGTTTCCACAAAAATATTCCTCCCATGCTCCAAATATGAATATTTCATAACACAAGCCCACCGATGACATGCTTGCGCTAGAAGCTTGTACACTAACAAACTGCTCTTCCTAACGCCGATTCAAACGGCAGTATGTGGCCTCCAAGTTGTATCGTAGCATTAAGCACAACCTAAAATACATAACAAATACTATATTCGTTTAATTAACTTACCATTTGAGGTAGATGGCATTGGAATAATTTCGGTCGATGTATAAGATTTGGGTTGTGTCCATTCTGCCTCCGTTTGGCGCTCGTACTTCTCCAGATAACGCTTGCGTTTTCGCGAAATATTTGTATCCTGGCTCACAGACATGATGAAAGTTGAAAGTTATATAAATTGCTCAAATTTAAAGACAGAACGTTAGATATAATGCTGAAAATGCGAAAAAGCACTGCACACAAAATCACTACACGACGCTGCACTATTTGACAATTGTTTACACAATTTTTTGTTCACCATCACACATTCACTTGACATGTCAAAAATTTGCAAGCCCCAAAGGGGGATCAAAAAGGAAGGTGGGAGGGGAGAGAAGGTGATGAGATCGAAGTGGTACGAAATGGCCGTTGCAAAAACCGCATGCTCGGAACGCTAAGTCCCAGAAGAGGGAGATCGAGCTACGAATGTGACAGAGAGGGCATGAGAAAATGAGAGAATTTGAGTGCCATTGTCGGGAGGGGAAATCCGTTCGACGCTCATGACGCCAGGACTCCACAGAGCATAACACGGAGCGCAACATAACAACTGACAGCTGGCAAACGCTTCAGAAAACGCTTATTTGATGGTAACAAGTTTTGAATATTCTTAGTAGGCCGCTCATTGCTCGTAGAAAAACTACCAACTTACTGCGATGACCGACAGGTATTTAAACGCTTTGCCTCCTTTCCCAAGCGTTTTCTGAAGCGTTTGGCAGCTGTCAGTTGTTATGTTGCGCTCCGTGTTATGCTCTGTGGAGTCCTGGCGTGAGAGAATGAGAATCATGAGATACAACTGTCAAGCATTTAAAGACGTTTATATCTACGATTCAAGGATGGTTAAGTTTTGAATTTTGATTTTTTTGGCCGTTGGTATTGGATTTCATTCGTTACATCATTATTGGATGATTTGTTATGAATTATAAGGTAGCTTTACTCACTTTCTTTAAATTTGAATTTAAGTTATTTCATAGTTAGGAGGGACGACAGGATTGAATTTACTTTATAAAAAAGTATAAAAATACCTATTGATTTTATTTTAAAGAGTTATAAACGTTATTTACATGGTGCAAATGTTTTTCGATATTTTTCTATAAAGTTTTCAGCAGTGTAACAAATTTAAATGAAAAACATGAAATTTGACCTTTAAATGCAAATTGAAATATCTATATATATATATATATATATATATATATATATATATATATATATATATATATATATATATATATATATATATATATATATATATATATATATATATATATATATATAAATACCTATTGATTTTATTTTAAAGAGTTATAAACGTTATTTACATGGTGCAAATGTTTTTCGATATTTTTCTATAAAGTTTTCAGCAGTGTAACAAATTTAAATGAAAAACATGAAATTTGACCTTTAAATGCAAATTGAAATATCTATATATATATATATATATAAATATATATATATATATATATATATATATATATATATATATATATATATATATATATATATATATATATATATATATATATATATATATATATATATATATATATATATATATATATATATATATATATATATATATATATATATATATATATATATATATTTATTTATATAACTTTTATATTTTAACTGATTTATGATTCAAAACTTTTTTTATTGGAAATAGATCACAAAACATTTTCAAAATGTTACATACCTCTAAGTTCAATTCACTTCAATCATTTAAAGCAAAATTTGAAGCAAAACGTTACATTGAAAATAACATTCGTTCCAAATCCGCAGCGCAAAACCTCGCGGATTTCTCCCCATACAAACGGGAACGTTCGACCCCGGCAGGTAGAACTCATTCTTTCGCGCGCTTCTTACGGTCTCTCAATGGTACGTTATTTTAAAACTGAGCGCCAAGTGAGCGCCTTCTGACAGCCGCGGCGAACGGATCTCGTCGTTCGAAGCCCATAGTCGCCCCGAATGTTGAGTTTCTTGTTTTATCTTATCAATTTCGGTACGCAAACAAAGGCGACCCAGTGGAGAGATCGACACGATTACCGACATCCAGTTATCTCCCACAGGATTCAATCATTTTTTTAGGGTGGAGGGGGGCGGGGGTGTGCCGTAGGACACAAAGAAGGCTGGAAGGTCAAATAGTGATGACGCACTTTGCAAACAAGGCAGCTTGCTTTGAATTTTAATAATATGGATTGTTGAACACACGGATTTTGGGGAGTAGAGAGAGGACGTCCGCTGTGTATGTGTTCGAGGGCTGGATTATGTTCGTTAGTTTAAACTGTGCTGGGTGCGATACGATCGGGACCGGAGCCCGATTTTCCTATTATTTTCTACACCATTTCCTTTGGCCAAAGGACAAAGACGAAAACAAAACGAATCGAAGGGACGCCGTTCCAGGCCGGCTTACTGGATGGCTCGTTCCCTGATTTTCCAATCATTATTCACTCGAGTGAGGTGACGCATAAGAAATGGTTTACTTTGAGGGGTTTTGTGTGTTCGTTCCACACTGTCATAGCATTGCCTGACACGTTGACACGAGACGCACAAAAGCGGAGCGGTTTTGGCAGGCGGGAGTGCTAAATAAACGTTCCAGGCAGAGGATGAGTTCGATCTAGCAGAACAATGTTATTGTGCTTTATGGTGATAACACATCTCGGGGGAATACGCTATCCCGAAACGGATTCGTGATAATGGAACGCTTCAAGGCAAGGACCGGGAGCACAAACAATGAGAAACTCTGTGAGTTCCCATTTTGAGTTATAATTGGTGTCCTTGTGCACGACGGGTGCCTTTCTCTCTGTGCGGGCGAAAAGCAACAAAACAGCAAAAAGAGACAAACACATACAGACACACAAACCATTAACCTTTCATCCCATTACAGCTTTATTTGATTGTATAAATATTGGACGCTTGCAGCTTCGGCCCAAGCCAATCAATTAATGATTCATTAGTCCGCAATGCTTTGATCACCGACCGTCGAGAACGAGTGAGCCGTACCGATACAAATGGCGGATCGGACTGTGGCCGGATCGGAGAGTTTCTACGAAATTTCATTTAATGCCCCCCTCGCCCCCTTCCCATGCCTCTGTACCGTTGTACCGTTTTGAACCTTCCCTCACAGCTCGCCTTTGTGCTCGGCGGTGTACGCAAGGCTGAGTGAATTGAAAATTTAATGAGATCCTGTGGGAAAATATTGATCTAATTAAATGTTATCTCCAGTGCGCTCGCTGCTGATGCTGCTGTCCTATTAGCCTCTCCCAGGCTCTTCCCATACCCCTCCCCAATACAGTCCGATAACTGGCGTTCGATGATTTATACCCTCCCGGGTTTTTTTTATGTGTAAACAAAACACCCGTGGTGAATGTCAGAGAATGAAATGAAATCCGTACACCGTAGCGGCTTCGGGTGGTTCAAAGCGTTTTGTCGGTTTTTATTGCCTCCCCCCCCCTCCGTTTGTATGCCGCCCAGCAGGGAGGAATAGCGGGGTTTGGTAGCGGTTTGGTTCAAACGAATTTCACATTTCATTCTCGGTAAAACAATAGCTAATTGAGGGTGCCAGTGCTAAACAATCGCTCCGCGCGCTTGGTACGAATTGCGAACGCGTATTATCTTTTGAAGCTGACCCAATGTCTAATTAATCGACTTGAAGTTACGACTGCTGAGCCAACAAAGCGAACAGAGTAACATAATTAGCTGTGAAAGGACAAGGAATGTATGATGGGTCACGATGATTGTTTTCAAATGTGTTTTTCTTTGCTGTATTCATCGCTTTGCTTCAAACTTCTTGAGTAATTAGAAGAATTGAAAAATGTAAGATAAAGTTTAATTAATGTTTTATTCTTTTCGCTAACCTAGTTTTGGACGAAAAAGGTTCAAAAACATCATTATAATGAATTAAATTAAACTCAATACTAACAGGTTATTTAATTATTTAAAGGCTTTAATGGAAAGTAACAAGCTGACAAATTAAGAATTAATTATTTATTAAAAAATTTAACCTACTCAGTTTTAAGTGACCTCAAACAGTAAAAAAAAACGGGGAAAAGGTGATTTAAGTTGCCTGCTGCTGTAAAAAAAAAAATTTGTAATGATCTTGAACATCTTATCTTAGTTCAATGCACACTGGTCTCGTACGTATCTTATATTTTTCATAACTTCTTCTTCTTCTTTTGGCTCAACAACCGTTGTCGGTCAAGGCCTGCCTGTACCCACTTGTGGGGTTGGCTTTCAGTGACTTTTGGATTACCACCCATAGCAGAATAGTCGTCAGTCCTACGTATAGGGGCACGGTCTAGTTGGGGCTTGAACCCATGACGGGCATGTTGTTAAGTCGTACGAGTTGACGACTGTACCATAAGACCGGCTCAAAACCGGCTTTTTCATAACAATTGAACATAATTTCAGATGCTGAAACCAACCAATCTACCAGTAGTTTGCCAAAACATCGTTTTCAATAAGTTAGAAGCAACATGCAAAATAATTTGAAGCAAGTGTTTAGTGTATAACACGTGAAATGAATAATGGCCAAATTGATAACTCTGGCATTGTTTCATTCGCTATTTTGTTGGATAGAGATTAGAAAAACATAGACTCATGTCTTGTATTGTACCGGCCCACACGCATCACTCTTTTCAAGGCTATTGTGCTGTCCACAATTTCCTAGCAATCCTCATCACGCGCTCGCATGTGAGCGTATGCGAGCCCAACGATGATGGATTGTATCGGTACCGTTCCTTTTCGGTGGCTACAACGCACCACACAAAAACCTAGAAAAGCTCTTTCAGCTTGATATTGCTGTTCCAATCTGCTGAAGAAAACGCGCCAAATGGTGCGCACACGCACACATTGCCACGGGCTTCGCAGCACCAGTACTTTTATGAGTTTAATTAAATTAAGCCAGTGAAGTGTGAAAGCGGATGCTGCCGCTTTCGGGGACCAGATTGTTCGGGCTTGTGGAGAGTAGCCGGGGGAAACAGCAACAGACACAAATGGTGTGTGTATGTGTGGGAATGTGTGGAGGCTATTTTATGGAGCAGAATTAGATTGGGCGTATCGTAGCAGCTGTTTGAATAGTGCTTATGACGACAGCAATTATGTAGTGTAGTGCGATGGGTGGAATTATTTGCCTAAATAAAATTGGTCTGAAATTGTTGCAAATTTACGTTCGTTTGCCCAGTCGCTTGCATTGAAATGATTGGCCTAGCCGGGGGTAGGTTCTCAAATAAAGACACAAAGCTGATCGTATTTTTTATTGCTACTTTCCATGCCATGCCATTCATTGGTTTTAGGCATTGCGCTCTGTTTTATCTGCATCCTAGTTTTAATTTGTGTCACTTCGCATGGCAGCACTCGTGCACTTCGTGTGCCCCGCAGTGCAAATCATTCAAGCGCAATAATATTATAAATGCACCAACGGACACACACACGGGACGATGCGACTTCGGACGTGATCTAATTCCATTCTTTTCTAGCTCTCTGTAGTGTATGTGTACTTTTTTCCTCCTTTGCTTGTGATACAGCAAACTCGCATGCAAACCTTTTTTTCTGCCTTTGCAGATGACGCTGCTGCTGCTACTCGCTTCATTTCGCAGCGCTGGCGGGCAGTCGGCAGCATCGCACCCAAAGGGGGTGGAAGTGAACGAAAAATTGCAGCTGGTGCACTAACAGCAGCAGCAGCAGCAGCAGCAGCAGTGTCAGGCTGCAGCCAATTTCTAGCTGCAGCAATAAATCATCGGCCATAAGTTATAATTTCCCACCCGATCTCGCCGTGCCGCTGTGCTTTTCCTCTATGTGTGTGTCTATTTCTATAAATCAACTGTCCCGAAACGAGGGGGACACAGCCACAGCCTGTGTGCCGGTACCGTTCGTGACCGTTTCGCGCGGGTTGAATCTTAATTTTCTCACATACGCGCGGGTTGAGGTACGGGCGCGACACTGAGACACATTTTCGCTGTCAAAATTGTCGAAATCATTCGTTCGTCACGTACCTTGTGGGGTCCGTACTTGATAGAAAAAAAAGGAAAGAAATAACACCGGGGAACCTTTTTGCTGCGGGTGCAGGCCGCAGCAGAACAGTAATAGTGGGAGGCGAAAAAATGGAAAACTTCCCTACAGCGAGAAGCAATTAGTACGGACCTGAGCATCCAGCGTGCAAGCTGGAACCAATCGTTTTCACCTCTGGCAGACGTTCAATACCAATAGTGACCCTGTTTCAGAGAAGAAGAGATAGATAGAGAGTGATAAGAGGGACGGGAAAAACGCACAGTTCGTCACTGTTTCCTTCATTTCCATCATCATTACGCGAGCACACGGCTTTCCCGTGGGTTATGTTCTACTTCTCGCACACCGTGCCTGCCACCTGCTGCAACACTGACATGAACTATCCCTTTCGGGTACGGTGGAGAAAATTAAATTATGCAGTAATGGTAATTGAAAACTGTGCTCATTTTTCTTCTCAAACCATCGGAAAAAGGCCACAAACACACATACACACATACTTTTCCAGATTGGATTTTGCAACCGCCTTGAGGCTACGATTCAATTTGAAGTAATATTCACTTTTGCTGCATTCATCATACGAAATATTCATCAAAATGCAAACAATTCCCTCAACTCATGCTTTCCCGTTGCTGGCAGAGGCGCGTTTTTTTCCGCACTCGCGGTAATTTGCCCACATTGTGATGGGTCACATCATACCTTCATCAGCGGAGCAGTGCTTCATTTGCACCTTTTTGGCTAAGGTGGGTGAAATTGCTTTTGAACCCCGACAGCAACGAACGGTAAGAGAGAGAGCGAGCGAGCGAAACAAAATCAATCACATCAATTCGGCGCTTGTGGCGGAACGTTTGGCTGACGTTGTGGCGTCGAGTAAGCAGTTCGCCCGACGGCAAACGTTCGCCTGTCAACGGGACTGTCAACGGAGCTGTGTCGCGTGTGCCATCGGTATGCGCTCTCGAACTGCAATCCCGTCGCTGCAAATCGCGCTGAGATGGGAAGCAAAATGACGAATGCTTTTGCAATCATATTTGTCGTTCAGAAGAAGAAAAAAAAACACGGCTGAAGTTTATTAAGGGGTATTCTTCGTCCTCCCCCCTCTGTCTTTCGCTCTACTTCAATCTGTTATTCTAGGTTGCCTGAAGAGGGTGACAGGATGCAATTTCAGCAATATGGGAAGTGAGTCAAATGGCAGGTGTTGCTGCCGTGCTCCCTATTGCAATACAGGTTTTTTTCTGCTCGCCAAAATTGACAGATTTCATGCATTTCGATGCACACGGTGCCAATGCAGCAGATCAGAGGGTTTCGCATTTTTCACTCTTTCTTGCTGTGGATCATTCCTTTGTATCTTCCGTTTTTTTTTTTTTTTTGAAAAAACGATTTTGTGAATTTGTAAGCATGGTATTGTATTTGAACTGTCGTCTTGGTGACAATTTTTCCTTCACTTCGTGGAAGCAATGATGATCACCTAATTCAATTTATCACATTGACTAGTTGGCGACATGTCCCATCTGGTAACGATGGTTGGCCAAATAGTTCTGCCACATTTTTCTTCAATTTTCGTTCAATTTTGAACATGAAATTGTATTCTAAGTAATTTGTTACACATTCATAAAATTTGGTAAATTTGTAAAGAGCTTAGGCAATTGTTTGTTTACTTGATTTCTAGTTCAGTTTGAATATATTCATATGAAGGTTCAATTGTTTTAATTATTAAGGAATCAATGATTATTATAGACATTATTCTTATTTTAGGGATACAGTTTTCAAATCTAATGATCGTTTTATGTTTAAATAGATGGTAGCTATACCTTACAATTGTACATATATCGGAACTCATACAATTCGATAGCTACATTAAGTTTAAAAAAAACGATAAAGATAAATTAACGATTGAATGAGACGCTATTCAATAAAAATGTAGTATTATTAAGGAATATGAACCCTAAGTGGTACATTCTCTTCTTCTTCTTTGGCTCAACAACCGTTGTCGGTCAAGGCCTGTCTGTACCACTTATGGGTTTGGCTTTCAGTGACTAATTGATTTCCCCCCATAGGAATAGGATAGTCAGTGCTACGTATGGCGGCACGGTCTATTTGGGGATTGAATCCATGACGGGCATGTTGTTAAGTCGTACGAGTTGACGACTGTACTACGAGACCGGCTCAAGTGGTACATTGTGTTGTGAAAAAAGATGTTTACAATAAATTGATGCGTGAACAAGGTAAATTTACCAGTATTTTAACATACAGTAAGTGAAACACGTTACATCTTCCTTAATGAAACTATTGATACAAATAAACACAACATATTAAACATTAATATCAATTCTTAGAGTGTAACCAAACATGCCGAGACATCTTCACGCCGTGCAGCGTGGAAAGGAAGCTAAAATAAACATGAATGAAATATTGAAATGATATAAACTTATTGCAATAGGAATGCAATGGATTGATTGTTGTGTATGACTCCACAATAATAATAATAAAAATAAACGATTTTTAACCAACACTCTCGTAAGAAACGTATAATTTTGATAGAGCTCGAACTCATAAGATAATGCTTGATACTGATGATTGGACTGCAGCAGGCCAAGACCGCAAAGCTCTGCAAAGATAAACTTTAAAAATAGTATTTAATTATCATTAAGTTTATTTCTTTTACCTGTTGTTATAAAAGCAATACAAATGGTCCTACATCATCTGAAAATTTGTTCAATATGAAAAAATTATACTGACTACGGCATTAATTACGTATGTTATCTGCACCTATGATAGAAGCATGGTAAAATATTAAAATAATTGAAAATAGGGTCGAAAGGTCATTTCGTTACATTATGCTGATTTACAGCGTTAGTTATAACACAATTTATGCTATAAAATCCTTAGTTTTCTCTTTAAAATGATGATTCATTTGACATAATCATGAATTTATGGTCACTTCTCCTGTGAAATACCACTGTTTGAGCATTTGAATCCTTTATAAAGCCCAAACAACATTTCTTGCCAATACAAATATCGGAATTATTTCTGAATAGTTCTAACAATATAATAAAATAATGTAATTTGCAAAATATGATACAAATATTGAATGCAGTACATCAAAATCTTAAAATGTCATCGTATGATTGAAATAAAAATCTGAAATCTGGCAACGATGGCGTAACATCAAAAGAATCAACATAACCCTTGGCTCTATTGAAACACTGCATTTGATCAATTTTAACTTAACAGACCAAAAATAATGTTTTGTCCTGTCTTTCTTCAGCAAAGCCAAAAAAACCACCACCACCACCACCACCACCCATTCACTGGTGGATTGATTTTCTGTGTGAAAATTCATGATACAGCACTTCAAACAAACAGCTCGCCCAAACAACTCCAATTGATCCCACGTCCGCCGACAAGTCCTTGACGTTCGGACCAACGCAAAGCGCCTCCACAGATCGGCTTGGGAACTGACCACCATGATGCATACCAATCGCCAACAACAAAAACAACAAAAAGGCCAAGCTATGCCAAAAATGCTGGCACGATGAAATGAAAATTCAAACCAACAGAAAGCAACGCCCACGCCCGCTTGGTATGGTAGCTGTTGTATTTTTGTGTTCACCAAAAACCCCACTACCACACACACACACACACAGACACACACAGAGTGGGCATTGCTGCAAGTGTTTCCAGTGGGCAGAAATAACAGAAACGAGTTTCGCATGCCATGAAGGGCCTAGTTTGGAGCTGTTTGTTTGCGACGCGTTTTTTTGTAGACTCTTTCTCTCATTCGGTCCGTTACTCGCGCGATTCAAACTTTATTTGCATTCCATTTGTTTGCGTGTGCTTGGGTGGAAAAGTCAGGCTGTGTTGGCTGTGTGCGCAAGGATAAAGAAGGATGGTACACTTCGACGAAAGTGGAGAAAAATATTACACACGCCCGCAGACTGAAACCGACCGTTCGGGTGGAGGTGCTGCTGTGTGAGCAAAAATTTTCACACCAATAAAGAATAAAGTTCGAGCGATCGTGCGCTTGTCGAGTGCTTTCAAATGAGAAACAAAACGCCCAAAAAAAGAAAAGGGGAAAACAAACAACACGACAAAACAACAGTCAGGAGCATAAGAGTGATACAGTTGAACAAATAAGCATACGCGGCGACTGCTGGCCGGCCGTTGATATAGCTTTGCCTGCACGTCAAAATCCAGCCTGTGTTTTCAGTAAACAAAGGTGCTTTCTGGCCGAAAGCTTGCCTTTATGCTTTTTTTATACCAGTTTGGCTGCAGTTTGCCAATTCACGAGGTGCTTCGTGGAGCGACTTTTTCGACACAGGATGATCCTTTGGAGTTTTTGCGAGTGTGTGTGTTTCCATGTTAAATTCACGATGCCCACGGGTGCACATTCAATGCAGGCAGAAATGAAAGCCAAACAGTATGTTCGGGAAGGATAATAACACCTGCTAGGAAGATAAAGAGCGAAAAGTCTTGCCTGGTTTTTATCAAACACGCTGCCGAGATTTAACTCGATCACTGGGACACTATTTCATCATCCTTCCTCATTCCTAGCCAGCGTGCGTCAAACGGGATGGGAGTGTCTTTCGCTCTTTGTCCTTCAAACGAGATGGTTGATTCGTATATAATTTCACTCACCGACACACACACACACACACACGCCCATAACGAACCTGTTTCCATCTCGTTCGTCTCTCGAGATTGGCCTGCTCGGGTGACACATAAGCCATGCCAGCTCGCCCAACACTTGCTTTCCAGGAAGCACGGAATTCATGGACACATTTCAAGTACCGAAAGCGAACCGCATGCATACATGACGCTTGAAATGGATACAGTACAGGCTTGGGTCACATTTCTATCCCGCCCCGGCCGGATCCCATAAGTCCTCCAGTTCCGGGCCCGGTGCGCCCAAAGAATCCTTCAAAACATTGCTTTCCAGTGGTTTCGCAGCGCTCGCTCGAGTGTGTGACGTTTGTTTTGTGCGCTTTGGAAGGAATAGCTGTTGACGATGGCGGTGGTGTGATGGTGGCGGCTGCAATCAAAGTCCAAGGCCACACACACACACGCTCACTCCGCAGAGCGGCTCCCTTTGCCTACGCTGACTTATCTTTCGCCGCGAGCGTGGATGAACTGTAGATATCTTCACGTGAGTTGTGATACGTCCTGTGCGTCACCCGGCGACGACCCAACTGGGTGGGGGATTGGATTTGTCTGTCGAAGCACATTCCTTTGGAGACCTTCCGCAAAGGTAGCAGAGGTGCCGCACGATACCATTGCCACTCCCCACGGGAAGAAATGATTCCGTTGTGTTGCATGCCTAGCATTCGCACCCGAAAAGGTGAAAAACTACCCCATCGGTGATGGGTTGTATGGGTTGGTTGGTGTGGAATGGACTGTCTTCCGTACCCAGGTGGAAGCAGCGCCGAGTCTTTAATATCCGGGCCGAGCTTTGTCACGAAGCGTAACGAGCGGGCTTGACGCGTGCAGGTGCGAAACATGCGGCAATGGCGCTTTCTCCTCCGAGAGCAATTTCCACCGTGTGGCAAAAACGACAGCGCAGTGAAACGAAAGGCCCTTTTTCGCGTGGCGGGGATTTTTAAAAGGTCCAACGGTCTCGCTCGGCTTTTGGAATGTGACAATTGACTGAAATTAGAAGCCGTGGTCTCTGCGGTTCACTTTTGCGGTGGTGGCGATGGTGCTGTAAGCGGATTTTATCACGCCCAACGGGGATCCACGCTGGCTGACATTGCTGTATGGGTCGGCGTGGTGAAAGTTCGTTGTATATTTGCTTACACTAATAGCAGCTGAGCAGTTAACAGATCGTTACCAGAAGGAGTAGAATGCAGACCGGCCCTAGTTGTTACTTAATCAACGGATGTGTAGCATCAAGGTATTTTTGATGTAATATCCCAAAAAATACTCGAGGACAACAGTCCCAGTATTAAATTTTCAACATTCAGTAACTTAAGATCAATTGCGACGAATTTAATGGTTGATGAATCAGATTTTTGATATTCTCAAAATAATATAACAAAAAATGTTAAGTTGTTAAAAATTATTTGGATGACGCTTCAATACAGCTTTGATCCATGTTTAATGCTTATTTCTTCAACATTTATCTTTGTTTTAGTTTATGACAGTGTAAAACAACTCAAAAGCTCAAAATGTTTAAAAACATATTTTTTTGAGAAGTTAATAACAACCAAGCTGAGATACCATTTCTTCCCACATCACCTCCTGGGGATATTAATTTCAGCCATAAATCATCCTAGAACACCGCTTTCCTTCTTTCCCTGTGCATATTTGATCTACAAATTATAAACCACTTTCTCATCAAACTGTGTGCGCTCTGCATACATTGTGCTGGCCGTTGTTTCATCGTCATCTACACTCCGATTAGTTTTGCTTCCTCTCCGGTTTGTTTACCTTGCCAGGAAAATCAGGAAACCACATCTCATCTCAAACACATGGTAGAACAAAAACCGAAGAACCTGAACCATTCCATCTCCTTCCCCCCAAAGGCATTATTTCGTTATTCATCCACGGAGAGGGATCCGCTTTCCCCACAGAAATCCGTTTTTCGAGAGAATGTGCGCCAAAACCAAGCAACAAAAAAGTGCAGTCATTTGTCTTTTTCACTATTTTCCACACGACAAATCGTGCCGCATTTCGTCAGCCTTTCGACAGCTCACGGTAAACGGGCTACAGCCGGGTGCCATTTCTGGGCGGGAGCACCCGGGCACAGATCCAGGATGAGGTGAAAGCGTTTGCCGTTCAGATGCTTCCGCAAAATTTCCTCCCCCACTCTCAACCAGCGCTTCCTCGGCCATGGTGACGGCTACGGATGTGTGCTGCTGCACGGGAAACGGCTCACAGTGGACAACGGTGTGAGCAAATGATATATACGTTCGCAAACATACAACGGATGATAGAGTTTGTCCTTCGTTTTTGTGTGTGTGCTCCGCTACAGCTGGTGGAAAAGAAATGATATCCTTCATCGTGCCCACTGCTTGCTTGTGCTTAAGAGTTGTAGGATGTCCTGCGTACATTCGTTTATTCCGTTCCTTTTTTCCCCCAAAAATAAACTATCATTACCAGTTTAACTAGAAAACGGGCTTCGTAATAACACTTTTTTACTCTAACCACTCTGGCTCGTCGCTCCACACTCATCGTTTGTCTTTGCTTCTCTCTCTCATACCGTCTCATTTGACGCTTTCTTTTCAGATAAACCCGGAAAGCCCGATAGCTCCTGACGTAAACGTTTTTCACTGCTTTTGGGGCGGAGCTTGGCGACAGTGAATGTGTGGTCGGGTGCAGGAGCCAGCCGAGCGTGTTTTGTAAAGTGTCGTTTGTTGCGCTGCCTCGGCTAGGAAGATGAAGCGACATCGTTAGCATCATGAAAGGTGGTAAGTGCAATTTCTTCGGTACTTTTTGTTTTTTGCTTTATTTGCTACTTGCGCTGCTTGCGCAGCACTGTTGCTCGTTAATGGCGGGCTGTTTGTAGCCGATCGGACTCACTTGCCAGCTATATTGGCATCTTTGTTGTGGTTCAAGTTTCCTGTCGTTTGAGTTATCCTACGGGTTGAGGTTGAGCGTAATGTTAAATAATTGCATAATCGAGCAGAAGAAATATTTAAACAGAGCCGCGTTGATTGCTTGTCTTTCTTTTACCAAACATTGAATGTATTTTACTTCCTGGTCGTGATATGTTTTACACCAAATTTTCATTACAAGTTTCAATACAAATAGTTACAATAGTGGTAATATAAGAAATAATGAAAACCCACATTTCTGGGATCTTTTTCTTCTAGGGTTTCAAACAGCTTCCTCCAAAAGGCACGAAACGACTAACGAACAAGAAAAACAATTTCCCTGGGATTCAGTTTCCACCTGGTGACCCTTTAAGTGTCTTGTACAATGTAGCTCCCGCTGCAAAAAGTAGTTAGCTTTTCCATCGCTTTCCTCCACTCTTGCCACCAACTTCAGACAAATCAACCGACACACATACACACACACACTGTACCTTTTGAAAGGTTTTCATAATGTCCTTGCCTGCCAGCACTGACTGAGTGACATGCATCCATCGCCGCTGGGCACTGGTGTTCCCGTGTCCCGTAGCATCCAACTCACTCGAAGGCGCTACCATTCAGGCGAACGGACAAACTTTTGTAACTATTTATTTATATCTCACTCCGATGCTCTCGCCTCCCCGCCACCTGGCAAGTCCTTTGGCACGTTGATCCGTCCTTTGGCAAGAAGCAAGGGAGGACCATTTCATTCAATGCAGCCAAGCACAACCGGTTCGCAAACATCCTTCACTCACCTTCATACATGGCGGGACCGGTTCGAGCGAACCTTTCGGTTCCGGATGAATGCGAAGTTGTACCGTTCCCCCTTTCCCCCCTCTCTTCTCCTTGGACGAGCTTTACAAAATGGAGCAAAAGACGATGAGGATGACGACGACGACGACGACGACGGAGGACTGCGTCATGCGTCGCCGTTTCCTTTTTGCCTGTCGTTCCGCACGGATGACTTTCTTGTGCATTTTGTGTCTTGGGGGAGCGGCAAACAAACAAAAAAAGAAATACTCTTTTTATCGCAGAAGAAGAACGGGTTACTTACTCACAAGACATAAGCAGGGGAGCTGAATACGCCAAGACGATACCACTAGCGCTATACACAGCACCGTACGACAAATTGTATGATGTAACAACGTTTAAACCAAATGAACCGGGGACGGGGCACACGCTTTTTTGCCGTTCGCTCTCCACGTCCCGCACGTTCTCGCTGCACGGGCAGCTTACCAGCTTGCATCAACGAATGGCACCGTAGCGGCAAGATGAATGAGGAGACTAAATTTGTCGCAAATGGGTCAGAATTTGCTTTTTATCGAATCATCCCCTGCTCCGTCGTCCCGCACCGTGCCGAGGGATTGCTTTATTTTGTGCTGCAGTGTGAAAAGTGATGAATTTGTGTGTCGAGCTTTCCTATTTCTTCGTGGTGCGTTTGTTGAATCGCAACAAAATGTTGAATACTTTGCGTTCCATCTTCAGCATGATGGAAACTGCTGATTCATTTGCTGCACTAGCGGGAAGGGATTGAAATCTGATTAACTGAATTGACCTCCTTTTTTTTTGGGGCGAAAACTTGTTAAATCGGACGTTTTGCTCGGCTAAAGATACACTTGCGTGGTGAAAGAGTTGCGTTGTGCATTGGGTTTGATATGGATATCGAAACCAAATAGAATTTTGAATGATTTTCCGAAAAGAGAACGAATAGATTCCTCTTTTTGGGGAATGGATTATACAAAAAAATAAGGCTACATTTATTACAATCATCTGGTATTATATTCGTCAACTTGCACGACTTAATAACATGCCCGCCAAGTGTGGACAAGTTCAAGCCTCATATGGGTCGTCCTTCCTGAGGATTGACTATCCGGTTGCGTGGTATTGAAAACAGTCTCGTAAGCCTGTGGAGACCGTCATGGACAGCACTATATTGTAGTTTAGTACGTCCTATAGTGTAATATGCTAGTATAGTGTGGTGTCCAACTAGAGCCGCCTGGATTGCTAGAATCGACAAAATCCAAAAGAAATTTTACACGCACTGCCACCATACGGTTACTAGGTCGCCATAACGCTCCTCTTCCTCACTACTCCCCGTGACTATCGTGATGACCACCGACTGAAAATGTCGCGACCAACTGACTGACCAAGAGTTGGTTGCACAAAATGTCACCAAGCAAGTGATGGTTAAAATGTCACCAACTGCTTGAGTCTCACCTCGGATCATTACAGCAGAGCACATGACGCTGACATTACTTTGTTTCAGTGGGCATTTGTCATGACAATGTCAATGATATTTTGCAGAGCTGATCACAGTAAAAAAAGTCATGACAAAGTAACTGATCAAACGTTGGTTGCTAAAATGTCACCAAGCATGTTCTGGTCGCACCTACTGTTTGAGCATCACCTTTGATTATCACAATTGAGTACGTGACGCTGACATAGATTTTTTTACATTGATAGTAACATTTTGCAGCACTGGTCCTCCCTGTATCGCTAATAGTCGTGTGTCAGGCGCTTAACGTCAGGCTAGGTTAAATTTAAGCGCTTTCTCTTCATTTCTAAGATTAATTTTAGGTCCTATATTCAGTTCTTATTTCGCAGCATATATTTATAATCAATAAAATGATAGTATTATACAATAATAATGTCACGTAGGACGCCAAATAGAAGAAGAAGGTTACATTTATAACTACATAAAAAAACTGTTTAAACACAAGCCATTTCACTTGAAAATGGGATGTTTTAAAATTGAGGTTGTAATAATCAGATTCAGTATATAATAAACAAACTTGTATCTTTTTCATGTTATTTTTTCTATCGCCATTTTGTTGAATTATGCTAGTTCTTGAGGAAATAAGAATTTCCATTAAAATTAATTTCAATGAAGGGGTTGAACACTCACAACTTGCAAATAGAAGAGGAGAATTATTTAACTATTACTATTATCACCTTAACGAATCGATTCAACACCACCACCAACGGCACTCAGTAACACCAAGTCAAAGCAGCATACATGGTGGCACCTTTTTACCATATCCCTTCATAAATATTTCCGGCAGATGCCGGTTATTGAGCAAAAGCACACACACACACATAAAAAGATCGAGATTTGATCGTGCTTATCGGAACCGTTCATACATTTTCCCTCATCATCACATTTTACTTTATGTTGATGTTTTGACTTTTTCACCTTTCCCAACTCCGGTTTGGTTCCGAAACACGCTTCAGAAGCACACCCCGCGCTCACCAGTGTGCCGATTCGAAGCCGTGATCATGGGCACGCTTCTAAAGCTATATTTATGGGCATACTTTTTAGACTGTGAACGCCTGGTTTTCTGTTTCTTTTTTTTTTTTTTTTTTTGGTTGAACTGTATTTGGTGTACCTCACGCATATAGTTTCGGCCCGGTTCAGCTGGGGATTGGTCCCTTTTGAACCGTTCTTCGAAATGTCTGGGCCCGCCACCCCTAGTGTGTGTGTGTGTGTGTGTGTGTGTGGAAGTTAATTTTCATCCGCTTACACTCGTTATCGGTACCGCAGCCCCAGGTTTCGGACCATGGCCCTTGGTCAATGGGCAGGAAACACGGCATAAAGTAGCATTTTCACGATTGGATTGGGATTAAGTTGGCGAACTTTTTCTCCAACGGTACAGCATACCGGGTCCGGGTGTTTGCACGCGGCAGGTCTGGGGACGATACGGTGGAAACGGTTGAGTCGGGTCGTGAAATGAATTATGATCAAATGTATAGTCCCACCGGGTTTGGCGGTGGTATCGATGGATGTTGCAGCAAGTTTATAGTGTTCGTCGGGGAGGGTTGGACTCGCAGAGAGAAGCGGTAGAAAAATGATAAATAAGTGTACCGATAGTTACCGGCGGTCTTCAGGGAGATTCCGGTGTCAGAAAGTTCCTATCGGACAGGTCGTATTGTAGCCTGGTAATGGAAAGGTCAGTCAAAAAACAATTTAATTAAAATGCTACCTTTTTAAATCATTCAGCGTACGAAAGTGGTTTAAACATCAATTGAGAAGTGTAATTTCATATAGCATACACCTCTTACTGTGCCTTTGTGGCTTAAATTTCAAAAATTCCAAACCCATAATTAATTGACTTTCCAGAACACAACACCTCTCAAAATCACAATAAAAAGGAGTCATAAATACTCACTTCCCTAATTACCACCCGGTTTGTTGGCCACTCGCCAGGAAAATCCAGCAGAATGGTTTCACAAATGACAGATTCAATGAAGCTGCTCCCGCTGACAGTCGATGCTGATTAATTGTACGTCAATGCGGTGGTGGAAACAGCTCGAAACCATCCCTGCCGACCGTCACCACAGCGGAAGAAATACAGTGAGAATTATTATCACGAAAACATTGACAGGCATTAATTCTTCCCGCGGCTGAGGTTGGCGTGCGGCAAACTGTTAACTGAAGTGTCCCGGGTTCTTTTTTTACCCGCCACTTCCTTCCGCACCTTCTGAATCGGCAAAGCTTACCTAATCAGTGCCGCAGCGTGAAACTAGCATTGCGGGACTCCCGTGAACTTGAAGCACCGTTCCGACCGACGAGCAGCAGCACGGCTCGAAGCACGGATGTGGTGTGAGCAAAACTTTTCCGAATTGTTTCCGCCTGCCCGTTCCCTCGTGCCCGTCGGTCGCTATCATGCTGCTCATCAAGCTTGCGGTGGACGTTGTTTGGTGCCTTTTAGTTTGGCTATCGGGCAAAAAGTAAATCAAATTGACGCTATCGATCCAATTATTCCACAGCTAATTAATCAAGTGAGTGAATAAATTTGCGCCTCAATTTCTTTTGCTGCCGCACCGGTTGCGCGCGCGCTCGGTTGATGAATTCCGTGTCCGATTGCCTCGTGATGAGCTGGGTGGTTTTGCCTTGGTGTGCGCTACTGTCTTGCGAAGGTACACAGCCGTAGTCTGCAGTGCGGTTCATTACAGTTTGCCGGGCTGCGGTGAATAATCTCGAACGGGCGAGAGCATTGATCTTGAAAAAGGAAAATTCAATCACTTTCGTAGGCAATGCGGCGCTAGCAAATCATATCGAATTCGGTTCGAACGTTCAATGTGGCTTTGGTAGCACGATGACATGGGATGCTTCTCAATGCTTAACCTTTAAGTTGGCAACCGGATACCCGGGTATTTTTTTCAACTTTAAACTGCCATAACTTTTGATTCATTGCTTTTATTGACCTGAAATTTGCCGTAGCCTCCCAACTTTTAATTTTTGATTTTTTGGTGCATAAGTTGTAATTTTTAACAGCCTGTAAGTATTTTATTTTGATTTTTTTTACTTTACCACGTAAGTTGGCAACCAGCATACCCGGGTATTCCATACATTTTGTATGGAGAATGACGTTTCTCTCCTTCCTCTTTTCGTATTGTGCTTATTTTCGAGTCAAATTCAAGCGGTTCCAAATTTCAATTTGACCGTTATTTTTATATTAAAATGAAAAAAAACTTAATGAATGAATGAAATAGAAGAGAATACATGGTCGACATTACTTACTTACAGCATTAAAATATAGAAAGCATTGTTTACCTATGAAAATCGTTAATTTTTTGCATCAAAACGTGTGGAATACCCGGGTATGCCGGTTGCCAACTTACGTGTGTAAATCTGGTTGCCAACTCTACGGTTAATGCTATTGATCTGTATTTAATTGAATCGGAAGGTGAAAGACAAAGGCGCCAGCATTGCTTTGTTAGGAAAATGCAGACGATCAAGATAAATTGATTTATTTATTTAATTGGCTTATACCCAAGGTTTTATACCTTTTGTAAAATATGACTTTAACGCTTTGTTTAAGAATGCCCTCGAAACTGAATAACATAAAGTTATGGAAACTTTTAGAAATATTATTTGATTGAATAAAATAAAAATACTACTGAAATATTCAATTCAAAACTAAAGATACTAAATTTGGGTTTTAAATTGTTGATTGTTATCACTCAATTGTTGATTGACTCATCACCATTAAAACAATTGTTTCTATTTCTGAGATTATTTCTATTTTTATTGATTACTTTTCTTATATTCTGATTAAATTATCTTTTTTTATTTATCAAGTAACTATTTATACACAAAAATCGTACAGTAATAGCAATTTTATTGATAATAATAGTAAAGTGAATGGATTAAGGAGATATGTTCTTTGTTCACAGAAACTACTAACATGCTTGTGATAAAAACTTCAGTCAATGAACGTTTATCACTTTAATACAACCTTTTTTTTATTATTTAACGGTATCGCATTAATACAAAAGCCGCAATAAGCTTGCCTTCTTTACACTCTCTTCTCTATCACCGGCACACATAACAACCTCACGCTAATAACGTTGATTAAAATTGTCCCGCAGTATTACTGCCACTTAGCGAGTTCGTGTGTAATAGTCTACATTGCAGTACTCCTCGCTGCTTTCCTCCCTGCGATTTCAGCCCTTTCCCCCAAGCTATCAGACCTGCCTGGAGTGGTGAACCGAAATAAAACACTTAACACCCTCGACTAAAGGCAGGGAGCATGTTGCACGGTTAGGGGTGGTAAAACTAAAAGTTTTCAGTCGCTATTGTTACGCCCCAAGCCTCCTTCAAGCCGCTTACTGAGTGGTGAATTCACGCCAAATCCCTTACGAAAGGGTGCAGAGCAGCGGCGGTTTGCTTCGGTTGGCGCGGTAAAGATGAGGTGACAATTTAAATTATCCAACCGTCGAAAAAGCCCACGTTCCTGCCAATCAGTCTATCTGGCAAGACCTAAACCACGAATTAACTAACACACCCACAAACACACACACATACCGGTGCAAAGGTACGAAGCAGCAAGGATAAAGCGGCACGAAGTTCCATCCACCAGCCGCGGCGGAACGCGAACAGCCATCCGGAATGAACACGTTATGGTAATTTTGCGTGTTGCCGGTGAAATGTTTGAAAAATCCATTAACCATCACCATCGGCGAAGGGAGCGAGCCGAGAGACACCCGGCTTTCAGGGGAACGGTTTCCGTCATCTGCCGAAATGTGCTGGTTTCGTCACGCCACGTGGCAGCCTCGGTCGGTCGGTGGAGACGCATGGTGCTTCACGCCAACACCAGCACCAGCGGCGCAAACGAAGGCTTAACTATCACAACACGCCACTGTTTCTGCCCGGGCCCGGCCTTTCCCTTGTTAACTTTGTCCCTTTTTCGATGGTACGCCAGTCCTTTTCGTCCGTCCTCCCCCCCACTGTGATGACTCTTTTTGGTTGGCGTCCGTACCGACACAAACACGGCGAAATCGGTCACGGAGACGAATAAACAAACCCAGAACGGACAGACACCCGGCGTAGGGTCTTTTGGGGTGAAGGTAGCTGTGAGGAGGAGAAAAAAAACTGCCCTCCACAAAATGCCCCGCCAGCAGCAAACCGAATAAAAAACGCTCGACAAAAACGCCCCGTGGCTCGCCGTTTCACCGGTAAGGGATTTTTTAATCATACTTTCCAGTGGCTGACCGGGTGGCACGACCCCTCGAGCCCGGTGGCTCACTTTAATCACTTGATTAGATGGCCGTTGGTGGTGCAGATTTGCGCCAAAGATCTGATTCTGGGAGGGGAAAAATGACCCGCTGGGAAGTGAGCGTGAAAGTGCGGAATTATTAAGAAAATACATTTTGTTGGGCATAAAGAGGATGGTTTTTTGTTTTGATCGCAATTCTCAACGTCCAAGGTAACAGTTTTTCTTTGCATAATAATTCTGTTACAATTAAAATGAACGAAAGGAGCAGAATGCTTTTTTTATCATAATAAAATGATGATAATTATAATTTTAAAAAATCATAAGCGTATCTTTATGTACTTTGTAACGATTTTTTGAACCAAGGTTTATACACCATCTAATTTACTATACAACCACCATTCTTAATATGGTTCTTCGTCTTCAATAAACTGTCAACCAATTAGCATTGATGTAACTAATAATTCACAAACACCTGACGCTGGGTTTGAATTATGGTACGAGATCGCACAGGAACATCATTTTTATGCCCATTTACATGACAAAGTTGTGTTTATTTTCTCGCTAATGAGCACTCATCCTTACCGCCCATCACTCATCTTGAACGCAAGGCCCGCTCATTGTAAAAAGAGAAATTATCCCAATCATAATCGGCTCACCCGGAGCTCCATTGCACAACCGCTCGGGGAGGTCCACGCCTTTCATCGCTCAAAGCAGCACACGAACACGAACAGGGAAGACATATCAGTTCACGCCTTTCCAGTTGGCGGATGACTTATTGTCACGGAAACTATCAACCGAAGCGCATCACCATCATCATCATCGTCAAAACTGTTTCCTCCCTCCCTTGGCACCGGTTTGGATGGCACCGGTTTGGAAAGGTACGACTACTACCCTTGGTAAAACCGTGCCGCAAACGGGCAACGGCACTTAAACGATGATGCCCTAACACAACACACACACACACACACAACCAGCCCACCCAGTCGGCACATCGGGACTCCCCTGTTGCATCGGCACGGTGGGCTGTTTTGAGCTATTAGAAAATTAGTTTTGACTTTTAGTGACCATTCCAACGGCGAACGGTGGGGTGTTTCGGGGCCAACACATGACACAAGGAGATGGCACCTTTACTGCCAGCTCTTTCCAGTTTCGCTCCTCTCTCCGTAAAGGGTGAACGTGAGTGGAAAAGAGCACTCACAGGGAGAGGAGTGCAAAAATGAAACATCGTTACTCCGGATCTCGTTCGCCGGAGTTTTAGCGTGGCGGCCATGGCCACTGTCACTTATTAATAATTCACGGTCTTTTGGCAAACATATGCCCGGGTGTCATTCCCTGTCCTACCTCAAACACGAAACCTCAGACACAACGAGACGGTCAAATCGCTTCTTCGTGAGTGTATCTGTGTGTGTGTGTGTGCTTGTGTGTGATGGTTTTATTTTGCTCAAAACGTTCGAGAGAACTTGCCGAAGACGCTGGTTTCACGACGAAGACACTACCAGCAGCAGCACCAGCACCGTCGGGAGCATGAACAGATGTGTTTCGAGCACACCGGGGAATGAATTATGCATATTTACAACCTTGTTTACATTGCGCGGAAACCGGGCGGGTTGTTTGGACGGTTTCTCGACCATCGGCGTACCGGCGGCCTGACACTGCCTGGCTGCCTTCTACAACTAACGCCGTTGCGCCAATGCGTGCAACCCCCGGGTCCACGCGGTACCGATGTTTGTGGATGGATTGGTGCTGGGTGGTTTCCACTGGCTCTGCATTAATTGTGGCAAACTGTTGTCTCGGCTGTCTGGTTGCATGCAAAAAAAAAAACTCCGTTTTGAAATATTTAGCAGTGCCAAAGCAGAAGAGCCACTTACGGAGGGGTTTTTTTTTGCTGTGTCCATTTCTCTCTTGGATGGTACAGAATTGTCCGCACCACGTTTCCCGATGACAATTGAATACATCCGACACACGCACTTGTGTTTATCCATTCTCGGCAAAGACAAACATTTACTCGTGTTTCGACCGGTGCTGTCGGTTTGTTGTGTGTGTTCTCGTGAAATGTGTACGTTTACATTTGTGGATTTTTGCTGCGTTTCACAAAACGGAAAGTGATGTCCGTTTTCCACTTTTGTACAAGTTTAGGAGGAGCTGTAAAACAATTGCACTGTTGACGTTATTGGTTGTTAGGTACGTAGCTGGGAATGGTTGGAATTCAAACGAACGAAACATATCCGTACAGAAGTGACTGTATGGACAGTGGTACAAAAATACAAACGAAAACATAGAAAACCGTTCACAGTGACAACCACCGTTCCCGCACACTTTGGCGAAAGGTTGAGGGGAAGAAACCCCCATACCGGGAACCACCCTATACCCATCCAGCTCACGTCCGCGACGGTAATGGGTAATGGGTTCCGTTCCGAGAACATATTTCCCCAACGCTTACCCTTTCGGCTGGATCGCGTATCGGTTTCCACTCGCTTCTTGGAAAGTGTGTCAATACGTACCGAGCAAGGAGGGAATGAAAACACCCATTTGTGTGTGAATATGTCTGTGTGTGTGTGTTTGCTCTTTCTCTTGCTTTGCCATCGATCGATCGACAGCGTGTGGGATTGTTTTTACAACTTTTGACCAACTGTTTCACCCTTGCCTGCCATTGCTGTTTGCGTTCGCTTGAAGCGCACGGTAGGGGCGTGCTACCGTCCGATGAAGCGTCGATAAGTGTGGGAAATTTGAAAACAATATTCCGGGTTTTAATTACATTTCCACGACGGTTCCAGGGGGGGCTTTTTTAAAACCGCTAAAAGACAATAATGACGTAGAAAAGGTGGAAAATCGATTCCGTGGACAACTTGCTAGGGACAATGAGAGGTTATGGCAATGGATCTTTGGCAATCCCTTTTCTACACTACTTTTAATAATAAAATGAAATTGAATCATTCTCCACATTTCTATTCTATATCTATCTCTCCTGCAAGCATGAAACTGTGCAACAAAAACTGTGCAAAAAACATGATTATCTCTCCACATCTCTTTGACTGCCCTCGCTCGGCTAAACCTTCACTTTGCCAGCGTTTGTTCGCAAGCTAGTTGACAGATGTCCAAAAAGATAGCGGCCGCATTCCTCGCCACTGTCTAACAGCGGACAGAACAACGAAACGACAAACAAGTGGCCGGCTTCAAGTATCACTGCCAGCGATCGGAAGCTATCGTGCTTGTGTCATCGAAACGGTCGCTACCAGTGGTCGCCACCGTGCCACTGTTTAATTAGCTAACTTTAACAACCCAACCAGCCAGCCCATCCCAAAAGCCCCGTCCTGTTGGCCAATCAACACGGGCCCTGCACAATGGAGCCAACGCCGTCGGTCCCGCGGCGGAAAGCGGACGGAATTTAGTACATCGTAAAACTCTTCACCAAATAAAAACGCAACCAGAGGAAAGCAAAAAAGCAAAAAAAAGAGCGCCGGAAAACCATCCGAGACGCACCGAAATCAAACGATCTTTCTTTCGTTTTTCTGTTTTGCCCACTTCGGAAAATTTGCGCTTGGGCAATTTCGATTCCGGGGGCAGTCGCATTTTCGCGGCGCCAATCAAACTCATAACCAATTTATCGTACACTTTATGGCCGTTCCGGCCGTTCGCTCTTGGAAGTGGTAGCGGCGCGTACGGTCAGCGCGCTTGTCGCTGTGGTTGCCCGGCCGCGTCAACAAACAGCACTGGGAAAGAGAGGGGGGGGGGGGGGGGTCATCCAGCCAGCCACCGCCACCGTTTTGCAGTCTGGTTGGCGGTGTTAAGGCGCGCGCGGATTTTATTGCTTACATTTTATGATTGTTTGTCTTTTGGTCTCTCCAGAACCGGACTCTTCGGCCTTCTCGCCCTGCGCAGTGACGCGCTTATTAGGAGCAGCAGAACAGTGAAGAGTCGTTTAAAGTTGAATGTGTGAAAGCGTTCGTTGACAGACAACGGCCTACGACCTACGCTGGATGGGTCGGACAAGACAATGGGCGAAACGCCGCGCACAGTGCCCTCGGCGCTTGGCGTGCGAATTTAAGGGCGACAGAGTGCCCCGGGTGGCGCGTCCGATGGCGCGTCAACCCGAACCGTAATGCGTTTAGCCCATTACTGCGTTCGGGGTAATCCAATTAAAGTTTGATTGTGCTAAGTGCACTTTGCTGTAGTGGTTTCGCTAGGCAGAACGGGTGGATACGATCGCTGAGCGAAGGAAATGCAAAACTGGCAGAACAGTAATTCCATATTTGCCACCCAAAGCCCTGCAATCGCGGGCGGGCCATATTTCTACGTGCTGGAAAAGGTGCTTGCCGCACTGGTGCTACCACATTCTTTACATAGATTTCCGGCAGTTGTTTTCCTGCCGCCGTCGCTTCTGCCTCCCTGTACACGTATGTCAACACAGTTCGCCACTTCTTCGCCGCTGGATTTGCTGGTGAAGAGAAAAAATATTGCCCACTAAAAACAGGGCGAAGAAAAAAGGGGTTATGAACTACTGACTAGGGGGTAGCAATGCTCCAGTACGTTGCAGGGCCACTATACTGCATTACGGGTCTGGCCTTACGGTCGTTGCATATGCTGCACCGCTGCACTGTGCCGCAACCGTGAATGCCATTCATTAGTCTTCCGGGAGCGTGTGCGGCCAGCGAGCAAACGAACGAGGGAGCGAACGTGTGCGGACAAAAAAGAATAGTGTCAGCACCAGGGTCGCCTTTCCCGCCTTTCTTGCCAAGCAAACATGCAGCACCCGTGGTGCAATGTGGGTGCATATAAACAGAAGGAAAATATAATTTAAGAACAAAAACGAAAAAAAACAGTATGCAGCAAATTAAAAGGAAATGTACTGCTTTACCGAGTTTGCACTGCACTGCTTCACGGTATGATCTCTCTATGTGTGTGTGTAAGAGGTGTGCACTTGTTTTATCCGGTTATAGTTATTCTCATGCTGGTTCATTCATGGAATGCTCATATGGTTATACTTTTCACAGCCAATTAAATAATATGGCGCAGTGGACAGTACAGAGAGTCGTGTAGGGTTGCTCGAACTTCATTTTAACTAGGCAATACATGTATGAAACATGAGTTGCATAAGTGTACATTACTTATTACTCATTACAATTACTTATTGTTCAAAAGCCAAATAAATTTGATAAAATTAAGAAAATCAATTTTTGTGGATTTTTATTTGTTTAGGTAAGAAGGTTTCTTTCGCGAGTGTAGTTTAGTAACGAATTGTAGTTTAGATATTCTGACAAATGACCAACTTTAATCAACCCACAAATTGAATCAGTCTCAGGTTGCAGAAAACACACCTAAAACGGAATAATCAAACATTTAAAATATACTGGAGAAGAAAAAGTTTTAACGTAAACTGAGCTGAAATCTCTTTCTATAATGTCCTTGCACTGCATATAGACAACCACCGGCACCAATGAAAAAAGGGCCCATTTGCTGTCCTCCAATCCTTCAACTCACGAGTTTCAAAATCAAAGTCCTGCTGGGAGTTAAAAAAATAAAAAAAATAATAAAAATCTCTACCAAGTACTGCCTTTAACCTTACTCACCAGTGCAATGTAATGTTTAACGCCCACTCCTACATCTCTTTTGCACATTTGCACTGCCATCAAAACCCAACCGTACAGGGGGGTTGAGGGAGGGCAAGGGCCTTTGCTAGGAAACTTTCACGCTAGAATGGAGTGCACGACCCACGGCTGCTATTTAAAATGTCCTCAACTGTTGGTCCCGGCCCGGCGGCAAAGCAGGAAAACAAGCTGAACCTACATTACCAATGTGACCCGCGGCTGACAGCACTGTTCCTATGTGCAGTGGCAAAAAGTACCCGCAGAGCACCCGCCCAGCTTCACCGCGGTGGAAAGTAAGGCAAATGTTTTCCACCAACTGTGTACGATCGTGTGGTCGCGGGAGTGGAACAAAGAACAAAAAAACTCTTTTCCATCTTTTCTTCGCGTCTAGGCAACGACAAAAAACAGCTTTCAACTAGCACCAACCGCCTTAAACTTTTGCCAAACTCATCAGAAAACGGCAGTTTGATTTCGGAGAGTTTTTCTTGCACCGTTCGCTTTCCGAGCCCCGCACCGCATCAAGCTAGCAAAGCCGGCAATCGGTTGGATAAAATAAATCAAAAGGATTCAGTAGCATGATTTATGAAGAAGTGATAGCAAAAGCCTTGCTGAGAGGGTTCGTTTTGTGTTTGTTTTTTGGTCGGTTTGTTGGTAAAAAACGCGGTTGAAGACGGGTTGGACGGCAGGACCGCCACGCTTGCCCGCAAACCGTCCAGTTTCCGTTTGCGTTTTGCGGCTTTCAGCAAACCCATTTTTCCTAATCGTGCCCGACAGCGACACCGCTATTGCAAAAGTATCAATCATTATGTCAGAGTGAGTTATTCGTTCCTTTTGCTAAGGCTTTCTTTTTTGTCTTAAATATGCGCTCTCTTTCTCCCCTCGTTGCTTGCCCAGTTGTTTCACAAATGACGGATAAGTTCGGCCACGAGAAAGCAAGACACATGAGACCGGTTAATCGATTTTGCCATTTTTTAAAAAGACCAATAGTCATGATTGCTGTAATTTCATTTCGATATGACGAAGTCAAACGGCAAAACAAATCAACCACAAAGGACAAGCGTCCACAGTTAATCACTTAACAAATAAGAAACTAATTAAATTAGCGTACCGAGGTGGAAAATACGTTTATGGGTCAATATTGAAGAACCCAGCTCCGACCAATTGGAAAGAAGACCAGCTCCGATTGGATTTCGTTGAATGTGATTTAAGCATCGATAAGATGCGACTAATCTCTTCCCCCGATTGCTGACCAACATATTTTTCATGTGTACTCCAAGGAGTTGCTGTCGTTTTTTTTCGCTTCTCAGCTCTTTTCTGTTGCGCAACCTTTCCCTAATCCTGTCCCTATAATTATGGGCCAATTTTGCCGGACCCAACCTTTGCTCGCTACATCGCTACAGATTACAATCTAAAGCCTAATTAATAAGCCATGGGTTCACCTTCCGGTCGAGTGCACCGTTCGGTTTTGGACCGGGTGGAAGAATCGAATTTTTAGAATATATATTTCCCGTAGTAGCTTCAACAACAACAAAAAAAAGGATCACTTCTGGAGTGAGACGGACCCAATTTATCGGATTAGAACGCACTTCATCGGGTTCAGATTTTGCTTGGTGCTGTTTTTTTTTTGGCTGCTGTTTCGAATCATTTACCTGTCGAGAGATATGGAGGAACTTATTGCTAGCCGTACCGCACACGATACTACAAACGCTCCCGAGCGCTTTGCTGATGCTGCTGATAATAATTTTCACCAATTTTGGCAATGGCAATCGTCCCGAATCGGTGTTTCTCCTCCACCGCGCAAACAACTCTTTACGCACTTGCTTGGCACGGTTTGGTTCTTTGATTTTTGGCACACTCAGCTTCCAGCGGAGGTGGACCAGATCCTGCCGTGGTGGTCGTTCGCTCGGACCGGCAAATGGACCATTCATTCGATCGTCTGCGGCCACACTTACTCCGAGCGGGCGGTCCCCGTTCTCCGTCCGTGATACACCGTACGCGTCTGGTTGCAAGTCCGGCCGGTCTGGACCGAACTGGTCGTGTGAGGGAGCAAGAGAGAAAGAGAGAGAGAGAGAGCAAACCACCGCTGGTGCTGCCTCCGCATATTTCAACCGATTTTATGGCGGTGCAGAAACGATAAATTTCATCCGGCAGAATCGGCTTTGTTTATTTTTAATGAAAATTTATTAATACACTCCCCGACCCGACCTTGCCCATACCTTTTGTGCACTCTCTCTTTTGTGCTCCTTGATGTTTTGGTTTAGAGAGAGAGAGAGAAGAAGAAAAAAACACAACTAAAGGGTTTCTTCTGTGGGGTTCTCTCTTTGGTTGCTTTACGTCATCGCTGTTTAGATTGCGTTTATTACGTGTTTACGCGAGTACGGCTGCTGAGACCTGCCTTGGCAAGCAAACGGCCGCTTGTGGTGGTCCGTAATGCTTGGTGCTTAGTTCGATTTGTTTGGCTTTTTAATATCTGTCCCAGCACTCGCACGAAATGGACTCAGCGAAAATGGACAAACACTAATTCATTCGGTTCGATGGGAAATAAAAATCTCATCACAAATTCTTTCTCACAGTTTGGGTCAACGAAATGCAGTGCCTTCGAATTCTTCGACAACATTCAATTAAAACTTTGCTTCCATTAACATCTTCCTACCAAACACACATACATACTTTCTCTTTCTCCCTCTCTGTTACATGGTTCAGGTCAACATTCGTTTCCGAATCCGGTATAAGGTCAAAGTCCGGATCGCCTCGAAATGGGGATTTATTCAAATACCAATCGGGGTGGGAAAACCCCTCCCGATTTCGTACCGGATCGGCTTTTGCTCTTTTTTCTTTCTACTGATGTTATTTTTTTTTTTCTTCTACCATCATCAGTGCTTTTTCCGATGTGAGAGCCTTAGCTTTTTCCTAACCACTGCTAGTACTGCCAGGTTGTCGTTTCTTCCCACGAGCACACATACACTCCACCACTGCTAGGCTCGTACAAGAATTACGACGAGGTCAATAGGAACATTTACATTCTATGACCGGTACGACGGGTGGCCATCGCATCGCCATCGAACGCCCACCGCTAAGTGTAACCTTTTCCCTGCAGCTTAAGGTCTTGTAAGGTGGTGGAAACCCCCCGAGAAAGAGTAACACAGCGCAAGAATGAAAACAGAAGGTGGGAGCACAACAAGCACAACACATTTCCCAAATACTCCTTTTTCCGATAGGTTGACATTCATCATTACGCCCTTAAGGTTGGTTTGCTTTTTTCTCCTTTTTGTTTGCCTTTTCGACGTCGACATTGATTCCAATTTCCAAACTGCAAAGGTTTTGTTTCGATTTTTATCGTAAAATGTTAGTGTATCGATAGGAATGTTGTCCTTTTTTTTGGCATTGTCAAAGCTGTGTTGAGAAGAGATTCAATTAGAAGATAGCGTTGATGTGCGGTGAGTGGGAATCATATAATTATGTCGATAGCATATTGATTCGGCAAGCCGTAATGTTTTCATAGTGAAGCTTTTTAACTTAATGTCTATGGTCTAAGGTGCATCATATGTTGAGATGGGTAAGTTGTGGATTTTTATAGTTCAATTCTGTGAAGTTGGTCTATTAACCACTAATGGGCCTGACTATCTGTGATTCATTGGTTTCCTGGTGTAGCACATAGTAAGTTTTACGAATGGGTGGATCATTCTATTCGAGTTTTGAGCCCATGGCAGGTATGTTATTAGGTAGCACTAGTTGATGAGTTTAAAAAATACCTAACGTGAATTTACTCTAGCCTTGAAAATCGGAGAACGTTTATTGGATGAAACAAAAACACTATTGAGAAATATATCAGCAATATTAAAAGAAGTATCAGTGGAAAAACTATTTTGCAAAACTAGTAAATGACATAATAATATAAATAAATAAAAAGTAAAAAATATAACTAGAACACAAAAAACAATGATTAAAAGTAATTTTAATGGCATAAATATTGAAATTCAGTTTTAAAAAGTGTTCTCAAAACTCCGAAACTAACTTCTTTACAATGTTTTCAACTGTTTAAGTTTACGCTCTAAGCTAACGCCTGCAAAACTAAAATTGAAAATGCATTACAAAACAAATAATAAGAAGAACCCAAGGAACAATATACAGGAGATAAAATAGCCTGATCTCAAGATAAAAAATGGCTTATCTAGTAAACTTAATAGCAAAGAAACAATAAATTATAATTATTATTTGATTCAACATTAATTTTTAGGTTTGCATCGTATCTAGTTCATACAGTTTGAGAGGTTTTACTTATAATAGAGAATTTGCCATTGAATATGCGCATTGCTTTTGGTATATCTTACCTTTTTATATCCTAGCTAAACAGCAAAAATCCTCATGATACCGGCCATAATCTGTCTCAATCTCTTCATCATGTCAAACTATAAAACGTGTAGTTGTAAATTATTTGTAAAGCTTCGTTTTCTGTGATATTTAAAAATTTTCTGCTTACAATTTATTTTCTTGTTGAATATTTTCTAAACAAGCCCATTCGGCAACTGCCAATCCCCGCTCTTTGTGCGCGACGACGTCATCATCCGTAATGCTGATTGCGAACGGTGACAATATTTTGCAAAACATCCACCCTCCCTTACCCTTCTACCCATTCATCCATCATGCGTTACCGAGAACCGACAAACAAACCATCAATTTTTGACCGGAAGAGAAAGAACATCAAACATCTCCCTTCGCTCTCCTGGGAGTGCCCGCCGAGCCGCGGGGTGACCGCGGTGAGAAATTGCACGCTGCCATATTGAATAATGTAGTCAATCAATTTTCTTCCGCACCCGAGGGCTGCCGGATATTTGGACCATCACGGGTCATACGCGATTTCCGTGTGCCCTGCCCGCTGCGGCGGGCCCCCCCCCCCCCTTGTCCGGATGATCCAGCGCCGTAAGTGTGCGTGGTATTTCACCCACGGAGCGTCCCCGGAGAAATTACGATGCAATATGGGCAATGGTGAAAAATTGGACATTCAATGCAGCCAGAAAAATGATAAACATTCATGCTGAATGGATGGACAATGGAGGGGTGTGTATGTGTGTGTGAGGGTATGTTCGGGCAAGAAAAAAGGCCGCAAAAAGATTACCTTGGGAGGAGAAGTACTTCTGGAAATTGTTAAACCACACCAGTACCACCGGCAACTATCCATAATCATTTCCATTGCGGAGGCTTACGGAAGCTTTGGGGTGGGATAAACCTGCTTGCGGACAAAGCACAGCTTACGTGTGTATGTATGAGAGTAGTTAGTCAGCATCATTAAGCCGATGATGGATGACTTTAGGCAAATTTCAAAAGAAATTGCTCTAATCTAAAGCACAAAAAGGTCACCAGCGGCGTACACTCACTGGAAAGGCTGGCCCATTTCTGTGGAAACCGCAGCACCGTGCGCTTTATTACTTCGTTTAATCATCTTTACCTCGAATCTTCCACCATCCTCTACACACACATATACGAAAGAAGAATCTCACTGGGGAAGAGCTTTGGCAAAAGATTCCTTTTCCTCCACTTTTCCACTAGTGCTTCCCCAGCCAAGAACGGACAACCGGACCCGGTACGACCCGGGTGGTTCCGTAGAAAAGGTTCTCAGCGCTCAAGAACCGGACAAGGACTAAGCACTACCGTTCGTTCGTTAACAAGCATATCTGTAGGGACGGTTTATGCAGGCTTTACCGCACCAAGGTCACTTGCCGAAACAAACACACTCGCACACAAAATATACACACGAAATAAAAAGCAGTCCAGCTGAAAAGCTTTGCTACGGATTTTATGACGATCGCTCCCTCCGGTGCAGGGCAAACGTTTCGGTGCCGATTGCGTGCCACACGGCTGCGAGGGCGCGTCTTTGCTACGGTCACTGCACATTGTTGCGTTCGTGGATGACCTTTCGTGGTGCCGAAATGCCAGAAAACCATCCCTGGACGGGGAGGAAACCATGAAGGGCTTTTTTTGTGTGTGCATACTTTTGTGCGTGTGGGCTTTTCTAAACTGTTCTCTGTGATCTTTGAGCGTAAGCTTGTGCCCAGTATTTCCCCCCGGTATTACCTTGGACTTTCGGTGCTGCCAATTCGCGCGTGTGTCGGGGCAGAAAATTGCTTACAGCAAGCCACGTTGTTGCGTTTACGAGTGCCTTTTCTGTTGCTTTTGCGCACCCAACTTACTATTACCCGAAGTGGTAGGATTTGGTTGTTTTTATGACGATTTGAAATCGTTAACCATATCGAAATCGTGATACGCAACATTCACCGCTGCCTGCAATGACATGCAGGGAGACGAATTACTGTGGATCAACTGGAGCATTTTCGGCAACAAAGTTATCCTAAAGGCTTTTCGGCTGAAATTATCTACCCATCTATGTTAACATGTTGAGAAGAGTCAATGTATATGAAACTCTTAAAACGATTAATATTACACGTGTGTGTTCAGCAGAAGATGACACAAGGCCAAAATAAATCATATTTTAAAGAGCTGAGCTTTTAACGTCGAGCGTGCCTTCGATTCGATGCCGCTTAAACGATAAACTTATTACATGAAGTTTGTGACACGTGTCAGACTGATAATGAAAAGAAAGGCATACATTTAAACACGTGCCGTCACTGTGAGAGCGGGCAAAGTTAGTTAGATACATGTGGGTGTGTGTGTCTGTCACGTGTCGTGCAAGCGAATGTGCAAGCTATTAGGTTTCCATTTTAATGTTATTTGACGCCAAATCGGTTGGCATATTTTGACGAAAGTGTCAACCTTACATGGAGGAATGAACTCGAGGCCCGGAATGTTATTGAACGCGTTAAAGAGCTTTCTCATACATGGGAGAAAATTGAAAATCGATGTGTAGAAAAGTGAAAAGTGAAATAATAAATCAAATGCTCCAACAAATCCTTAAACTTTTTCGATTTTTCATCATTTTTCTTTCATTACAGGTATCACCATCTGCTTTCAGTCGGTTGGAGTTTAGCATTACTTCTAAAAAGGTAATTATTATGTTCAACTCACTGTGTTATTTAGCGCATACATAACTTTTGGTGCCAAAAAAATCAAATGCTTACCCTACTCATAATCAATATGCCTTGATTTACAAGATAAACGACTACACGGACTAACTTTCATTGAAAAAAGGTGTGTTTATTTCGGACGCTAAGAGTGATCCTTTTGCCTAGTGTTGGTGGATAGTGACAGCAGCAAAAATCAATCTTAATTAATTTATTCAAAAACAATTTTGCCAAACTTCCAAACTCTCCACAACGTACTAGCCTCATCAGGATGCGAACATTTGGAAGCCTCATCAACCTCATCCTACCCGAACCCTGACACGGTTGTGTTCTACACACGAGAGACACTGCACACGATAGTGAATCGGAAAGCCGTTCCGTTTGATAAGAACATTACCGAACGGTTTTTTTGGAAAAAAGCCACACCGACTTCGCGACGCGTGCTTCGTGCTTCGGAAACCGGAACTCCGGAAGCTGGCAGTACCGATGGGTGGGAGTCTTTTTGAAATTGCTTTTCCTATAGCTTCTTGCTAACTTTGCGGAAACATGGTAAAAGTTGGCACCCGGGTAAGTGAACTTTTCCTTGGTTGTCGCGTTCTACGCGTAGCAGACATGTCGCTGGTTGGAGGTGAACGTTCGAGTTCTGGGAAAGATTTTTCCTGCCAGCGCACCGTTTGCAGCGGGAAGATAAGTAGGAATTGATATTACACACAGGCAGAAGATGCGATCGAAATGTGGCAAACAAACACGCACAAACACACACACACAAGGTTGCGTTGCTTTTTAATGATATTTGTACTTGGGAGGCAGTTTGTTTTACCTTCCTTACTTTCTGGTTTCCAAATCGACCAGGAAGTCATGCATGAAATGAGCATCCCTCTGCTGAAGGTAAAGCTTTCTCGAAGTGAAACCGGTGTAGGATTTCAGGCAGCTCGAAAGGTGAGTGAGAAGCTACGGAAGCTTTTGAGCAAAAATATACCAAAAAGAAATTAGACTCCCTCTGCGATTGGTTTCGTATTTGGGACAGCTTATGGGCTGAATAGCAGCAAATGAAGCTCCTATTGCGTGCACAACCACTCGTTTGTGGTGCACAACTATTTCCTCGTTGTCTGTCAGTTTTTTTTTCGCTGCATTTCTTTCCGTAACCGGATTCCAATTTCAAGCAAAAGTTTGTCTTGTCAATCAGTCAATCTCACCCGGCCGAAAGCGGAATAAATCGTACAAGTTTCCGCTTCGCCTACGTCGTCCCAGGAAGTGGTGCAGTTGTGCCGTGATAGATCATTCAAGCACTCTCGCACACACACATGATCCTTTTACGGCGGAGAAATAAATTTCCAAAAGGTTGAGTTCGTGTACGTGTGAGCGTTTTCTTTTTTTTGTCGTGCCGAGCCATAACGGTAACCGTTCCGCACGGTTGGGACAATTATGTAGCTGTTCCTTACGGGGCGTTTTTTTTTCTTTTTTTTTTTGGTTCAACCACCAACCACCACCATGCACTATGCTCACTTTCCTGTTCTTTGTTGGATGAAGGCAACGCTGCAGCTGGTAAAGAACGAGCACATACCCGAGTGGATTGTAACACACGCGCACGCCGAAACACGCTTACGAGTGCGGGTGGATTCCGTTCGTTCGTCTATTTCTAACCTCCAGCGTGAGGTGTCACACTGGCGTACTGGCGTGGTGCTGCTGCTGCTGCAATGGTAACAAACAGGGTGGAAGCAATCCATTTTCGGAGCGCTCCGTTGTGTAATATGCTAATTCTGGCAAAACGACCATTTGCATTTTAGGAATGATAGAGGAAGGCGGGGGTTTTTGAAGGAAAGGTTCCGAGGAAGTGATGCGTTTTTTTTTTGAATGTGACAATTTGAATGCGTTAGTAGGGCTAGGAAATGAACGGGGCAAAGTGCAGCATATTTGCGACGGTTTCCATCTGCGAAAATGCGTCTTTCAGCTGGGAGAGTGAAGTATGGTTTTTGGTTCGAAGAAGAATGGGCAATGGGGGGAGTGAATGTAGGAGAAAGTTAAACCACGTTTTAAAGTATTTAAAGCGCATCAACTAGCATTATGCAGGGGAGTGCTGCAGTTCGTCAATCGCACTGACTTTTGTTTGTGCATTTCTTTATTTCCATTCTTCATGTTTGTGTTGGTTTGCCTCTACAGGAATTTTCAGTAGTTCCCATTACTTTAGGAAACTTTGTAGACACCAGCGAAATGAGCTTAATATAATGGGAATTGGACTGTAGAGCATCCTTTTGGGACGGTCACAATTCCTAGTTTCACTTCAAAGAAGAATTCACATCACGTCATAAATAGTTCATTTCGGAAACATAAGATACGGAAAATATAGTGTCCCAAACCTATCAGAACCTCAGAAAACACCTGTAACGTGTGTAAATATGCAAGTGGAAATACTTAACATTTATTCTATTAAAAATGAGAGCAGAAAAAAAGTTTAAAAATACTTCATTTTCGTGTCTAACAGACCACATTGGAATGACGTTTATCTACAGTGTTAATTATCTGAAGCGCCTTCGGTATTCCAATTTCCTCGTAAAACATTCCATTCTTTAATAAGAAAACAGTATTTTCAATACAAAACCACATTTTTGCACTACACAAGCTTGGACTAGGACTGTGCAGCGTATTTTTCTAGTTCAAAAGTTCTAGTTTTGGTAATGATTTTCTATGAAATGCATGAGATCTCTTTTGCATATTATAGAAAACAAAAGCATCAAGCTTTTGATCGAGCGTGCACTCTTCGAAGTTAAATTGACTAAAATGTTTTTGCAAAATTACAGACGAAGCTGATGTTGTTGAGACAAATACACTTTTTTAAAGTTAGCTCTCAGTAAATTCCTTTATAGAAAGCATTCTCTTTTCAATTCATAACGTATAATAGTGAACAAATTCACACATTTACTTCCAAGGTATATCGTAACGCCTTATCTTCCTTAAAATTCAAAGCATTCCTGCGTCCTTCTACGCACTCTCCGGGTGTTGCACGTGCCTCTTCACCCGGAGGAGGCGAAAAACTACTGCCCTGTGGAGGACGGGCCGCTCCAAAGTATGAACCCTTCGCAAACCGCCGATCCCGGTGGCTAACGATCTCTCGCCCGGATTGCGAACGACACCCGGACATTGTCAACTATGAATTCGTTGACCTAAATTTATCCCAATTTGCATTAATAAATTACCCATCTTCCGCCATCATCATCAACACCATCGCCGTCGTGCTCATCGCAGGCCCGCAGTGCGAGAAAAACAAGCACTCCCACTTCGACCGTTTTTTCTCCTTCCCCCCCCCCCCCCCCTCCCTCAGGACCAACCTATCGGCGAGGGAAGAGATCTTCCGATAGCCGTACCGTGACGCAAGATGAGCCACATTTACGCGGCATTGTTTGCAAACGATCGTGAAGGAATCGTTCGCCCTGCCCACGGCTCGCGAACCAATCCAAAGCTCCCCCCACAACCGGCGCCAGATAACGATCGTGACAATAAATTTCTTCCAACTTCCAGTGCGCAACCACCACCTCCCTGGAGGGGGTTCCGGGAAGGAGTTTGCTTCTTCATTAGTGCAAACGCGGCGAGCGACGATGGGAGTCATTTTTCGGGAAGTCGTCGCTGCTGTTGGTTATTACAGTACGATACGATACGAGTTGAAAACCCACCCCTCCGGAAGCACCAGTGACACTGGTTGCGGAACCGGGATGGAAAAGAATGTCTCCCCTGACGATAGTGTGAGCGAGTCGATAACGGAGTGTGTCAAAAAGGGAGTCCGGAAGGCTTGTTACCGATTCGTAGCCTCCTCCCCTAAAGCACTCACTGTTTTCCACGGTGTAGAATGCAGGGGACGGAAAATGTACGAGATCGGCCGACAATGGGAAGGATAGAGATTTTTGCTCTCTTATTATTATTGCCTTTTTTTCGTTCCCCCGTTTTAGCACCTTTGCTCTTCATTGCGAAGACGGTGACTACAATGGTGTTTTACTTGAGGAAGCCAAATGAATAAAAGTTAATTTCAACCTCTTCCGTGCGCTAGTCGTATGCATTGGGCGGGCAGGCTGGCTGAGCTCGGATGTGCTGTTTCGTTTTGGTTGCCAATTTTCTTTACCGAATTGAAGGTGTGAAAATGACGATAAATTCGTTTGAAGGCACGCTTTAGGGTAATAGAGGTGTGTTGCCTTCGAATACGCAGTATGTACTGCCACAATAAGCTGCTTTATTTTTTACGAATAGAGACACTTATGTGTGATTTTTGCATAATTTTATAGCATAATGGTAATTCTTAGACGTTATTGAACCTTCTCTTAATATTCATTTTAAAGCTTTGGAATACATTATATGATAGAAAATTAAAGCATTGAAGTTAATTTTGATGAAATGTTGATACTAAAATGGTATAGTTATTGTTGTCTGTTGGTAGAATTCTGAAACTTTAAGTCAAATGTTCATGTTCATGTTCATTGTAAAGTTGTAAGGAAAAATCAATTTTTGATTGAAACATTATTTTCAAGGCAGTATCAAATTCTTCAGATTTGTGGTAAGTGAATGGCCTTCAATAACTATTCAACAATCTTTTTTGATAAATGATTAAATTGAATCGTTTCATAAAATTTTCACGATGTATACATATGAATTCAGACACTTCAATCATCTGTTTTTATTACCAAACTCATTTAAATTTATGTGAAATCCAGTTTTCATCAAGTTGTAGATGAAGCGCATACAATATCGATCTCACAATATTTACAAAAATTTAGCTGAGTTTGTCTCAACCGACTAAAACATTTGCTCAGATGTAAGCTTGGTTTTCCAGGTATTGCAGGCTCCAAATAATTATATGTTTTGTGCTGACACTCACCTGTACCGGACAAAAATGTTACCTACATTAAGTGCAATTTTAATTAAAATTAACTTTACCATTTTTCACTTTTTCACTCTCTCAAGCAGCTGAGATTGCACGAATTAATAAATTTAAAAAGCTGTACAGTGTGTTCATTCCAAAATCATAAAAAACGCTCTTTCAGTCACACAAAAGAGATTAATGACCACAAGTGGACCATATGCAGAATATTGTGGAAATAGAATCAAAACCACCATTTTCTACATCCCGCACCAACGTGGAAACAGCATTTTTTTAGCATCTTTTTTATACGTTGGTGCAACCATTTCTCGCTCGCCCGATTGCTGCAGGAACTATAACTTTCCGTGCAATACGAAACACCCACCAGCGACAATGCTCTCACATACACGCGCGCGCAGCGAGTCCAGAACTAATTAAACTTTCACCCTCATTTGGGTGCCATGTTCCACTAATAGCGACGGAAAGTTTCACCCAAAAACCCCTCCCCAGCACGTGATATTGTAGTCGCACCAGTTAAAAGGGGACACCGTTTCGTGCCATCCAGCCCGGGGCGAAATGATTGATAGTAATGGAAGTTGCCAACTTTTCCAAACGCCATAAGCTTACCACACTAGTGTATACACACACACACACACACACACACACACATGCAACACACATTCCTTTACCACGTGACGGGCTAGAATCGTTCTAGTCATCGTGCGGAGCATGCTGTTCTAGCACTCCTACACACTGCTGCTCCGTGTGTGGATGTGCTCGAGTTGATTAACTTTACATGACATTTTACAAATAAAGCCATTCATTCGCAACACCTTTCGCTCCCTCCCACTTCCAATCCCCCTTTCAGTAAAGTCATTCAGCAGAGTAACAAAAGCCATTCACAAGCCGACATTTACGCGGTACACGGTTTCACGGTTTTATTTAGACACCTTCATTTACGCTATAAATAGCTGCCGCTCTATCACCTTCTCTTCAATGGCCACCTACCTGGCCCATGGCGGACTAGGCAACATTCACCACTAGATCGTTCACAACGCACGACCCAAGGAAGTGTTCCAGCTCCGCCTGCTCGAGCGGATTCTCGGACAAATCCAACCAGTCGAGCTTAAACCTTTCCCCAGCGGCCATCACCGGCAGGGTGCGTATGTTGTTGCGAGAGACGTTCAATACCGTCAACCGTTTCAGCCGATGCAGCTGGTCGAACGGGAACGCATCGAGCCGGTTCTCGGACACATCCAGCGCGACCATCGTTGCCAGCTGGAAGACACGTTGATCGAGCTGCTCCAGAAGATTGTCCGCCAGATAGAGCAGCTCCAGCTGGCAGGACTTGGCGTGATAGTGGCGGTCCCACTCGAGGCTGCTGATTTGGTTCGCGTTTGCTACCAGCGTGCGATAGTTGGGTCGTAACAGCAACCGCTTCAACCGATTACCCGACACGTCCAGCTGGGTGATGAACTCGTTGCGGGCAAGAAGCGTCACCTCTTCCAGCCGATTGTTGGAAAGGTTAAGCGCCTTAATTGGGACGTCCGCAAGGAACGCTGCATCGGAGACGGTGTGCAGCGCATTTCCGGCGAAGGAAAGCAGCTCGAGCGCATGTGTGTCCGGGGAGAGAAGATCGGCCGGTAGTTGGGTAATTCGATTTGCTTCGAGATTGATTGACTTAAGGTGTTCCAGGGGCTCGAACCAAGCTTTGTCTGCAGTGGATAGAGCGTTCCCGGAAAGATCCATCACTTCCAGGCGGACACAATCGGTGAAGAAGGTGGAGAATAGCACTGTGAGCTCGTTGTTGGCGAGAGAAAGATAGGAAAGATTCCGCTGGGCTTTAAGAAGATGGCTTGGAAGTGTTTTTAACGGAGAATCAGTTAGTTCTAGCCTCTGAAGCTTAAGCCCAAGTAGTGTATCCTCCTCAATGGTCTCTAAAAATTTGGAGCTAACGGCTAACTCCGTAAGATGGGGTAGAAATGCAAAGTTTCCCGAATTGAGCGCTCTTAATGATGTGTTTCGCAGCAGAAGCACCTCTGTTTGTTGATATCTCTCGAACCGATGTCCACCTTCCAGATCTTCCACACTATTCCCGCTAAGATCCAATGACCGAACGGGTCCAGCAAACTCCGGAATCAGCGAAACCTTATTCAAGCCAACATTAACCGTAAGAGGATCCAAGTTGGTCCGTTCTCCCAGGCAGCCACTTGCCTGCTCCAGCGAGGGAAGCGAGTTGTTCGCCAAGTTCAGGGCTGACAGGCGGGAAAAGTTTCTCGCACATAGCTCCTGCCACCGGTCGAGTCGATTGCTGGCGACCGAAAGTTCTACCAATCCTTCCAGCACACCTTCTTCTCGTCGCCCTCCTGTTCCACCCACTTGTACCGCATCAATCGCGTTCGAGTCCACGTACAGGTACAGCAAGCGCGTGCCGGAAAAGCTCCACTCGTCGAGCGTCCGCAACCGATTGCCGTTCAGATTCAAATACTCAACCGGCGAGCCGTGGAAGACCGATTCCTCGATGGCAGCGAGCCGATTGTACGACAGATCGACCGAGTGGAGCCGGGCCAGCCCGGCGAACGTGTTCGTCCGCAGCACCGCCAGCCGGTTGTGCGAAAGGGTCACGTGCTGCAGCTCGTGGTTCGTGTGGAACACCATCGGCGACAGCTCGTCGATGCGATTATAATCCAGGTAAAGTGTTTCCAATTTCGGCACCGCCCGGAACACATCCTGCTCGACGGTGGCAATCTCATTACCATACAGAAACAGGCGCCGCACAACCGTCCCGTTCGCGGACGGCGCAAACTTCCGCAGCCCAGCGAGCCGGTTGTTTTGCAACAGCAGGTCGGCGGACGCTTGCAACCAGTCGGACGGGAAGCGCTCAATGCGATTGCCTTCGAGGGCGAGCTGCGCGAACGGTGGCTGCTCGCGGAAGATGGTTGCCGGCAGCTCGGTAAGCCGATTGTTGCGTAAGTTTAGCGCTGTAAGATGCTTCAGCCCAGCGAACAGGTCGCCCGGCAGCGTGTCGAGCAGGTTGGCAGCCAGATTCAGCTCGGCCAGCTTCCGGTTCGAGGTGAAAAGCCTCGGTGGAAGTGATTGGAAAAAATTATCACTCAAATCGAGCCGGCTTAGGTGGCGCAGTGTAGCGAATGTGTTCGGGTGCAGCGATTCGAACTGATTGCCGGCGAGGGATAGCTCCCTGAGAGCGGGCAACCGGTGGAAGGTGGACACGTTAAGCAGGTTCACATAATTGTAGCTTAAATCGAGCACTTGGAGTTGGTTTTCCGGGGGCAGGATTATGCTTTCGAATGCTGTGAGCCGATTCCAGCTCACGTTGAGTAGTTTAAGCTCTGCCAGGCGAGCGAACGACTGGGGGTGTAGCTGGTGGATGAGGTTGCTGTCGAGTGATAGGCTTTGCAGACGGGCTAGGCTTAAAAACACATCACCATCATCGAGCGATTCGAGCAGGTTGTTGGCGATTGAAAGGGTTTTAAGCGTGCTTAGGGCGGAGAGTGCTTCTCGCGGTACGGTAGCGAACAGGTTGTTGTCCAGGTTGAGATTGGTGAGTGCTTTTAGGGAAGCAAATGCGTTGGGTTGGATGCTGTGTACACGGGGACTCAGTTGAAGGTGCGTAAGGTTAGGGTAGGACTCAAAAAGTGCCGGATCGATCGATTCCAGCGCGCCATCTTCGATGATAAGTGTGGTGGCGTTTGAGAATATTACGCCAGCGTTGGTTTCTTCCTCGCTGGAGGTGCTGGTAGGTGTGGTCACTTCTTGAAACTCACTGGCTATTGCAACCACAAACAATGTAAGCAGACCGAGAAGCTTGAGATACCTAAAAGTAAAATACATTTTAGAACCATTCTTCACAACGTTTCACGCTTTATACTTACATCTTAAGGTTTGTTGGTAAAAGCTGACTTCTACAGGCTGCACAACCTGCCCAGGAACTGACCTACGGATCGACTGAGCCTAGCTGTTTATTCGCTACCCTATTCTTCTCCCATTTCAAATGCGTGCACCAAGGCCAGTTCCGCTCGAGATAACCATTTGACCGCTGTGATGCAAATGAGGAGCATTGCTTCCACGTTTCCTCCGCGATAAGCGCCCGTGAACGCAGTGGTGTTGTTTATATGTTTGATTAATAATTGCTACTTTCCATGTTTTTGTTGTGTTTTTGTTCTCTCCCTACGTTTCACTATCAGTTTGCACGCATTCTTTGCACCATTATTCCATCGCTCAATTACCATCACAAAGAGCTATCAATCAATACGTGCGCTAGGGGGTTTAATTGAAATCACTTTATGGTTCAGCTCGAATGAAAGGGTATCGGTTGAAATGGTCGTAAATCTTTGAATTCGCACATGTTTGTGTAGATAAAAAGCCCTGTTTGTTGATACATTTTCATAAAAAAATACATCCAAAGGCTACTCTCGCGTACCCAGTGGAAAAATGGGAAATTAATTATAACATAAATTGCATCTTAATTATGGCAATCATTTCGTGGCTGGAACCGTTCAACGAGAAAGAAAGGTCATTTTAAAACAAGCACTTCCAACACAAATAGGGAAATACATGAACGGAGGAAAGTAAGCAGAACATCGTGGCGTAATGGGAAAAGCATTCTTAGTGTAAAGTTTCATTCTGCTCTCCTACACAACATACGGCCATATGTTTTCTAATGCAGCGAACACATGCTCGAACACAGCCATCCAGAGCAGCTGTGGAAATGGCTGGAACTTTATCATTGCAGAAAAATCGTCCCACCCTTATGTTCTTTTTTCTTCACCCCATGGAAAACACACCATAAGGAGGCTCTGCATTTCCGTTTTGCAACGACGCCCGGGAACGATGGCATTGGACAATTATTATAGCTTCCATTTCCGCTCGGCCACAAATGAATTGTTCGTCCGGGGTGACTTTTCGATGAGGGGGAGAACGGCACGAATCGGATCGGTCTGCGGTTCTTTTATGTTCCCCTATTAAGGGGAAAAAATATGGCCATGATTTCCGATTACTTTGCCATAAATTGTGCTTGCTCGATCTCTCCCCCGTCCCTATCGGTTGCAGGCGAGCGGAGCTTTTGTTTTGGCTGTCCGATTTTTTGCTCTCATATACTGATTGCACTAACCCAGTGCCGATCGGATGGTTCTTGGGTTTTTGTTTTGTTTTGTTTTGGCGACAAGAAGCAGAAAAAAAACTCCTCAGACACAGGGTCATGAATCAAGCGCTTTCAATTGTGAGGTCACTCTTCGGTTGCAGACGTGCTTGCGATGTCCTTTGATTAAGTGTTTTCCCATTTTCTTCGGTGTGACTTTTTTCTTTCCTCTTGCTTTGTTTTTGCATAAACCTTTCATGCTGCTTAAGCGGAACGGTTTGGCGGGGCAAGGTGAACACGAAGGGTGCACGAAGCAGTAAAACTTTGCACACTATAAAACGTTCGCACATAAATATGATAAACGGTACTTCGTCTGTGGCTTGCGCAAAACGACATGCTTTACGGCGTTAATGCACCCGAAAGGGTGAAGGTGAACCGGGGCAGCAACGCTGCTTCGCTCCTGTTGAGCTTGCGTGGAGGTGCCGGCTGGGGTTATACGAGTTAAATGGTTTTATCGTTTTGTACGTTTAGTTTTGGCGGTGTAGTAAGTTTCATTGGCGGCGAAACGACTGTACGTGCGTTTGTGAGAAACGTTGGGCAAATGGGTTGCCATAATACTACTAACGGTGGTGCTCACTACTGCAAGGATGTGACTACCAAGCACCAAGTAGAAGATTTGTAAAGACAGTTTGTTTACCTCATTTGTTGAAGTATTTTATTGATGATTCTGCAACAACATGGAGTAGAAAATTTGCTATAACAAATGCAGCAGTTAAAAAAAAATAGAAAACTGTATTTAGTCTTCAATAAGAGATTGTAAACGAATACAGTCTTTCCCCGAGTTACGCGAATAATGCGTTCCGGAGACATTCGCGCAACTCGGATTTTCGCGTAAGTCGAATATCACGTTTTACAGTAAAAATATACTTTCTTTATCATGATTTTTGATTGAATTTAGTTCATTTATGTAATTTATCACTTATTTGATTCAATTGGTGTGGAGAATTCAGTTATTACTGACTTTTTAGTGAATTAAAATTTTGAAATATTGCTAATTATTTTTCATTTGACAATTGATGGAGAAAATTGTACTGATTTGACATCTGAACTGTCAAAAATAAAAAATTCGCGTAACTCGAATTCGCGTAACTCGAGTGTCGCGTAACTCGGGGAAAGACTGTACATCAAAACGAAAAATATCCGTTTTTGTATAAAAGAAACACTTATAAGGTAAAAGAGGAAAATATACAAAAGAGAACAAAAATACAGATTAAACAAAAGATGACAAAGCAAAAATAAGTTTAAAATAAAGAAGTAAAAACAATATAGATTAAAAATACAAAAAGTTTTATAAAAATAAATACAAATACAATATTTTAGAGCGCAAAATCATTAACTGTGCTCGTTTTAAACTTCCTTATTCATTTATTATTATTCATGATTATTCAAATAATCTATACAAAATAAAAATCGTTTCAAATACAGTATGTATTCATCTATAAAAATGATAGGAATTCCTTCCAATCATTCTGAATGATGTTTTGTTTTGCTGCCTTTACCATGCCGCTGAGTGTGAAGCGATGTTTTATAAATGGTGTAGCACACTTTTCACCCAATTCACACCCTATAATCACTGGGTTTCTCTCGCCTGCCCCTAAATCCGCCCCGTCCGACGGGGTGCCATCGATACATTCATTAAGCTGCATTCAACACACAGCATCAATCTAATCGACCGGACTATCACTTTTGCCACCGCCAATCGCACACCGAAAGCGATCGCCTTGTCATCGTTCGGGTTCGGTTCATTTTTCTTATCAATCAATTAGCGCTCGTTCAGCAGAATGCTGCATAGCTTTAGATACATACATACATACATGCGCAGCGAGAAGAGAAAGAGACTTTTCGATGTGTAGAAGCAGCAAACGAAAGCTACCCGGGTGGCTTTATGCTGATCATCTTCTCCATTTGCCACGGGGCCCGGGCAGCAGAGGGGATTGGGTGGCAGTTGATTTGCATGCAGCATTATCATGGTCGGTGTTGCTGCTGTCGGTGGTTGAAAAGTGCAGCACTCACTGTGCAGCATCAGCAGCAGTAGCATCATCACCATCACGAACCATCTCGGTCCCACAGTGTCTTCAATATCACTTTGTCACTTCATCATTTCACACTCAACCACCCGTGGTAGGGGCAGAGTGAGAAAGAGAGCGGAGTGGAATTCGATCTAAAGCAGTGAGGTCGAATTTCAAATCGCTTTTCTGCTGCTCTATCCACACCAGCGCCCTGTGGCAGCTACTCACTTTCTGGGCGAATAATGGATGCAATATTCACCAGCAGCTTATACTAATGATATTTTCCGTCCCTGTTCCCTGTGCTTTCAGTTTGTCCCCGTTCCGATCTTCCTGCTGGCCTGGGATGGAATGTTACACATTTGATGGTCGTTGTCGTTGTCCCTGGAGCGCCGCCGCCACCAGCCACGACCGGAGCGCAGACAACGGTCCCGTCCGACGGCAACATGCGGGAAAAGATTCCTAAAGTGCCCACCGGCTGCAACTAGCCCACGCTGGCATTCCAACACAGCAGCAGCAGCAGCAGCAAGTAAAACACGGCCTCTCATCCCAGCCAACTCTGGGCCTCGAAAAAGAGCAAAAACATTCACACACCAAGGCCCAACACCACCACGCAGTCAGCAAATTCGCACGCGTTCGATGAGTGGCGGACAGATGCAGACGGCGGTGGGGTGATGAAAGTGATTAATCACCGGCGAGTGCCAAAAGCGGAGGTGCTTCGCGGACGGGACGTGGACGCATCCACGGCGTAAGAATCGCTCGGACACTTGAAGGTTTTTCGGTTTCGTTACTGCGTTTTGAGGTTGAAGGTGTTTTTTTATTCTTCTGTTTTTTGGACGAAGCCGAATAGCAGTGTGAGTGGGCGTGAGTGTGTGCAAGGAAGGAAATATTACAAGCCTTAAGGGCAGTGGAAAGTACCATCATTGCAGCAAGTGCTCGAAGGACGTACTCAATAGCTTGCGGGTAATTGGTAGCTTCGGGGAAGTTTTCAGAGTTCCAACGCCTAAAGTACTAACGCCGAGGCACTTGTGACGATTAAATGTTTTCGTAGAATTGTGAGAAAGAGAGAGAGTGTGTCAGTGCGTGTGTGTGCGAGGGAGGCAATTCAAGAAGTCTGAATAGTATAGGTCGCATTTGGAGTGTGTATGACTTCCGGTTAACTGGAAGCTTCCCAAGGAGTGGAAAGCTTTGAAAAGCTTTACCAAAAAAAGTTCAGAAATTTTTTGTGGTGGTCGCAGAAGCGTACCTCTTCCCATATCCTTCATATCCAACAGTGAGAGTGTGTGGAAGCCAGGACCTTCGGGAGGTTTCCGTCCCGACCACCAAGCCAGCCCACCCCAACACTCGCCGGCAGGTAGTTTGCGCACTTGGAGGATCATTGAAAAATTCCACCGAATAGTATGGCTTCGGTCGCCGCTTGGTTGCCATTCGCACGGGCGGCGGCCATCGGCTGGGTGCCGATCGCGTCCCATCCGCTGCCGGCCCCGCCCGTCTTCAAGGACCGGCTGCGGTCGGAGGACGAGAAGCTCATCATCAACGTGTCCGGCCGGCGGTTCGAAACCTGGCGCACGACCGTCGAGAAGTACCCGGACACACTGCTCGGCTCGAACGAGCGCGACTTCTTCTACGATGAGGACAGCAAGGAGTACTTCTTCGACCGCGATCCGGACATCTTCCGCCACATCCTCAACTACTATCGCACCGGCAAGCTGCACTACCCGCGGCACGAGTGTCTGCTCAGCTACGATGAGGAGCTGGCCTTTTTCGGCATCATGCCGGACGTGATTGGCGACTGCTGCTACGAGGACTACCGCGACCGGAAGCGCGAAAATGCGGAACGGCTGATGGACGACAAGCTGTCGGAGAACAGCGACAACAACCTGCAGCAGCTGACCAACATCAGACAACGGATGTGGCGCGCCTTCGAGAATCCGCATACTTCCACTGCCGCGCTCGTGTTCTACTACGTCACGGGCTTCTTCATTGCTGTATCTGTGATGGCGAACGTCGTCGAGACGGTACCGTGCGGGGTGCGGCCGGGCCGCGCCGGCACACTGTCGTGCGGCGAGCGCTACAAAATCGTCTTCTTCTGTCTGGACACGGCCTGCGTGATGATCTTTACCGCCGAGTATCTGCTGCGATTGTTCGCCGCCCCGTGCCGGTGCAAGTTCGTGCGCAGCGTGATGAGCATCATCGATGTGGTCGCCATTCTGCCGTACTACATCGGGCTCGGCATCACGGACAATGACGACGTGTCCGGGGCGTTCGTGACGCTGCGCGTGTTTCGCGTCTTCCGTATCTTCAAGTTCTCGCGCCACTCGCAGGGTTTGCGCATCCTCGGCTACACGCTCAAGTCGTGCGCGTCCGAGCTGGGCTTTCTGGTGTTCTCGCTCGCGATGGCCATCATCATCTTTGCCACGGTCATGTTCTACGCGGAGAAGAACGTGGACGGCACCAACTTTACCTCGATTCCGGCCGCGTTCTGGTACACGATCGTCACCATGACCACGCTCGGGTAAGTACGCCGGTACGGCAGTGCCAAAAAACATTGCGGGACTTTAAGTGGATGATGTTTTGCTCCTAGAAGGTTCAAGAAGTACCGCCCATTCCCGAAAGCTTTAATTATCTGTAAGCATTTAAAGAACAACAAACCACACATTCTCCTTCTCTTTGCGCTTCTGTGTATACAATTCCAACTATTCAAAGACCGTGATTGTACGATTATTTACCCTCAATTAAGCGATAAAATGAGACGATTATGACAGTCGTCGGGCTAGGTCCTTGATTATCTTGAGCAGATTTAATTCTTGCCAAATATTAGACACCTCCTCCTGGGCGACAGTGTTCGACCCTATTCCGAACATTCAGGATGAGTGCAATTCGCAAATCTTAGCCAATGTTCATCGTTGTCCAACTCGTAAAGCGTAATGATGCGACCATTAAACACGCCTCCAGGTAGCAATGGGCTGTTTATTTTTGTCGAATGTCGAGCTCTGTGTGGGGAACTTCTGATGCTCTTGATTTGATTTGATCCGAGCTCATCGTTTTACAGGAGGTGTTTGCCTTAGAATAAACCTTCGAAGCTGTGTTGTCTTTAATATCCCAATGGACACGTTAGCTAGAAGATTTAATGAAATTCCTCGCAACTTTCGAGCCAACGATGTATCCATAATATTGCTCGTTTTAGTACCTGTAGCGTTAAAAGTTATTCATATGACCTCTTATAGAAACAGAATCTCCCATTGAAAAAAAATCATAAAATTTGAAACAATATCCAAAAGAATATGCAACACATCAACGCTTCCCACTGTCCCAGATCCCGGAGCCCGTTAATATCTTCCCATACTCGGTCGGATTGCTATTGCGTAGCAGCGCACAAACTTTTCCTCCCGCAAACGCGCCACGTACGTAGCAAGGGAACATCATTAGGGAGTCCCTGTTGAACATTTGCTCCAATGTTTCCCTCCATCCGGGCTAATGCTCGTTTACGATGCAATAAACAACGTTGGACGCCGACGTTTGCCAACGATCTTTTGGTCCGTGATAGCGACACACCGAGGGAAGAGCTGGGGGGGGGGGAGCAATATAATATGCTAGCGCACTGGTCGCAACAACTACCAGCAGCGGGCGAGGAGTTTGAACGTTACTCCAGCTTCAAGTTACCAGATTCGATCGGTAGAAGATACTGCGTCTTTTTCTAGGTATTCATGGGGCTGTGTTTTGCTTTTCTTTTCCATTTAAAAAGACGTTGCTATTTGTAGCGAAAAGTTTTGCTACCCAATTTAGCACCAGCGAAGCCAGGCTTTGCATTGCAATGCGCGTTCTTCTGCTCAATTGCTTGCGGCACTTGAGGAGCGCAGTACGGCGCACATGAAACTTTTCACTCAACGCCACCTTCCAGCCAGGGAGGGGGCTGAAGAGAAACCACTGCAAACGGCAAGAAGCTCGCGATAATTATGCACACCGTGACGGTATGCACCATCAAAATAGCACACAAGAAGCAACACGCACACACACGGAATATAAAAAGTAAAAAAAATCACACCATAAAAGCCTGGCCCCGCTCAACCTCGTAATGAGATGAACGAACCACTTTGCGTTTTATCGATGTCAAAGTTTATTCACACCTTTACCAACCGGGCCCAACCCAGGTTCATGGGTGTGTGTTTTTTTCGTTCTCTTTCTCTCGCTATCTCTCTCTATTTGCCACTTTTTCCACCTTTGCCGCTAAATAAACCATACTAAACAGCTGCACCACATCAAAGCTGGCTTTGGCAGCGGCACGTTAGTACTCATTACCACCACCGTACCACTCCTTCACCGACGTTTGACGACCACCCACCCAAAAACCGTAGCGAAAGTGTGCAAATTATTCCCATTAGCTTCACGAACTCCATAGGGGGAGTGAGGATGGACTCTTCTCCCACTGCGCAATACTTCCAGCCCGGTTACGGAGATGTACGTAGGTTGTAGGTATTTGACAGGGCAAGGATAGATAGTGAAGAATGGGGAGGCAACACAAAAAAGTTCTAAGTCAAACACGAAACATCACAGAACACTTCCATCGGGCAAATGAGTGATGGAGTGTTCGGTTGGTTCGGAAAGATACTGCAGCCCTCCCAGATTGATGGAATAATCAAATGCCGTTCACCCCGGGGGTTCACCCCCAGTCGCGGGGTATGTGGTTGGTTAGGCTAAATTTGTGATGGTTTGATCTTGACAGGTGAAATTTTAAGTTCGTAATTGCACGTTAATTGCGCGGTGGAGTTCGCACGAAGACGCACTTCAATGTGAATTTCCACTTTTCGTTTGAATTAGTTGTGATGTTAACCTTTTTTCTTATGAGAAGCGGTTTTGGGTTTCGTTATTTGTGAAGAAAGTAACTATAAATGTATAAGTCTTCTTCACAAATGATACACCAACGTCTTGTTAGGTCTTTTCTTTGGCATGATTCCGGAAAGCGTTCGCCTCCTTGGCACCTTGAACTTCACCCCAAAAGTAGAGCTTTACATCACAAGCACTCTTGAACGCTTGCACTGGGACAAGCAGATCTTCAGCTCAGATACAGTCAGACTCAGCTGCCACGTCTTCATAACAATAGACACCTTACTGAAGTACTTTTTCATCGATTAGCTGGCTACTTGAACGTTCCAATTTCCAACGTAACCACCGGTCCCATCTCCTGCTCATCTCCTCAAACAATTCCTTAAGATGTACAGCAATGTGAAGTACACCGAAAGGAGCTTGAATAGTCGAAAGTTTCTCTTGCCTGTACCCTTGATTGGTTTTATTTTAAATCTTGAAAATTTGAGTTAATCTTCCGTTACAGTTTATTTTAAAACAAAGAATAAATACAATTGGTTTTATAAGGACGAGTTCATCACAAAACTTTGTATAAATAAATTCAAATATTTAGCAGCTCTCATTAATTTTCACTCTTCCGTATTCTGTTGTTATTAATTTTATCCCATCGATACGATTACTATCTCTGGACAATTATTTTAGCCTTATCCTTAAATAATTTGTAAAGCTTTACAAAGTCATTTTTGATTTTATTATATTCATTTCATGATATTGTTGTAATCAACTGATAGCCCAGCTTATTTATGAACGTTTTAAGAGGAGTTTTTTTACCAATCCTTTATGCAAGATAGGTTGAAATGTTATTTGTATAAAGAGGCATGTTGTCTATTAGCTCACCTCAGACCTTTCAACCGTTTGCTTCCTTTTACATGTTTTATCAAATGGTAAATCATCAGTAGACAATCTGAAGTAGCATATGAACGTGTTAAAGCTATTGGTTTCCATCATAAAAGAATCCTTTGTCATTATTTTAATTTGGAATAAATTTTGGAACAGCTTGATGTAAAATTCGCCCCACCAGAAACAAGCTCAGAATGTGTAAATTTTGCCTACTGCATCGGCTTATCTCACATCTCGATTTCTAAATCCTTCGCCACGAGATGCTGAGCGCACGAACAATATCTCAACCATTGACATACACCAAAGCGCCATCTAGATAATGCGATGATGGTGCGAAAACAGCACCGCGCTCACTGAAAAAGTAAGCCCCCCGTAGTCTTTGCTAGATAAAATCAACCGATGCGGCAAAACCGCTGCGCCTAAGAAATGAAAACCACACACACACACACACACACTCCGTGTGTCGTGTTTCGCATGAATTATCGTTCGTTCGTGCCAGTTGTCTACCGCAGCCCCGACCAAGCTCGGCTCACTTTCACGAAATTAGTTGCCCAAGAGCGAGCGGTTCTCATTAGCACTTTGCACGATAGTTCGAGCCACACTTCACACTTCACCAGCGCCCACCAAGGCCGCCGGAAGCCACCACCAGAATGGCAATTTTAATTTCTTTCGGCAGCATATTTTGTGAATTTTCATTCGAATCCTTCCACCCGACCGTGTGCACACGGGTGTGAGGGCAAATGGTGGAGGCAAATGAGGTGCAAATGTTATTTCCAACTTCCCCTTATTCTTTGAGCGATACCATACAGAAGAGCATAGAAAGGAGAAAAAAATGTCAGCCGAACAACTTCTTCCGGTTCCGGTTGGAATTCGCGTGCCAAGTTGCGGCTCATTGAAATTGAACAAGTTTTACGGTTTTTGGTACAAGTTTGCCTTTGTCTCTCAGACACGAGATCACTGTCGCGATGGCTTTTTGCTTCCGCTGGTTCTAAGTGCGGTGGCTCTCGATCGTCTTGCTATACTGCTTTCACCCTCGCCACCCAATTGTGGTTAAACTTCGGTACGGCTCTTCCTCGCCTAACAACACCTGTAAGAGGAATGCTTTGATTTGTGTGCGAAGAATTGAGCCAGTTTTTTTCTTCTTCGCAAAATTCTCCCTTTCTATTAAACAACCTACTCCGCACTCCGGTGCGACGGGAGTAAAAAATTGTTTTCTCATCACAAGACTAATTTATTGAGCGTCATATTTTTTCCGAGTTCCATTAATTCTATTCCTTGGCGCTTTGCTTCACGCTGGTCAGTTTTAAACCACCACGCTCACCAGTTTTCAATTGTGACCCCGTTGTCAC